>NW_027185396.1:1436853-2036853 GCF_022577435.1 Embiotoca jacksoni
TGTGTTGCGGCGACAGAAGCAGCCAGTGACGCCGTGGATTCACGTTTAGCTTTGCAGTCCCAGGTCACAAGTCCAGTCTTAGATGTCTTTTAACTTTACCACGTGCACATCCTCACACTCCTCCAGTAACCTCTTAGACTTCTTGGTACCTGTTGAGGGGGTCCGACCCCAAAATTAGGAAGCGCTGCATTAGAGTTATTCTAACATGATCATCTTTGGATGTTTATCTTATTCCGGCTGGTTTGAAGAAGTCCAGTTGATCTCCCTTCAGTCTCAGCTAGATGGCAGCACGGCCCCCAGATCCCCATCAATCGTTTTGCTGATTAATCACCGTTTAATCTGATATTTCTTACTGCGGTGGCGTTCAGGTGAGCCTGCGTGTGGAGGAGTTGAGTTTTGAGTTTTGAGTTTTGAGTTTTGTCCTGTGCAGGGAAGAGCGGTGGTACGGATGCTCCACAATCTGTTAACTATTTTGCCCTCCAACTGAAACCTAAACCTTTCCCAGAGAAGGACAGAGCTTCAAACGGAGCTCCTTACATCCCCCCACCCACCCACCCACCCACACACACACACACACACACACACACACACACACACACACACACACACACACACACACACACACACACATCTAAAGTGTTGGAGAGGTAGTGAGGTGGAAGACCACCCTCTGGCATCCCAGTCATTCAAATGAGTGTGTTTTTATCTCTGGGGGCTGGAAGAAAGGAGAAGGAAAGTGCTGTGTTAAAATGTGTTAATGAATAACTCCTGAGCTCAACACTCTTTCTGCACAGACTCTTCCTCACTCTCTCCAAACAAAATACTCTTTTCTTTCTTTCTTTCTTTCTTTCTTTCTTTCTTTCTTTCTTTCTTTCTTTCTTTCTTTCTTTCTTTCTTTCTTTCTCTGGATGTGTTACACCTGTTACTACTGAATGAAAGAACAGCGTAGAACAGATTGATGATACTGGAGAATGAAGTGTTTCACTTCTGTGCGCGGTTCTACAGATTAGCAGGACTGTAAGTGACTCTTGGCATAAAAATAAAGCTGTGAGGATCATTAACGTAAAAGTCACGATAGCTGAATGAAACAAAACCCTCATGACCAATGTGTTTTAAATGGTTTTGGCCATTCAAAATACAGATTTTAAGATACCAAGACCACAGCAGCAATAGTTCCTTACTTTGTAATTAGAGTACGGACGCAAAACAGAACATCAGCTTTCATCTTTTAGTCTCTTTTATTTAAACCGTGGGTGTTAAGGATTTAACAACTTGATAAAGCAGTGATTTTATATATTCCATGTTTGACAAGGGCCAATGTGTAGCAGACACTAATTTGGATGTTATTTGTGTATATATATGTTATTACAGTTATTTGGTTATAAGCTAGCCTGATGCAAACCAGACCCCAATCTCACTGGCTGAATATATGTCTGGTCCATCCTACTGGGCGCATTGGCTCATTGGTTCATTTTAACCAATCGGCATACACCGACACCGGCGACACTCTGCCACCGCTGCAACTACCTATGGCCCGTGTTTTTTCCTGAGTACGGTGTATTTTTTAAATTGTTTGAATGAACGCCAGCAGCTTAACGAGGATCTGAGCGTTTATTCTTTCGTAGATTTTTTTCCTGCACTCTTCGTTGTCACCAGCCGTCCAATCGCAGTGAAGGAAGGGCGGGACAAACCAGGTGAACCACCAACGCTGGTCGCTGATTGGTCCGTCCTCCAGCGTGGCTGTGTGAATAATTATATCGGTGCAGCCGGCTTATTATGAACGAGTGTTCAGCACATTCTGTAATGTTTAAGTTCGTTCTGTACTGTTGTTTCACCAATCTGTATCGTACACCTACTACAGGCCGGAGTTTTGTATCTTCCTCTCATCTTGTTGAGAACGAGCCCCGGTGGGTTCTCCTCTGTTCTGCTCTGACACAAAGACCCATTTGTGAACGTCTCACGGTGATATGAGTGACGGTGTGCTGCTTTTAATACCGTCCCGTTCGGCCTGTTCGTGTTCGGCCTCGGCGTGTACGGAAACCTTTCGCCAGGAGACTGTAAGTGACAAAAACAAAGGCAGAATGAGCAGAGTTTCATCGGCCGAACTGTCACGCTGTTATTTTTCACCTCCGCATGTACCGCACATCAGCGCCTGTTATTTTCAACATCTGTGCTATCTGCCCTTTTCAGTGTTTTTTTTCAGTTCCTGTCAGCTGGTCGCTTTCTCTTCTCTTTTCATCTCCTTGGTGTTTTGCTGTGTTCCCTCTTGCTCTCTCTCCTTCCCTCGGTTCTCGCCTGTCGCCCTCATCTGCCCGAAGGTGCCTGCAGCCTCCAATTCTGAGAACGTGATCAAGTTTCAAAAAAATTCAAGGAATGCGAGCTGCCCACTGCCCATTTTTCAAGGCCCTGTTTATGCAAGAATGTTATTTTTACAAGTCTCTACCTTTAACCCCCCTCCACATGCTGCTTTCCTCCTTTTCCCTTCCATTACCCCGAATATCCTTTAAAAATACAGAACGGATAGAGAGGGAGTGTGTCTGTGTGTGTGTGTGTGTGTGTGTGTGTGTGTGTGTGTGTGTGTGTGTGTGTGTGGGTGTGTGTGTGTGTGGGGGGGGGGGGGTGGCATTCAGCAAACAAGAAACAAAACAGAGGAAAATTAGCAGTTTGGACGAGACGGGCAAGGAAAGAAAAAAAAGTGGAAAAGGCTGCTGGCTCCATTGAAACCTGTAGATTTCTGTAAACAAAAGCCCGTCGAACAATGCCTGTTGTTTTAAGCTGAGCTGACGTTGCCAAACTTAGAGATTGTTTGTTGCTGACCCCATCTGAATCCGAGAGAGCCAGCAGCAGCGCCGGGAAACAAAAGTGACAGAGTCCCAGTGGCTGCATGGAGCGGCTCAGACCGCAAGCTGCATTTGGTTCAATCAGAACGACGGAATAATCACCGCGTGCGGGTGGAGTTGGATTTACCAGAACAACTTGAGAGATCTGTGTTTATGAGAAAAACAAATCACAACAAAAGGTCTCAAAGTTGCAAGATCCCAATTTTTTACTCACAAGAAAAGATGTTCGAATTAGAAGAAAAGAGCTCATTTAAAACCGAAAATAGATCTTAATAGAAGGAAAAGATATAAAATTTAAAAAACTGAGATCATGTCATGTAATTTACAATTGATAAATAATGATGAGATCCAGACCTTTTAATTATGAGAAAATATGTAATAATTACTAAAAAAAAAAATCGTGACAAAATCGGGATCTCCTGTTTTTGAGAAAACACATAATTACGAGAAAAAAAATCTTAACTGCAAGATATGGAACGTGTATTTTTTTAGTATAGATGTCATAGTAAACAGAAAATAGCTCTTAATATTAGGGAAAGCTACTTAAATATGAGAAAACTGTCTCATTATTATGAGATAATGTACAATGGATTAATGGAACAGGAGTTGAATGCTTCTGAATTTGCCTGAGAATCATCAGGTGAAAGATGTTTTGAATATCATGTGATGTGATTTAGAGATATATGTCCGTGCATTTAATAGCACACAGAAAAAAGGAAACAAATAATGGTGGGGAAACAGTTCGTGTTGCAGCACGATTGCAACTCACGGCAATATTAGACTTCCTCTTTCTTGTCTAAGTTCACGTCTGTTCACACAAATGAAGACTTTTGATAATATATTCTGAAATACTGTAAAGAAGATAGATATTCAAGCTTATATTCATCATATTAAATTGGTGGCACCATAACCACTGCCCTCTCCAGTATAGCTTCAATGATTAATAACCAACCTAACTTTTCTTGTTATTATGAGATTCAGATCTTGTAATTGTGAGACAACAAGCCATAATTATTAAATGAGATCACTGCAATGCAATTCAGTAATTATTAAATATCAGCAGGTAGAAGTTTAAAGTCAGTGGTGGAAGAAGTATTCAGAATTTTCATGTACTGTAACTTACAACTGCATTGTGAAAATACTCCATTAAAAGCAAACATCCCGTATTCAGCAAAAGTACATACGTATTACATATGTAAACTCACTCGGCAGCAGTCATCTGCATCATATATTTACCATATTATTCAAACTAACGTATTAGAATAGAAGTAGTATATACAGTATTGGTGTCGCAGCTGACCACTGTGAAGTAGATTTAACTGCTCTACTACAATTTAACCTGCTGCAAATTTTACATAACTTTTTTGGGTAAAATAGGAGATAACTTCTGTTATTTCAAGATAATGAAAGTGGAGGGACACGTCGAGGTAGAGACTAGCAGGTGAACATGCTGATGAGCCTCATATTCGTTTGAACGCTAATGTTCCTATCACCTTATTCAGTTGACATATCTAAATCCTAAAACATGGCAGGATATGATGTCACATTTAATTTTGTTGCTGTTATCAGTTGCCTGGCTAAGAAACAGATGTTCTTAAGAACGGTTGTTCTTTGGCTGCAATTGCATATTTGATAGAGTAAATATCATGTGTTTGTGTATGTACATGATGTGAGCAGGCCCCCAGGTAGTAAACGTGTTCATGTTTGTAGTGTACGTTAAAAGCTGTGCTCTTAAAACATGACGGAGGGAGCGGGTGAGGGCGGTTGGCCGGATGCCCACTGGCTGCATGCCCACATCTCCGGCTGCTGTGGAGCTCCGTGTCACGGCCAGGACTCCCTGCCAGAAGGGCTTTCCCCAGAATCACTTCTGCACACGCACACGCACACACACACACACGCGCACACACACACACGCACACACACACACACACACACACACACACACACACACACACACACACACGGACACGGACTCCTTCACACACCAAAAAACACATGCACACACATGCCTTACACTCAGTCATGCTGCCCATGTGTTTAGTGTCAACATTTTGATAAAGCTCTGCAAGGCAAACAGTATATCCTCCGCTAATGGCCTGACTTGGCAGGTTTTTTTTACTGCTTACCAATAAAGAGAATTAAGTACCGTTCAATGGTGTTAATTTGGTCATCATAAATATCATGAGTTCCTGATGTGTACGTGAACATGCTAAAGGGTAAGATGCTTTTTAATTTTGTCTAACTTTATACTTATACTCAGCTGCATTCAGTGAAAACTCGTGTACTTTTTACACCTTTACAGCAACTAGCTGCTTCAAATTACTGTAGTTACTGTAAATGTTACAAAATATAGGATCAGTTGTTGTTATATCAACTAGCAGTATATAAAATGACAAAAAATGCTCCACTCAAACAGCTACTACATCAACATGCAGCTGATGATACCTTTGTCTTTTTTCCTTTGTAAATTTTGAATGCAGGTTGTGTAGTTGTGTAGTTGTGTAGTTGTGTAGTTTACATCGTGGTGAGACTTCTTCAACTGAAAAAGTCCTCCTGCAGATTTTGACCTCTAGTAGCACCATCTATGTTCTATAAGTTGTTCCATATTTGGTTTATTTTGACACACATGCAGGTGTATTGTGCCAAAGATATGAAGCAATGTGCCAACAAAGGCCGTGAAGAAGAAGACTACAAGCTAGTAAACGCGTTCTGTACATGGATGTTTGAGGGGCAATCAAAAGGTTCACTGATTGTTCCTGCTGCGTGTGAATGGAGCGCAGTACGATAATGCACATGGAGCAGGGGATGCTTTAACCTTTGTGAGCGAGTATTCAAAGTTCCATCTCTTGATCAACATCAGCTCCTGTTTTTGTGTTCATTAGTTTCTGCACATTTGCAATTTCACCATGGACCTGAAACTTGAGCACAAAGCTCACGGTCAAATTTTATGTTGAATTTTTTGGCGAACAGAAAGAAGTTGCGGGAGTCAACAATTGTGTTATTACAGGCGCAGTCAAGTTGGACTCGGTGTTCAAACCCCACACGGTGGCCCTCCTGATGTGACGTGTCGTCTTCGGTTTTGGACCGTGACACTCTGCAACTTTAAAAACGTAAAAGCCACTAAAAACCCCTTTCAGTGCTTTATGACCGTGGACTTCCTGAAGCATTTCAAGCATCTGCGTTGCTAATCTTTGAAGTGTGATACAAAATATGGTGCGTGCACCGCTGATGCTGTTGATCAATAATACTGAAAAGTTATTGCTCCCGCTGCCTCGAGCACATCATTTTGATTCCCACTCGTTTTAAGAGTTGATTTGTTGCCAACACTCAGCACTTCTGCCAGTTTGTCCCAGTGGTCACTTGTGGCATTGCAATGACAAAAATCCCCAGCTGCCCATAAAGCACTCTAAAATACAAAAATAAAAATGATGAAAGAGACATCTGTAAAATTGTTGACTTCCAACTGCATTGATAAAAGGTTTATTTGTAAAAAAAAGAAAAAAAAAAAAGATATTTAAGTGAGCAGGTGCCATCTTTGTATCCAGGATCCAGTTCTCCTTAATACAGCAATACAAGAATCCTGGATTTTAGCTGCTTTAACAAAAATTGGCTTTGCAAGTGTTTTATGAGGCAGGAAATGAACATGATATATTTGTCAGAGATGTAGAAATTATGCATTTTGGGTAAGAAACACCATGTGAGGAATGTGTCTACAGCCTTTATTGAACTGCATTTTTAAACTTGGCTGCGTAGAAGCAGCAGATGCAATGAGGGTAGAATATTTAGAGCAGAAACAACTGCTCAGTGTAAGTTCATTTATCATGACTACTTTCACACACACATGAACAGGCTCTAATTTTTTCAGAGAATGCCCAAGTCGATGTTTTGGTGGTCTGTGAAAACACCCCTAACCGTTTTTTGACAAATCAGCGTAAAGAAAGAGAATAACAGAGAAACCATGTTGGTCTGTGTTTGCGTTGCCCGTTCATTTTGTAATTAGTTTCCACCAAAGCGCAGCCAACTTTAAAGGCAGAATGTGTGTTACCCAGATGTCTTCCTCAACCTGATGGTACCAGAGAGAGAGACGGAGAGAAGTGAGGACAATGTTGATGATGAGACTGACAGTCTTGGCTGTGATGATGATGGCCGTGTTAATTTGCGTCTTTGTTAACATGACATTGGATTTTGATGTGGTTCATGTTTACAGGAGATGTGTTACAGTACGAGCCAACTGTTACACGCACATATACACAGTGGAAGACTTGAAACTGGACTGCTTATTTTGATAGGTGCCTCCCAAACGCATGCCGTCTGTGGTGACCACAGCGGGAGATGAAGGAAGGGAAACGACGAGAGAAAGGAGGGAAAGATGAGGCTCCTAACGAGTGCAGGCTGATTTCTGGTGTTTGAATTGGCATGCGGGACAGAAAGAAGAGGAGGAGTGAAGATAATAGACTCAAAGTGTACAAATTTGTTTCAAGGCACATTTACGTACAGCACAAGTGAAACACCAGCTATTGAAGAGCCAACATTTTTGGCATGTGCTAAAAATGTTTTCCAACTTCCGAGTTTGCTTCAGCGTTGCGAATCTGCAGCTCAACGATATTGAAAATCCCAAGTTGCATTAGATTGGTAACTTAAGTATGTGATGTACGACCCCGTTTTCAAATCCTTTGGGATGTTGTGTAAAATGTAAACAAAAAGAGAATTCAATGAATCGCAAACGGACAACTTAGCAAATTTTGATAGAGAAATGTTATTGTTTTATGAAAACTATATCCTCATTTTGAATTTGATGCCAGCAACACATTTCAAAAAAGTTGTGACAGGCAACAAAAAACTGTAAAAGTATTGTAATGCTAAAAACAAAACAAAAAACAAAACACCTGGTGGAACATTTCACAACTAATTAGGTTAATCGGTAACAAGTCAGTAACCTGGTTGGGTATAAAGTGCATTGGTGCACGAATATGTAATGGAAATCACTGCATGGGCTCAGGAACGCCTCCAAAAAACATTTTCCATGATCGCAGTTTGTCAGTGAATCCACAAACGAAGGTTAAAGATCTACCATGCAAAGAAGAAACAATATATGTACATGATCCTGAAACACAGCGATCTTCTCTGGGCCTGAAGTCGGAGAAGGTCCGAGCTCAGGCTGCGTGAAACTGTCCTATGGCATAATGAATTCAATTTTGAAATTCTTTTTGGAAATCATCGTTCTCTGAAGTAGATGCAAATGTTGGATTGTCAGTTTTGGAAAGCTACAGCAAGCTCGGTAATGTTATTTCTGATTCCCTCTCGACGTTACTTTTCATTTGTGTGTTTTAAAGAGGTGCTGAGTCATCGCCAGTTCTTGTGTACATAGTGTCATAGTGTACATTTGCTAGCTCGTGTTTATACGCACTGATTTTAATTTCAGTTTTCAGTTTACCTCTGTTCGGTTTTTGAATTATTTTGAAAAATATTCAGATTTGAGTTGAGATTTGCAAGCCTGTGCATTCATGTAGGAAGTGTAGTCAAAGACTTGTTTACCTATATGTGATGTGTGTGTGTGCATGTATGCGTGTGTGTGTGCGTGTCTGAGAGTGTGTGTGTGTGTGTGTGTATGCGTGTGTGTGTGCGTATCTGAGAGTGTGTGTGGCCTGTGGTGTCACTAACAGACACATTCTCAGTGTCAAATAGGCTGCGTGGACTCAGTGCCAACCTCAACAACCTGGCTGACCCCGGCATCCTCCTCACAGGCTCAACACAACACCAACACAACATAAACACACAATTAACCAGATGTTTTAGCTTAATAACAGTTAATATGTCGAGTAAATGTCTAATATCCTGTGGTGTTTTTTTTATTCTGCTGCTGTCACGTTGTGGTTTTGTACCGTCGTCTGCTTTTCTTTTTTTTTTGTGTGCCTTACAGCACAAACACTTGTATGAAGAGACCGTTTCACACGATTAACTTGTGACAGCGTGGCCGATGCCTTTGGCCACGCTGTCAACGTCAAGGTCTGTTCTGCCGCCGATGGATGATTGATGCTTATTGACTGTGACTGTACAATTATTAGGATCTTGTTTTGGGGCTTTGAAGGAGTGTTTGCAGGTTGTCCAGAAGCATTTTCTGGAACTTCGTCTCCTTCATTCTTTGCGTCATAAGTTGATCTTAATGTACTCGTATGACTTTGGTGAAGCGCTCACTGTGCTCTGGGGTTTCTGCTGTTCACTTCGCACAGATCGCTCGCTACCACAGAGTGCATTGAGTTTATTGAGTTTCCTGTTGATTAAATTTACAAGGTGAGGATGGTTTTATTACGGTATGCTTTGCTGCTTTTTCTGCTCATGCCAACTACCCTGGTGATCATTAGTTGGGTTTTGTATTTCGTTTTTCAGCCCCGTAGAGGTGGCCCAGCTCTCATGGGCCATTAGCAGAAATACACTGCAGTTATGGATGTGACAAAAATAGAATTTCGTTCACAAACTTACTTCAAATAAATTCTGCCCCAAAAAAGAAGAGACTAAAACAGGACTCAGTGTGGTTTTGGGAATGGCAGTGTTGGTCGGTCCAATAATTGGTCCAGACTGAAACATACAGACATTCCTGGTCATCGGAGGTGGAATCATAATGACGTTAGTGAACCTCAGACATTTTTCTCTATCACCACTTTTTGGTTTGAATTTTAGTTTTAAGTGAAACATGTTGGCAACTATTTCTCAGATATTCAAGGATAACTTTGGTGATCCTCGCTACGTAATCTCAGTTCATTATCAGTCTGGTGTAAATTTCGTCATCTGCCCATTTCCCCGAAGAGCCGTGTGGATCCCTCTGCATACCCCCTCGTACAGCCCATAATTTGCGCTGCAGCCGTGCACGAACACAGAAACCATGAATTTGCGTTAAAGACGTACAAAACGAATCACTTTCCCATCCGTCTCAGCTTTACTTTGTTTGGCTCTAACTAGCAAATATTAAGGCGCTAAACTAAGATATTGAACATGGAACATCAGCATGCATTAGCCATGTTGCTAATAGCTTATTTGCAGCTTTAAACTGTCTTATGGTGTAATGACTGAAAATTTTGAAATTATTTTTGGAAATTATGGATCTCTGACGTAGATGTGAATGTTGGATTGACAGTTGTGGAAATAAATGGCTAGCTTGGTAATGATTGGAATAGAATAAAGGATACAAGGAATAGATAGAATATATAATACAAACATTCAATGCAGGAAACAAGAGTTTGGTTTACTTTTCTGGTGCATGTGCAGTCAGTGTCCTTCTACTACAAACGTGTGGACATCCTGAATATCTTTGGGTTCCTTGGGTTCCTTGGGTTAACGGAAACAGATGGAAAACAAAGTAACACAATGACCTGACAAAGAGGGAAAGAAAACCAGAGGAATATATACTGACAAGAGATGATTGGTAAGTGAGTGCAGCTGGGTCTGATTAAGAAACTGAAAGCTGGTGAGGTGGGCGTGGCCGGCAGGTAACAGCAGGGAGAGAGACAGGAAGGACCAGAGACTCTCAAAATAAAAGAGGAAACGGACTGAAAATTAAAGAACAGAAGACAGATTTTCAACAGAAAACTGATCAAATCATCTGAGACGATGACACTGGTGGTCTATTTTTTTTTTTTTTTTTTTTTTTTTTTTTTTTTTTACAGTTTCTCTGACTGAATGATTAATCAATCAATCAATCAATCAATCAATCAAGAAGATAGTCGTCAGTTAAATCAGTCATAGAATACAATATGCTCATGATTTACAGGAATAGAATATCTCTTCTCATACATCAGGAACAGATGGTGCTGAGTGTCGTGAACGTCACACCGGGACCTCTTTCTGTCGATAAAAAACAAAGGAATCATAGAAAATAAGGATTTAAGTCCAGTAATCAAGATGTTTATAATGACCAGGTGTTCAGTTTACGATCTGATCCGAGGTTCCCGTTAAATTCCCATGCTGTGGAATAAAATGTGCAACAATTTACATGTTTAAGTAGAATGACCGTTGATAATGATATCGGCAGGAAAAAAACAAATATTTCAATGGGCATTAAAACACTGAGGTGCCATAAAATCTGTGATAAACCAGCGACAGTTAAAGGAGATTTAGCTCTTTTTGGCAGGATGAAGTGAGGAGGAGGAGGCGGTGAAGGTGTTCCTCGGTGACAGTTAGATGAGCCCTGCCTGCTTCCCCCCTCCTCCGGCAGCCACACCACAGCTATGTTTAGCCCGAACACCGGGTTTACGGCCACATCTCGGCCCGATGTGGCAAGGACTAACTGTCGGGATGGGTGACAGACTCTTCCTCCCACCCACTTCGTGTCACCCCTCCTCCTCTCCCCCCCCCCCTCTCCCACCCTGCGTCAGAAAACACTGAGCACTAGAGGAACTGAAACCCGGGCGAGGTGGCGGGAGGAAGGCTGGAGAGGGAGCTCTGCCAAAATAGACGAGGGGTTTAAGCAGCTCTCAGTCGACTGCCTCTCCAGGTTCAATGAAAATTCCCCATCGAGTCGTTTTAAAATGTTAATAAAGTTACATTAGGATGAGGATTCATTCCTCCGATCAATTCATCCTTTTTTTTTTACCCAGCTTTTTAAACAGATCAGTTTTATTGCACGTGGACGTTTGTGCATTACAATCAGCCATTAAAACTTTCTTTGAGGTTTGAGTCGCTCAAAGTGCTCCACAGAAGACTGATAAGCTGATAACAAGAAAAATCCAAAGGAAAAAAGGAAAATAATTTGAGACCAAACCACAGAGGAGAATGGTGGAAAATCAAGAGCAACAAACCAATAAAATAATAATACATTTGAACGTGAAATAATAAATATGGAATAGAAGCTAAATCTGTTTTAAATTGAATATTTATACATTTGAAACCAGTCTGGAATGTTTATAGAAATAAAATCTGATTTTAAAGTTGAAAAGATTATTTGTGTCACTAATAATTGATAAATTATCAATTTAACAATTATAATCAATTAATTGTTAAAGTCATCGATGAAGGAAAACTGTTATCTATTTATTGTCTTTGGCGTCTATGTGAGGAGTTTCTGCCTTATGTTATTGTACATCTTTGGATTTTGAACTGTTGGTTGTCTGGAGCTTCAGTTTTTTGACTTTTCATAGACCAATCACTGCCAAATATAATTCGATTTAGTCGTTTAGGCTTTTCTCCAAACGTACCCAAATCACGAGGAAGCCTTCATATGTATTTAATTGTGCAGCTGTACAAAAGTCTGCAAGTCATAGCTGTCAAACTGTTGAATTTTAAATCAGTTTAATTCTTAAATTTAAAATGTCATCAAATCAAACAATTACTATGTAATATGTTGATTGTGGGTCTGTGTTTTCCTCCCTGACAATATGAATAGTTAATATAATTAATTAGTCAATCAGCATATTACCATTAAAAATGCAAAAAATTTGAAGTAAACTGCTGCGAGTGTTTTTCTTTTATTATACTTTCTCTGGACATTTGGTGGAACAAAACTAAACGTAAGCTGACGCCACTTCGTGCTCTTGGATACTGAATAAATATATATATGTTTTTTTTTATTGTTTTCTGATGTTTGACCAAACAACGAATTGATTAATCATTCACCATTTTATTTTGCTTCATTATTTACACGATTTATCGCTCAGTAGTTTGTGTTATTCTTTGTCTGTCTCCATAATGACCCAACAACTTCTAAAAAATGTAATACAATCTACCGAGCTCCTTCTCTGGGCGTTTCCAGGACAGTTTTAATGACCGGGGCTGGTATGTGGATGGTTTGTCACTCCGGACTACGACGTTTCTCTCTGTGGAATTCTCCTTTAACATGTCTTAATCTGTAGCGCGATGATGAGACAACAACAACCAGGCCACGGTAGACCAGGTCTATTTCACTAAACCCACTTTCACACCACTCTTAGACTTTTTAACAATGTGGGAAAGCTTTGCTCTTTTGGTGATCATGTCTTTGATCCAGACCAGACATCTCCTGTTTTTTGAATGAAGAACAAACTCAAGTCTACATTTTTGGTTCTTCTTTTGCAATCTGCCAAATCTGTATCGACCTTCTGCAGACAGAAGCATGCCGACTGTGCATTTGCCATGAAAGTAAACTGGAAGCTTGTTTTGTGCACTTTATACCCAGTGTAACTATATTTGTGCTGTACTCAACACCCCATTATTGTAAAGCAGATTCACACATTTTCTTTTTTTTTTGTGACTTTTTCATGTTGCTCAGTCAAACAGAATAAACGAAGCAGCTCCTCTTCCTGCTGTCGGGAGGTCTCCGTCACGTTTACTAGTGTGCATGCATGGAACATGTCTGCGTCTACACGTACATCAGGGTGGATCGATAAGTTCTGAGACTGCTGCTTGTGCAAGCGTGTCGAGCACAGCACCGTGACGAGCACAGAGCAGGAAGAAGATATAACCCTCGTGAGGAACTGGTATGAATTTCATCACTTGATCATAAATACTTCCCGAGTTACACATGTTTTTGTGAGCATTGTCCTGTGTGCGATGTGTCCATGGATGTCACACTTTTGCATTAAACTCTGGAAATCAGGAATAGAGAACCTTAAAATACTTCAGGAAGTCCACCGTTACGTTTGCATTTCCGACAGGTGGAACGTCACCGTCCATCGGGTCAGGAGTGACCAGGTGGGTTTTCTTTGACGTTCGTGAGGCTGTGAGCCGGGAATTGGTTCCCAGGAGGGTCGGAGTGAAACCACGGAGCTCTGCTGAGACCTTCTGAGGCGTCTGAGGAAAAAACGTTGACCCGATCTGTGGCGATGGCACTCGGGTTCTCCAACATGACAACTCGCTTGCTCACAGCGCAATGAAAACACACAAGTTTAGTGCCCACAACAACGCAATCGTAGCTCCTCACCACTCCGACCCACTAGATTTGGTTCCCTGCGACTTCTTTCGGTTCGACAGAAATTTTTTCCAGATGTTCGCCGTCTGCTCAACTTTCAGGTGCATAAAGCAACGCAGAATGACCCGGTCCACTGCTCACAGGAACGTCTGTAACTCTGGAACTGATGATGATCAAGGGAATAAATTCGTACCAGTTATTCATGAGGGTTGAATCTTTCTCCTGCTCCGTGCACGTCGCGGTACTGTGATCTGTGCGGGTGAACGAGCAGCAGTCTCATTGCCTCGTACCTCCGGTTGTAGTTTGTACAGAAGTGAGTGGAAGCCTGCTGTCTGGAGCTTCAGCCCGTCGCCGTGAGCACAAATGGATGTAGAAACTATGAAGCCCACAACTCTGTGGGTTAAGAACCTTTCAGATCATTTCTCTTCGCCATTCTAACTTCATCTGGTCTCTGAACCTCACTTCATTCTGACAGTTTGAAAAAGAAAAAGATGAGAACGTTAACGTTTTTGTTCAGGATGACACTTAACTATCTCCCTTATTGATTTTTCTTTATATTTTCATGACAGGAAAACTGGTTTTAAAGTTTCATAGGCTCTCCTATGAATGAATGATGGTCCTGAATGTCCAGTCGTCTCAGTTCTAACAGAACGTACCCGTAGAGGCTTTTTATTTTTTGGGGCTGGAAATGTTTTTCTGACTTCCCTGTGAGTGAGCTGATGGTGGCCATGCCGCCTTCGTCCTCTCCTGCTTCCAGTCCTGGTCAATGTGGTTAGTAAAGCATGACCTGCCAGCACCCACCACCTCCACCCCAAAACCCCAACCCGAAACCCCCCCCCCCCCACACTGGCCCTCCTCCCTTTCTCGCTCTCTCTCTGGAGTCACTTGACTGGTGCAAAGACCCCTGACTCCACTGCTGCATATGACTCCAGTTTTCCCTCCCTTTCTAGTCATCCCTTTATCCCTCTCTCTTTGTCTTTGTTAAATATTGTTTTCTTTACATTGTGACTGACATTGTGGTGTCCTTTTGTTATCAATTATTTCTAAATTGAAGCGTTATTCAGCCGAGGTTAAAAATCTTTTTTTTCACAAGTGTTCCAGGGAAGATAGGCATCAATACTTAATAAAACAACAGAAAACGCTAAATGTGCCAAGAACTGAAAATGTATCAGAAATGTGACCATAAAATCCTGATTATTATTATTAATAAAAGATTTCACCTCAAAGCCACATTACCTTGAAACCCAAGGTGGTTTAAACAACAGTTTAAAACTATTAAAAAACAAAAAACAAGACACCACTCAAGAAAATAAAGATTTAAATTTACTTTCTAATTTTTTTTAATGCTCAGAAATAATCCTCACTTTTGGATGCCTTTGTTGTTTTGCTTTACAAAGTGTATACGTTTACTTTTTGTTATTCAAATTTAGACGCTTTTAGACTTTAATGGAACCTTTTACAACCTGCCTTCCTTATGCTGCATGACCTTTCTTGGGTTACCAATAATCGTTTTTTATATTTCAGCTGAAATGTTTGTGCAGCGGAGCACTTCCCCCACTCCTCCTCTCCCCACCAGCGCGGCTGTTGTCACCTAAGCTCCGGACACTGAACTCACTTTCTATATTTAGTTTGTTCATATAGTTCAGTGAGCAGCTTCTGCAGCCACAGTGTTTGGTTTTGTGGGACTGTAGTTCTGCTGCCGGCCTGCTTTGGTCCGGCCCGGTCCGACCCGGCATCGTTCCACTGCAAACTGTCTGACTAAAACCTTGAATCCCCTCTCACATGTAACTCAGTATGGCCGCGGCAGGCAGCGAAGGGGTTAATACCAGTCACTCAGCATGCGGGAGCCGTAGCGGGCGGGCAGGCAGTGCAGAGGCAGAGGCTGACCTCTGACCCCTCAGGAAAGGAATGTGGAAGCTCTTTCATCCAGGACAGAAACCAAAGACACCCGGGCGGTTGGAAAGTGGCGGTTCAATTCTGCTTTCACCGTTTTTTGATTAGGGGAAGTGAGCAGAGGCTCCATGTGAATGTACTGTGCAGCGTTTGTCGTAGCGGCATCTGCCATTTTGGAGTGAAGCTCCATCCTGCTGCAGTGCGTCTGTTACTTTGTGATCACTGCAGTGATAAAGTGTGATCAGTGGTTGCAAATGGCTGCAGTCAGGCTGTTTGTGCTGGTGGTTATGAAGGCTCTGACCTCTAACCTACTACCTGTATGTGGACTTGTTTGTAGTTTTGTAACAAACAAGATGCTCATCACCCGCTGCCGACATTTAAGAATATTAAGTTATTTTCATTATAACCTAATGTGTCCGTTTTTTCTTCATTTAATTGTTTTGGCGATTAAATGGCAGAAAAAAGTGAAAAAACATCGACAAAGTTTATTTTGTAGGATTAAAGCAGAATAAAGTGATATTACGGCTTTTTCAAAAACAACTTAATCCAACAGCATGTTTTTGTGGTTTCCATTTTTTTTTAATTTTATGTCATCTGTGTGGGTGGAGGACAGTAAACAAACAGAGACCTTTAATCTGAAAGGACATGCTGACACTTTGTTGATGTTTTTGAAGCAACAGTTAATATTAGTTTACGCAGCTGTCTCAAAACAAATTTTTCACAGAAAATATCCCAATCTTCTTAGTATTTTCTACAAGACTAGTATTAATGTACATTATCTATTAGAACTGAAACAAATAAAAAGCGTTTGTCACTTCATTTATTGGTGTGTAGTTCGTGTCCAGTCTCTCTTCATAGTGTTGAGGAGGATGTGTGTCCTCCTCGTTACGTACAGACCTTTAGGACATGTTTAGGAAACCTTTAGGAAACACTTGAAGCAGAAAGAATCTTCCCATTTTCACTTTCTAAATGCTCCAACACAAAGGTTAGTAAGTGCACCTGTCAGTCCCGGATAAAAAGGAAGACAACATTTCAGTCATGATCTACAAAGAGTAACTTTTCTTATAATATTACACCTACATTTTTGAAAGGTAACAAAGACAAAAAAAGCAATAACTAGCGAGTTTATTTGGTCAAAATTGTGTCAATCTTACGTTTATTTTTGTCTTTTTTTCCGATTAAAAATGTTGTTTTTGAAGAACAAAGGAAATTTAAACTGATAAAAAAAACGAAATGGCTGACTCTGAAGTTGTTGTTTTGGGTTTGTTAATAGATTTAGATGAACTCAAAAACACTTTTCCCTGTTTCATGGAATTAAAAGTAGAATTGTAATGCGGCAACATTTTAAAGTTCAATTTGTAGACTTCAGAGGGATTTCTTGAAAATGATGTCATGTGTAAAAGTACCTGAAACTAAGAATCGTTACATGGGTCTCCACCCAGAAGCTCGCCAGCCACAGGTTGAGTATGTGAATATCGATTTTTAATTATTCACATTAAAGAAGCTTTTTTTAGCTGGTTTGGTGGAGCTCAGCTATGTGAATAGACGTTAGCTCGCTGACACTTTCATTTTGTCAAATTAGCTGGAGGCTCCTGCCTACGAATGAGCCCTTCATGTCTACATAGGAAGCAGCTTCTGCCACATGCTGTATGCTATTTGATCTGCATGTAAGCAAACTTAAAAATGAAAGACAGTAGCCCATCATATGAACGGTGACAGCATCTGAAGCTCGAACTGTTTATCAGACGCTCATCGCTGCGGTGATGGATTTACTGTAGAAACACAACGGGAGGGGGGGGGGGGGGTTATTGTTCCTACAAAAGGCAGCAAGCTGAAACTACAGAAAGGCTGAACTTTATGAATCTGTGTACCAAATAGAAAGTTTGTAATGTGCTTATTTTATTCCTCTTAAAACATATCACCTCTCATCCCACCACACTATCAATTTACAATTTAACACGGTGCAATATATATTTTAAAAGCAATTAAATGAGTTATTAAGTGAAAAAAAAGTTAATTGCTTTTTAGCGAGGCAAACCTTTGTTTACTTTTAGCAGGACTAGTTCAGCTGTCATTTCCTTTATCATAGTTTTCATTTAGCTGCTCGCTACTTCCTCATT
The DNA here is from genome assembly GCF_022577435.1 of Embiotoca jacksoni. Lineage (NCBI taxonomy): Eukaryota > Metazoa > Chordata > Actinopteri > Embiotocidae > Embiotoca > Embiotoca jacksoni. The sequence continues at coordinate 1,454,583 of NW_027185396.1, forward strand.
TAGTTTTGAACAACAAACTTTGAAACCAGGATGTCAGATAAGAGAATTTTTCCATTACAGCAAGAGACAATTAGAAAAAAAGAAAGAAAGAAAGAAAGAAAGTACCTTTTGGTTTAGCCACGACTATCTCACCAGCTGACACTTGATAAAGCTTTCTTACTGTTGTCACTGTTATGACAACTGTTTTCCAGTTATTTCAATATCCAAAAATAAAATTTTAACAAGTTCATTGCAGTTTTTAAGCAGGCATCTGTACTGTTACTACAATGCCATGGCAACGGGGTTGCTATGAGGACCTGTTGTAAAATATATAAAAAAGGGAGCAATTTCCCATTTATTTTACAATCATGTTTATTTAATTGGTTTTCAATTTTAATATCTTTTTGTACGAGATCAGTTTAGGTTTGCTCTTTCTCATCTGATTCAACAGTTAATTAATTAACACAATTAAAAATGTGAAGGACAACATACATGGTGTCACTGCTGCAGTACGAGACTTACTTTGGAAATCACTCTCAAACATCCAACCTGAAACACACAGATGTGTCAAATCGACTGAGGTGATGAAGTCTAATATTATTATATGTATTACAAAATGCGCTGCAGATACATTGGATAAGTAAAACTTTTGGAATTGAAAAGAGAGTTTTGATGTATATAAGCATATATTACATATATATGTATAATACAGAGGTCAGCATGAGTCATTTGGGCTCGTTCAGGCCTGAGGGCATCCATGTGTGAAGCTCCTGCTCCACATGGCATGTCATGGTGCATCCTTTTGTGTTCAGGCTCCAGTTAGGTTTATTTCTATAACTTGACAATGTGGATTCTCTTCATTGTACTGTATCGGCCCGTCTGTGTGCGTGCCTTTTGTATGTGCGCTCGCCGGCCTGTGTGTGCATGATGTTGCATTCGGCGTGACCAGAACCCCCGTGTGTTGTACGTGATGTTGTGCGTGGAGGAGAGAGGCAGGGTAGGGCGACACGGCATGGTTCGGGCCAGGAATGTGCGATGTGGGTAGGCTGTACAATAGAGCCCGGCTCCCTGAGGGTGGTCAATGGGACGGGTGTCACCCCCCTGCACCCTCCCCGCTGGGTGATGACCACCACACAACGCCACAGCTGTCAGGTCCTCTTAACCACCGCTGTAAACACACATACATTATGGGGACACATGTATGCACATCTACACAGCGGGAGCACACAAGCACACCTGTGCTAAAGTCTATCACGTAGAGATGAAATAACACACACACAACTCTCACGTGTGGATACGTGTGTGTGTGTGTGTGTGTGTGTGTGTGTGTGTGTGTGTGTGTGTGTGTGTGTACCTTCATTTCAATGTAAACAAATCTAAGAGGCATCTGTGAAAGCACTCAAAGCAGATTCCTGCATATTTTCTGTCTTTCTTAACCAGCTGACCTCTCACACAGAAAGGATGCCGCTACATGTGGAGTTGTGCATGTATGTGCGGACCTCGATCATGCGTGTGTGTGTGCGTGCGCGCCACACACTGTATGCCCACATGTGTTTACCACACTTTGATGCACTCCGGGTTCACGTGACTGCTCAACCTTGGACTTAGCTGGTGCGGGGAGGTGAGGTTGGTGGGTGGGCGGCGTGGAGGAGGGAGGGGGGGTCACGGAGGTCACTGAGGGTAAATAAGGGAATGCAGAGATGACACAGAGACAGTGAGTTCATCCGGTCCGCCAGAAACACAAGTTCACATAATGGCCGTCCTTATTTTGACTTCAAAGTTTGTGGCTGTTTTCCACTGTCAGGAGGAATTTATTGGACTCGGGGGGGGGGGACAGGTAGCGCCGGTTCTGGTTCTAGGAAGCCCGGGCCTGTGGCGTAAACACTCCCCAATCCACCCCCCCCCCTCTCTCTCTCTCTCCACCCTGGAGGTGCTTGTGTGTGTGATTCTGTGTTTTCCCAAGGATTACAGGAGCCTTATCCAGTTTCATAACAAGTACATACATGTAGCCACACACACACACACACACACACACACACACACACACACACACACACAAAGTGGGGGCCTGTGCGGCAAGCTGTTGATCCGCAGACACACACGATGAGGGATGAGGCCGTGTAATTGCACTTGGCCTTCACGTATACGGTCGTACAAACAAAGTTATTGTGCTGCGACTGTGATTGAGGATCATCAGTCGCAAAACTGTTGTTTTGTCAATCCTCTGCAGTTCCTGTCGTGTGTGTCAGACTCTGCTGTTCAGCTCCCCCTAGTGAACTCAAAGGAAGCCTGCTGTTGAGTTCACAGGACATGATGAGATTCAAGTCGAGTCTGTTGAATTGTGGGTTGGACGCGTTTCATTTTTCACTTGTTTGGAGAGTCATTTAATTTTGTGACAGTTTTTGTGAGGTGCAGGGCGATATGGCCCTAAAATTATATCACACTATATCTGGGTATTTTTGCGATAAGATATTCTTGATGATATAACAAAATACTGAAAAATATTTGATTAATATAATAATAATTATTATTAATAATAATATTTTGTAATAACATACAATTTGAACAAAACAAGCGGAACAGATTTATATGTCAGCATAAACATAACATTATGCCTTCAAATATTGATTAAAAACTAAACAAAAATGATCTTTCAATTGTGTAGTTTGTAAAAAAAAATGAAATTAAAGTGAGATTCAGGTCCTGTGAATAGGCCTGAGGTGGATGGATGGATCCAGCAGCGGTGCAGCTGCTGCTCCGTCAGGACCAACACGATCACCTGCACAGCTTCTAATTACTTCCTCACCCTGTCAGCAGATTCAGCCACATTCAGGCCTGATTTTCATTTGACGTTTGTCCATTAATAATGTACTTTTCGGCTTTTGTTGCACTTTTGTCTGTGACGAGTCGAGTTGTTCACCTGCTGCGCTCCGTGTGGGCGGAGCCCCGTGTGTGGGCGGAGCTACCGGTGTGAAACACAGAGAGGACACAGGAGGAGGAGGAGCAGAGGAGAAATAAAGCGACAGTCAATTAAACTCGCACTCAGCTGAAAACCTGCAGAATACAGCAACTTTCAGTCACTCCTGTTGCTCAACAGGTCGGAAAATTGCCATCAGCACGATATGCATTTTTGATATCGTCTGAAAAATGATACCGGTGTTATTGTGAACGATATGATATTTGACTTATATACTTATATATCCCGGTTGTGTGTGCTCTCTCCTCGCAGGACAGTAAAGATGCAGAGCAGTATTTCCCACTCGCCGCCAACCATAGCTGTTGGGACCGGGTGAGGAGGAGCAGCTGAGGCGGAGCATGAGAGAAGTCCAGACACACAAAACAAGGATTTTGACAAACAGGTAAAAGAAATTGATGTTAGAAGATAATATAACAGAAGATAATGATTACCTACTGCAATAAAACTACAATAGTTCACCAAATCAGTCCATCATCCATCATCCATCATCCATCCATCCATCCATCCATCCATCCACCCATCCATCCATCCATCCATTCATCCATCCATCCATCATCCATCCATCATGAAGTGTTCAGTGAAGCCACAACACGTATGAACAGTTGGTTTTAAAGCACGTATGTTGTATGTTGTGTCTCCGCACAGATCTCGGCTTACCTCGATGTTTCCACTGGACTGTTGGCCCTTCCTGTGAGCTGTCAGTCACCTTCCTTTTTCTACACCCCTCTCCCCCCTCCCCACTCCCACCACTCCCGACCCACAACGCCCCACGTTGAGCCTGCGAGGCAGGGGAGCCACACGTGTATTTTCATGGCAGCGGCACTCTAGGGCTGCCATGGCAGCTGCTGCCGCCGATGCCTCACACCGTATTACCGCACTGACGCCGGAGGAAGAGGGACGACGGACTGCCGCCAAGCTGTTTGGGAGCGCCGCCCCGCTGCCACGGACAGAAAGAGAGAGAGAGAGAGAGAGGGGGACAGAGAGAGAGAGGGAGCGGGAGGAGGAAGGAGGGGAGGGAGGGAGAGCGAGCGGTAACGAGTGTTTGGTGTGCGGGGCCCTGTTCGCCTCGCAGGACAAACTCCGGCTCCACGCCTTGAGTCACACGGGAGAGAAACCCTTCCACTGCTCACAGCCACACTGTCCCAAGGCCTTCAGCTCCAAATACAAACTCTTCAGGTACTGAGCCCATCTCACAGCGCTCAGGTCACATCCTCTGAACTACAGCATGATGCATGGCTTCCTCCAAAGTCCCCAATGAGTCACATCATAATGCGTCACCTTTATTTATTGTGTGAACCCTTAAAAAACAATAACGGAATCAAGTCTGTCTTGAAAGCAGTTATAATTAAGCAATATTACACGAGAGGGTGTTCTTTAACGGCATTGATGGCACAGACCATGAAGATTATACAACAAGTTACCAACTAAATAAAATATGAAATCTAAATGTTTTCATATTGTGGAGCAATTCGCTCTCAAAATATAAACCTTTTTGTGAGTGCGATTACCATTTCCATGGCAACACATGGGGTATGACTAACAACTGGAAGTAGTCCGACCCTTAGCAACCACCTAGCAACGGAGAGGATTTCTAGTCCATTTTATTTCTTTCTAGAGGTGGTTTCTCAAACTGAATAAATACAGAACATAGAAACACTAAACTGCTCAGCGAGCTCAGTCTGATTATAACAAAGATATCTGATGAACAAAGATATCTGATGAACAAAGATATCCATGGACTCATGTGTTTTTAACATTTTAGCTCCGTGTCATGTGTTCAAACCAAACCGGTCCAGCTAGCCTCCTCTAGGACTGTAAGTGCGTGACTATCCGTGGTGTTACGGTACGGGTGCTCGGAGCGACCAAAAAGGACCAAAAGAGACCCGACTTCACCAAATGGGTCATTTAATAGACCTATAACACATTATATTACATTTCATATAACATTAAATTCTAATTCTATATTCCCATTAAGGAGGTGGAGTGATATTTCTAGTGATGAGCAGGGTGTGATGTCATGATGATTTGTTCCAAATGTTCAGTTGACCAATCAGATCTCTGGGTCGGAGCTATTCGTTATATATTTTTGTATATTTGAATATTTTTCTGTTGGAAATAATGACCTCTTCAGTGTGAAAGGTGTCACTCATTTGAACCGTCCCACAGAGACTGTGAAGCGGGACAGAGAGTTTTAGCATCGTTTTCAGATGCACCTGCTTTGGTGAACCCAGTGTACACTTGGCCCTGTTCCACACAGCAGACAGAGTTAGTACCTGCTGTATACAGACATGCTTAACATCATAGACATACAATAAAAAAGTAGGTCCCTCTTTGACTGCCAGCATTCATTGCAATGATGCCAGTTTCCAGATTTCTGTGGAGAAGCTGTCTCATCATGCATGTATTAGGAGTCCAGCTTCATCCATAATAAAAAAAAAAAACCCCACAGCTTTCTAAATTATATCAATATTTAAAATTTAAAAAAGCACACCAGAGGATGCACTCCTCTATTTTCCTATAGAACCCCCCCAAAAACAACCCCAAACACCCAAGACCTTTTATATGCTGTCACTTCCTGTCTGCAGCCAATCAGGGAGGTTCCCTGGAATTAGTACCACTTCAACCCACCTGGATCTGATCCTAACATGAGACCCACCTGAATCTGATCCTAACATGAGACCCACCTGGATCTGATCCTAACATGAGACCCACCTGGATCTGATCCTAACATGAGACCCAGGTGGATCTGATCCTAACATGAGACCCACCTGGATCTGATCCTAACATGAGACCCACCTGAATCTGATCCTAACATGAGACCCACCTGGATCTGATCCTAACATGAGACCCACCTGGATCTGATCCTAACATGAGACCCACCGGGATCTGATCCTAACATGAGACCCACCTGGATCTGATCCTAACATGAGACCCACCGGGATCTGATCCTAACATGAGACCCACCGGGATCTGATCCTAACATGAGACCCACCTGGATCTGATCCTAACATGAGACCCAGGTAGAATCCATCTGTCATCATCCAGTGCTGTTTAGTACTCAGCTGCACTTTTACAGAAATATTAGTTTATTTACTCTCTAAAGATGCACAATCAATAAATGTCCCTCAAGTAAACATCCCCCTCTCTGGAAATGAGTAACAACATTACAATATCACTCACAAGGACATTTTAAAGGTGAAAGTACACTCCTCAAAGGGTCAGTAAGGTCAGAGTTCAAATCCTCCCACAGAAAACCTGTATGGACAGAAAGACTGAACACAAGTGAACAAACATCTGAACAACATTTGTATGAACTCTGTTCTCAGAGAGGAACATGCACATTCCTCTCTGCACACACATCAACATACAGTCAAGTAAATTATATATTTAGAATGGAGGAAGTCGACTCATGACAAGAAACTGCTGTATATTACTGGACAGAAACTCTGAATGAATGCTGCTGTCGCTGCATAACTGATGGATGTGTAAATATGTCACTGTTTGCTAACTCGATTTTCTTCAAAAGGTGATTAAATATCAAAGTCTAGTTTGCAGCCCCAAGTGGCCAAAATACCAATCAATGCCGGTTTTAATGACCAAGTCTTGAACTCATTAACATACCACAGCGTCTGCAGCCCGGTGAGTCAACGGAAGTGCTTCAAAACCCATTTTGGTTCTGACTGTAAACCGCTGTGACTCACTTCTGGACACTGAAGGAATGCATGACTGAAACATGACAATAACACATGGAATGTGTAAACATTCACAACCTCTGTTTTTTTTCCAGGCATATGGCCACACACTCTCCACAGAAGACCCATCAGTGCTCGTTCTGTGAGAAAATGTTCCACCGCAAAGACCACCTGAAGAACCACCTGCAGACCCATGACCCCAACAAGGAGGCCTTCAAGTGTGAGGAGTGTGGGAAGCACTACAACACCAAGCTGGGATACAAGCGCCATGTGGCCATGCACTCCGCCACCGCAGGGGATCTCACCTGCAAGGTGTGCATGCAGAGCTACGAGAGCACACCCGTTCTCCTGGAGCACCTCAAGAGCCACTCGGGGAAGTCTTCGGGCGGCGCCAAGGAGAAGAAACACCCCTGCGACCACTGTGACCGCCGTTTCTACACGCGGAAGGATGTGCGACGGCACATGGTGGTCCACACGGGCCGAAAGGACTTCCTGTGCCAGTACTGTGCCCAGCGCTTCGGCAGGAAAGACCACCTGACGCGCCACGTGAAGAAGAGCCACTCGCAGGAGCTGCTGAAGATCAAGACCGAGCCCCCGGATATGTTGGGTCTTTTAGCCACGGGGTCTCCACCGTGCTCTGTGAAGGAGGAGCTCAGCCCCATGATGTGCGGCATGGGGCCGAACAAAGACCCCATGATGGGCAAACCGTTCCCCAGTGGGGCTCCTTTTCCGATGGGCATGTACAACCCCCACCATCTCCAGACCATGTCTAATTCTGGGGTGGGTCACCCGCACCCGTCCCTGATGCCTGGTTCCTTGTCTGCAGCTATGGGCATGGGTTGTCACATGGAGTCCCCTCCAGCTCTTCACCCACACTCCCATCACCACCACCATCATCACCACCATCACCATCACCACCATTCCCCTCCACTGCCCCCCCACCACCAGCCTCCGGCTCCCCAGCAGCAGCACCAGCCCCAGCAAGCCCCCAAATACCAGCTGGGATCTACCTCATACCTGCTGGACAAGCCCTTGAAAGTGGAGATGGAAAGCTTCCTCATGGATCTGCAGAGCGGCTTGCCAGGCCCGCTTCCCTCTGCAGAGTCGCACGCTGCTGCCTCGCCCCCCAAGGACGGCCTGGAGCCCACCTCGGGCCTGGCGGATGAGCTTTGCGGAGATCCCCTCCTGTCCAAGAGCCCTGCGGTGATCGCTGAGTCTCTGTGTGCTGCTAACATGGACTTCTCCCACTTGCTTGGGTTCCTGCCCCTCAATCTGCCTCCCTACAGCGCCCCCATGAGCACGGGAGGGCTGGTCATGGGCTACACCTCATCTGCGACCCCCTCCTCCTCCGCCTCCTCCTCTTCCTCATCTCTGCACGCTGCTGAGCCCCACGCCGCAGCAGTCGCCGCCGCCGTCGCCACGGCACCTCTTACCTCTTTGCAACCGCAACCTCAGGAGCAGCAGAGCTCCAGCGGGGGTCTGGGCCTCGGACCCCTGCACCCCCTCCCACCAGTGTTCAGCTCCAGCCTTAGTACCACCACACTGCCTCGCTTCCACCAGGCTTTCCAGTGAGAGAGCAAGCCCTTGCCCGGCCAAGACGGCCTCCACAGCAGCCCCAGCTCAGCTCGGATGTTTGGGGCTGTGGCTCCAGACTGTGGAGAATTTGATTAAAAAAATACATAAATGAACACTTAGAAGCCTTAAATGAAAGTGGGCACAAAAGCTTTTGATTGAGCCTTTAAAGGAAGTTAAACCCCTTTGAGCAAAAAGGAAAAGGTGAGAAAAGGAGTTGAAGCAGCTTTTATTTGGGCTTTTTTTTCCCCCTTATCCTGTAGTTATAACGATGTATTAACCCATGTTTTTTTTTTTTTTTTTCAATTTCCATTTATTTCCCCATTTCTCCCCTTTCCATCCCTTATTTAGTAGTATAGAGGGCAGGATCAGTAGGCCAAAAGGCGCGGTACTGCATACTTTCTAAAGTAATAATATAAAACAAAACAAAAAAAAAAAGATAATTTTTAGTTAAGATTATCTGTCTTGTTGTGACCCAGAAAAAAAAATATAGTTTGAAGTGGATATTTTGTTTTACTTTATTTTTCTTTTCCAAATGTAAGAAGATGGTAGAATGTGTCTCATCTTGAGTTTTGAACCACCCGCGCTAATAACCTCATGATTAACATGGAGAGCAGAGAGATCAGTGAAGGACCGACGAGATACAGATGAACCCGATATTCTCCTCTCGATGGCTCAGCTGAAGCCACAAAAATGACCCCAGCCTCGAAAAAAAAAGTGCTCTTCAAACTAGAAAAAAAATAAAATAAAATGAACTGTAACTGACTCCTAGAGTCAAGTCAGTTTGATTGAAAATAGCTGAATAAATAAAAGCAGACTCTTATCATGGGATTGATGAGAGACCTGCTTGCTGCCAAACACACAAACATTTTTAAACGGAAAAAAAAGATAAAGAAATGTGAAAGTGTGTGCTTCACGCTGGCTTTTTTTTTTTTTTCCTCACTGTTCCTCAAAAGAAGCACTTTTTTTTTTTTTTTAGCAGAAGGCACTTCACCTTTTGTCTCCTCCTTCCTCGTGACTTCTAGAAGTTTTCACGACCTGGAGACTTTCCTCACTAGACTCCAGAACGAGGACTCTCCTTCCTTCACCTGTCTTCCTTCTAACAGTTACCTTCAAAAGTTCCCGTGATCACGATAACTGCAGCTGTTTATAACAGCTGCCCGACATATCTATGAAAAATATCTATATTTTTTGAGATGATAATACAAACACATCTTTGGGCGGTCTTTTAAAAAGATGCATCATCATGGTAAGGATGAACCCTGACATATGTGAATGGCAAAAAAAAGAACAAAAGAATTACAGTGACAGATGAGGAAAATTATGTTAAAGAATGTTATTGCAGTGTACGAAATATCTCAAAAATGAATATTATAATTGCTTTTATCTCAGCAAGGTGTACTTTAGGTAGACGTATTAAAACTAAGTGATGATGTTTTTTGATGTCTGGCAGGTTTACATTTGTGTGTATCTTGCATTTTTGATCAAACAAATGGATGAAGTATTAGCTTTTCCCTTAAGCTTTCTCTGTCATATCCAATCTTTACCTTTACATGTACTTGAGTTCGTAGTGGAATCAGAACTGTGGATGGGAAATATTTTTAGAGGGCTGTTCGTGGCTCAGTAATCAACTAGGATTTGAACTTGGTAGATTGTGTCATCGGGATGCCGACGTGAAATCCCATGAATTTCCTACTGAGCTCGGCGGTTTTGGACGCCTTGGAGATCTAACCCTTCATCACCAGCCTATAAAAATCTGAGCCCAAAGTTAACCTAAGCCTCAAAGTCAACAAGGTCCTCCTAATCTTAAAAGGCTACTTCCGCTAATTTAGACCAGGTGCATTTCCCAATCATGTGTCCTGTTGTGGCTCTCGGGGTCATGCTAACTTTGCTCTCTCAACCTGTGTTGTAGAAATTTGGGGAAACGAGGTCGTGATAAAAAAAACAAACAACTAATGTTTGGTTGAAAAGAACGAGCTTTTCTGCAGCTTTCCAAAAAAACCTGTATTTTTGTCATTTTAGACGTCTGTTTTCACTGAGAGTTTACTGAGAGTAAACACAAATTTGACTGATAGAAAAGTAATTTTGCTGACTGAATCAGGGATCTTCACTTTGCATAGCGCACGTTAGTGCGGGAAAGGACGTGGAAAACAAAATATCCAGCACACAAAAGGACTTTTGACTTGTTGTAACAGCTTTTACTTAATATATGGAGATCCGAGTGTTCAGTCAGGTCATTCGTGGTGTTTTCTTCCAGTTGAATTTGGGGAGGTGGAACACCAGCCTGGTATTGCAACCCAGTATCACGGCAAAGCGTGAAATAGTTACGCTGGTCCACTACAGCAAAATGTGAACTAGCCACGCTTTGCGCTGTCTAGGCAGGAAAGTTACACATTTTCCTGTAGTTGATGAAAATGAGCCACGTGATTTACAAGAAAATAAAACTTTGAGCAAAAACACGTGGTTGGGGTTACGAAAGAAATACGACTGGGGTCAGGAATAAATAAAAACATGGTTGGGGTCAGGAATAAATAAAAACATGGGTGGGGTTAGGAATAAATAAAAACATGGTTGGGGTCAGGAATAAATAAAAACATGGGTGGGGTTAGGAATAAATAAAAACATGGTTGGGGTCAGGAATAAATAAAAACATGGGTGGGGTTAGGAATAAATAAAAACATGGTTGGGGTCAGGAATAAATAAAAACATGGTTGGGGTCAGGAATAACGAAAAACATGGTTGGGGTCAGGAATAAATAAAAACATGGTTGGGGTCAGGAATAAATAAAAACGTGGTTGGGGTCAGGAATAAATAAAAACATGGTTGGGGTCAGGAATAAATAAAAACATGGGTGGGGTCAGGAATAAATAAAAACATGGTTGGGGTCAGGAATAAATAAAAACATGGGTGGGGTTAGGAATAAATAAAAACATGGGTGGGGTTAGGAATAAATAAAAACATGGGTGGGGTTAGGAATAAATAAAAACATGGTTGGGGTCAGGAATAAATAAAAACATGGTTGGGGTCAGGAATAAATAAAAACGTGGTTGGGGTCAGGAATAAATAAAAACATGGTTGGGGTCAGGAATAAATAAAAACATGGGTGGGGTTAGGAATAAATAAAAACATGGTTGGGGTTAGGAATAAATAAAAACATGGTTGGGGTCAGGAATAAATAAAAACATGGGTGGGGTTAGGAATAAATAAAAACATGGGTGGGGTTAGGAATAAATAAAAACATGGTTGGGGTTAGGAATAAATAAAAACATGGTTGGGGTCAGGAATAAATAAAAACATGGGTGGGGTCAGGAATAAATAAAAACATGGTTGGGATAAAGAAACACTTGGTGTACTTTGTGCCATGATCCCATGTCACATGGCATTTATGTTTGTCTAACTTTCACGCTTTCAAAACATTCAACTTTTACGCCTAGATAGCGTAAAATGTGGCTATCTCACGTTTTGCTGTAGTGGACCAGCGTGTCTATTTTACGCTCTGCTGTGATACTGGGTTGGGTATTACCATATATATATACATATTGGAGATTGTTTCAGTCGTTGTATCCTCATGGGCTTTGACATCATAATAATTTGGAATTTATTGGAGCACTGTTTTACTGTCTCATCTTTCATTTAATTGAGCTCCTGGTCTTTTCCACGAACACCTGCCGTTGCATATGTCGAGTTTCCAGAAAGTCAGTGTGATTAAATCAGTAAAAGCATGTTGGCCCTGATAGAGATCCCTGATGCAGTCATCAAAGTGACGGTGAGGCAGCTAGTTTCTGTTTTAACTTTGAGTCAGACTTCAGTCAGACTTTGGGGAAGTTGCAGGGAGCTCATGCTATTCGAATCTCTCCAACAGTTCAAAGTTAGCCTGACCCAAAGAGGCGGTCGCCAAATCAATGGGAAATATACGACGATGGAATAAACCGGAATCATCCTCTGGCGTTTTGTCTGTGGAATGACCAACACTGACAAATCTGCATGTTCATCACATACATTTTGCTCGTTCATTTTGTGCGCAAACCTGGTTGTGGTCATACAAGTCGTGCTCAGTTTGTTTTTAGCGGTCGCTGTGCCACAGGCGAGCCCAACCCCACCGTAACGTAAGAAGAAAGAAAGAAAGAAAGAAAGACAAAAACACAGGAAAAGCATAGCACGTACAAATGAAAAGTAAAACACATATTGCTGCTTTTAGCTATGGTTGCTGATGGACGACAACTGTAGACCACTAGAACATTTCACATTTTTATTTGTTATTTTTTTTTTTTTTTGCAACATGGACAACGAGCTGAAAACATGCACAAATCGAACCGACAAAGTGTTCCTCGGCCCCGGCCCCGCCCCCTCTATACTCCTCCTCCTCCTCCTCTTTTCAGCTGCTTCGTAGAGTCAAAAGGAAAGGGTCTGAAAACACGGCGATATCCAGACAAACGCAGTCACCACAATCTCTGGGCTTTGACATTCAAAGCCACGGGGCGGACACATGACTGGCTACACGACTCGGGGTATCGCTTATAGTCATGTTTGTTTTGTTTGTTGTCATATGATATATTATTTTCTGTTTGTATAAAACAGGACCTCGAAAAAACAACACAACACATCACCTCATTTGTATTTGTTTTTAATTTTTCTTACCAAAACCTCGGGAGAAGAAACTACATTTTTGCACAATTGCTTGTTACAAAATGCTGCGAGTGTTATGCGATTCTTATTATACTGTAGGATATGAAACCCTGACGATGAGCAGCTGATGGCCCCTGTGTGTAAGACAGGCGAAACCCCCCCACCCCCCCTTTCCTCCACAAGCTTCTCCACAGTCTGACTGTTGAATTTTATCACAAAGAATCAAAATTGTATAATCCAAGTTTAATCATTTGAAGCTTATTTTACACTTATTAGTCCCCCCCCCTGAAAAGTCATCATTTTGATGATAAAATGATCAATTGATTGATCCTAAATAAATTAGCTGTTGGCACCTTTTCTGAGAATTTACTATGTTAAAGAAGATTCAAATTTGATCTTTATTATGGGTTTAAAAAAGGTATCTTTTAAGAAAAACCCTCCTGGCTTAAGCCAAATTTGTAGCAATCAAGTTGAGCATTTTTTTTTTTTTTTTTTAACAAATGTCCATTTAGTCCTATAAAAAAAAAAAAAAAAAATAGTAAAAGCTTTTGGCATGCATTAAGTTTGTCCTCCCTGGGTTTCTGTGAGCTAATCTGAATTCTAGCACTTTCAACCTTTAAAAAAAAAAAAAAGAGTATTTTTTTCTTTTAAAATTTCAGCTTATATGTTCATGTTTTTAATTTTGTATTGATCCTGTATGTGCCATTAGTTTGATGTGTAGACTTTATCAACCTTTGTGTATTTCTCTTCTCCAAAAGAATAACAGTATTTTTGATATACTTTTCACTAATATCCTTCTACATACGAACCCCCTGCCCCTTCTCCTTTCAAAGTTTTTTTTGTTTTTGTTTTTGGGTAACCAGCTTTGCCTTCTCTCTCATAAATTTATCTCATCAAACTTTATAGCCAAGTGCTTGAAGAGAACCGCTACAACATACCTGTTTAACAGAGGCGGTGACAAACAGAGCCGTTGTCAGCCGAGCGTCAAACAGAGCTGTCTGAAGGCCGCCTGCAACTGAACAAAAATGAAGTCCGGGGTGACCCTAACATAAAGCACTTAAAGATTACAGATATGGTCACAGAACTGGAACATCTTTTCACTGATAATGAGTCATATGTACAAATAGTGTTGCAAATCAGGCAATTGGCTATATCCAAAGAATTTAAATTGAAGTTACTAAAAAAATATGAAGTCGCTGCAAAAGAGCACGTGGAATCAGGCCGTACTTGAAGCTGTGAAACTTTGACAACAACAGATCTCATGCCTGTTGAGCCACCTGATACGAATGGAAGCCCATTCATGCTAATAACAAAAAAAGAAAGTTAAGCAAGACAAAAATAACTTCTCATTAAAAATATTTTCAATTATGAGATATTTCAAGTCAAAAATATTAGTAAAGCTTATTCACACGGGATTAACATTACAGAGGGATCAAATATTCCCTGTGTTTCCTGGAAGTTTAATGTAATTCAAAACAGGATTTTAAAGGAGACCTATTACGATCATTCTGTGTTTTTTTGTTGTTGATTTTGTTTTTTTGAAAATGTTCTGGGACTCTACTAAAGTAGCTTTCCGTGATTATGATTTTAAAAAATCCTTAGTAATCTTGTACTGGCTTTCCACACTGAAACAAGCCATTTTAGCGCTCGTCTCTTTAAGACACCCCTCCCTTCAAGTCCTCTTTCTTCTGACGGACCAGTTCCCACGAAGCACCCAGTGCTTGTGGCCCCGTCTCCTCTCTACATCCATGAGTGTATTTCAAACAGCACCTGAAAATAGCCAATTTGGCTACTTAATTCAAATCAACAAATATCCCCCGGATACATAAATCTGTCCAAATGGGGCACTTCAAGATGCTATAAGCTAGTATGTGGCTCACTATGTAACAAGTCTGACTTGCCAGGTCGAAATGTTGACTTAAAAATTGTATTTAGTCTTATTAAATACAATTTAATTTAAAACAAGCTAAAATGGCTTGTTTCAGTATGGAAAGCCAGTAATGCTGCGTTACAAATGTAACATTTGTATGCAGCATTACCTTCAAAAAGGAAAAAAAAGTTGCACAATTATGATATAACATAACGTGTCCTGATCTAGTTATGATGTCCTGATCTTTATTAGAAGAAAAGGTTTAACGGTGCTGCTTGATTTAATGTGATCAATATCTTTGTGTTTCTTTTTACAGAAAATTCTTTTGGAAAATGTCACATTCAAATTCCTCTTTGTTATGTACCGTTGGATGTACTGACAACATTTACAGAGATATTTAGGCACGGAAAAAAACTTAAAAATGTGTTTGTACTTATAGAATAAGTACTCCAACCCCCACCCCTTTAATCTATTGTGTATAATCTCGGAATTATTTCTGAGTTTCATCGTCTCCAATCTTTTCTGAATGCTATATGCTTCTGTACTTAAAAATATTTTGACTTACTTATAATTCTATCTTCATAAATGTAAATCTTGTCTCAGTAAGTGAAGTCATTTTCAAGTCAGTTCTGACTCAGTATGTCGCCAAAATTTATTTTAAAAAGTGAAAATTTGTATTCACAATCATTGTTCACTAGGAAAACGATGATATTTTTGGCTTACTAAAGTGTCCTATAATTTCAATTTACTGTGAATCGTTTCACGTTTTCATCGGTTTTTCTGTTTTGGCAGAAATGGGCTTCCGTAGTTTGAGCTAAAACAAAACAAAGCTGACACCAAATCAGCGGCGCTCTGAAACGCCGACCTCGGCAGCGGTGTTGTTCTCGTTCCTCGCCTTGGCTGTAGCTCCATTACCTCGACCTGCACCTACTAGGGATGCACTTATCCTCACATTTTCCTCTTTACTAGTAGGTGCAGCACACACACATTGTTTAAGGGAATTTGTTCATCAGTTTAAAGCTGAGAAAAGCTGATTTGATTTTAATAATGCTATCTCTTTCTCGCCCTTTCTTTTGTTTCGCTTTTAGTAAGAAAACTGGGTGCTGTCTGGTGCAGGCAACATCCACATGTAGTTTTATATATTTCTAGCTTAATGTAAGTCTTGCATTCCAACCTCTTTGTGTATCTTGTTTAGTGACATAGCCCATTTTATTTTTATCACTATCGCTATTACAGCCACCTCTGGAATAAACAAGGTGAAAAAAAGGTGAACGAAAATAGACTATTTGCATTCACTTACACTATTTTATATAGCATGGAGTTTATCAACTACAGGGAGAGTTCTATAAATGATGTGCTTCGGAGAAAGAAAGACGACGAGAAGTCTTGCTTTTTTTTGTCACATATCTCACATGCAATCAGTTGCTGCAATGTTAAAGTGACAGATTTGTATATTGGTTGATCCAAAGAGATGAACACAACAACAGAACTATTGACTTATTGTACAGTACAGTGTATCTTTGAGTTGTCATGTGTTATGTTGAAATGATTAAAAGACAAACCAGCGGTTTCATACCCTCTTTGCATTCTTTAACTTTTTATCTTGACGCGAAATGTGAAAATCCACAAAAAATGTATCATCAAATAATTGTAGTTGCTACATGGCCGAAGACTTTCTACCGCCAGGGAGAGCGATGGTCAGTCGTCTGTACTTAAGAAATAATTCACGAAGGTTACGGGCCGCATCACCGTCGTGCCAATAATCACGCATCAAATTATTATTTTAGTAAAAAAGTATTTTTTTTTTTGTCTTTAGTTTGATTTTGTCTTTGAATTTCATCTTAATTTGAACAAAAATAGCTCAGAATCTAATTAGGATTCCTGTTATTGTGTTCTTTTATTACATACGGCATTTCAATCCCGACGTGGATTTATGTATAATAGAGCTTTTAATGAGACTAATCCTCATTATCACTGGAAAGAAATTCTTTGTATGCGGCATACAGATCCCCGGTGCACTAAGTGGAACATTAACAGTCTACATCATGATCATATGACACAAAATAGCCTGAAAAAGTAACTTTTTTCCAATGATATTGTCTATGAAACCATTCAAGAATAGAACTACACAACTGCACAATGTGTTTTGGGAATAAATTCAAGGAGTGACGGCGAGCAACTCAGTAAAAAAGTAACAAAGGGAAATAAAAGAAGACAGAAAACCAAACGTACAAGGAAAACTTCACTATTTATTTATTTACTATAAAGATAACTTCCATCCATTAGAGGCTCTGAGAAAACAAAAAGACCAATCGAACACAACAAAAAGGACAACTGATCAACTCTACCTCTAACCAAACTGAACCTGGACATAATAAAGACTACTCTTTGTACTACGGTGACTCCGCTCCACAATTACCGTCTCAGTGAGTCTAACATGTCACGTGTCAGACGACCAACTGGGAACCACTGCAGGCTTTTATACTCTGCTCCTGACGAGCAATCACGGTAACGGTAAGTAGTTGAACAGCTCCATTCGAGTCAAACAGTTGACCAAAAAGTATGATATCATTTTTGAACCATCCATCCATCCATTTTCCTCCACTTATCCAAGATGGCGGTGGCAGCAGGCCAAGCAAGTTGGCCCAGACTTCCATCTCCCCAGCAACATCTTCCAGCTCATCCTGGGGGATCCCGAGGTGTTCTCAGGCCAGCTGGGATATATAATCCCTCCAGCGTGTCCCGGGTCTTCCCCCGGGTCTCCTGCCAGTTGGGCGTGCCTAGAAAACCTCCAGTTCGAGGCACCCAGCAGGTTCCTGATCAGATGCTGAACCTCCTCAGCTGACTCTTTTCAAGACGAAGGAGTAGTACCTGATCTCTAAGGCTGAGCCCGGCCACCCTACGGAGGAAACTCATTTCAGCCGCTTGTAGCCGCGACCTCGTTCTTTCGGTCACGACCCCCAGAGCTCGTGACCACCCCCCCGGCTGCGCCCAGATATCCTGTCCGTGAAGGTCACGAACAGGATCGGTGACAAAGGACAGCCCTGGCGGAGGCCACGCCCACCAGAGGCCACGCCCACCGGAGACATGTCTGACTTATTGCCGAGAATACAAACACAGCTCCTACAGAGACCGGATGGCCCGTTGCAACGGCTCCGGCACCCCGAACTCCTGCAGCCCTCCCACAAAAAGCCTTCTCCAAGTCCACAAAGCAAATGTAGACTGGATGGTTAAACTCCCAGGACCCTCCAGTAGTCTTGTGAGGGTAAAGATCTGGTCCACTGTTCCACGGAGAGGACGAGATCTGCACTGCTCCTCTTGAATCTGAGGTTCGACAATCGGTCTGCCAGTCCATGGGTCCTGTTCCCGACCCCCATGCTACATTGAAGAGGCGTGTCAACCAAGACAGCTCAGCAATGTCCAGAACCTTCAGCATTTTAGGACGGATCTCATCCGCCTTGCCACCGAAGAGCTTTTTGACTCTCTCAGAGACCTCCGCCAGAGATATGAGACAGGCTTTGAGCACGGTCCACTCGGACTCCATGTCCCCAACCTCCCTCGGGATGTGAGAAGTTCTTCCGGAGGCGAGAGTTGAAGACCTCCCGGACAGGTTCCTCGGCCAGACGGTCCCAGTTCACCCTCACTACACGTTTGGGCTTGCCAGGTCTTTCCAGCCGACTCCCATCTGATCCAACTCACCACCAGGTGGTGATCAGCTGATAGATCTGCTCCTCTCCTCACCCGAGTGTCCAAGACATACGGCCGCAGATCCGATGATACGACTACAAAGTCGATCGTTGATCTCCGGCCTGAGGCGCTCTGGTACCAAGTACACTTATGAGCCACCTTATGCTCCAACGTGGTGTTTGTTATGGCCAAAGTTTGTTCTGGCACAGAAGTCAAACTCCCTTTCCAGAATTCCTCCCACCGACTCCAAGAAGGCCGGATAGTCCCAACTTCTGATTGGTGCATAAGCACAAACAGGTCAGCGTCTTCCTCCCTGTAACCCCCAGGTGCATGGAGGCGGAGCCTCTCGTTCCCCGGGGAGAACTCCAACATGTCGCTGCTCAGCCGGGGGCTCGTGAGTATCTCCACACCCGCCCAGCACCAATGATCTAAATATAACATCTATGCGGTGAGAAGATATGTTTAAATATGAGAATCCAAGCCGAAAGCATCTGTTTATCACAGTTAGATCATTTGAATTTGACTAAAATTACAATTGCATAATAATAATAATAAACAAAATCTTGTCAGAGGTACATGACATGTTGAAAAACTTTCCCTGTGGGTCCATAAGATGGTCATACAGAAGAAAACTCATGAAACACTGGGAAGTAACGGTGACATGATGAGCTGGACGACTCCAACGAAGTGGGAGACTGATTATAGACACAGGAGGACGGGGAGACAATAGGACACAGGTGGAGACGATTAGGGCGGGGAAGACAATCACAGGAGGACACGAGGACAGGAAGTAAGAGAAGCGGTAAATGGACAAAAAAGAAAAGTTAACGGACGGGACGAGACATAACGCAGTGATGGAAAACATGGACACGTGTCCGTCTAACACGTGTTTCTGAAACATGGAGAAATCTTATTTTCCAATCTAAAACTTGCAGACAGGTTGGGAAGAGATATCTGAGCTGGTGAGTCATTTTCCTTCAGAGACCATCCATCACATTCAGTTTAGGAAATGACTTTTTTCATGGGACTGCTTGAGTCCAGAAAGATGTTCTGTAGTGAGTGTCAGGATGTCATCATGTGTAAATTACAAATCTCTGTAATTCTCAAAATTTGGATTCGTTTTGGAATGAAGGCGTCTAGAAAGTAAAACAGTTTAAAATGAATTTCTACCTAAAATAGTTTACAATGCCATCCCAGAATATCTGACTGATGGTGTGTCGCACTGTGTCAAACCCTCATACTGGACCAGGTCTGGATTGTGTCTCAGAGCAGAACCACTGCCGGCATGCATAGCTGAGTGTCAAGACTGCCCTAATTATAGTACTATGAGGCGAACCTATACTTACATCAACTGAGCTGACTCTTACGCGTACATTTATGGGATGCCAACTGTGCCATAAATTCCAGAATAGAAACTTTTTGGGGTTTCGTTGAATTTTCTTTGGAGGAACCTAAACGACTCGTAAAAACACCTCAACACAGACGTGATCGCCGCCTTCCACACAGCCAACGCTTCGGAAACACTGAGCGAGACCAAGAGACCGTCCTGTGTGATGTACATCGTGGTGGTGGTGGAGTAAAGCCAGAAGACTGAAGATTCACAGTTGAAACCATCCACGGTATGTAAAGATGGATGACGTGTCGGTCATCAGTGTACAGAAGTGAAAGCACTGCCATCTTGCACTGGTGGCGTCGTTCGCAAACGGTGGACATCGTCGAGACGTGCGCCGCCGCCGCCGGCTGCATAGAAATCCAACACCACAACCCCACCATGGTGCCAGAGACAAAGTTAAAGGGTCACCAAAAGCTGAAAGGATTCATTCCCTGAATATTTGTTCAAAATGTCAGCGCAACTCACCAGAAATATTTCAGCCGACTGACGGACCGATGCTGCGACTGCAGATGGAAAAAATAAAACAACGGAACGGCCCTTTAAGCCCGTTTCCCAAACATGTAAGAAGCTGAAATTCACATTCAACTTGTCATCAACTTTATTGTTTTGTCATTGTACATGTTGTAATCGGACATTGTGTAAAAGAAACAAAAAGAGAAAAGTAACAGGAACGAGTTCCTTGGAGTCATCGTGAGCATCATGCTTTTGGCTAAAACGATGACAGGAATCATTACAGAGCGGCGCCACAAACAGCGAAATGCAACAAATACAAAGCTGTTTTTTGTTGTTGTTGTTATTTACATTGTAAAACCCTCGGTCACACATACACACGCATGACTGAGGCCTCATAAAAGTCTATGTGTAAAAAAAACAAAACAAAACAAAAAAAATCCCCCCCCCTCCCTCCCTCCCACCCCCCCAACTATGTGCACGTCAGCAGCAGGAGAGGAGCGTCTGTCTGACAGCAGCCGAGTGTCTGAAACTCAACGTAACGGATCGGTGAGCCGAGAAGAAGACGGAGACAAATCACAACGTAACGGTCCTCTTCATTCTGAACGGAGGGAAACCTCTCTGGGCTTCAACCAAGCAAGTGTGTGTGTGTAGGTGGGAGGGAGGGGGGGGGGGGGGGCAACCTTCAAATGTGTTTGTCTTGCTCTCTTCAAGCAGCTCATCGGTAGCTTCATGTGTGAGCTCGGTATGATGATGATGATGATAATAATAGAGGGAGGACGAGCCGTCTGTCCCGCCCCTGGAGAATCAGGGTGGATCACCTCTCCCTCCTCCGTTCAGCCTCGCACCGACGGGTCACCTGGACCTCTGTGCAAAAAAAAACACCCTAAAAACGCCAGCCACTCAAACGATTCCTCAAATGAAGCACTTTTCTATTGTGTCCTGAAATCAGCGACAGATACAGTAAATCCTGCCACAAAGGGCGGCGACAGCTCTGTGACTTGACGTTGTGATATGATAGAAAAAGGAATAAGATGTGAATGTGTCTGTTCCTCCGGCCCGGTGCCGTGAGGGTCTGTTTGTCACGAGGCAGCACAGACGGCATCCTTCTGGTCCACCTGCCGTCCCAGCGCAGCGTCTCCTCGTGGACTCGCTGACCCTTCATCTGACTGAGGTTTTATTTGAACCCTCCCGTTGTCCTCGGGTCAAAACGACCCGCAGCCGTGTTCAACCACGTTCTACACTTCTATATTTTTGGGATCATTGGTGATCATTCTTTAAAGAAACCCTCGCAGCCTCCTCGTCACCAATGATCCCAGAAATATGAACATAAACGAGACCTTGGTTGAACACCGCTGCCCGAGGACAACGGGAGGGTTAAGTTCAAATCTACGACCCCGAACGCGACTCTGAAATATCGGCGACCTGACATAACCTGACCTGTGTTAATAAATCCCAAATTTACAGACAAAAACAAAAGAAAATAGAAATCACCTGCAGGATACCGAGTTGCCCTCGTTGTCTTGAAAGGGTTCACTGGACATTTTGCGATACTTGTGTGCTTTCTTTTGTGGAGTCAGATGACTGATGTCGGCAAACTAAATACGTTCGTTAGCAGCTGGCTTCGTACAAACACCCTCGTGTCTGTTAGATGAGAAACTACTGCTAGCAGCTGGTTAGCTTAGCTTAGTGCAAAATCCTCATGTCTCTGTTAAATAAGAAGCTAATGTGAACAGCTGGCTAGCTTAGCTTAGCACAAAGACCCACATGTATACATGTTATATAAAAAGCAACTGCTAGGAGCTACTTAGCTTAGCACAAAGGCTCTCATGTCTGAACGCTCAAGAAGAAGCTACTGCTAGCATCCAGTTAGCTTAGCACAAAGCTCTCATGTCTGTGTTAAATAAGGAGATATGGTAGAAGCAAGTTAGCTTAGCTTAGCACAAAGATCCTCATGTTGGGGTGCTAAATAAGAAGCTACTGCTTGCAGCTGGTTAGCTTAGCTTAGCACAAAGACCCTCATATCTGTACGCTAAGGAAGTAGCTACTGCTTGTATCCATTTAGCTTAGCACAACGATCTCATGTCTGTGTTAAATAAATAGCTAAGGTAGAAGCTGGTTATCCTAGCTTAGCACAAATAGTCTTATGTTGTGTTAAATAAGAAAAGCTACGGCTAGCAGCTGGTAAGCTTAGCTTAGCACAAAGACCTCCTTGTTTGCAAGTTATACGAGAAGCAACTGCTACTAGCTAGTTAGCTTAGCATAAAGGTTAACCCATCTGAACATTAGCTCCTGCTAGCAGCTGATTAGAGCAAACACTCCGACAATCAGCCAAAAATAAAAACTGCAGCTGTCAGCACCTCTAAAGCGCATTAATTATTAACACATTATATGTTGTTTGATTAATCTGGACAGAAACCTGCAGCTCAGATAGT
Organism: Embiotoca jacksoni; assembly: GCF_022577435.1. NCBI lineage: Eukaryota > Metazoa > Chordata > Actinopteri > Embiotocidae > Embiotoca > Embiotoca jacksoni. The sequence continues at coordinate 1,477,264 of NW_027185396.1, forward strand.
CATTGCAAAGCTTTAGCCGCGAATCTAACGCTCTTTTTTTAACCAAAGCTTGTTGTACAGATTCACAAAATATATCGCGCAATAAAAGGTGCTGGTGCCATCTTTACACTAAGCTAAGCTAAGCTAAGCAGCTGCTGGCTAATATTTAAGCAGCAGGTATGCGAGTGGTTATCGATCTTCTCATCTTCGCTCTTCACGAGGAAGTGAGTAAGAGCATTTCACAAAATGTCAAACTAGCCCTTTAAACAGACAATTATTATGTAATTGGATTAATATATATTATGTCATTTCAAACAAGAGACATGAGAAGTCTTTAACTTCATTGTTTTTCTCAGATTCCAAATGTATTGTTAAAGTTTTAAACGTAAAAGTTGTACTACTCGGAGAACTGGGGGAGAAACATGAGCTGCAACGCACAAAATATGTGCGTCAGCCTGCGAAGTAACACCGACTGTGGAAATACATTTCAAAGCTCTGCGTACCGGGACGTCCCGAGCGCTGTCAAAATGATATCTGGCAGAAACACACGTGATCTTTGCTGGCTTTCAAGAAAAAAAGGGGGGAAAAAAAAAAAAAAAAAAAAAAAAAATCCAGATTTGACATAAAAAATGTATCAAGCATTTGATTCAAACTTAAAAGAAAATGAGGCATCGTTTCTCAACAAAGAAATGGTCCCTTAAAAAAAAAAAAAAAAAAATCACCTTTGAAATTTGCACTTCCCATTACTGCATAGTTCAGCTGCTCCGGCGCTGCTCCGGCTACACTGACGGCGCGGTTAACCAGCTCAGAGACATATTTATGTTGTGGGCAATCAAATACCAAAAGGTCACTCCTTCCTTGTCGTTTTGTCCTGTGGCTCCGCCCACCGGTCCGCTGCTGTCACGTCATTCAAGTTCAGTCCCATTCAGAGCTGTTCGGTATCATTTGGAGCAAACGGACCGATATTTGGACATAAATAGGAGGACCCACTGTATCGGAGGGAGAAGCTGACATTTTGATTACAGTTGTGGTTAACATGGTCACAGCAGGACATGGAAACTGAAGTAAAAAATAATAGAACATTTAATTTATCCTTTCTCGTGTTACAATGTAGAACTTCTCAGCATAATTTCCTCCATATCAGTTCAACACAACAAACATTAACACCAGGACCACAGTTCGACTCCCCGAAGTCCCCGACATGAAACCTAAGTCCTTAAGTCCCGTCTGAGAACAGAGGCGGTGGAAAGAATGGAGACCAGAATTGGTGAGGAAAAATTAAAAGAAATGAGCTTCCTAGGAAATGATTGAAAGAAATGAAAAGTCGCAGATCGATCCTGTGACGACAAAAAATTTAAAACTCGGATAAGTTACTCAAAACACTTATGAAAAAAACAAAACATTAAACGTGCAGAAGCCGTCGTTGGACAAGCTTTGGCCCGCTGTGTTTGTGTGCAAGGCGAGACGGCAGAAGACATTCCCTCAGGGTCTCTGTCCTGGAAGGGGGGAGGGGGGGGTCTCGCTGTTCTTCACAATGAGGCTAGTGGGTGGGGCTGTCACCCCTTAAACCACACCCCCTCTCCTTCCTTCTGCACACAGGTCAGTGCTTCCTGGACGTGAAGAATAAAAAATATTTATATAAAAAACTCAATGCGGGAAAAAAAAGAAAAAAAGAAAGAAAGAAAAAGGAGACCAGCGGCGACAGAGAGACGACTCAGTCGATCTTAACTGCAGCGTAGATTTTCCTGATGAACATGTAGGCGGCGTAGAAACCGATCGTTCCCGTTAGCAACCAGAAGGACAGCACCATCAGGGTGGTGTAGCCGAAGTACAAGAGGGAGGGGATGAACTCCACGATGTCCAGCTGCGAGGAACCCAACACAACAGGAGTCAGTTTCAACACACTTTTTATTGACGGGATAATAATCCAGCAATTTATTATTCATTTGCATGAGTTTGGTGGACTGGAAACAGACCACTTTTTATTAAAAACGCTCAAACTCAAATCACTATCACGTGTTGTGGAGCTGCCGTCACTCCTGCAGTATTAGGAAAAAAATACAACTATTATGGAAAAGGTGTTAAAAGGAACAACTCCACTGTGTTTTGAGATCTCGGTGAGAGACCAGAGACTGTCCAGCGTCCTTAAAGGAAATATGTCCAATATTTTACTGATAGCAAGTAAGAAAGCTCTCACGATGAAATGGATGAGGACTGGATTGATGTGCCGTGTTGGAGAAACTAACTTTTGTTTTAACACTTACACAAGAAAAGTTTGAAAGCTGTTGGAAATGTTCATATCTTTTTATGTTTATGTATTATTTACACAGTGTGTACTTTTGAGTAAAAGTACACAGTTGTTGTCTATCAGCTGTAGTTTATTATGTATTACTGTGTATCAGACCCCACAGAGCATCTCGTGCAAATCTCTGACGTTTTGACAAAATGGCATTAATGACATCTTGTATTTATTAGGGACGGCATGAATTTTCAAATATTCAAATAATCATTATAATCTACAAAATCCATTCGAACGTGTGACCATCGTTCTTCCTTATTTCCCCCGTTTATCCCTCCGCCTGGTTGTAATGCGTTACTCTCGTCAGAAGGTGGCGGTAATGTGCCTAAAAGCCGTCTGCCAGCCGCCATTAAATAACATAAAGAGAAGAAGAAGATGCTTTCAGGGATCCGGAGGTTTGCGGGTATTAGAAGGTATTGTGAGAACAAGGGGAAACATCCGAGTAATCAATGTAAAATCTAGCTTCGAGCTAATTTCGAATATCAGCTTTGCTTTAAATTCCCATCGTAGCATCCATCAGTTTCATGTTTTTCAGTGAGAAAGGAAGCGCAGACGTCATCTGAGGGATTTCTAACCACGTAACTGAACTTCTTTAATTAGAAAAACATCTCGGAGACTAAATTATAATTCAATCAGAGAGCATTATGCGTCTGGAGGAGATCTGTAATGTTTGCTCTGGCTTTGATCCGACATCACTGAACATTTCCAGAAGAGAGACCCACGATGCCTGAGGGATATTTGGCACATGGAGGGGTCTCCACTTCTGTCACAGGCTGCTGCATCGATGGATTTTAAACTGGATTTTGTAATTCGATCCCCTTCGAGTCAGAAAGTGAAACGTGTGCAAAGTGTGACACCAGAAGGGTGTTTTCACGTTCATCTGCTCAGGATGGAAAACTCATCAAACTACAATCAAAGTTCAACACCCGCACATGAACCTGAAGTACGTCACAGTTCATTGGTTGGACTGTCATAATCTGTTGAAGTTGGGCTCTCCATATAACTACGGCTAGATTTATGGTCTGTCCGATCTGGATCTCGAACACACGCGTTCCTTCACACGTTCCTGACGTCTAACCGTGTCTGTGTCCCGTAATCAGTCACTTTCTGAAACTGATAAATCAACATTAACACCCACTTCCTGTCACGACCGGCCAGATGTGCAGCGGTGTGAGAGAAGCCAGGTGTTCTCATTCCAGTTTGTTTTTCATCTGTTACTCAACTATTTGTGACGCTTTTCATGTTTTTGACCCGAAGCAACACCATTGATGTCTCCCTGAAGAAACTGTCTGAAGAGTGCCGGGTGTTCCCTCTGCTTTACAGCGTGCCGGGTCAGAACCATGATAAACATATGAGACAGCAGAGGGGTCAGGCCGTCTCAGAACCTGAGCCGGACTCTTCTCGGTACCGTTGTTCTTTGAAGCTCAGCCTGCAGGCAAATCAGATCTTTAGGACGGACTGTCACCGACAGCGACGCAAGAAATCCGATCTGAGCCAGCAGAGTTTCCGGACTGAGACTGAACTATCTGAACTGTAGAAATCCAATTGGAATTTTCAAAACGCCTCCAAATGTGGTTTGGTTTCAGATTGCAGAATCTCATTAATGTGTTTTTTTCTTTTTATAGTTTTTGCTGTTTAATCAATCTGGGATCTGGATATGACAAAACCAGTTGTGGGCCTTCAGTCTGAACATAGCCTCAGTACCCCAACGTGTCCTTGTGTGTTTGTGTGTTGTGTAAATAAAAAAATAGGATCTTGATAGAAAAACACCCAAACAAACTAAATCTAGGCCCGAGATTGTGAAGTTGTCTCTTTTAAATAAAATAATTTGTGCAACATGGTGTAAAAAGGTGACATGAATCAAGCTGCAAGAACACTTTTACATTTCCCATCATGCAACTTAACAGCATCTTTTGTTAAATAAATCCCCTCATCGTTCAACCTATAAGGCAGGTTTTCAGTCAAACACTTAAAGTTTCCTTCTGCAGCAGAATCAACAAACAGTTTGTTTGTGAAAGTGTCGGAGACAATCTTGTTTTTGTTACCTTGTTGACAAAGTAGAAGACGGCGTAAACAAGGACGTAGAACGCGGAGCCTCCTGAAACCAGGAACGTCCTCCACCACCAGCGGTAGTCCTGACAGCGAAGGAACACATGTTCACATGATGCAGAGAAGACACTTCTCGACTCCAGGTTTGGTTAAATTCACCGTCCTGGAACAAACCTGTCGACGGTCTCTTTCTTAATTAGCACAGATTAGTGTAAAAACATTCAAACAGCTTCAACTGGCGCTGATCGTCACGTTCACTTCAAAATGTCAACCATTGCAGACGGCAGCTAAAGTGAACAAGCAACAACGTCGTGCCACTGCTGTGAACCGCGACTGTTTCTGTATCCCCGACAACTCCAACAGAAGAAGAAGAAGCCTTCTCTGTAGCTGATCGCACCATGTGTCCTATCAGTTATTAAGCTTTGAATATATAATATGTAGACTCGGGATTGGGTCCAAAAAATGTGATCGCAACATTCCTACTTTGAAGCAGAGTTTTCTATATTTACAGAAAATCCTTCCATAAAATACATGAGAATCAACAGACATAATTAATAGAGCAGAAGTTGTTGTGATACCGTGAATCGTTTGTGTGATGTGTGTACAGTATGTTAATCAAAACACGTCATGCAACCACGAGAGAACGGTGTGTTAAAGTCAGCAGTGCGTGCGTGTGTTGTTCCTCACCTCTGCACACAGCTGGAAATAAACCATCACGATGCTGATCTGAGAGCAGGACACCACCAAGATGATGAAGACCAGGAAGAGGAAGCCAAACAGGTAATAAAACTGATTCTCCCAGATGGCCTGCAGGTGGTGACACACGCACACGCACACACACACACACACACACACACACACACACACACACACACGCACACACAATGATGCTGGCGTTACTGAGTGAGTGAGGACTGAAGACATTTGCCGTGTTCCCAATGACGTCCTTCCCTCAGTACACTAACAACCAGTCCTCTTCCATGTCCTCTTCCTGTGTCGTGCAGGAGTGTTAACAGAGAAGTGATGTTTCAAATCACACTGCTGTTCTGCACTGACAGGAAATGACCTCATCATGTGAACACATCACCCTCCAACATATCTGCAGCTTTTGTTATTTGAAAATTGACAACACATCAGTTAATTATCCTAATTTAGGAGCTGTCTTTGTACATTAAGTTTGTGACTCGGAGCAGGACACTCACACTGAAGATGAAGAAGAGCTCGATGAACATGGCACCGAACGGCAGGATGCCGGCCATCAGGATTCTGGTGGAGAGGAAAGAAAACGAGCCTCACTTCAGAAGTTCAAACAGTCCGTCTGCCATCCGAGTAACCGTCCAAACATTCAGAACAGGAAGTGCGAGCGGTCAAACACTCACCCTACAAACTTGTTCATGTACCAGCGCTGCTCCGGGACCTGCCGAGGGATCTGGTTGGTGCGCACCGGGTTATCGTAGGGCTGTTTACGGAAACCAAAGTAGTAGCCCAGGTAGACCAAGGGCATGGAGATACCGAACCACATGCACAGCAGGGCCAGCATCGTAGTGAAGGGAACCTGGGGGAGGCGAGAGAGCACGGACACGGGAAGAAATATAAACACATCAACAATCATAAACACAGGAAGACAGGAAGACAAACAACCCACGTGATTGAACAGATAATCCTCAGAATTTAAAGATAAGATTCACCGACGTGCTCTTAATTTGTGATGAATTAGAAAATAGCTAGTTTCTAAGCACAAGTTAAATATACAGTTTGACATTTTATCCAACAAAATAAGAAAAAATATAAAGACATGAGTTGCAAAGTAGTGGTTCAATGTTGATAAGTAACACACTGTGGTTATTTAAGATGGACTCAGAGTGGTTGATCACTGGCTGCCCTGAAATGTGTTCAATCATCACTGTGACTCAACACATCATCGACCCACTGGCTTTATTCTTTCTGATTTATTTTGTAACACAAAGATGACAAATATTAAAGGAAATAGTGGACATATCGATCCACTGACAGGTGAAGCCTTAAAAACATCACCAACAATCCTCCTTCATGAGGATTAGGATGTTCTGGTATTTACAGATGACGACCGCTGTAGAAAAATGCTCCACAAACAACATAATATTGCAAAATAACAGCCATTCAGTTTGTGTGCGTTTGTGTATCTGCACATGGAGGGTGCAACAGTTTGGGCTGAAATACACTTTTCATTGATTGATTGATTGATTTTTGTTTTTTGGGTACACATTTGGTAATAGGACTTGTGTAATATGAACTGTGATGGCACCGACTACCACGTGTGTGGTTTCGTCCCGAAGATAAACATCACTGTATAACTGACAGCAAATTCAGTTTGTATATAAAACGATTGAACTTTGCCGACTTGATTCTTTTTCTTTGCTTGTGCTACTGCGACACAACATTTAGGAACATTTCAACAAATCCTTTTTCACTTCTGTGATGAAACCGTTATTATCTGCGACACGCTGGAACACAGAGTTCCTCTCACTGGGTACAACGAGCTGCTGGTCACACCAGACTAACAGAGACTGGAGCAGCAAAACCCTCAAGTGGACTGAAATGAGGAAGGGTGTCAACTAACTGCTGAAGTATTTCACTCTCATGCAAGAGGAAGGTGTTTTTTTTTAAGATTTCCTCTGACAAAAGATTCACCTTAACATTTTTAAAAAGCATTTACGTTTGGAAATCTTTCCTTTAAACAAACAATCATCAGTAATCTGCTACAACTAAAGTAATATACTGTATATTTATTATCTTAAATTCTTCTATCCCGGAGCAGACGTGAATGAGGGCGGCGTTACAGTTTCCCTGTGGGGATTTACAAAAACATCTCTGATGTTGGATTTGCCCTCCAGCATGCTGTTTTCCTTCTTGGCTATAGATGTATATATAATGCATCATCTCAGATTGTGTGTGTCTGAGTCCTGGTACTCACGGCCCCAGATGAGTGCTCTCCCCAGATGAAACAGTTCAGGACGAAGCAGATTCCAAAAACCGCAGCGGGATATAAAGTCGCTGTCTGCAGCGGAAACAAAACAAATAAGAGCCTGAGTGTCTCTGTTCCCACCAACACGTCTTCGTTTACACACAGAGTGGACTCCAAACAAACACTGCGTACGCAGCGCTGAAAACTAAGCAAACGCTGAAGGGCGAGGACATCGAGGACTGAACTTATTGACTCACGCAGAAAGCTCCTTTCCTCCACCGATGGCCCTTCAGTGTGCGGTACAGTCGGCCAGCGAAGTAGCCACCAAACACTCTGGAGGAGAAACAGCCACGGGAGGGAGTGGCGTCAAATCAGAGACATGCTCGGATGGAAAACAGGCTTCATTCTTTCTTCCTGACAGGATTAGAGATATGAATATGAGTCTTACCCCATAAACATGAAGAGGAAGCAAGCAGTGGTCATCAAGGCTCCTCTGCTTGACGGAGACAACATGCCCAGCATAGCGACGACTGTGAAACACACACCAACACAGACGTTTGATGAGAGGACCGATGCCACTCTTGTGCCAGAATGCTAAATATAACAGCAGGTGATTGTATTAGCTTAGCGTAAAGACTGGAAACAGAGGGAAACAGCTAGCTGCCCTTTGAACAAATGCTCAGCAGCACAACTAAAGTGCTTTGTGATTAACATTTAACATCTTGTTTGTTTAATCAGTATGAAAACAGCTTGTGTGGTTTTACAGGTGGTTTTCTAATATCTATTAGCCGACCCTTTGATATCTTGGAGTCTCCTCTGGTTGCCAGGCAACCTCATTGAAATGACATCTCCGAGAAGTCGCTGTGCCAGCAAAGAAATAGTGCAAGTTACAAGAAATACTAACAGCGTGATTTTGTACATAAAAATGTCTGTCAAACAATTCACGAAAAAACATTTAAAAACTATTACCTTGATTTCAGACGAGTAATTGTTATCGCAATTTGCTGTTATTGATATATTATATTGTAATTGCAATTAACGATTACATTGTCTATTTCATTTTATGCTCCTATCACAGTGTACGAATAATCATTGTTTTAATAATACACTTTAGGAAGCCTATTACTAAATATATATGAAATAATTACTGATAATGACAGTTGCCAATAATCCAGATAAACACTGATTGTCTCCTCGGTTTCTATCAAACCACAGCAGAAGAAGAAAATGATGCTATTAACAGAACATCAGTCAACCCTCAAAGACATGTTTTTAAATATTGATGGCAATATGATATTTTTGTGAGTTTCATCCAGCTGTTTTCATACAGATAAACAGAATTATTATTCAGAATAATTGCAGATAGACGATGATGTAATAATTATGACAGGCCTATCAACAGCAGTCAGATATATTCGTTAGCATGTGCAACATTTAAACTTGTATGCTCCTTCACACAGAGGACTCCTCATTGTTTCACATCAGGGTTTGTTTCTGAATAATTAAGGTTTTCACAGACTTTGCTGCTTAATATTTGTAAGATAACGGGAACGAGAGCCCTGGATCTATGAGAACGTTCCTTTGACCCCATTTACCTCACGTTTTACCATCAGAATAAATAACATGAGAAGAATCCTGCAGGCTAAGGAGAGATGTCCGAATCTGAAACTGAAGTCAGAGAAAACACACTCACAGATGACAATGAGGACCATGCAGAAGAGCTGGATTCCTGATCCCAGGAGGGAGCTGAGGATCATGGGATACTGAGGCGGTCTGAAGACATCCCCGTGGACGTTCTTCCATCCGGACTCCTCCATGGTGTCTTCCTGGTTAGAGAGGAGAGAAACGTAATCAAGTAGATGGTAAAAAAAAAATAAATAATCCAAAACTTTCCATTTCAGGGTCATTCTGGTCGACATAATGTCTGCACATCATCATTGTTCCCCGAAGCAAACATCATGTTTCTTACTATGTCATCCTCCCTGTTGTAGTTAGCAATGTCCTTCCTCAAGGTCCTGATGATGATCATACTCAGAATACCTGAGAGAACATGAACAACAATAATCAATAATAAGGAAGGAGAGAAAAAAAAAAGGATGGCAGTCAAATAGTCAATAGTCAGGTTCTCATCAAACAAGTCACTTTGTTATATATATACACACATACATAGAAAATGTAGATTTACATCTGTCATGGGCCTCATGACTGACATGTTGATCCGGGGCTTGTCCAGTTTGAATGTATCAGTGTTCACCACAGTATATAGAAATCCCCAGAGTATTAACACTGACAGGTTCTATGAACACGATCAATTGTAGTGCACAACTGAAACCACCAGAGGTCAGTCCTGATCTCGGCCGGCAGAATGGCCCAGCACTGTTTGAATCGACAGAGAAAGGGTTGAGTCATGGGCTGTTTATAACCGTAACGCTGCTGGCCAGCGAGTGTTGAAACACTGTTTGTAGTGAGTCTTTCAGAGTCTGCCAGACTTTAAGTGTTTGGGTAGTCAGGTCTAACCTGCAAGAGTTCCTCAATTCTTGAGCAACGTGTTTTGCTGCCACAGAGGAAAAATGAAGCACGAAGAAACAGGAATTACAGATGTCACGGATGATGAGCTCAAAAACAGCTCCTATCTGAGGAGAACACGCTTCTGAGCTTCAAGAGGCTGACGGGAGAAAGTGTTCGACCGCGACTGATCAACAAGACACACGAATGTGGTTTATAAATATCACTGTAATAACATGGAATAATGGTAACGGAGGGAACGCTTCCCAACAGGACGGGTGTGCAGCACATATCGGTGTGTCAGTGGAACAACAACATTTAACCCCAGTAAGACTTGTTAGAAAGGTAACTGGTGTTAGGAAGCCCTGTGGGCTCCGTTTAAAATCAGTACTTTATAAAAAAAAATACTGTCGTATACCATTTATTGTGAAGGGTATTAAAGGTACAATATGTCAGAGTTTTTAGGTGAAACCATTCAAAGATTGACGAGACTCCTTGACAGGATGTGCAGATTCAGTCTGTCCTCAGTCCAACATGAGGAAGAACGAGTGGCGTAATCTGATCTCTCGCTACGACTAAGAAACACTGCGGCTGAACGTCTTTGCAGAACAAGAGTGAACGCAGGCGTTGCTCTCCTCCGGCTGGAGACAGCTCTTGGCCTGAAAAAGAAAGTTTGACGCCAAACTTGCAACGTTTCTTCTACACAGTTAAGTAAACAGCGGTTCATGCTAACATTAGCCATGTAGCGATAAGTCCAAACGTCAGGCGTTACCGGACCGTCGGGCGTTACGGGTCAGTAAATCCATACAGTTCACATCGACCTTGTCTTTATCAGTCCTCTCTCTGTGTGTCTGTCATTGAGGGTGCTCAAGGTGTCACGGCTGAAATATTCTCTCCTCGTGCACCTCGTATAACTTTACTAACCGTGTTAATACATTCAGTTTGCTGTTTGTAGATACGCAGTTCAGACGAGTAAAAATGTCGCTTGTCACATTCAGCGATCCATCAAACGGAGGTCGTTTCATGTAGAAAACAAACCAGGCGTACTGATCTTGTTTGGACAATTCAAAACGGATCAATAGCAGCTAATGACGACACAAACCGCACTGAAAAACATCTGGAATGACGTCGTTACATCGTTTTGTTGTGGCTGTTTTCTTGCTGATAAAAGAGACGAGCTGGAACGTAAACTACAGGCTTAAATAGTTTTCTGTCGATTCTCTATTGGGTGTATAAAAATCTATCTTTACAAATATCAGCTATAAAAAAAAAAAAAAGAACCCAACTACTAACAAACATCAGAGCAAGAAAACACAACATACAACCCAACAGCCAAAACTCAAGAGCCCGGCTGAGGAACGAACTGACAGGAAGCCGCAGTGGCTCACTGTCGCCTCTTAACATAGTATTTAGTATAAATAAATAATATCACCTCAGCCTGGTCGATATGAACATTTAAGAAAGGAGCGTTAAGCCGAGCAGAGATGTTGGACATACCGGACAGGAAGAAGACGACCACCACAGAGTTGACGATGGAGAACCAGTGAATCTGGACATCGCTCATGGTCAGGTAGGTGTCCCAGCGAGACGCCCACTTCACCTCGCTCTCCTGCTCACAGGAAACAACGGACTCAGGAGTCCTTCCACTACATTTATCAAACTTTGTTTAAAACTCACAGCTGGAAAAGTACCCGAGGTTTATCATCTGACCTTTTTGCTGTCATTAATAATCCATTTAAAAGAACAATCTTGAGGCATTCAGACATTTCAACACATTTAAATGGACAGAGCGTCCAGAGGGAACCAATGTGCTGCAGTCCTTTGGGGGATTGATTCAGGGCTGCAGACTGGTCTGACTCCTGGTTACGAGATGTTTCCTGTCACTGACCTCCCAGTGAACCGAGTAGGTGAAGAGGACCTCGTTCTCCCTGTTTGGGTCGATCTCCTGGGGGGCGGAGCCACTGGCCTCAGGCAAGGTGCAAGTCCTCTCTTGTACCACAGCCTTCAGATCTGAGAAAGAAAAAAAAAAAAAAAGAAATGGTCCAAGTTAACAATTCTTCTTTGTTCCATTCAAACAGTTCTACGTCACAATAGGTCTGAAACATTATGCAACCTCATGCTATTCAAAAAGAGTTGACACCCACCTTCTACTTTGACGCTTTGCGGTACGACCTCAAATCTCACCACCCTGTAGTCGTGAACCTCGCCCTCCTCCTGTTTCTCCCTGTGGAAGTACAGGATGAAGGACAGGTGGTTGTGCAGATAAAACTGTGAGGGAGAAAAAGAGACGGGACGAGAAATGAATAAGTACCTTCACACATTATTTCTACCACTTCTGATATATTCTGTTGTGCAGGTGACAAGAAATAAGTGTGTTGTGCTTTTCCCATTTCATTTTTAAAAAAAGAAATTAAAAAAAAAGTATATATATATATATTTTTATCAAATCATCAATGTTTCAGAACATTCGCAGAAGTTTCTTTAACTACAATTACCGCCATGTGGTTACATTCCTGCGCGGACCAGTCAAGAAGTTACAGTTAACATCCACATCTGTCCAGTCTCACATGATGCAGCGACACTGTTGTCCGTGTTCTGCTGTATGTAATGTTTTAGTGTGTAAAATTCATAGAGAGAAATACATTTAAAAAAAAAAAAAAAAAAAAAAAAAAGCAGTCAAACTCCTTGTGAGTGTACATGTTTGGCTGATAAAGCTGATTCAGATAGAACAGAAAAATGTAGCCTGAGAGTAGACCATGCTTCAAATATGCCAGGAAGTTACATGTTATAAAATGTGAAGGCTTCAAACGTATCTTCAACCCGACAGCACAGAAGATCAATAAATCACCACAGATTTTAAGATTAGTGTCCCCAAAAAAATCTATCTGACCCAATGAGAAATATTAAATAAAAATATTAAAAATAACATCCCCTTCTGTTCCTGAGGTACACTGTTGAATAATGGACAGAAAAGGGGTTTTGCAGAACATTATGATTTTAAAGTGAAGTTGACCTTTTGGATATAAAATGTCATGACATCTTTTTATCCTATGAGACCTTTGTGTGGATTTTTGTAATAATTAGTGTATGGATTCTTGAGTTATAGCCACAGCTGTGTTTGGGGAGGTCACGGTGACCTTTGAACAACAAGTCCTAATCAGTTCCTCCTTGAGTGACTGTTTGTGCCACAGCTGATGACATTCTCTCAAAGCATTCCTAATCTTGATTTTGTGATAATGTGACAGATGGTCAACAAGCAGAGCGAAACTGAAGCTGTAAGCATAAGTTGGGCAGAGTCAGGCTCACGATCAACACCTCCACGGTGGAAAACCCTGTAATGCTGTTCATATAAGACACGCCTTAGACCCAAGATCTATTTCTAACCAGCGCTGGAGTCTCATATACACACAGAGACACGCACACTGATAGATGGCCAGCAAATAAGTCTGTGAATCTTAGAAGGCTAACGAGACCTGAACACGAACTCATTTTACAAATGAATAGCAAGGATGTAGAAATTAATTCAAGGGAGAAAAACACGACTAAATGTGCAGAAGTCCCATCTAAATTCTACTTCAAACCTCCCTTACTTATCTCTAAAAGCTGCAAAAAAGGAGTGAGGTTGTGCAGCTGCAGGAGGCGTGACGTTTCTGGTGTGTGATGTGGAGGGTGAGAGGACACGTGGGAGACTGAGCATCCATAAGTCCGACTGTCTCCTCCTCAGCTGGAAAGACGGGAGGTCGGTGGAGCTTTGAGGGTCACTAGCAGCACATCCATGGCTCTTTATGAGTCGGTGTGGGTGGATGTGTTGTAGTGGAGCGAGCAGCCCTCCCATGAGAAGCCCTCTGGAGTGCTTGTGTCAGTGAGGGAGTGTCAGTAGCATTCTGCTGACTGCAGCTCATGTTGCGAGCTCACAATCCCTCTGACTGCAGCACAGTTGTAGTGTGTATCATACGATGCCAACTGCTGTGGCAGAGAAATAAATCTCTTTCATGCACCACATTGTTTTGTGGGCGCTTCTCGGGCTTGATGGTGTAACTGTTACTGGCAGTTATGTGTGATCATGAACACAGCGCTAAAAACCCAGAATGAAGTTCCTCTTTAAAGCTCACAGTACGTAGATCAATAATAGACAACAATGCAAAGAAATGTACAAAGTGCAAAACAGGAATCCGTCGCAAAAGAAGTCTGTGAAGCTGAACTCTTTCACCTCTGATCAATGCACCGGGACTCGGAGACACCGCGGGACATGTACCTTGTTGTTGTCCACGAAGCCCAGTCGGTAACCGTGTTCAAACTGGATGTCTTTTACGATGTCCTTCTTCTGCTCCTCTTCTCCTCCGGCCTCTCTGTTGGGGTAAAACTCTAACCTGGTGGCAACTGGAAGGTTGTCTGCAATACTGAAATCCCACCCAGGGAGATGCTCCATTAGTTTTGGTTTGATTATTGGACATCATGTTGTACAACCCAGAGATATAAAACCTAGAAAAAATATCTGTCAATTAAAGAAAGTTCTAAAGAAGTACAACCAATTGTAAAAAGCAGCTCTATCTGACCCCCTCCACCAACAACAGTGAGAAGAGATGCTCACAGGTGAACATAATACTCCTCCTGGACTCGCTCAGCCATCAGCTTACTCTCCTCGATGCCGAGCTTCTTCTTTTTGCACACCATTTCACACTTCCTGTTCTTGTTCATCTCCACATTGTAAAGGGTGTTCACAATACGGTCCCCACGCAAGACCTCACCTACAAAAGAGGGATCGCAATGTCAAAGTTCACAGAAATATAAAGTGTACGTCATAAATAGAGACGCGTGTGTGACAAATGGAGTTCACTCACCCAGGTTCTCTCCCTTGTAGAAAACCGATTCTGGCTTACAGAAAGGGAGGGAGTAGTATTCATAAGGAAGCTGTGTGCGAGAGCTGGTCAGCTTCACTGCCTGAAAAACAAACAGTTTGTTTGACTGACTCACTTGGTTGAAGTAGGGAAAGTCAAAACTACACTCACACAACTTGGTCTGAAAGAAACTGAACTTTGGCTTTCTAAACATGAAAAGCAAGAATTTACATGTTAATAAAGATTAACATCCTGAACAAACATGTTGACTGCTGGAAAACTGGAGTTTTCCATTTATTTCTATGGTTTTATTTTAATTGTGCAAACAAACGAAGAAATAAATAGTCACTTAAAAAAAAAAAGGCTGAAAAAAAGTCCAAGATTGAACCCATGACTGCCTGTTCTTACGGCATTAGGCGATTAATTGCCACAATAATTATGGTTCACAAATGAAATATCCTTTTCTGTTGATTTTATACCACTATTGGAGTGTCCGTCATAGTTTAATAATACAGATACATCTTATAAAGAAGAAGAAAAGCCATTTATTGATAGAGAACGTATGAATAAAGTACATTTCTGTTTGTCTTTTAAGCTTTTACTGAAATAAACTAAAAACAAATGACTGACAATTCAATTTTATTTATATAGCGACAATGACAGCAGGTGGCAATAATGCACTGAGTGGTGCTACTCATGTAGCATCCACTAAATTTCCCCACTGTGACTAATAAAGTCTAATCTAATCTAATCAAACCACGGCAGAGGAAAGGAGAGAAACAAGTCATTGAAAGAACGCCAGTAAACCCTCAAACATTTCTTGTTTCTACAAAGATGAATGGAAACAATTGTAATTATTATACAAAAAGATCACAGTCAGCTCAAATGATCAGGATCAGTGATGATACGGCAGTATGTTCCAGCTGATTTCAGTGTGTCTGAACGGTTAATATCAATAAACAATCGTTCCAGATCTTCTGCTGCTCAGCTTATATTTAAGTTGTTTCTACAAGGTGTCTAAATTAATTCAGGTTAATGGCATTCACTGCTAAAAACTGTACTATTTCTGAACATCAAGTGGTCGCAGAACTCGACAGAATCTTTAGTTGCACTTATTTCTAACTTGATCTACTGGCAAATGATGAAAGATAAACTTCATCAGATGCCTTCAGGGTGGCTGGGAGGATTTGATGAAAGCTGTAGATCTCCAGACCAAAATGACCACAGGATTTGGGGACAACAGATAAAGATTTCACATTAGTTCAAAAGCTTAACTTTGATTACAGCTATCCAATGATCGGGAGAAGTAATCTGAGGAATTGTGACACTACGTGGGTATTTTCCTTTAAACGGTGTATATCGATATATAAGATCAAACGGTTCATTGACTGCTCCTGTTGTGCAGCATGATTGAAATCAGCAGCCGAGTTACACACGTTTGTGCGCATTTACATATTATGGGCTGCCCCTTCTTTCTTATATATCTGTAGAAGTTTGTTGTTCCTCAATAGAGAAGCATCTCGATTAAAATCTAAAAATGTCTCCCCATCGGTACAGAAAGAAATCAGAAATCTGGGACAGTCGTCAGTAAGTAGGAGAAATGGAGGATAACTGCTAAACCACAATGCTTCGAAACAGTAAACTCACATGTTGGTCAGATGAATTGTAGTCTTACCTTAATATCTACTGTCTCACCGTCACGGAAATTACGGGGAGCGACTCCAGGAACGTAGAAGGTCCGGACCGCAGGCAGCAGGGACAACAGCAGCAAGGCCCACCACGTCTCCTGCAACACACACCGCCAATGTTTTACCACACACACACACACACACACACACACACACACACACACACACAAAATAAGTGCATTATTGAGACAATATAAAAAAATGATTGCGACTGTGAATGCAAGAGGACATTGTGGTGGACACGTCTGTTGATAAAGAAAGGGATGGACAAGACATGAGCGCAACTAATCTCTTTCAAGAAAGACTTTTCGGCAGAGCGAATCTGAAACTACTGAATATCAATCTCCTGTCATAATGTAAGCGTATACATACAAGTGTGTCAGTAAAAGGTGTGCACTTCACCTGTAAAAATAAATGAATAAAAAAAAGTCTGGTAGGTGGGGACGTCAGTCTTTCTGCTAACATTAGAAGGAAAAAAAACCCTTTTCGGTGACTCACCAAGGTTACCGAGAAACATATTCAAGGCCGCCACAGACTTAGATTTGCTTTGGCTGGCAAAGTGGATATCGTGGTGATACCATGATCACAGCAAAGGAAGGGGATCCCACGAGTCAAGAAACAAACCTCGATCGCACAAATCATTTGACATCGATCCAAATATATGTCCTGTTTATATTATATCCAAATAAAAACTGCGCTCAACCATAAAGTGAACGGCTGAATGAACAAGCTTTACTTTTTACAGCGTACATCAACTCAAAGCAACATTTCAAACAAATCCGAGCTGTGACCGGCAGCCATCACGTTCAGGGTGTATGAATATTTCCGAGGCTGTGAATCATGGAGGAGCGGAGATAAGAGCCGAGGCAGATGTACGGCGGAGAGAAAAGCCGCAGTGGTTTTTGCCAGAAGGCGTGAGGGGAAAACACAGTCCTCCTCGTGCCATCTGAACAACTGGCTGCAGTCAGCACGAGACCCGATACTGAAGAAGTTATTTTGGGAGAAGACAACTTCACGCTTCTTCTCTCCCATAGTTTCTTCTTATTGTCTGTTGTCTCCATTCAGTTCCTTCGCTCACGTAGTTTCTCTTCTTTCTTCTCCAGATGTCCCGTCATGGAGCTGCATGTCTCTGCTCGTCTCCACCAACAGTTCTTCTCTTCTATCGTCAACGTTGTCATAAACATGTGCTCATTTTTCTTTGACAGACTCTGCATGTGTGCTTTCATAGAAACATTCAGCACAGCAGGAAACTTACAAGGTTGCTGGACATCACGAGCTGCGTGGAAGCTGGAAAAGGTCGACTGCCTTCCAAAGAATAAAGAAGAAGTGACTTTTGAACAATACGCACGTTTCTGGGTGAAAGCTCTTTTGACAAAAAACACGTCCAAGTACAAAAAAGTAAACTCGACTTGCATGACTGCATCAGGATGAAGGTTAAACTTAAATCCAAGTCTTAACTCCTGTCCACAGGCTCAGAGACACCTCAACAAGGACAAACACGGCAGAGGACAGCCTCCTTTCATGTGTGTTGATACAGAATCAGACTTCTCACTCAGTTTGAGCTTCTTTCAGTCCTGGTGGAGGAAGTTAAAAAGGAGTTACTGTCGGGGGACATGTACTTTAAACCCCCAAACAGGAGGGAGGGAGGACTTTAAACTGAGATCATGTCGATGTCACAGCGTTTCTTTTTCACTGCTCGATGTCCGAAAGACTTTTAAAGATCCAGAGAAGGAAGTTAGCAGAGCGACACGACTGGAGCAGCATTCACACATGTACACCTAAAAAGACCTTCTTAGTTCACGGCTGATCTTCTGCCGTCACCTCCTCCACCTCCTCCACCTTCTCCACACCGACAACAACCGGAAAACCGACAGAGCCGCTAACAGCTAACGTAACGCCGTTAAAGTTCGCCAAGCTGATTTGTTCACAGCTGTACAACACCTGACAGGCTGACAGCCGCCTGCGTGGCTGAGTGAACTCTGTCAGCACCATTTCATGTCGTCAGATAAAAGCTGCGGATCAGCTGGACGAGCTCGCGGCTCACCGAGAGTCGAGCTAGGTAACGTTAGCTCGCTAACTCAGTTAGCAAGATCGTCAACATTCAACCAGAAGCCAACTCCAGCTGGTTAACGGTAACACGTTGCTCATCGGCGCGGGGAGACCTCCGCTCTGCCACAACCACAGCCCGGTGGTTGACTTCATTTGGGAGGGAAAGACTGAACAATGTGCAGTTTGAAGAAAACAAGAGTTCGCTTTGCTGCTTACCATCGCCGCGGCCGCCATTTTGAATACGTGTCATTAGTGACGTTGCGGAAGTCGCGTGCTCGGGGTTTTCTCTCCTGTCACTCATTTTTAATGTTTAATTCGACACGCGCAGAAACGTGATCAAAATGCTTCATTACAGGGAAAGTTATGTGTTTAAAATGTGTACAAACAGTGAAATGTACTTCAAGTAGAATTTGCCATCGTAGAGAAATGTCCCCTCAGCACTGGATATATTATACGATCTTTATTACACTGAATTTCTTGTTTTAGATCAATGATTGGTCAGTTGATTTTATCAATCAACTCATTATATTTGTAAAAAAAAAAGATAATTAGAAATGCCATCACAATTACAGAAAACCCAAAGTGCCTCCCTGACATATCTTATTTAGTCCAATAAAGATGAAGCAAAACTCAAAATTATTGTGAATAATTAAACAGAAAAACAGTCATACATTTAAGAAGCCAGAACCATGAAATGTTTGACATTCTTGAATGTAAAATTACTTCATAGTTGCCAATTAATCAATTAATTGATTAGCGAAATGTGTACTTGTATTTACTGTTGGATGGTTCAACTTATATATATATTTATTTATACCAAAGCATGATATTTTATAACGCCTTCATTTGTTGAGTAAAATCTTAATCTGTTAAGTAGTTCAAGCTTATCACACAGACTGTCGGCTAGTTTTTCTGGATTTGCCTCCAATTTCATTATTCAAGTTTATGCCTTCAAGTTAACAAATTAATATATAAAAATAACATGCTCAATATGGTTTGCTGTTATATAAATACACACTTAAGTGGTTTTTAAAACAATTTATTTAAACATTTTCATGACAGTGGAAGAATTCGAGCAATCATCTCACCAAATATATGCAAAGGGTTTATATTGAAAAACACAAAAATATTCTTAACCCTATGAAGATGACTATATACAGGACAGTGCTGGGACATTTTTTACATCCTTCCTTATGTAAGAAAAACTCTCCCAGATACTGTTGCTCACAGTTCTGGCTAAACGGATGAGACCTAATTTTTCACAGCATAAAATTCACAAATCTTATATCACTAATTTTTTGATTTTGGTCCACAAGATATGTCGGAACCATTTTTAGACAAAATAGTGAACATTGCTTTTATCACATGAATTATGATTACTTCAACAATCATGTCAATTATGACTACTCAGATGGTTTGCCCAACAAAAAGAGAAGCACATTATCCAAACAGGATTCTTAACCAAAAAAGATTCAGGTACAGAGATGTTCAGAGCAGTGCTTTTAGCAGAAACAAGAGTGGAGTATTTGCACTGTTTTTTCAATAAGTTAAGTGATAAACGGTAATCATTTAAAAATTAACAAGCATTATTAGTTAACGACTGAGCATTTGCATCTCTTTATGTATATATGTGTATATACAGATCGTATGGAATATATGATATTAGTAAAGTCTGGAAAAAGGCACTATGAAGGAGTAATGGTGAAATAAGCCATAACATAATGGAAAGCATCTATGCAGTATAATCAGAAGATTTAAGCAGAATCAGGCATTTTCCCTGCACTTTGTAAAGTCCACCACTTTCCTTTCTGAATGAACAACACCGTACAATTCAACAGGAGGAGAGAAGATAATGGCGGCGTTGCTCGCTGAGTTATTGAAATCGACACCATCAGCGCATCAGAGCTGAGCACGGCCCATATTTCACTGGGAACATCTGTGTTGTGGTTGATGGCTGCACAATGTGTGCTGGAACAGAACAACTGTATCCAGGTGACCTATATGGCCGTGTATTTTTGTGTAAATTAATATTTTGCGTGTGTGAACCAATCATGCTTTTATAACTGCATGCACTCTGTTGAATATCAAAATAGACTATTTGAGACTGTAAATAAATTATTGTGGAGGGGAGAACAGAAATGTGGGAAAGGTATTTATATTTTCTTTTTGTTTGGGGAACACCTATTTCTTCCTCGTCTTCCTGTACCGTAGTCGTGCACAAGCAGAGTTTATCCAAGCACACTTGCTACTTTCATTTGCACTTTTGTGGATAATGTTGTGCAGCGATCCATCACGCAATCTGTACTGAAGCAAAATTAGTAAAGTAAAAGTACAAATTAATTATGATAAAGAATCTTGTCGGTGCCACGTCTTATATTAGAGGCTGCAGATATAACGAACACACGTCTGTCTGAACATATCACGCGTCGACAGTGTTGGAGAGTAACTAGTTACGTATAATTAAATTACAAAATAAATGTTATTGTAATCAGTTGGTTACTGAGAGAAAAGATTAAATGAAATTACAGTTACTATTCAAAATATTGGTGATTACAAAGGTGTAAAAGCTTGTATGTAGAATATAACATTCCTTCTGCTTGTTTTCATTTATTTGTCAGTATGCTCTAAAATCTTGATCGCCATTTTTGATGGGTTTACTTGTTTGAATTTGTGCTGCCTCGCGTCTGCCAATCAAATCATTGTGCATTGCTCTGACTACGGCCACATTAGCTTACGATCAGACTCAATTATGAGGTAAGATTGTGTTGTCATACAAATAATAATAATAGTAATAGTAGTTACTGTATCTATTGTTTTTTTAATCTCTGGTAATATTATTTTAAAATGTTCTAATTCAAAGGGAGAAAAGCCCAGTGGACTATTAAAATCGTAACACAAGGCCTACTTTCTTTATAAATAAAAAAGTTACACCCCACCAAAATGTTGTAGTCTCTTCTTATTTTGCATTATGTGTGTGATTAAGAAAGAGAGTCAGGCAGGGATTAATGTGTGTGTGTGTGTGTGTGTGTGTGTGTGTGTGTGTGTGTGTGTGTGTGTGTGTGTGTGTGTGTGTGTGTGTTTGCGGGTTCTGATCTGCACTGCTGCATGTAGAAACTGGACTTTTACAGTACATATGAATGGGACAGCACTGCATCAGCAGTCTCACGGCTGCTGCTGATACTGGCTCTCTGTGGCCGTGTAGAAATCCTCCAGGACGCTCTGCAGGTAATCAAAGGTGGGCCGCTCCTCAGGCTTGTTCTTCCAGCACTCCAGCATGATCTCATAGAGTTCGGTGGGACAGCTGTCCGTGCGCTGCATCCGGTAGCCTTTCTCCAGGGAACGGATCACTTCTGGGTTGGTCATCCCTGAAAACAACAGTGGATGATTGGGCTCAGAGAGTCTGCAGAGCCACGCCCCCTTCACGTAAATGAGAATCTCATTGGCTGGCAGCAGATGACTTCTGTTGCTCAGTCAGTTGGTCAGTTCAATCCAAACTAAGATACCTCAACAACTACTGGATGGATTGCCACAAAACTTTCTACAGACATGCATGATACACACATGATGAATCCCTCTGATTTTTATAATCTTTAACTTTCGCCACCATGAGATTCACATATGAGGTTTTGAGTTGAATATCTCAACAACAGTTTGATGGACCTCCTTGACCTTTGCAGCACACGTTTGGATGGACAGCAATACATTTGGTTTCCCTCTGATCTTTCCTATTGCCCCATCAGTAATACCATCCGATACCTTAGTTTATGACCAAATACCTGCAAAACTACTGCTGCTTGCTGCTGATTATCAACTGCTTAAATGTTAAATTAAGATGCTAAACATAATAATCATTTTGGATGTCCACTTTAAAACAACAGAACTGGACAAACTGTTGTGCACTGACTCTATAATTTCAATGTCCTTTCTCTTCACAGGCATTCTAGCAAACTCTATATCATGAGACTAGTGGTCCACTTACCGGGGTATGGTGTGCGTCCATAGCTGATGATCTCAGTCAGCAGGATGCCGAAGGACCAGACGTCAGATTTGATTGTGAAAGAGCCATAGTTGATGGCCTCAGGAGCTGTCCATTTGATGGGGAATTTGGCTCCTGGTTATTCGGGGAAAATGGAAAACCCAATCAAAATTTGGAGTAATTATTTGAGACATTAGTTGACCCCCGATGACACTGCCAGTCATTCTCATCTTCTCTCTACTTCTTTTGTCACTCGTGTTGTAATCTCTTGTCTCACTGACAAAAAGTCATTTCCCCTAAACTGATGAAACCGTAACTTCAACCGTTTCACCTGTCGCGGGGAATCAGTTCCCTACTTTCTGATGACCCATGGCGACACAACGTTTAGTCTTACCTTCCCTGGCCGTGTACTCGTTGTCTTCGATGATACGAGCGAGGCCAAAGTCAGCAATTTTGCACACTAAAGCCTTATTGACCAGGATGTTGGCAGCTCTCAGGTCTCTGTGGATGTAGTTCCTCTGCTCGATGTAGGCCATGCCCTCTGCAATCTGCACAAAAATAATTCAGTGCAAACACAGTCCAAACATAGTTTTCAAAGTAAAAGTTGCTGTTTCTTTCAGTAACTTGCACTGCTGCTAATAACAGCAACAGATATTTTGCAGGGTTGATTAACACATGTACTCTTTCAGTTTAGCTCCTTTGTGTTAGCGCTGGATAAAATCTGTCTCACCTACTATCTGATGAATAATTTAACACCATAAAATCGGTCATGGTAGGACGGAATCAAAACAGACAGGTTTAGACCTTCTTCCTCTTCACTTCCTGCTCTGTTGTTTGTATGACACGGGAAGCACCTCACACAACAGGGCGCTTACTCAACTCATTCGTACTTAAGAGGTTGTAGAATTTATTTTAAAAAAAAACTGACAGGAAGGAAAGTAACAGTGGAAAGAGATATCAATTGTCCCTCGTGGATTTTCCCTTTAGGTCCACCTACTGGTAATCCAGTAAAACATTCTAACATGTACTGGACAAATTAGCATCATATTTTGTATTGAGGTTCATGGTTCCCAGATGATGTGTCCTAATTGTTGCTGACCTATCATCAAATGCTACCATGAAGTAAACATTTGTGTTTCATGTTGTTTATGGTTTATTGTTATTCCTATGTTAACAAGTGATTCATAATCACTTCTTTTCCCTCTTAAGTGATGGGTTGCTGTGCTTTGAGTCTCCTTTGGTGTGGATTTTAAAGCTTGATCCAGTTCAGCATGATATTTGAATTTGGGTAAAAGGTTAAAGGTCATAAATTCATGACAGCGCATATGTTGCAAGAAATGAGTTGCTTACTGTGATTTCTGTTTCATAATCACCTCTATGTGGTTTGGAAAACGATGTGCTGTGAATATCCGACCGATGGAAACGAAGCTGTGAAGTCTCCGTTCAGTATAAAAATGCTCAACCTGAATCCTTTGAGACTGCATTGAGGAAATATTATCTCCTATGCCAAAACATAAATATATTTCTTTTGTGACGACAGCAGGTGTTTGTGTTTTCATGTCAATTCCCATCAGCCTCAGATGTTAGTATTGTCACTGAGAGCGTGTTATCATGGTAACATCAGTATTTATCTCAATGCATCACTGTTCCTGGCCGTATTTTACGTGTACAAGTTGTTCCTCTACCTTTCCTCAATTCTTTGAAACAAAAAGATAAAAATGCAACACAAAAGAAACACAATTTAGTCCGTTGCTGGATGACATGAAATATCTGCATATCTGCATGTATTTTTTTTTCTATTACTACTTAAATATACACATATTTAGCATCGTTGTTTTCTTTTAGCATTTGTGATCAACCTTTCATTTTCTTAATATGAAATACATATGACTAATAATAAATAAAACATTGGTAGGCCCCTTCTCATCCTCTCCAACATAACCAGGAGGACAGTCAGTGGAGGACACCCTTCAAGGAATATTCATTATTTTACTCAGTTTTAAGATAACATTCATTGATTCCAGGCTGTCCAGATTACAACACAAAATTAGGAAATTATGGGAATATTGAAAAATGTCCTGTGCACTGCTCACTCAAGAAGGTGATCTGGTGTGACTAAACAATGTGTGCAGCGGACGACTGAATAATTCTCACCTGGGCAGAGAAATCGATGAGCTTGGGCAGCTGGACGTGGTTTCCTTCAGTACTCTTTAAGAAGTCTAATAAACTACCTGAAGGTGCACAAACACAAAAACACACATATATAATCAAACACGTATCGAAGGGTAAAGATTAATACAAAGAACATCACCTGAACATAAATATCCTGCTACTGCAACAAAACCCTGGATTACAAACATCTAATGATAAAAGTTTAACCAAAATTACTGTTGTTAAATATATTTCATTTCATTTCATGTATTTATTGCTTTTAGCTAACTATATTAACCATTTATCCGTCATCTGTTGTTGATTATTTTAACCATGTATTATTGTTAGGTAATACTTCAATAGCTGTTACAAGTTCATTACTATGTCATTACCTATTATTTGAGCAATTTCAGATGCTTCTTTCTTTTCATTTATAAACATTATTTTTATCAAACTATTTCAACCATTTATCAATTACTTTATGCAATGCCAACCATTACTAGCTTCCTCTATTAACCAATGTCCATTCAGTTGAGCGAACGTTTTCAAATCTTCTTCTTTCTTTTAGTTACACATGCAGATTTATTTTTATTTTTTTTCTTAAATTGCGATTTTCACTTTTTTTTAAATAAGTTACTCTACGAAAACACTTCACATCCCTCCTGGAAAATGCAAACATACTAGTAAACCTGGTTGAGAATGACTGGCTTTGGGATTTGCCCAAGTTTCCTTTTCAGTTAAATAAAGTTTTAGTATACTATGATGTCTGTTTCTTATTGTTTGTCCATACAGCAAAGTGCAGCAACTGACTTCAATCAAAAGAACACGGCAACTACACACAATTGCACATGTACTACACTTGCATACACACAAACACACACACACACCTTTCTCCATGTACTCAGTGATGATGTAGATGGGCTCCTCCTTGGTGACGACAGCATTGAGTCGAACCAGTTTGTCGTGCTGTAGACTTTTCATCAGGTTGGCCTCCATCATGAAGGCTTCGACCGACATGGTGCCCGGCTTCATGGTCTTCACTGCTACCTTGGTGTGCTTATTGTACATAGCTTAGAACAAACAAAACAAAAATTACAAAAAGAACATGAATTGCTAGCACCATCACTAACTAACAATGATTCATATCAATCTCACCCATCCAGACTTCTCCAAACTGGCCGGCACCGAGCCTCTTGTCCAGTTTGAGAGAAGATCTTGGGATTTCCCAGGCGTCCTTCTCCCATGGCTTCTCAGGTTTGGGGCTCAAGCATGGGTTAGTCAGGGATTGGCAGAGGCCATCTCCCAGCTCTGATTACAACAGAAAAAACATTTGTTTTTGTTATTTTTCTATGTGGTTGGCTTACAGAAAATAAGTGATCTTGTTCTTCTTTGTGGGTAAAATGGTGATGGTGGTTGTGTTTATAGAGTAACGCACTAGTAACAACCTTAATGGTGTTTCATATCAGAGGAGGTAATAAAGTTTACCAGCAGAGTGTGCTGTTCATCACTAGAAACATAATGTTAAATGGTGGAACACAGACTGTTGTGAAGATGTTCACCATTAAATGACTTAAATCGTCATTTAATGAGACACTAAATCAATGAGACCACAAAAACGCAGTGGTGAGAAATCATGTTAAGACAAAGCAGTGGAAAAAGGCCAGCAGTAACTCACTCTTGTAATGGCTGACCAGCTCCTGCAGGGTGCTGAAGGTGATGCGGGGAGAGATGTAGAAACCTCCGTTGTCCAGTGTGCGGATCTTATAATGTTTAACTGTTTCACCGGACTGGACATCGCCGTCCCTGACAGACAGAGAGTAGCTGCCTGTGGTAAAAGAAAAGCAATAGAACAGTTACCACATGATCTATGGGGGATTTCCTAATGCTGATGCCAATTTTTTTTTAACTGATTCTAGCTAATATTTTTAGAGGATTCAGCATTTTAGGATGGTAACATTCTTATTCTCGGGAATTACAGGAGTCCACTATTTCACCAAACACGTAGAAAAGCTTGTGGGACTGTCGGCAGATTAGCGTGGGCTACTCTAACAATTTAGCATTGCAATTCCATTCATTTGGGAGATTAAAATGAAGAATAATCAGGATCAAAGCAACAGAGGCCAATATCTCCTGAATTCAGGTCTCTACTATGAGTCAAGCACCAAAACTACTGGATCCTACATTTCTCGTGATTCTCAAAGGCCTTAACCACAGACTGTATATAAAAGCGGACGTAGCTTCGGGGTCTGAAAAATGAGGCCAATGCAGAAGTGCCTTAAGTTGCAATACCACCGACTGCCACTAGAGGTCGGCTCCAAAAAGCCTGCGGCTCCATCGACTCCCATTCAACTTCTCTCTTAAAGTTCTTAGTCAATAAATGTTCTCCAGCAGTTATCTCGGTGTTGTTAGCTAAAGTCACTCCTTCTTATTAGTTTTCTGGAGGTCCATCTGAAAATAATCCCTCATTCATTAGAAAAGAAGATTCAAAAGGTCGTGTTTTTGGTGGCAGTCAGGTTACAGCTATCGGGATCGGGACGTCGTACCGCTGGGTTTCCAATCAGATCAGTCAGATCTATCACTAACTTCCTCAAACTCGTACAAATACAGTCCCTTCTGGATCCAAACCGATCACAACTAGCAAGATGACGACGGACAAAATCTGAACTCGAGGCTTCGTTACGGCTGTTCACAAACCAACGGGTGACGTCACTGCTGGCTGTCGCTTGGCATTAACCAACATAACCCTGAGGACATTATTTCATTATTTTCATTATTCATCAGATCTGTTAATTTGAGGAGTCTAACCTGGATTCAGACGGTAATTTAAGAATTTATTTGCAATTCAATTAAATTCAGTTCAAGTTTGTTTACATATCGCCAAATCACAACACAGGTTATTTCATGGCACTTAACACATTTAAAGTCCTAACAGCAGAACTTTACAATACTATACAGAGAAACCCAACAATTCGATGAGAACAAAGCATTTCACTATGGACATTTTATTACAGTTACAAGTTGATTTTAGCTGATGTATTAGAATAAAGTTGCCTATTTCCATGACCAGTAGAGACTGAGCAACAGCAGCATTCATTGTGTGTCATGTCTCTGGCAACCTCACAAATACAAGCTTAAATATTTACTGTCCTTTTAATAGGAGAAACAAGAAAATGTCTTTTAGCTGATAAATGCTTCACTGTGTTCACCAATTATCTGTGTCTGTGTGCCGGTTGGTGCTGGGCAGGTAGAGGAGAGTAGAGGAGAGTAGAGGAGGTAATCACACCTTTTTGGCTGAAAATAGCTGCACAGCTCGATCTTCATGCTCTAAAACTGTCCTGAGAATATTTTGCAATGTTCTAGTAATGTTTTCAGGGGTAAGTGTTTGTTGTTCCCAGAATGTTATTGTTAAAAGTAGAAGATAACGTTCTCTAAAAACACTGTAGAAATATTTAGTGTTTTCATTCTTAATGTTTTTTTTATGTTCCCAGCAAGATACCGTAAATTAAATCATTATACTAATGTTTTGTGCTAACAATCTACCAGTTTTCGCAATGTTTTTAGAGAACGTTTTTCTACCTTTGAGCTGCTTCATTTCTAGCTGGCTGCATCTTGAACCAGTGCTTATAAGTGTGAACCAGCTACAGTAAAGTTACGGACAGTGAAACCAAAACGGAGTTAAAAGATGCAAAACGGTTCTCTAAAAAGAAGAACCGCTGAGTTGGGTTAAAATTATCCGTGACTTGAGACTGAGAATAATTGACCACTTCCACATTCTACACTGTCACCTCTGCCATTGTTGATATAAAAATATCAAAAGAGCAGCTTTGAAAAACAATTATTAACATGAAAGTCATTGTATCAACCTAAGTGTGTATGCTCTCTGATGTATTGTATTATTCATTTCCTTCTTATATTGACAACCTGCTGTGTCAACTTATTTCCTTTTCTAACTTCTTTGACTGCCCCACTAAAGGTTAAAGTTTTTTTTTATTACTCACCCTTGGTGGTCTCGCTGTCTCGGATCATGAAGGATCCCACTTTGTTTCCGGCGGCCAGCAGCTGCCGCTCTGCATCTTTTCTGCTCACGCCCTTAAAGAACCACCTGAAAAACAGGAAACAGATCAGTTAGTACAGAAACCTCCAAACGGCTCCTCCTGTGCCTTGTTTTCCTGCTGCTTTCCACTTTGTGAATGACTAGAAAAAGTGGCATTTCAATATGGTACATGACATAACTACTGTTTATAGCAAGCAAAATATGCAACTAATAACTACAATTATATTGAGTGGAACTAATATCATTTAGTTTCATTTAATGGCCTCTCATGACCAAAAGAAGCAAAAGGTTCCACTAGTAATCCATGTCAATGTGTGTTCAGTGTGAGTACTCTTACTCTTCGGCCTCCAGAGTATCTTTGGCTACATAATTACTGGGGATGAAGCCGTCTTGACCTGTTTTGATTAACATAGCTCTCCACCACTCCCCCGATCTACAGAGAGAAGACAGAGACACACAACAATCTTGAATATTCTTCATCAACAAAAACAAAAACAAAAATAATAAACTGCCAAACTTTACAAGCCCCAAAACTAAAAACTCTACACAAAAGGAACTTATAGTTTAAGCAACAACAAAACAAGAGTATATATTTCGCTGCTGATAAAAGACTTACTCCTCCAAGATTTTCAGCTTATCTCCCTTTTTGAAGCCAAGGTCTCCCTCATGAATGGCCTCATAGTCGAACAGTGCCATGGCAATACTCTCTGCTACGGCAATGAAAAAAAGAAAAAAGAAGCAGAAAGAGGCATTTTGTTCGTAAGTTGTGGTCATGAGTCGCAGTGGAAACTACGTCCCCTTTGCATTGTCATGTGAAGCATGATAAACAAAGAGTATTTCACCAACAGTGCTGATATGTGAGAGAGAATGACTTAGTATCTGCTGTGTTTTTTTTTTCAGTGGACTTTTCAGTGCCTTTAAGTCTGAACTGAGCTTTTGTTTGTTGCTTACATTGGGTTCCCCCATATTTTGACTCTGTGACTGACTTCCTTGTGCATGTGATAATAATAGCAGAGGGGCTGGTCCTCTGCGTACTGAAGGCCTCTGTGGTGAGAGGGGATATCACTCTGCACTCACACACCCACTCTCCTTCCTCTCGAGCTGCAAGGCATCGTTTTTCTGTGTCTAACCCTCACCGACCTACATCATGCTTTTAAAAAGGACTAACTTGTCGTCATATTCTCTGGTGGTGTTCACGGTGGATTAGAAATAAACCAACAATTGTCTGGCCTCTGGGTGGTGGACTTTAATACAAAATACAAAATGCAGTCCAGACACTTTAATACCCACGGTGTAAGTGGAGGTACAGTAATGAGTAGGTAAAGGTTGTAACTCACCATCTGAAGAGTTTGCAATAGGAGGCATTTTGGCCTGTAGAGAGAAATATTAAAGAGACATGAAGACATCTGTTCTTACAAACTCCCCTTCACAAACCAATGGGTGACGTCACTGTTGGTTGCATGTTGGTTGGTTGAAACACTGGCATGTCAATCAAATCAGGCACACTCCCAGACGTAGCTCTCTTTGAGGACAGTGGAGTGAATTTAGCAAATGTTATCATAAAGACTTGTGAAAAAAAAGAATTGACTTTCAGAGAAGTTGACGCTTTTTGGATGGGTGTGTAGGTTTGTTTGAGTTTTTTTTTTGGAACTTCCGCATTCACTTCTTTTTAGACCCAGAAGCTACGTCCAATTTACCAGACAGACTGACCGAGGGTTTGTAAATTTAGACATCTGTAAGATGATACAGCATGTGCAAGTCAGTACGTCTAAAGTGTTGCCTAACACTTTTGATTATGCATCTAGAACTCTCCGGTTGTGTGTCTGTCACTTCCTCTTTCTTCACTGAGGGTGAGAGAGATGTTACAGTCAGCACACAGGAAGCAGTAGCCAGAGGAACCACAGTCACCCATGGCAGCACTGCGACTTTACCCCGGTCACAGATCAAAGTCTTGTCTGTATGCAAATTCACAACAAGCCATGTGATCCTGTTTAAAGTGTGTGTCGGCACGCATCTGTCCTCTGAGAAGCACAGGAAAACAATCCCCCATGTCAGGCAGTAACCAGTGAAACTGTGCGTTCTCGTCTACTTTTACTGTTTCTGCATTCAACACCGTTATTCTTCAACATTCAGGCCACTTCTGCTGCTGTTTGCGCCCAATACATTTGAAAAAAAACAGCAAAAAAACAACTTTTTGACATTTAAGATGCGGCTCATGATTAAATTTAATGTTCAGTAGTGGAAAGTAATCTACTCAAGTACTGTATGCATCTTTCCATTAATTCAGGGCTCCAGAGTGCGACCAAAAACCTGTCAAGTGTGATTACTGATTGTACTATTGATTATTCCAAAGAGCAGTAAAGGTGTCTCAGAGCTTTTCAACCAGCTGTGAAAGATGGAGCAGGGTGCAACATCTTTAATCATTGTGTGCGTGTTGAGAAATTATCAATCTATGTGGAACTGGCAAAATAAGTAGAGCTTAATATGTATTATTGCAGCTCTAAGGCGTAGTAAAAAATGTTGGGTGTACTAAAATCATGTGCTGCTGGTGCACCCAATGTAAAAAGTTCTTCATAACTTCATAGTTGCGCTGTTGCATTTCAGAGGTAATATTGCATTTTGTACTTCATTTCCTTGCCAGCTATATTTAGAAGGTACTTTTTAGGTTAAGCACTTTAAGATTAAAGCAGGTCATCATCCATGTGGACTATGTTTAGTTGGGGCCTCTTGACATATTCCAAACCTAAATATAAATTCATCCCAAAATGCAAAGATTACAAAATTAAAAATGAATCATTTCCAGACCCCTGTGACGCTTCGGAGGGACCCAGCTACTGTGTTGGGAACCATGTGATTAAAGAGCCCAACAGTAGTAGTTCTAATAGTCACAGGGGACTATGTTTCAAAAATAAAAGAAAATATTTCTTTTATTTAGGATATTCTAAGTGGCTCTAACTTGTAAAATAATATTTAGATTGCTGTTGTCTGAATACAGTATATTGCACATCTTCCACCAGTGGGGATGTCATAGATGGTAGTATGAGTTTTTTTTTTAAAGCAACAACTTGTAAATGACTGATCTGAGATATTTTTGGAATAAACTTTGAGTTGTTTTGCTTGTCATGTGATGAAGACTCAGATTTGTATCACATCATTTGTCACATCACTGCTTACAGCTTTGCTGCCGGAGTTTCCCGCGGTGGGGTCTTTGACATAGTGGGCCGTCTGTGCTCGGTTCTGATGGTCGTCGTTAACCGTCCCTTTGCTGAGAGCCTCCTGCTCCTTCTTTGAGCCCACACAGCCCATGATGACTTCTGCAGGAGGACAACACAGGAACGGCAAGATGTGAAAACTGAGGACACAGACAGGAAAAGACCACCAACTTATATTTTACAGTATGTACATTATTCAGAGGAAAGCAGAATGTTTTGGAGTTCACAGCAATTTATTATTGAACATAAACCAAAAATTCAGTGAAAGACCAGACTTTTATGTAAAAAGTAGCTTTCATGAGAAAGATTTTGTCTTTTGTTGTTTTTCGTGACAAAAACATGGTTGTGATGTTTAGCTGCACAACAACACTCCCACTGAGAGCTCAGACAGGTTCTAAACTTCTCGGACTCTGTATGCACATGTAGATTTAATAAATGAACAATTAATTCAACGAGTTACTTTTGAAAACACTACTGAGAGTTAATATGAATGTAGTTCCTTCTGCTGTCGACATTTCTTGTAATAATCATTCGTTTGCAATCATTGACTGTAGTGTTATTACCCAACAACCCGGTCCTCCTATGAAAAACCTAAAACCAATAGGTTGTTCATGTCAGCACATTATTGAGGCCCAGAATTATTCTCTATTGTAACAGATACCTCTAAGGTCCAAAGTATTTATGGCAGAGGCCAAAGGAGGAAGGGAGTTCAAATAATGATAAAGCCATAAAGATGGTGTAGGGGGGAGGTCAGGGTGGATGAATGGGTCAACAACGCACTAAAGCATAACATGGGAGACAGCTGTTCATTTCCAGTTTCAAACCAAAAGTCAATGTCAAAAAAAGTAAGTTACATGCAGAATGTAAACTGATGAGTTAATTTTTTTTTTTTTGATTTGGATAAAATAAAATAAAATAAAAAAAACTCATGACTGTTACTCATGAGGGTCATACCTTCCTCCAGCTCCATGGAGCAGTCTCAGGACGTATTGATCCACCCTTGTATATGGGTTTGAACAGATATGCATGGAAAGTATATCTTAAGTGGTTAACAGAGACATACAACCTCTAGGTAGTAATTGTAGTTTTAAAATGAACTTTTCATCTTGAATCTGATATGTTATCTGTTATAGCAATTCAATGCTAAATTTGTCTTTATAAGTCTTTATACTTGATAAAATGGGTGCCTTTAAGTAACTTAGCATTGCATAGCATGCTTATTTGCATATTGATTCATATTTATATATGAATTTCTTCTTTTAATTTCAACATTATTGCATGCATGCTCCCCTTGTGAGCTGAAATATGATGGTCTGTTGATGTTTGGTAAAAACCGGCAAAACGTGAAATAGACAAGCTTAAAAAAAGATCGTCGGGGTTAGGGAAATAAAAACATGGTTGGGGATGGAGAAAGAACATGGTTGGGGTTAGAAAACAAAAAACAACAGCAGTCCGTGACTAATGGCACTGAGTCAATACTGCTAAAAACTGTCTTTTATTACACCTCTGTTGCGGGATCTTGGTCACATGATTCAGCGTCACATGACACTTAGCGGCGTCAGTTTCACTCCTTCAAACGTGTAACTGTCACGACTAAACAGGCCAAGGCGTGGCTATTTCACATTTTGCTGTCGTAGACCAGTGTGTCTATTTCACGCTTTGCCATGATACTGTGTTGTTTTGATCAAATATGAACATATAAATGAAACATAGCTACCGTGTATGAAAGCTGACACAGTAGGTCTCTCAGCTGGCTGTTGGTGTGAATTCATTTTGAAATGACTCTAATCTTTGGGAGGTGGAAGAACAAAAACAGCATATCACATGGTGATGTAAGATATTCCTAACTAGAGGGGGAGGGGGGGGGGACTGGGAAGACAAAGACACCTTATAGTTTACAGAGTCAGTCAGCTAACTGAATGACTTCACACTATTGGTGTTCATCCTGAATAATTGATATTTACTGATGTTGGCAACCCAGCTGCTGTAATCTCACATATGAGTTAGGACAATCCAGATCTTCCACGAAAGAATGATTCAAGGTCTTTCTATGTCCTGCGGCAACACAAGCCCGCTCACTCATCTCATCTGGGGAATAATTTGTTTTCTCTGTGTCATACTGTAGCTGCATATGTGTAGCTGGATGTAAATGTAAATGCAGATAGTGCATCAGGTTCAGCAGAAGCGAGAACAAAGAAGGAGTTTGTGACCGTGTTTGGCAGCAGATGGAGAGGACACGAGAGAGACAGTTAGTCAGTGTGTCCAATCTCTCTTTAGATCAGAGAAGCCGATTATTTCACTGAAGTCAGGAAGACGTGTTTATCATAAGCGCTTCGACAGCAGAGCTCTGCATACATGCACAGTGGACTTACTATAATTTTAGCGATCACCAGTTGATGCTCCAGACAGGAAACATCAATGATTAAAAGTCTTTTAATGTTTCTGGAAGTGTCTCTGGGTCTGTTCTGTATTTAAGTATAACTTTCGGTAAACTGTCTTTACCAGAGTTAACCGCCGTGGTGACACTCACATACAGTTGTCAGCAGTGGAAAATGTTTCACTAGAATATTTAGACACAGGAAGTGGTGCTACGGAGGTCAAAATTTGTTCTGTTAATGTACATGCTTCCTTTTTTCTCTCTGTTCCAATTCCTCTTCAGATGTCCAATCAAAGAATGATTGGGGTTCTCCGAACAGGTTTTACTTCAATTTAAAACTCTTCAGTGTGATTCCTTTTAGTATTAAACAGATGCGGCTCTTTGTTATTTTTTTTACTAGTACAAAATGAATGTCATCACAAATCTGATGTAGGACATTGCCCTAGTTTTGCTCTGTAATAATGCTGTCATCGATTACTGTCAGTCTGTGTAAAGCAGCTACAATACTCTTCAAAAGCTTTCATCGAGCCTGGATCAAAATCCTAATATACTTGACAAGCAGCCAAAGGACAGAAACATGTTTTTTTTTAATCAAAAATCAGTGTCATTGAGAAGCAAAAGCTTCAAATATCGGCAAGCTGGGATGTTAGTCCGCGCAGCACTGACACAACCCTCCACATTACAACATCATTTGACTATCACTTGACTAAATGACAATATAAAAAAAAAAGCTCAACACCAGTAAATGGAAAATGGCATTGATCTAATTGTGTGGATGATCTACAGTAAATGTTGGTTTTACGTATGTATTTGTGATGATAAGAGAAGCAGCGCATTGTAATGCCTTGATGCGACCACTAGGGGAGCCAAAGCTCTATTCATTTAAACGGTAAAGTGTAAATTTGTTTACACACAAAATATTATGAACATGAACTTGAGATTTACATTTCTAAAGTATCTCTGTAAATAACATCACAAAAAAAAAAGTTTTTTCCTCAGAAATGCTTTCTAAAATAGCTATATAATGTAATTTAATCATATAATCGGGCTGGAATGCCGAAAAGGAACTCTGTAGGTTAATTTGCACATTTTTGCATATACTGTATGTGCTAGAGCTTAACATAGACACTATCTTGTTGCAGATATATTGGCGTTTGTGTATATTTGACCAGTAAGTAACGTGAAACATCAGTACAGAAATGCTACGCCAAGTTTACGGTAATTTAGAGACACTGCCAGCAGTACATATTTTGTTCACCAGACAGCACTGAGTAGCTGATTTTTCAGCTGTAAAATGTCTTGCTTGGTACATATATTTGTCACGATTTTAAAAGTCCTTGAATTGCCACGTTATCGGGTTGAAGAGAATTGTGTTTTCCCGATGGTCCTGCCAACTACTGCATGTTGGGAGAATAAGCTCCTGGTTGGGAAATTAGTCTCAGATGTGAGGCTCTTCAAACCACAATTCCCAATAATTCCTAAAGGAGCAGAGTCCAATGATGGAAGCCATCTCACCCAATGGAGGGAAACTGGAGAACCTTCCTGGAACCAAGCCTGGTCAGGAGCGTCTTGGTGCCCAGACCCCACCACCACCATGCACCAACAAGGATGAACACAAGGGTCAGCTGGGTGGCGCTCAAATGTCAGCACATTGGATAGCTGGTCCTTGGTTGCAGAAGCGGGCTTTTGGGACAGAGCCGAGTCCAAATAAGTAGTGGCAGATAATGACACTAAACAACAGCAACAAAACACCAAATCTGTGGGAAATTCATGTTGTGGGTTTATCTAAAAAGTGTCAGTTTTAAGCCCAAATGCCCAGCCTGAAAAATTTACTCAGAAACTGAGATGAGGTCTTTTTCAGGCTTCGTCTGCTAATGACATTTAAGAAATCATAACATGAAAGGGTTAAAATTTTCGGAAAAGCTCCAGTAGAGTATTAGATAAGAAGTTTGATACAACACTGCTTTTTCTATGCTGCTGTGACGACCACATTTCCCACTGTGGGATTAATAAAGTCCAAATCTAATCTAATCTAATCTAAATCTAAATCTAAATCTAAATCTAAATATGAAGCTGGAGCCAGTAGACGGTAAATTTAGCCCGACATAAACTGGCCAAATGTAAAAAAAAAAAAAAAAAAAAAGAAAAAAACCTGCATTCTTAAAGTTCTCTTATTAAATTTGACAATTCTCCAGTAAAGCACCACTTCCAGAAAAAAACACATGGCAGCCAATAACAACACAAACAATGTGGATTAAATTAATGACATTTAATGTGTTAATTACTGAATTTTAGAGGTGCTCGTAAGCTTCCCTGCTTCATGCTAAGAAAACTGTCAGTAAATCCGGATTAGAAAGCAAAATGTCAAACTATTCCTTTAATAGCGCAGCCAAGCCAGAATTATGTGCTTCACAACAAATTTGACAGGAAGTAGTGATATGCTCTAAAATCTTAACTTCACTTTCAAATAGATTTCTAGGTTATGTGAGCACAACAAAACCACCATCACACATATTTCACTTCTCACACCTACAGCTCTCTGCTGAGCCGAAATCAAAGTCCAGAGAGGAAATAGAAGCTAAGAAATCACCAGACAGCCATTAATGACTCACAAGGTGTTGTGCATTTGTCCTTCTCAACAGCAGTCAGGGAGTGGGGGTGTTACCATCATAACCAGTACAGAATGATGCTGCTGTTACTGAGGCAGCAACCATTAGATTAGCTGGTGTTTTCTAATACACAGAAATGAGTGGTGAAGACGACAGAGCTCCAATACAGCACGAACCCTATGTCAAATTTGAAAAAAGTTGAATTATATACAGCTGATATTTCTGTTTTGCATACATGACCTTAAGAATTTAGGTGATAAGTTGGTAAAATTAATTTTTCAGCTTGTTGGGGATGTGAATGGTGAATCTGAGAAGTTTCTCATGCCATGACCACGCCAGCAGTTTCACTTCCATGGCTGTAATTGTTCTCATTTTCATTCTTGTCCTCTCGGCCACTTGTGGTTTACTGTTCAGACCACCTTAAAAATAGACCATTCGTCACAGCTAAGCCCACAGGAAAATGGCTTGGTCAGAAAAAAAATCTATTACTTTCAACTGTTTTGAATGTCTGTTACTTTAACAATCATCTCTAAAGGCCGATCATGTCCAGTGTTTGAAATCTTGAATCCATATCTATCTATTCCCAAGAATAGAATAGCTTTAAAAAAAAAAGCAAAAGAACTTCATTGCGGACTTTAAAAAAAAACGTTGCTACCACCCTCACATCTGTGCGCTACACAGACAGGGCTAGCCTAGCTGAGCACAAAGACTTGAACCAGGGGAAACAGCTAACGACGTGCAGTTAAGATTGTGTCTTTCAAATGTGCAATTTAACACACGTTGTCCATTTTGTGTGTTTGCCTGAATACATATGCAATATGTTGCGTATGTGTATACGTTTCTACTTTAACGTGCAAAATACTGGGAGGGAAAATGCAAATAGATAAATTTAGCACCTATAATGATATTTACTAAACCTGAAAGTAGAAATAGAAAAAGTGATTGCGTGTATTTTAGTACAACTGAAAGTCACGTGTTAAACAGATGTTCACATCAGTAGAGATGGCTGCTCTTATTAGATGCAGGAAACCAAAGAACACGTGGAGAACGTGGTTTTACACCCGTTTAAACATTTCTGATATCCCACCAGTCCCGTTAGTCAGGTGAGCTGTCCCGACAGAACGATAGGCTATGTGGAGTCTAACTATCAGCTAGTCTTCTGCAGCTCCCCAGCTATTTATTTCCAATGATCTAAATGCCACTCATAACAGCACCTTCAGGACACAATACTTCACATTACCGAAGACAAAGATGTCAGAACCTCCAGTTTTACTGTGATTTTAAAGCCAGATAGCAGAAATTTAGCTTACAGTGGTTAACACTGTAACAGTGGTTCCCGAGATAATGACATGATCCATTTCACTTCAAGACACCATCACGTTTATCTGTTGTATGCAAAAATGTATAACAAAAAGTTGAGAAAATTGTGGTCAAGTATCAGCATTCTACACAGCATTTAAAGTTTGCTCATTTTAATCCCCATTAGCTGCTGGTCATACCCGACCAAGTGTGGCTGCAGCAGCAAAAAACACGGCCACTGTGCTGACTTGAGCAAGGGTGAGATTCGTACCTTATGAAGTCAATTTATTTTTCAAAGACATTTTTTCTTCTGTCACAAACGACATGGTCACACTTTAAAATAAGCCATGTGCTCGTAAAGAGCACCACAATGTCTAAAACAGGAGAGCAGTTCTAGTCAGACACATTTAAAAACACACTGCAGTGTCTCAGAGGAGCAGCGGTGCCTTTCAGCTTCTGTCTGAGGAATGGAGAGCACAAAGTGAACCCAAGTCATAATTTATTATAATAACATAGCATTTCAAGAGGGTCCAACAGTGGGCTTAACTTATTGATGACAAGCTCAAATTGCAAACAGTCATATCATAAATTGTGCAGTAGCTGTCATCTTTGTCCACTACAGGAAAACGGGTAACTTTCACACCTAGACAACACCAAGCATGTCTATTTCACGTTTTGCTGTCGTGGGCGGACGTGTCTATCTCATGCTTTGCTGTGACACCGGGTTGAACATGCTCTATGTATAAAGGCCCAGTACAGAATTATAAAGTGATAACCTACCATGCAAATAAGCACCACTGCTTCCACTGAGCTGTGTAGTCACCATTAGACAGGCGGCCACATTTAGCACGAGCTTTCAGGATTTTTGGATAATGTGATGATGCCTTTTTTCTTTTAGCCCACCACCAAGAATGCGCTAACATGCACTTCAACATTAGAGATTTCATCTGCACCCTGTACCTGTCCGAGCAGTGAGCAGGTCAGCTCAGCTCTTTTCCATATGGCCTTGTTTATGAAGGATCCCATACACTATCCTACCTCAGAAGTTTGCCACAGAAAGACATACTAGGCAAGACTCTCAAGAGACAGAAGACAGGAATAATTCATGCATGGTCTGTTCTGAGGGGAGATTTTTACCTCAGATCTACATTTTGTGAGCTGTGAAAAGCTGCCAGGCTGTGGGTGTAGCTGTTGGGGACTGCCTGAGGCAACAACAACATCACCTGCCAGCCTGGCAAGGGACCAACAGGACAGACAGAGAGACAGAGAGACAGACAGACAGAAAGAAAGAAAGAAAGAAAGAAAGAAAGAAAGAAAGAAAGAAAGAAAGAAAGAAAGAACATATTTCTTACTACTTGCGTTGTAACTGAGTAACTTATCAAGAGGACCTGAATGTCTCTACACTGGGTGTCTCACTTTTTTGCTTAAAACTTTGAGGACGGTGTCATTGGCACGACTAACAAGAACCAATTAGCTTGGCAGATTGCCCATGTCTATCATTGGACACGGTATCTTATAAATTTGTTTGATTTCAACACTTTGTATTCATATTTTTATATTCAACTTTAGAATATGTGTTTTTTTCTTTCATTACAGTATTTTGTTTACTCTACTGTACTCTTGGAATAACGGATTCATTATTAAGGCCCATTTAAAAAAAAAAAAAAAAAATCCCTCCATGCTCTCATGCTTCCCCTTCAAAAATGTAAAATAATTGAATGAAATCACCTGACCTTTAGAAAACAAGTTCAATTAACTTAAATTATTAGGTTTTGTTAACACAAACATTTGCATTTCCTCCGTTTAAAAAGTCACTTCTTCTGGAGAAATACGACTGCATGTTGAAGCCATTTTGTCCCAGATGACACTCACTATCGAGTCGGGACTCAATTCACTATTGGCCTCCATCATGAAACAAGAAACAACTACGACTTAAAGACACCAAATTTCCATCATATTCATTAAAAATACAAGAATTGCCAATATGCTACTTCTGTTTCTTTACAAACTTTTATAAAATATGTTCATTGCTTTCATAGTCTCAGCAGCATCATTTCAATTAAAAGGCCCAAGTTTTTTATTTTATTTTTTTTAATTTTTTTTTTTATTTTATACACTTTATTAATCCCCCCCAAAAAATTTCTTCACTACAGCAGGGGGGGGATGCTGCAGCAGGCTGCCACTAGCGTGGCGCCAGGTAACCTGACCTGAGGTGCATGTTTTTCGATGATGGGAGGAAGCCGGAGAACCCGGAGAGAACCCACGCAAGCACAGGGAGAACATGCAAACTCCGCACAGAAAGGCCCAGGACCGGATTCGAACCCGGAACCTTTTTTGCTGTGAGGTGACAGTGCTAACCACTGCACCACCGTGCCCCCCTAAGTTATTAAATGGCCTCAACTATTCAAGTATTTTTGTTGTTGTTGAATGAACTTAAAAAGATCAAAACTTAGATATTTACATTAAACTAATGAGAAGAAAATAGTTGGTTTCACAACTTTCCAATTTGCATTCCACTTTACAGAAAACTATACATTTGTATTACAACCAATATTCACACACACACACACACACACACACACACACACAGAGATATTCTTGACTCCAAGAAATCCAATTCATGTGAAATTTTTGAGTTGCAATGACCCTTTACTTTTCTGTTTGCAACATCTGGGGAGAAACGATTTTGTGACTGATGTGGCTGCAGCACTAATGCAAGATAAGATGGTGGTGAATTTATTCTCCAGAATTATGTAATATCGGCATTTCTGCATTGTATGTAACATACTTCCTTATTAAGACTGCGGGGATTAAAGCAGGAAAGCACACGACTTAAAGCACAATACATACCAGTACATATAATACCTTTGGGGGCTCTGACTTTAAGCCTATTCAACATGTCGACTGGAACTTAATGTGTAGAAACTGCTGGAGTGCAGAACAGAACTGAAACCAGTCGAGTTTCAGGTTTAGTCAAGATGGACAGACTAAAAATAAACACACACACACACACACACACACTTAAAGTTGAACACAAAATTCCGCTGTGGAAATACTTTAAACTCCTCACTTCATACAATTTGGAAGAAAACGCTGTTCAGCATTGTGATAAGATTGTGTTCACCAGTTTATACTTCTTTCACACTTGACCGGCTCCACATTTATTATTTGCTTCTGCAGGCGGTGGCTGTTTCAACTCAAACACCATGAAGTTCCTCTTTTCTCAACTGAGCATCTTCTTTGTAAAACCGTATGTTCCTTTGTCGATCATCAAAGCACAACTTTCTTATTCCTCTCTTAATTTAACTTAATTTTTTTTTTTGAACGTTTGCCCTCTTTCCTTCCACACAAACAAACACAAAAACAGGATACTTACCGCGCTTTAATCAGTCACTTCGACTACTATCTACACGGTTGTATTTGATGTTCTGGATGTGGATGACGGCGTGAAGAATATTCCTCATGTCCTTTCTCTAGCTTCCATCTCTTCCGAGCCCCAGCGGGTCAGACTGAAGATGTGGACGGGACGGCGGAGCGCAGCCCACTGGACTTACAGGAGGAAGTCTGAGCTGAACACATCTGTCTGGCTGACTGAGGGCGTAAAAACAGGAACAAGCACACGCCAGTCATACACTTGGTTTCACTGGCTGAAACTGTCGCTGTCGCTTTTTTATTTTTTATTTTTTTAAATTATGATTATTTGTCAGCTGCTTTTTCGGTGGTACTTGGTTGAAATGGAGAGAAGAGAAGAAAGCATGCCTCGTGCGTCAAAACGCAGAATTTTTAAAAAGCAGCATTTAAGATACATGCATACTTCCAAAACTAAATCATTTTTTTTTCTTTTGTCTGTTTTAAAAGAAAGATTGCTGTCCAGTTTATCCACTTTTTGTCATTATATCGACATTTGTGTTGCCTATTTGGGTTAGAAGCCTAATTTGTGTCAGATGGAAGATAGAGGGAAGAATGGATAAATGGATGGGTGGGTGGACAGACGTGAGGAACACATTTGCATGGCGTGCAGGACAGCTGTAGCAGGTATTCAAATACTATTTGACAGCTATCATGCTCAGCCTGTCGTTCTGGGGTGGAGGCATGCAGCAGGGGGGTGGGGTGTGGTTCAGCCTTAGGGCCACAATAGCAGCCTGGCATTAACACATAAGAGAAAGCTCTCAGCTCTAATCCTTAATCAACAGTCAGGATTAGAAACAAAGTTCCCTCGGAAACCCAGGCTGGGATGGAGAGAGACGGGTGGAGGGGAGATAAGGATAAGAATGAAACAACACAAGAAGAAGAAAAAAAAAGAAATATAGAAAGGTAAAATGTAAGGGTTTAAGAATTTTGGAGGGATGACACAAGATAAAAACAAAGCCCTGGCAGGAGGGATGAAGAGGCAGAATTTGGGTTGAGCGGCTGCAGATCACCTGATGTTGCACAATAAGCCGTTTACTCTGACAAATAGGCCTCAGTTTGTGGCTTTCAATATTTGAACCTCAAGGAGAAATGAGTTTCTCATTTATCAAGGTGAAGTTCACAGTAAGGTTCATTATTACACAGGAATCAGAGCACACAGAGCTGACAGACGACATTAACAGGTGCATATTAAACATGCACATGTTCTCGGACCTGCTCAGTCTGCGATACTTCAGGCACAAAAGGAATAACAAGGAAACACTGCACTCTTTAAACACATCTCCAGCATGACCTTTCTGTTCCTGCATTCTGTTGCTATTTGACATAATTGTATTTCATTTCCTAGTTCTTTGATCGGGTTAGATTTCCTCCCAGTGTGGATTATTTTTCATGTGTTTTGAAATTGAGGCATTACTCTGGTATATTTTAACCTGGTGGACTTCCCATTAATGTGCGGTAGTGTGAGTCCTGCTAACTTTGTACTCTCCAGCTGAGTTTTAGAGCTTTGGGAGAACAAACTAGCCTGGTGCTACCAGACTGTAAAGGCTCTGTTTCCACTTGGTATTATCCGTTCTGGTGTGGACGGATCACACTTGTTTAGCTTTAAGGCATTTCATGCGTCTCCAAATGTGTCTCAAGTCACCACTTATGATTGGATCTCACTTACCCACTCTATTTGTAAATGAACATGTACAAGTAAATAAGCAACACAAACAGAAACGGGAGATGAGAGTTTCGAGCAACAGGCATTTAACAAAATGAGACATCTTTGCTCACTGAGCCTTATTTGAATGCTCCATGTTTTGGAAAGGGATGATGTATTTCATATTTGTAAATGCTTGAACACAATTAGTTTGTAAGCTTATTTATTGGCAGGTCAGGTGAATGATTGACTGGAGGGAAAAAAACATCCAAAACTGACAAAACTGACTGTTTGGCATTGTTTTAGACCTTCCTTGAAAGAGACGTTGTCTGGATGGCAGCATATGTTGCTCCAGAACCTGAATATATCATTCAGCAGTAATGCTTCCTTCCAGATATTCAAGCTAACCATGCCATGTGCACTAATGCATCCCTGTACCGTCACAGATGCTGGATTTTTAACTGAGCGCTGATAACAAGCTGGATGGTCCCTCTCCTCTTTAGCCCGAAGGATGCAATGTCCATGATTTCCAAAAATAATCTCAGATTGTGATCCATCGGACCAGATGAGAGTTTTCCACTTCACCTCAGTCCATCTTCAATGATCTCAGGTCCAGAGAAGACCGGTGTTTCTGGATCATGTTTCTATCTTGTTTCTTCTTTGGAGTTTTAACCTGCATTTGTAGATGCATTGATGAACTGTGTTCACAGACAAGAAAGTGTTTCTTAGCCCAGACATCCAGAAACATGTCTTTTTTTTTTTTTAATGCAGTGCCATCTGAGTGTCCAAAGATCACAACTATTCACTATTGGTTTTCGGCCTTGCCCTTTGTGTACAGAGATTTAGTAGCGAGCAGGGATTGGACTCAAACCCACAACTCTGAGACAGCCAGGTCTGTTCAATGATCTTTACTGAATTAATCAGGAAAGTCACAGCAGATGTATCAAAGCGGTAATCCATAATCAGTCACAGTTCGTTCCATAAATCCAAATCCAGAGCTCAATCCACGCAGGCAGCGGTCATACACAAGGAAACCTCACTGACAAAGAACTGTGAACTACAACAAGTGGCAAACTAGTGAGGGGAAGATGCGGCCTATGTACACATGAGGGCAGGAAGACAAATGGACGCAGGTGGAAACAATCAGGGTGGAGTGGACAATCACAGAAGTGGGAAGCACGAATTGAAGACGCCTGAAACGAGCTGAATAACAAAATAAAACCGGAAATGGAAAGAGGAAATTGTAAAATTAGAGAAAAATAACTTAACGGACATGACGAGATGTAACAATTCTTTACAATTTTACATTAAGGAAAATATTTTGAAATTGTTGCACAATTTTCCCACACAATCTTTTCACGGAGTGGTGAATCTTTCCCCATCTTCACTGCTGAGGAACTCTCTGAAATTATCTTTTTATACTCAATCATGTCACTGATCTGTTGCCATGGTAACATAATTAGGTTAGGTTAGGTTAGGTTAGGTAGTTACTTTATTAATCACCGAGGGGAAATTTTTCCGCTACAGCAGCATACAGGAAGCAATAGATAATAATAGAATAATAGAAAGCAATAAAATAGCAGTAAAATAGCAGTAAAAATATAAAATATAAAATATAAAATGCACAGTATATACAGTACATTATATATCTATATATATTATTGTCAGATGTTCCACCAGGTGTTTTTATTTTGCATCACACAACTTTTCCAGTCTTTTATTGATCCTGTCCCATCTTTTTTGAGACGTGTTGCAGGCCTCAAATTCTAAATGAGCACATATTTTTCATAAAACAATAACATGTATTAGTTTTAACATTTGATATGTTGTCTTTGGTCTATTGTCAATAAAATGTTGGTTTATGTG
This sequence comes from Embiotoca jacksoni, assembly GCF_022577435.1. Taxonomy (NCBI): domain Eukaryota; kingdom Metazoa; phylum Chordata; class Actinopteri; family Embiotocidae; genus Embiotoca; species Embiotoca jacksoni. The sequence goes on from NW_027185396.1 coordinate 1,522,212, forward strand.
ATTTGCAAATAATTGCATTCTGTTTTTAGTTACACTTTACACCCAACTTTTTGGAAATGGGGTTGTACTTGACTCTCTGCTGTAGGCGACTGATCGCTGTATTACATGCTGTGGTGTAAAACCTGGTAGCATCACCATTCATTTCCCCACGATAGATTGCAAAGGGGTGTCCCCCGATACATGCTGTTTTGTGTGACTCCCCATCTCCCTGAACCTCTAACTGGAGGTGGAGAGAGCAATGTTTGCTTTGCTGCAGTCTGATATAAATTTTTATTATCGTTTAATGCAGGAACAGTAAAATAAACACACAAAAAAAACCTTCAGATTGAGCCAGTCAGCCAAAATCAAAATGAAGATGTCATGATAATCCATTAAATATTTGTTGAACAAAGTGGTGGACTGAGTGACCCACTGGCTTCTGAACCCAGAATTATTTTTTACATTGAAAATAAAACTTTAGTGTTTAATGTTTGCACTGGACTAAATGGGATTATTGGGGAAATTATTTTAAAATGTCTTAATTCTATTTCTCACAGTGCAAAGCAGTCTCTGTTTGCATTCAAATGAAGATTATTGCAAATGAGGAAAAGGAAGACAAAAAGTAATTTTATACTGACAAAGTTTAAATTTCCATCTGTCACTTCCTGTTGGGGAAATGTAACCAGCCAACCAAATTTTAACTGAGCCAACTACTGTTTCTTGAAGAGAGTTGATGAAATGTTCCACTGTGATGCAAACACGTGGTTTCATGACTGTAGCTTTAATCTCTTGAGAGAAAGGTTTTACAGGATACTGACCATGGAGCCGATTTCCTACAACAGTGAAGCTGCATCACACCACGCTGCTGCATAACTAACCTTTGATTGTCCGTCTTTGGCTAATCAACACACCACAACTCCTTTGCATAATATCCTGAACAAAGTGTCAGATATGATGTTGCTTCTATTTCCCAGAACACTCATTGGTATTCACAGAGGACAATTCAACCTCGGCGTATACCAGGTCTGTGGTCAGTTTGTTTTGCTACAAAGTATAAGAGCTGAAGCAACGTTCAAGAATGGAAATTTATTTCAGTGTCAGTAATAGTACGTCCATATACAGTAAAATACTAAAAAACGAAATATCTTTCCAGACCAAACAACAGCACCGCATTCAGCTTGATGGATAAGCATACAGTCGTACACTTATAGAAGCGCAGTCAATCACATTTTAATCAAGAGAAAGATGTGATTGGGAAAGGAAGGTTATTTTATCCACTGACCTGTGACAAAGTACTGAATGTAATGGACTATAATGGCAAGAGGGAAACATAATAGAAACCGTAGAAATCAATACAACAGCATTAGGACTGAACATGGTAGTGGTGGTGGTGGGGTGGTGCTGGGAGGGGGTGGGGGGGTCACACACTGGAAGCTAAAAAATGAACACATTTGAATAAAGAAAGGGAAAATAATCTCATATTTTAAGAAGATATTGGCTGATTCTGCCTGTTGATTAGGGAATCTCCAATTCAAATTTTTATTGTACACAAAATGGACTCAATGACCTTATAGGGTGGTGACTTAAAACTTATTTAACTGACTCTGTTACTGTTTTTATCACCCATATCCTACCAGCCGAACGTCAGCTCTCACAGCTGAGTGGAAAGTTAATACTTGCAAAATTTGTGCATGCTAAAAATGAAAAAGAGGAAGAGGAACATGTTTTTTCTCTTCTGTCTTTCTTTGTTGGCCATATAATACGAGGGTGGTGGTGGTGGGGGGGGAAGGGGAGGGGGGATCTCTGGCAAAAAATAGCCAAGCAGTGACAGCAATGCTGGGAAAGTAAGGCGGAAGTTTGACACCCCAAAACTGTCTGCTTTGTTTGTTTAACTTTAAGGTCTTCTTACTTTTGAGCTTTTTCTGCAGGTGTTTGTGGCTCTGGAGCTGCATGGTTCTGCCCTGAGTTTATTGGTTTTTTGTCTTTCCATGCTTCTCTTTTCACGCTCTGCTCCCCCTTCACACCTCTGAACCTAGTTGTGAAGGAGGTTTTCATCCTGTTAAAAGGGAGTTTTTCCTTCCAGTTGACACTCGTGAGAATTGTTGAATTGTTGGGTTTCTGTATATACTATTATAAAGTTCTGTTTAAGGACGTTACAATGTTACGTGCCCTGAGATGACTAATGTTGTGATTTTTAGCGACAGTGCATCCGGAAAGTATTCACAGTGCTTCACTTTTTCCACATTTTGTTATGTTACAGCCTCATTCCAAAAGGGATTAAATTATTTTTTTTCCTCAAAATTCTACACAAAAAAAAAAAAAAAAAAATCACGTACGTAAGTATTCACAGCCTTTGCCATTACACTCAACATTGAGCTCAGGTGCATCCTGTTTCCACTGATCATCCTTGAGATGTTTCTACAACTTGATTGGAGTCCACCTGGTAAATTCAGTTGATTGGACATGATTTGGAAAGACACACACCGTCTATATAAGGTCCCACAGTTGACAGTGCATGTCAGAGCACAAACCAAGCCATGAAGTCCAAAGAATTGTCTGTAGACCTCTGAGACAGGATTTTATCGAGACACAGATCTGGGGAAGGGTACAGAAGCATTTCTGCAGCATTGAAGGTCACAATGAGCACAGTGGCCTCCATCATCCGTAAATGGAAGAAATTTGGAACCACCAGGACTCTTCCCAGAGTCGGCCGCCCGGCCAAACTGAGCGATCGGGGGAGAAGGGCCTTAGTCAGGGAGGTGACCAAGAACCCGATGGTCACTCTGACAGAGCTCCAATGTTGCTCTGTGAAGAGGAGAACCTTCCAGAAGGACAACCATCTCTGCAGCACTCCACCAAGCAGGCCTGTATGGTAGTGACCAGACGGAAGCCACTCCTCAGTAAAAGGCTCATGACAGCCCACCTGGAGTTTACCAAAAGGCACCTGAAGGACTCTCAGACCATGAGAAACTAAATTCTCTAGTCTGATGAAACAGAGATTGAACTCTTTGGCCTGAATGCCAAGCGTCATGTCTGGAGGAAACCAGGCACCGCTCATCACCTGGCCAACACCATCTCTACGGTGAAGCACGGTGGTGGCAGCATCATGCTGTGGGGATGTTTTTCAGCAGCAGGAACTGGGAGACTCGTCAGGATGTAGGGAAAGATGAATGCAGCAATGTACAGAGACATCCTTGATGAAAACCTTCTCCAGAGCGCTCTGGACCTCAGACTGGGGTGAAGGTTCATCTTCCAACAGGACAACGACCCGAAGCACACAGCCAAGATAACAAAGGAATGGCTTCGGGACAACTCTGTGAATGTCCTTGAGTGGCCCAGGCAGAGCCCAGACTTGAACCAGATTAAACATCTCTGGAGAGATCTGAAAATGGCTGTGCACCGACGCTCCCCATCTAACCGGATGATCTCCTGGATCTGTCCTTGTGACAGCGGAGTTCCATCAAGTCTCGCAGTGACAGTGAACCAGCAGTGCTGAGGAGTAACTACACTGCTAAAAAAAAAATAAAGGGAACACTTAAATAACACATCCTAGATCTCAATGAATGAAATATCCCAGTTGAAAATCTTTATTCATTACATAGTGGAATGTGTTGAGAACAAAATAACATAAGAATGATCAATGGAAATCAAAATCATTATCCATGGAGGTCTGGATTCAGAATCATACTCAAAATAAAAGTGGAAAAATCAGATCACAGGCTGATCCAACTTCTGTGGAAATTCCTCAAGACAAGTCCAAATGAGGCTCAGTAGTGTGCGTGTCCTCCACGTGCCTGTATCACTCCTGACAACGCCTGGGCATGATCCTGATGAGACCACAGATGTTCTCCTGAGGGATCTCCTCCCAGACCTGGATCAAAGCATCAGTCAACTCCTGGACAGTCTGTGGTGCGACGTGGCGTCGGTGGACGGAACGAGACACGATGTCCCAGATGTGCTGGGTTGGATTCAGGTCTGGGGAACGGGCAGGCTGGTCCGTAGCATCGATGCCTTCATCATACAGGAACTGCTGACACACTCCAGCCACATGAGGCCGAGCATTGTCCTGCATCAGAAGAACCCAGGGCCCACTGCACCAGCATATGGTCTTCAATGGGTCTGAGGATCTCATCCCGGGACCTAATGGCAGTCAGGGTACCTCTGGCTAGCACACGGAGGTTCTGTGCTGCCCTCCAAAGAAACGCCTCCCCAGACCATTGCTGACCCGCTGCCAAACCGGTCCCGCTGGAGGATGTTGCAGGCAGAAGAACGTTCTCCACGGCGTCTCCAGACTCTGTCACGTCTGTCACATGTGCTCAGTGTGAACCTGCTCTCATCCATGAAGAGCACAGGGCGCCGATGGAGAAGCTGCCAATCTTGGTGTTCTCTGGCAAATGCCGATCGCCCTGCACGGTGTTGGGCTGTAAGCACAGGCCCCGCTTGTGGACGTCGGGCCCTCGTACCACCCTCATGGAGTCTGTTTCTGACAGTTTGAGTAGAAACATGCACACTAGTGGCCTGCTGGAGGTCATTTTGTAGGGCTCTGGCAGCGTTCCTCCTGCTCCTCCTTGCACAAAGGAGCAGATAGCGGTCCCGCTGCTGGGTTGTTGTCCTCCTACGGCCCCCTCCACGTCTCCTGGTGGACCGGCCTGTCTCCTGGTGGACCGGCCTGTCTCCCGGTATCTCCTCCGTGCTCTTGACACTGTGCTGACAGACACAGCAAACCTTCTTGCCACAGTGTGCATTGATGTGCCATCCTGGATGAGCTGCACTACCTGAGCAACTTCTGTGGGTTGTAGACACCTCATGCTACCTCTAGTGGTGAGGACACTGGCAAAATGCAAAAGGGACCAACAATCATCCAGAAAGGACGAGGACAGAGAAATGGTCTGTGGTCACCACCTGCAGAACCGTTCCTTTATAGGGTTGTCTTGCTAATTGCCTCATTTCCAGCCGTTGTCTGTTCCATTTGTACAACAGCAGGTGAAATTGATTCACAATCAGTGTTGCTTCCTAACTGGACAGGTTGATTTCCCAGAAGTGTGATTGACTTGGAGTTACATTGTGTTGTTTCAATGTTCTCTTTATTTTTTTGAGCAGTGCAGTTTGAGAGGTCCTGCAAAGAAGAATCGGAGAAACTGCCCAAGAATAGGTGTGCCAAGCTTGTAGCATCGTACTCAAAAAGACTTGAGGCTGTAATTTCTGCCAAAGGAGCTTCAACAAAGTATTGAGCAAAGGCTGTGAATACTTATGTACGTGTTATATTTTCATTCTTTATTTTTAATAGATTTGCAAAAATTTTAAACAAACTTTTTTCACGTTATCATTATGGGGTATTGTGTGTAGAATTAATCCATTTTGGAATAAGGCTGTACCATAATAAAATGTGGAAAAAGTCAATCGCTGTGAATACTTTCCAGATGCACTGTATATAAAGGAAATTAAATTGAACCGAATTGAAAATGTAAGATCAATTTTCTGGCAACAACCAATGAAAAGCTGAAGAAGAACTCAACACAGATCCAGTTAAATCAGTCAATTATTTCTTAGTTTTCGATAAAAAAAAGTTGAAATTGTTGCACCCCTCATCAGTTGGTCATCTTCTGGGTGTCTGTGTGAGTTGTACCTTGTGAAAAATAGGCTGGTATGTGTTGCTAAATGTGTGACTTTCTGAGCCTGACTGCGCCTCATTTCTCCATCCAACAGCTCATGTGTTTACAATAATATGCACAACTAAGCTTTAGTAAAGTTTGAGGTTTGAGCTGAGTAAAATTTGAAAATGATTTAATCAGATGGAGAGAATCTAATCTAATGACAATTGTCTCCATTATACAAATTTTATTATTGATATTTAGTAACTCATTGGAAATAAATTGTCTGTTGTTTGTAGAATATAATGTTTATATGACACAGTGCTGCTTAATTTTGAAAGGAGAAGTTGAGAATGTTCTTAAAATGTGCCCCCACATCAACACCCACCACACCTGAACTACAGATTACCATCGAAATGACTAAAATATAACAGAGCAGAACATAAATGCCTCTAACAATAACTGTATGAGAAGCTTGTAGCTACAAATATTACACTAACAGCATTCTCTTGTCTTAATTGCTGCATGATTTCAATTTGCATGATTTTTATTCCATTTTATATGTCGTATCTACTTCTATTTTTAATGTTCACTTCCTGTAAAAACTCAAAACAGGAAGCTGGAGCTGGTAACAGAGAAAAGTACTCATGTTAAAAGAAAAGCCACAATCAATATTTATATATTCAAAGTTTATTTTGTAGGATTTAGGAGGATCTATTGGCAGAAAAGGGATATAATATTTATAATTATGTCTTCATTTGTGTATAATCACCTTGAGAATTATTATTTAATCAGGAAAATCATTTGCAGACTTTGTGTTGACTTCCTAAAGTCAGTTCATTAAAAAAATTAAAGCTGCTCTGATCACATTTTTTTTAATATCAATTGTGGAGTACTTGGTTACTTTTATGAAGGCAGTAGCTCATAGTAATAAACCCACAGATAATTCTCACCCGACTCCATCCTGAGCTTTTTTAGCATCCTTTAACTCACTGTACTGATTTAATGGCTCATGACGTCACAACTTTACAAGTTTTGTAACCGTGAACCTGCTATTGAACAGATGGTCACAGTTATCACCAACATACTGGAGCATTCAACAACTAAAGAGATGCATATTTACCACAAAAACTGGTGCGAAACAGGGCAAGAAGAGACTGACTAATGGACTTACTTTCCTCAGATTAATGCTAAAGTTGCTCCTTGCTTCAGGGTTGGTAAATACTCACTGTCAGCTTTACAAGGGGATGATATGTCAGCGTTGTATTTACAGTTTGTTGTGCTGCCCCCATGTGGTCAAAACCAATCAGTTAACAGCTTCATGTGAGATCACCAAATCAATATGATATCATCCGCTTTAACTTGGGCTCTTCTCCTCAGTTCACACTGTGATCTTGATCTTCCTCTCACGATGGATGTCTGTGAGGAAAAACAAAGGAAATTCTTCCAAAGGGTTGTTTTTGTTGAGGGAGAAATACTATCTATGAGAATGGATGTTTCTACGATGGTTAGTTTGCAATGAACTATGTTCAGAGACAATGTTTTTTGGAGGTGTTTTTTTTTTTTTTTAATTTATTTTTAAATAAATGTGTTTCTGAGGTGTTTCTGAGCCCAGGTGGTGATTTCCACTTGAGATTAGTAACTGTTTTTAATGCAGCCCGCTGATAGCAGAAACATGACAGGCCTGTCAATCCAACAGACATGCCCCCCAAAATGAATTTGAATGGGAGTCCGTAAAGCTTTAGAAATATGACTTAATTTGAAGAGGGAAAGAACAAAATGAAGGTCAGAAGAAAGACACCAAAGGACTACAACTAAAATGACTCTTACTGTCTGTATCTGAGTCCCTGTCGGTTTCTGTCTCTACAGATGGCCTCTTCCTCTTGCAGCCATTGGCGCCCTCTTGTCCTGACCCGCTCTCCTCCTCGTCCGGCTCGTCCGAGCTGCTTCCCGGCTCATCCGCTGGTGCTGATGACTGAAGAGGCAAAGAAAGCACATATGCTCACAAAAGAGAACAACGTTGAGTTCAAATGAAAATAAACTATATTTCCTTGTCGAAGGATCTAATATCTCAGCAGAAGCTCCACTGAATTGGCTTTGTTTGAATTACCTTGCCATTCGACGATAAGGACTCTTGCTTTTGTAGAGCAGAATTCAGAGTCTCCAGCACTACTACTGTTACAGACACATGACACAAACAAATGTTTTTCACTTGTGCATAGTAAATATATCAACACTCACATGCTAATTTTCCAGTGCAACACAACATGAACATTAATTTCAAGGAAATCTGCACCAACTTCATGCAAATGTTCGTTTGTTTGGGACAAATGGTTCAGTTCGTCCAGTGGAGTGGAAGATTCAGTGGACTTTGAAGTCCCATGCTTTATGTATGTCACCATCTATTTACTAAGTCTCTTTTGATTGCACTCTGTTGCATTTTGATTTTATTGATTCACCAAATTTTCCATTTTAGCCGTGCATCAGAACGTTTAGCGATATTCAGAGATTCATGGTTTTTGCACATAAAAAAGTGGATGGAACCCTACAGACATCAATCTACTCTCTTTACCTGGTCGTAACGATATAGTGAGGACAGGCACCTTCTTCCCGTTGCTTTGATCAGTCTTTCCATTCACCTCCTCTTTTTTCTCCTGCTCTTTGACATCCTGCTGTGACAACACCATCATACCATGAATCCCGTTTGTTCTCTCTTTACCTGCACCTCTCTTAATTTCATTCCCAAAAGGCCAAAAAAATTACCTGGTGGTTCCGATCACTGGGCGGCTCTTTCTCTTGGTGTTTGACTGTGGTTGTACAGGATGATGAGGAAAGGACGACAGGTGAAGGCGATGATACTGGTGTGTTTGCAGATGGAGACGTGTTCACATCCATGTCAGGGCTCTTCAGTACTCTCGCTCCAGCTTGTGAGGCTAAAGACGAATCATCTTTTGGCGTTTGGATGGATTTGGACTTCCCTCGATCTGATAGGTCCAGAGGCCCATCGTATGTGTCTTTAAGCACTTCTCCAGAGACCCTCTCCGCCTTTAATGGCGGGCTTTCCTGTTTCTCTGCAGGCTTAGCTTGACTCTCCGCATACTCGGTCAGACTCTTCAACCTGAAGACCACCGTTGGCTCTCTGTCGGGGGGCTGAGGAGTGCTCGGCTTTTGCCAGGGAGAGCCGAAAACCTGCTGTCTGGGGCTGGTCTGCTGGCTGGTTTGGACCATGCTGGGAAAGTGTGGCAGGTTTAATTTGGACGAAGTTGGCACCACCGGGTTGGTGCCTGCAGCAGCCACAGTAACCCAGTCAGACGATTCAGATAAGGGCCACGGGAGAGAGACAGGATTGCTCTTGATTGGTTGAGGACGGCAGGGGACAGGAGCATGAAGCACATGTCTGGGTTTCACCTCTCCAGTCATTGAGGAGGAAGAGTTCTTAAGGAGAGCTTGATGAGGAACGGAGGACCGCTGGTCAAGTCCTTCTGCCCTGAGATATGAGGAACAAATGCAGGTCTATTAGGGTCAGTAGGACACAGTGCTGGGTTGTAATGCATTACTTAGCAGGGCTGTCACTTTTAATCTGAATGTAAGGCAAGGCAAGTTTATTTATAAAGCACATTTAAACAACAAGGCAATTCAAAGTGCTTCACATAAAACCATTAAAAGCATCAAAACACAAGGCAAAAGAAAAGGACATTTAATGTACCAATATTCATGTGTTCCAACTCTAGTTGTGTGTTGTACAATTTCTAGTCAATAAGCACCACACACAATTTGGAGAAGTTTTGCCTTATGGTGCAGCAGACGGTGCTGTAACAATTCAGCTCCACGTACTGCGTTGCCTGTTTGACCTGTTTGGTTGATACAACGATGTCGGACGCTAATGAGCGAAGTCGCCCTGAGTGGAGCATCTGAAAGGCAGTGTGTGGAAATAAGCTGTGCTGTCGTAGATGTTTATGCACAGATGTTGGTAAAATGTGGAAAAAGCCAGGAAAAGTTCAGACTTGTTTAACCCATATAACTGTTCTTTAATAAAAAGAGGGGTTGTGAGGCTTCTTCTTTTTTGGCAATCGACTTGTTTGGATAGTAAAGTAGGTGCCTAAAGCCTAAAGTGAGAGCTGGCAAAACAATCCAACAATGAGTAAGGAAAGGTAGCCACACAGACCACTGACCGATAGAGGCTGTTTCCACCTTGCATCATGAGATCGGATCTCACTTCTCTCAATGCAAATGAATACGTAGGCTATGCCAAAAAAATATACAAGTAAATAAGTCAGAACGATTCAGTCAGAATGATTTGGTTGACAAGAAGAAAATAAAAGAGGATTTTCACGTGAAAACATTGAATGGAGGATAAAAAAATCCCAAACTAACGAACCTGCTGTAACGTGACGATAACACGTCAGAACGAACACGAGCTGCATTTATTTTCATTCCTTATTCAGAGGATGTCAGCTGAGTAGGCGATCTTCCAATGTGGCTCAGGACGGATTGATGACGCACTGCGTTCCCACTGCTAAACGAATGTGGCCACATGCGTCCCAGACCACCTCCGAATGCGGATCTCAATGCATCCTTTTGCTGCTGGCCACTTCTGATCTGATCATGCCAGGATGGATGTTGGTGCCAGGTGGAAACGAGGTAATAGTCAAGGTCTTTCTGTCTATAAAGCACTGCTGCTTGCAGTTTTCCAATGAGTTTTGCCCCACGAGCAAAACTATATGACGCACATTAAAAATAATTGAGGCTCTTTTACAGAGGAATGTGATGTTCAATAGAGTACAATGAAAAGCTGTGTGCGAGCTATTCACAAAAAAAATCCTTGTCTTTAGCATAGAAAGCCTCGTGGAAAAAAAGCTTCGGATGATGGTGGTAAAAGCAAGTCTAATGATAGGACTTAGAAAAAGTGCACTCAAATGAAGGATTAAATTAACAAACAAACACCCCTCAACAACGCCCTCTTTCAAAAATATCTTCCAGTGCCCCTGATGTTCCCTTGACATCCCCTGGGGGGCAGTACAGCCCGCTTTGAGAAACGTTACACCAACATATCACAGACCTTGACATGTGCCATTGTTATGAGACTCAGCGTTATTGGCTGCATCTCTGAGTAGTGTGATGGTTCGTCTCATCAGTGTAAACCAACAGAATCTGTTTTCTAGCAGAGGACTCCATCGGCAGCCTTTTGAATCCGCTGCAGCTGTTTCCTCGAGGTTTTACACAGCCCTGGTTGAGCCCACTGGAGACAAGTTTTTCTGCTTCATGAACCCTTTAATTCTAGATACAGTATACTCCTAAGGTGATATAACAATGTAGTTGTTGTAAAATGAATGTCACAACATTAAACTTTATGACTTCTGGTTTGAGGTCTATCAGACATCAAAGTAGAGTGCTGACTTTTGATTGTCCTTCTTTGGCTCCCAAACAAATATTCAAGTTTATTTCTGATATTGTTTACATTTTGGAGCACACAATCATTGATTTCTGCGTCTCACCTCCTCTCTCCTGCTCGGGTTACACCGTGGTCTGTCCTCCAGGATGGTAGCACCAGGGTTGACATCGCGAGAGGCTTGTACGACTCCTGTGAGAGTAAGAAGGGCAGGAAGCAGAAAGAAATGACCCGACTTGTAGCTATCGTATCACAATAGTTAAAGGAAGGGTGTGACATTCAAGGCTAACTGTGTGCACTGACTGCTGTTTAATGGACAGATATGAGTGTGGTCTTGATCTTCTCGCTTCTGGCTTACAACCCACAGCATACAGTGTAATTAACCCAAATTTGCACGGTACAGTAGTTTTTGTTCCAACAGTGTACAAATACAAGTACCAATACGTGAAGACATAAAGTTGAAGGAATAAGGAGGAAAGAATCATGGATGTATTAAGGAAAAGTGGAAACTTGACTCAAGTATGGCGCCAGCTCAGGTAGAAAAATTGCTCACTTGGTGCACGAGACGAAAGTTACCTTTTTTTTTGCTTTGCCTCCCTGCCACGCCTTTATTTTATATTTTATATGTGTTTAATTTCATGCATTGTATCTGTTCTCATGCATTTGATTTCTTTTTTATGTTTGTAAATGTTCCTTTATATGTGAAACACTGCATGTAATTTTCTTGCTGTAAATGCAAGCTCCATTTCTTGTATTTAAAGTGCTACACAAATAAAGATTATTATTGTTATTATCTCAAGAAAATAAAATATTACAGTCGAATGTTCCCACATTTACCGAATAAAGTACTGTAATAATATAAAGTCTGCTATAATATAAAGTGATGACAGTTCCACTCGTGTTCCCTAAAGTACACGTCATCTTGTGTCACACCTTAGAAAGAGAGCGCATGATCTAACATTTTGTAAAATATTAGACTAGTATTTGACATGCAAATGTCCCAGAAAAAATACAGAAGTTAAAACGACATTTAAATGTCCATGCAAATGAGTGTGACGTGATTTAGAAACTTACAAAATGGCTTCGGTTCATCCCTCTCACATGTCTGCGTTCAGATTCTGTTTGACGAAAGACAAAAAAAGGAATGAACAAATGTAAAACTGAGAGCACGACAATTGACTATCCAATAATACTTCATCATCACCTCCAGCTCGTTGGTCTGCCTCTGTTTTCACTGCGACATCACCATCTACAGGCTGGTTGCTGACCCCGCTGGTTGCCATAGTGACGAGGGCCACGGGGCCACAGGAGGGAGAACGGTCAGGGGAGCTGTTCAGCTTGACCTCTGTGGTGCTGTTGCAGTTGGAGGAGTGGTCGCTGTAACCTCTACTACTACACACACACACACACACACACACACACACACACACACACACACACACACACACACACACACACACACACACGTGAGTAATACTTTATAACAAATAGTAATAACAAATATTCTGGTTAAAATTTGAAAAAAAATGTCTAAAGCCTCTTTAAAGTAGACTCATCCTATGTAATAGACATCTTACTCACTCATGTGCTGCTCTTAAACTCCTGATCTCATCTTTCAGTCTCCTGTTGTCTTTTTTCAGGCTGTTCATCTCTCCGGCTACAACACAGACCACAAGTCACAATTAACGAGAAAGTTGTCTTTGAATTGTATTTATAGTAGAAAAGGAAAAGAAGAACACATGAAGAGGAGAGGTTTTAGTGGGGATGTGAGTCAGGTGGTGGATGTGTGTTGTCATGACAACACAGAGACATAAACAGAATACCCAGTATAGAGATGTGCTGCAGGCTCTGTATCTGCGAGGCTTCAAATTCCTGCTGTCGTCTCTTGGCCACCTCCTGAGTTACTGTACATCTGTCACACAGTCCTGCCCTCAGCCTGCAGCAGCACCGCAGAGACACACAACATCAGAAATAGGAGTGGGTCATGGTTTTTGAATAGTCATAAAAATAAGGAGCGTTATCTCAAAGATGACAGAAAGACATCAAGCCTGTCCGAGGGTTTTCAAAGTGGTACAGCATGTGTTGAACCTGAATTTACGGCACGAGTGAGTCTCTCTTCGTATGTGTTTGTACGTGCAGCAGTGGGCCAGGGGCTCAACTTTCAAATAATAGTCGATTAGTTCTCTGCAAAATATTGAATACTATTTTTGCTTGAAATGCCCATTCCGAATCAGAAACCCAGCTAATAAGTACACTGAGTTAAAAGCACTGTAATGCTCATTCTTTTCATGTTCCAAACTACTGCATAAATGCACTATACTGTGCAGTTAATTACACATTTAACTATTAAGCAAGACTCACTTTTGAAACAAGAGATGCATCAAGTTTCCACTTAAAAATGAAAAGCTGACGAGCATTAATCTGCACTGCTGCTCAGATTGATGCACTTGATGTGAGAGTCTCTGCTGGTCCGGTATAACCAGGAGCTTATAGTGGCTTTTATTTTAAGTGATTCTCTGGAGACATTGTGAAGCACTGTAAACATTTTGAGTACATAGTAGTTATTAGACTTGGTGTAATTCATCTTTTGACAAGATAAGTATTGATTTCTAATGTAGGGAAAAGCAGAAGGTGACATCAGTACCTGTTTTCTAGCGTCTTGATGTTCTCAGTCAGTAATCTCTGCTGCTCTTTCATCTGCTGGTTTCTGTTGAACAGTTCCTCCATTCGCTTCGTGTCACTGTTGCCATGAAAGAATGCGGCACAGATGAATTCACAACAAAAGGTTCTTTTCTATATCAGCTGACACTGTTAGCCTTGTCTGGTACACAATGATATCATTCAACCCAGTGCCACGGCAATGTGTGAAATAGACACGCCTGTCCACTGTAGGAAAAATGAAAAATAGCCACGCTTTGGGCTGTGTAGGCGGGAAAGTTACACGTTTTGAAAGCGTGGAACTTACACGCACCCAAATGTCATGTGACGTGGAATCACGTGACCATGGTCCCGCAACAGAGGCAACAAAAGACATTTTTTGGCAGCATTAGCAGTCAGGAGCCCCAAACCATGTTGTTTGTCCTAAACCCCAACCATGTGCTTCTTCAGTTACCCCAAACACGTGTTTTAGCTATAAGTTTCATTTTCCTGTAGATAACATGGCTCTACACACGCAGTACGAGTCATTTCCGTCCACTACGGGAAAACGAGTAACTTTCATGCCTGGACGGCGCAAAGCGTGGCTTTTTCACGTTTTTCTGTGGTGGACCGGCGTGTCTATTTCACGTTTTACCGTGATACCGGGTTGTATAATTCTATACTATTTATATACGTTTCAATAAGACACTCACAATGTTGCATTCAAAAATGTACTTGCGTAAAAGTACTAAAGTTTTACTAAATGTTGTTCAAGTATTTGATGAAATACATGATGCAGAATGGCCCCTGACAGGGTTACATCACTATTGTTGGATCAGTAGTATTGATCAGGATGTAATCTGCACATTAATGCTCACTGTAAGTAGTGGAAGGAAGAACAGATTTGAACTGCTTTATGTGCATTTGGATAATTTCCCCCAGAAACAATCTATCATAATTTAGAAATTGTTCATAAAAGGTTAATTAATTCCAGATTGTACTTAACAGTACTTGAGTAAATTGTAGTAAATAGTTAGTTAATAGAATAGGAACTTCTGGCACCGTTTCCCACTGCAGGAACCAGGGTCCAAATTAAGTTCCTGGGGAGATGATGTAACAGGGGGCAGTACTTTCTAAATGTTCAGGAACCTTCAGGGTGGGAATTACTGTGCTGAACGTTTTCTGCAGGGTTATTACACTTTCTTAATTTAAAAAAGATCTGCGGCAACAAACATTTTCTGCTTGTAGTGTTGCTGTTTTTTTTTTTTTTTTTTTTTTTTAAAGTGGATGTACCAATGACAAAGTCCAGGACGTTATACAGTTCATACATGTGGACAAAGGTTGTCCATCTCAACCCCTTAAACCTTTGGCTGTTTTGAATTTTCCACTTTGAAAACATCCTCAGATTCAGTCAGTAACAGTTCCAAAACTGTGAGGGGAACATGAAGAAACTATGGGAGACACTTGGGAGAATTTGGACTACAATAAGTCTCTCTGCCTTTATTTCGAGACCAGAGGTGGATATTAAATTCCACAAACTTTAAATTAAAGATTCAATGACTTCTTTATAATTAGCGACACTGAAGTTAACTAATCTATCCATGAACTTCTCCGCTGCAATTCTGGAAAATCGGACTGAAAAGAAATCATTTCTTGTGACTCAAAGACTTGACTTAACAGGTATATGGTGACTCTGAAATGATTCCACCTCTTTGTTTTTTGCTTCGTTTTAAGGAGAAATTAAACACAGATGTGGTGACTCAGTAACCTGACTGATTGACTTGTTTCAACATGAACTTCCTTCCCAGCTCAACATGACATGAATGAACACAGGACCAGGTGCAGGACCTGCCTGTCTGGTCCCCAAATAACCGGAGGCCTGCTCCGGCTGAACCCGAGCATCGCTAAACTTGAACATCTTGTCAGCGTATTCTAATACGTGATCGTCTGGAGACGTCTGGGAGGTGGAGGATCCACTCACCAGCCCTTCTTGTTGGACAGCTCCTGTACTTTCACCTGCCACCCTGGAAGTCAACAACACGACTGATTAGGGGGACTGGTGTTGAAAGAAAGCCTTCCTCCAAATTCTCCTCCTTCATCACTTCCACTCACCATCCACCTCTCGCTCGTGGACCTCCCGCAGCTTGTGGAGCAGGTCGCTGAAGCTCTCCATGTCCTTTGAGCTTGAGTCCGACTGTACAACAGAAGAGAGAAGATGTTTTTATTTTCCTATTTTTGACTCGACTTGACATTACACACCCTCAATGATAAAACTTGGAACAACAGATGGAGCGGAACCACTGTAAATCCGTCAGTTGTTGAAGACGTTATAGCCCGAGGACTGCAGAGCTCAGCTTGCTGTTAGTTACAAGTGAGAGAAAAATGTGTGTTGTTATATCGAGGATGATTAAAACTAGTTGGACGGGTCCTGCCAGCGTGGGACTCGAGTCTGCTCTTTGCTTCAAGTACATGAAAAACAGCTTTGACGGTTTGAACACGCTCGTATGAGGTCTCATATAAATACAGAACATTTAAAACTGTAAAGCAGTTATTACAAGAGAAACAAATTATTCTTTCAATCACCTCAATTTAACACAAAATATTAAAATATGATGCACATTCTTTGATGCAGAGACAATAAATCTGACATCACCTGCCTCCTTAAAACAAACAACTACATTTGGACTCAGTATCAAAACACAAACACCATCCAATTATCTACATTTTCTTTAACTGAATAATACTTTAATTTCTTGAATTGAACCTAAAATAAAAGACCCAAATTAAACATACTGACAATACACATCGATAATAGTAAAATAAAGTCACACTTCAGGTGATATAGACGGAGGTCTTTCAAGGCAGTCAAAAAGTAAGTGAGCTACGGTACCTACAGATTAGCAGATTGTTTTTTGGTTTGGCCTCATTTTTTAACAAATTACACACATTATAATGTTGTATAGAGATTTTTGTCTTGTTTAGGCATCCCTAGAGCGAACTATGATTAATTTATAATGTGTTCCTGATTATGGAGACACCATGTGTGTCCGTGTTTACTGAAGTGCTGTTTACTAATTTTTCTACACCACCAGGATTCTTTGTGATGTTACAAACACAGGAATGAGAACCTGAATGATCTTTTCTCAAACACAGTCACCTTATATTTTATCATTCCAATCGTCCATATATTAATATCATATTGTTTCAATGAGGTCACATTTTAGAGGGAGTATATTAAACCCAATTTGTAATGTCATATTTGAAATACATTTTCTTATTAAGGAATAATTTCAGTTTAATTCAACTGCTTCCCATTTAAATATAAAACTTAAGCAATGGGTCATGCTGACTTTGCACTTCACACTTCTACTGTAGACATTGGGGAGACCAGGAATCACACCAACCAGCGTATATTGTGCTGATGAGTGTGACCTTCCTCTGCAGACACAGTTTTAACATGACTCAATTTAAACATTTGTTTTCTGGCCTTACCAAAAGTTAAAAAAAAGAAATTATCCACATGAAACAGACATTTTGCTAAGTGTCAGTGTTTTTATTCTTAGCTAGCTCAGTTAATGCATTTAAAAGAAAGCTCAAAACATATCTCTTCACATCAGCCTTTAACTAGCAACTCCTGAAGCTCTTTTGCACCTGCCATGCACTTGAACTACCAGCCTTTGAAATGTATATCGCTCATTTCATATTTTGACTATATATTTTGATCTACTTGTATTAAATGTATGCATTTTATCTGTTTTATCTCAAGATTTTTTCCCCTGGTTTTGGGTCCGTGTCTGTTTTTATGTGGGACACTGTAATTCTGCATGTAATTCTCTTGCTGTGAAGCATTTCTTGTATGAAAGGTGCTATACAAATAAAGTTTATTATTATTATTATTATATTATAAGATTTCTTTTAAATGCGATTTTTGTTTTTACTTCGATCCTTACATTTGACTTATAAAAATAAACTATTGCTTTTGTTCACTGCAAAAAAACTTCTCCGAACTCAAACCTCCAATAAAAGTTTAATAACCGTAATGAAAAAAGTGCATTTCTAGATTTTATTCAAATTTTCATTAATCAAGAAAAATTGTTTTTTGTCTGCTTCCTGTAGCTTTTTACAGTACATGCTTGTATCATGAGTAGCTAGGCTAATAAAACAAATTGTGTCGTAAATATTTTTGAATGCAGCTTTTTTCTCTTGGGGGGGCCATGATCACCTGAACTTTACACAATTTGTTTCTTCAATCTTCGACTTGATACACAGTCTGTTTGTTCCCTTGAATTCATATTATATTTCATTTGTATTGCTCTCTTCTGTAGTGTATAATATGACAGAGATTTCGAATAGTTTGAATATGTGTTGCCTGAAAATCTGCAAAATCAGCGATAACATTTGAAGTACCTTGCTGTCCAACATGTGCTTTTGTTCTTTTGGACAATATTTTAACCTAAAGCCCCCCCCCCCCCCCCCACTCCTCCACCCACCCACACCACCACCACATCCTGAACCTCAACGCTAAATCTTTCACCTTAAACCAAGTCTTGATACCAAAATGTCCCCATTTACATTAAAGGAGATTCACTTTGTGTCCCCAAGTGAAACAGATCCCCACAATGGGCCAGCAGCTTTATTTCACCACAACATAACACACACACGCTCCTTCCTCCCACTAATACACGCACTGAAGACTATTTAGCATTTTGATCAGATTGGATTCGAGTCTCTCAACATGTCAGGATACGTCAGGCAAATGGCTGTTCAGATCAGCTCGACAGAGCAAGAAAAGACCTGTCTGCCTTTATGTGCCTGCTTGGCTATTGCTACATCATTATTCACACACACACACACACACACACACACACACACACACACACACACACACACACACACACACACACACACACACACACACACACACACACACACACACACAAATTAATATAGTTAGCCTGTATTTCCACTTTCCTCTAAACTTCATCAGTAACTGCACCACGGTTCTCCCAATATTGACAGAAGCATTACCACGTTACGTCCTGGATGCAGCACACCTGCACTTCTATACTACTACAGTATCTGTAGTAGTATAGAGAGAGCTAGATATAACACACTGGCAGCGTATCTCCATGCTGCAGCTTTAAGCCCTTCTCAAACACCTCCCATCGGCCTGGGACCTTTGGTGTTTGATCGAAACCAGACCAGAGCTGTGTGAGAGGAAGTTTTTCTGTTTAGTCACACAATATCAGCTGATGCTGCTCTGAAAAAATGGAGCAGATGAGGCGGCTGCTTTGCTTTTACAACTGACGTGTCTAAATAATAATGTCACTCAGAATCACAGGAGGAAGTGTGCATATAATGAAAGACATTTTGATATAAAACCCTCAGTCTGTCACTCACACACACACACACACACACACACACACACACACACACACACACACACACACACACACACACTACATGTGTTATATGTAAGGCCTCTGTGATAACTGAGTACATTTTATAACAAAACTGTGTGAAGTAAATGTGATAACTGACCCTAAAATTCCTGGAACCCGAGCATTTACTATCTGATGAGGCTGTGCTTCTTTCCTGCATGCCAGGACATAGCTGCACCTCCTCACCTGTCAGCCCAGACTATCGTGGTCCAACTCAGAGCTCAATCATTTACAACTCACCACACACACACAGCAGCAGCAGCCAGGGACTCTGTCAGCGTGCTTCCCACCCCGGCCACCGTTCTTCGGACTCCCGCTGCGGACCTCCCGGATGGACGGATTGGTACAGAGAGACAGAGGGAGGCAAAAAGTGCGATAAAGAAGAGACAGAGAGGAGAATGAGGTGAAGGAGAACGCCCCACATACACCCTTCTCCTCCTCCTCCTCCCCTCCCCTCCCCTCCCCTCTCTTTCTCTCATCTCTCCACCCTAGAGAACCGGTCGGAGCGGTTGTCCCCTTGAGGAACACAAACACAGAGGCCTGGGCAAGTTCTCCCTTGATATTCCTGTTCTGCTGAAATCCCACAAAACCGGCTAAACCGGTCCCATAAAGCCCTGAGGAGATAGAGGGACAAAACCGACAGTGCAACACAAAGGTCCAACACTCAGGCCTGGAAATGTAAATCCTAATTACAAGGCAGACAATTTAAATCACACTATTATTGAATACAAAACATCATGATTTATAACCCTGTTATATGGAGTAAAAAGTTTGAAAGGCTTCATAAGGCCAAAGCTTTAATCTACCTACTTAACAAATTTATGGAAGTTTGATCACACATCATAATAACGATTTATAGACAATTGTTCTAATTTATAACAACAAAATCACAGTTTGAATGTATCTCTGTGGATGTATGTGCACACGGCCAACACAAGCTGCAGGGTGTGGTGGAACCAGTGACTGCGGTGCTGGCATGTAAATTTCGATGGCAAACAACAGG
Organism: Embiotoca jacksoni; assembly: GCF_022577435.1. NCBI lineage: Eukaryota > Metazoa > Chordata > Actinopteri > Embiotocidae > Embiotoca > Embiotoca jacksoni. The sequence goes on from NW_027185396.1 coordinate 1,542,252, forward strand.
CAAGAGTGATGGCATGTGTGTGTGTTGTCCCGAAAACTAAACACGATGCAGGTCTCGATGTGACAAATGCCACTTCCTGATTCCTGAACCGGAATCCCTTCCAACCGGCCGGACCGGGCATCTTCATCGTCACGATCTATCTCCTCCTGTGAACCTGCCACTCCCCGCTGCCACACAGAGGATTAACTGCATGTATGGAGGGGTATGTGTGCCGATTGTCTGGGTTCAGTAATACACGGCGGCTTTCAAAACCCTCAAAGTTACGGCGAGGAAATTACATAACGAAACTTGAATCCAAGCCTTATAAAGAAATCTACACCACTCAGGGCAACTTTCACCCCACTGTAAAGTGCTGTGGTGTAATACTTGATGGCAGGTGGCGGAAATACTTTGACAGCATGAGATGAATGATCCAATGCCAGTTGGCATTGATACATCACACTCTGATGGCCTCCATGCGCAGGTTGATTCCATAGCGTCTACGAGACCGCATCTCTTTCTGTGCGTCTGCAGTCAAATCACAAATTTGCCTAGAAGGACGTCCGAAGCAATTAAACCTACTCAGCCCTTCCACTGTTGATTTGCATTGGGGCGCCCCCCAAAACAAACAAACAAACAAAAAGAAAACAAAAGACAGGAAGAAGGGATCTCTTTTCAAGGACAGACGTGCAACAGTTGTCATAAGTACAAAATCAGCCAAAATAATAATGCATTTGCAAAATGGAAATTCTGAATGTCCCGAAATATGGATCCAAGAAGTCGAGCAACTTCCAGGTGCAGCCAAAAAGGCAGCACCTGAGCCACATGAGCTCCTCCCCGCCAAGAACACCTGCAGAGAGGAGAGGAAAAACACACAAGAGGAAGAACTGAAGGACGTCGTTCACAGTGAGGAAGACGAGACAAGAGGTGAGGCAGAATCTCCCGGAGGACGGAGAGGAAGGTCCTGGACATGTGGAGGGTAACCAAAGTGTGAGAGATCAGTCCAAGGAAAGCCGACTGTCCAGTGCAGATTGAAGGGGAGAGTAGCGAAAGCATGAGTTCTTGTGCTTGTGACTGTTGGACAACAAACAAACTGGTAAGACAGCAGTTTTTTCCAGAAAAAAGTCTGACCTTATCCAGAGGCCTCAGGGATCAGGTCCTCTATCTCTGAACTTCTGTTGGTACAGACTGTCAACATTTCTTAAGGGAAAATTAGTATAAAGAGACACAAGATGGCCATAAAGAGACACAAGATGACCACAAAGAGATACAAGATGACCACAAAGAGACACAAGATGATCACAAAAAGACACAAGGTGACCACAAAGAGACACAAGATAATTAGAAAGAGACACAAGATGATCACAAAGAGAAACAAGATGACCACAAAGAGACACAAGATGGCTACAAAGAGACACAAGATGGCTACAAAGAGACACAAGATGACCACAAAGAGACACAAGATAATTAGAAAGAAACACAATATGGCCACAAAGAGACACAAGATGGCCACAAAGAGACACAAGATGACCACAAAGAGACACAAGATGACCACAAAGAGACACAAGATAATTAGAAAGAGACACAATATGGCCACAAAGAGACACAAGATGGCCACAAAGAGACACAAGATGACTACAAATGACCACAAAGAGACACAAGATGGCCACAAAGAGACACAAGATGACCCCAAAGAGACACAACATGACCCAAAGAGACATAAGCCCTGCGTTCCAGTATCCAGACTACCAAACTATTTAGTATGCTCGAAAAAGATTTAGTACGTCCCAAAACATAGTATGTTAAACGTAGGAAGCCAAAAGTATCAGGATGTTCTACTGCATCCGGTTGTATTTTGCAGTCTGCAGGCTGGCGTGATACTCTGCTGTTCTGACCCACAATCCTTTGCACTGCAGAAGATACATCACATCACCTGAGCCGCCGAGACAGTTGGTAGCGTAAATGCTCCGCCCCCAAGGAGAAGAATAATAATAATAAGAAGAGTCATTAAAAGGTAGTGTGCTCGTTTCAAATCGCATCCTTTATCTTTTTACTACAAACGTCACGCTATGGATTGCGACTGATACGACCAAGAGGGTCAAAGTTCAAGATGCATTTTTATGTTGAAGTCGTACGTCCCAATTGTACACGTACTACATGTAACAGTAGATACTATTTAAGGGTAGCTGCAGTACAGACTAAAAGTAAAAGGAAATAGTATGCAATTCAGAACGGTGGAATGACCACTGTGGTGGCGGGGTGTGGTTAGCTCAGCTGCGGAGGGGAGAGAGGTTCAGGGAATGGTGCATAAAAACATAAAAAGGGCCATCATGGACCGGCTGGGTCTGACCCCCAAGGACCACAGTAGGACCTTCCGGGAGGCTGAAAGATGCTGTGACCAGATGGCTGCAGCCGGGGAGTGCGGGAGGAGCACTGGCGGTGGTGGAGAAAATCGTGGTGGAATAGTTTTTGAAGGGTCAGCCCGCCCGGACAGCAGCATGGGTCCGCTGCCACTGTACGGCGACGCTGGAGGCCGCCATCACCCTGGCCGAAGACCACCTCGCGGTTCATCCCAGAGGGCAGGGAGATGGGGGTCGGCCGCCGGCTTCAACACAGCCGGTTCCCACACCGCGGAGGAGGATCCAGCAGCAGCTGGTGGCTCGGCCCCTGCCGGCCCCGCGGGCACTAGCCCTCCCCCAGTTCCCCGATTCCTCGGGCCCGGCTGGACCCGTCACTCTTCCCGACCTACAGGAGGGTCCTCAACAGCCCGGGCAGGAGTGTTGGAGGTGTGGGCAGCCCAGACACTACCGGAGGGAGTGTCCACTGATGGAAGTGGGACAGAAGGTTCGGGTTGCTGTCCCTCCAGCACCCTCCCCCGGTCCAGGAGCGACGTAAAGTAAGGATCCAGGGGGGTACACGTCAGGCGATGGTGAATTCGGGCTGCATGCAGTCTATGATTCACCAGAGTCTGTTTCGGCCCGGGGCATTGATGGAGGCATCGTGGGTGAGAATTAAGTGTGTGCATGGGGATGTTCACGATTATCCGGTGGTGTCAGTGGAGATAGATATGGGGGGAAAAAGCATAAAGTGAAGGTTGCAGTTAGCTCCAGCCTCATGCACCCCCTAATCTTGGGGACAGATTGGCCCGGGTTTCATAAATTAATGAGGCAGTGTGCGCAGGTGTGTTCATGACCGACAGGGACATGCGGGATGTGTGCTGTGCTCAGCGGCAATGCAAGGTTGTCTGACACTGCAGACAGGGTGGGGGAACCGGCAGAGACCAGTTCCTGAATTACGCTCCATGGAGGATTTTCCACTGGAACAGTCTCGGGACGATATTCTACGCTTCGCCTTTGACCAAGTGATAAGAATTGATGGTCAGCTGGTGCGCCCTGACGCAGCGCTGTCATATCCACACTTTTCAGTGATCAGGGACAGGCTGTATAGAGTGAGTCGTGACACTCAAACAGGTCAAGAAAACACCCAGTTGTTGGTGCCAAAAAGCCGTCGGGAAATAATTTTCCAGGCGGCTCACTATAACCCGATGACTGGCCACATGGGATATGAAAAAACACTGGACCGGATAATGAACCGATTTTACTGGCCGGGCATCCGGGGGGGATGTGTGCCGCTGGGGCGCATCCTGCCCGAAGTGTCAATTGGTAAACCAGCCGGCCATTCCGAGAGCGCCTTTGCACCCTCTGCCAGAGCACATGGGGATATTGCTTTGTGTTAGTTCTGGCGGATTACGCAACACGATATCCCGAGGCAGTGCCGTTGTGCAACATTTCTGCAAAGAGCGTCGCACAGGCTCTATTTCAGGTCATCTCCCGAGTCGGAATTCTGAAAGAGATTCTGACTGACCAGGGCACCTCGTTCATGTCACAAACACTGAGATAACTTTATGGATTACTGGGGGTTAAGTCTATTTGGACCAGTGTTTATCACCCACAAACTGACGGTCTTGTGGAGCATCTGAATAAGACTTTAAAGTCCATGATCTGTAAATTTATCCACAAAGATGAATGCAATTGGGATAAATGGCTTGATCCTCTGTTGTTTGCAGTGCGGGATGTCCCCCAGGCCTCTATGGGATTTTCTCCCTTCAAGCTGCTGTTTGGCAGGAAACCATGGGAGGTGCTCGACCTGCTTAAAGAAAACTGGGAGGAAGGTCCGAGCTCTGGGAAAAATGAAATTCAATACGTCCTGGACCTGCGAGCAAAACTCCACACACTGGGTCAGATGTCACGGGAGAATTTGCTCCAGGCCCAGGAACGTCAACAACGGCTGTACAACAGAGGGGCCAAGCTGAGGCAATTCACACCGGGAGAAAAGGTACTTGTATTACTTCCTTCTTTCAGCTCAAAACTCCTCGCCAAGTGGGAAGGGTCCTTTGTGGTCACACGGCGAGCAGGGGACATCGACTACGAGGTGGTGCGATCTGACAGGGGCGGAGCTACACAGATCTACCACCTCAACCTCTTAAAAGCATGGAGAGAGGCGGAGTCTGTTTCTCAGAGAGAGAGGAGCTGGGGCCAGAGGTTCCAAAATCTACCAATCCTACCTCACTCCCTTGTGACGCCCATCTCTCCGGGACCCAGAGAACAGACGTTGCCCAGTTGCAGAAGCAGTTTGCTGATGTGTTCTCCATCCTGCCAGGAAGCACGAACCTCACAGTACATCATATTGAGACATCTCCGGGCGTGACGGTGCGGTCGCGACCCTACAGGTTACCTGAACACAAGAGGAAAGTGGTTCAAAGGGAATTGGCTGCTATGCTGGAGATGTGGGTAATAGAAGAGTCCAACAGTGCCTGGTGTAGCCCCATTGTTCTTGTTATCAAGAAGGATGGATCTATATGGTTCTGTGTGGACTATCGCAGGGTTATTAATGTGTTATGATTTGATGCGTACCTAATGCCCCGGGTCGACGCACTCCTGGACTGACTGGGCACGGCACGTTTCTTTACGACACTGGGGCTGGCCGGTTATTACAGGCGGTTCATCCCAGGCTTTGCGGCGCTGACCAGCCACTTGACCGACCGGACCCGGAAAGGTGCCTCAGATCCGGTCCAGTGGACGGAGCAGTGCCAGTAGGCGGTTGAGAGGGTGAAACAGGCTCTCTGTGGGGAACCACTCCTCCACACACCTAACTTCTCTCTTCCCTTTACCCTGCAGACTGATGCATCGAACAGAGGGCTGGGGGCTGTTTTGTCCCAGCAGGTGCGGGGGGTTGACCGCCCCGTTCTTTACATCAGTCGAAAACTATCAGAGAGGGAGGCCAGGTACAGTACGGTGGAGAAGGAGTGCCTAGCCATCCGGTGGGCAGCCGACTCCCTGCGTCATTACCTCCTGGGATGCCCATTCACCCTCTGTTCGGACCACGCCCTGCTCCAGTGGCTGCACCGCATGAAGGATGCGAACGCCCGGATCACTCGGTGGTATCTGGCATTACAGCCTTTTAACTTCAAGGTGGTTCATAGGCCGGGGGCGCGGATGGCCGTGGCTGACTTCCTCTCCCGCTCTCGGGGGAGGCGGGAGGGGGGTAGGCCAGCCGGCCCACCCGGTAGCACCCTCTTGCTACAACTACAAAAGGACATAAAATTAACACAGAGACACACAATGAACACACAGAGACACACAATGACCACAAAGAGATGCAAAATCCATCCATCATCTATACCCGCTGCATCCTGAACCTGGTCACAGAGCTGGAGTCTCTCCCAGCTGACTTTGGGTGAAGGCAGGGTAAACCCTGGACAGATCACCAGTGTATCACCGGGCCAACACAGAAAGACGGAAACAGACACGCATGCTCGCATTCACAACCGCAGGCAATTTAGAATCACCTGACATGCATGTTTTTGGATGATGGGAGGAAGCTGGAGTACCCGGAGAGAACCCACGCAAGCACAGGGAGAACATACACTGCACACAGAAAGAGCCACGCCCCAAAGTCCGAACCAAGACCAAGCTGAGGTTTGAACACTGAACCTTCTTCCTGAGAGGTGACAGTGCTAAACACTGCAGCACCATGCTGCCCGGTATGCAAAATGACCACAAACAGTAACAGACACAATAATAACAAATATAGCGAAATGATCACAAAGAGACACACAATGACCACGATATAACAACATTTCCTAAAAAAGACACAGAGTCATTACAAACTGATATTCAGTGACTACAGAATAACCGAGGTTGCAATAAGATTCAAAATAAACACAAACACACAGTGAACCACATATCACTGCAAACCTACAACAAACAATTACAGTGGCACATTTTGTGTGCTGACCTGACTGAGACTGAGACTGAGACCCACCAGGAGGATCATGGTAACAAGAAGGAGGCCACAAAATCCTGGTAGCAGCATTTTGAACCTTGCTTCCACAGCTGTCAATAAAGTTGACTTGAACTGAACTCTGATGTAATGTTTACTTTTGTGCACAAGAGGGCCCACTTGAGCCTTAAAGCTCAACATGGGTCTGATCAGCAGATGTCCGAGCCCAAACCTTCCCACACCACACTGGAGCAGTGGTCCTTTGAGTGGAGTGTGTGCAGGGGGGGAGGGGGGTAGGTCAAAGGTCAAACGCCTGCAATTTATTGATGTCCAGTTTTCCTCTTTTGCAGGGGCCTTCTTACTCCCCATGAAGTCCCTCGAAAGTCAAACTGAAAATAATTACAGCCTAATAAACACCTTCAAATCATTTCTGAACATAATAAACAAATAAAATGTATTTCTGAAAGAATTATTCCCATCAGAAATTTGCAGACAGCTGATTGTGCGAACTTCGGGTTCCAAGTAAATACAAAAGTGCAATATTTATTTTGCCTTCAGTTTAGGGCTGCGCAGGCATCAGCAGATATGGGACAAGTGCAGAATGACTTCCAGGAACAAACAGAGAGCTACAATTATACAATCCTATCACAGCGAGTGTGTATTTTACAGGGTGAGTCTGTCTCAAGAGCTTTCAGGTACAATGACACACACCTGAGTGGAGTCTGTGAGCGGATGGATGTGGGTGTGAGAGTGTGTTTGCCTGTCTGAGCTGATCCATTCAGGGAATTCTGTTCATGGCATGACTTGGTTTTTACACTTACAAGGCTACCGTAAGGAGCTGCACCAACAGGTTGCTCCATATCATTTAGGTCCATATAATCAGAATTATTCATTTATTTCAGAGGTAGAGTGTCAACGACGGCTGGTTCTTTATCCTCCATCTTGTGGGCCTTCTCTTATTGAGTGACTCCAAACAGAGTCTGTTTTTAAAGACCTCAACTGCTTTCGTTTCTACTGAGCTCATTTGTTGCAAAGTTGTGTTTCATCAAACTGCTTCTGTCTTTTCTGTGTTTCAAGTAATTAACACACAGACGACAGCAGTAAAGCTTCATTCCAACGTTGGAGAGCTGCAACCAATTTATTTTTTATCACTAAAACATGTGACAATTACTCTTTTATAATAAATTGATGGTTTCCTATTCAAAAGTATGACTGGGTCATAATAAATTCAAATACCACGATATTTTTAACCGTAAAAAAAATACTTAAATGTTCTTTCATTAAATATTAACTCAATGAGACTTTTGATAAATAATCATCAGTAATGTGGATGTAATGATTACGTGGTTAAAGGAAACATATTAGAACAGCTAGAACAATCTATAAGTTCAGAACAATACATCAATTTACTGCAATGCAGCCTATAAAACCAAGATATGGCAGCACTGATGCCATATTACAATATCCAAAATCTAAGACGATATCTTTACGCATATCACGATATTGATATAATATGGATATATAGATTAAAACAATGAGAAAATAGTGAGATCATTATTTCCCCGAACTTTAAATTAACACATTTGAATGACTCTCAGTTAAAAATACAGTTTAACATTATAAAAAACTCGAAATTTAGAATGATTCACATTTGAGAAGCTGCTACCAGAGAACGTTCATGTAAATTAGTCACTCAATTATCACAACTGTTGCCAGTTGAATTTCTGTTGACTAGTAAACATGTGTTGTGTTTACAGCTGTCTCCTGCTGCCACCAAGTGGCTAAAACATCCACGAAGTACCAAACATCTGTAAACTTTGTTTTATGTCCTTTGTTTTCATAAAATATGTGTCTTTAAAAAATAGGCTAGTTAATTTCAAATCTTCCCTAATTACATTATTGTTGAACAGGATTAAAAGTCTGGTCAAATACGTCAACCGTATCCCTTTACCTCTATCCAAAGGTGTTGAATTAGCAGGCTAACATTAGTTCACTTGAATGATGAATTATGAAACAGAGTAAATAAAAGCAATAAAAACAACCTGTTGGAGGGGTGCAACTTGTTTTGCATTCGTGCATAAATCTCCACAGAGTAAACGCTGAGTGAAGCTCCTATCAAGGCTAAATTTGAAGTCATCAACAGCAAGATTTCTATCAAATATAGACCAAATTTTAAGAAAATCAGCAAAAGATGAATTAACGGCATTTACTACAGGTATATTATCATTGCTGCTACTTCTCCTGTTGGGAGCCTTTAAACTACTGAAGAGGACGAGCACGGTGTGAGACGACATAATTGAAAGCGTCAGTCAAATCTCAAATGGTGACAAGATTGGAAAAATCATGATAAAAACATGAAATGTATGGTTATTTCATATCATTTTCCATATTTCGAGAATTCTTTCAAATATAGGCACTTTTTTTGCTTAAATTTAAATTCTGGATTTCTTCTCCAGAACAGGTACTTCAGATTCAGTGACAAATGTATGTTGCTACAATCTTTTCCCCAGAATTGCCACTAAGAAATGGTATTATGAGGACCGGCAGATGTTTCCAACACACTTCGAAGTTGCCATCAGGCCCACCAACCACTTTCACGGCTCTCTTTTTGGGTCAACACATGTAGCTTTAAGTTATGACACGTACGAGTTGCAGGAATTTGAACCCGTCCCACGACTTGTTATGATGTTCTTCAACCCTCGCTCACTTGTTCAACCCCCCTTCATCCTCCTCCTCCCCTCCTCTCCTGCTCCTCTTATTTATGATCATTACCTTGACCTGCACCAGCCATCATTAAAACACTCACAGGCTTGTAAATCACCTGAGTCCCCCCTCTCGCTGTTACATAAACAGCATTTAACAAATCTGTTGAGGAGGTGATAGGCCTTCAGGGGCACCAATCACAAAGACATTGTCGCCGTCTCTCTGGGAATATTAAGAAAATGTTTGGATATTTGGTTTGTTTTTTTACTGCTTCAATTTATCGAACCGATTCATCTGTTTTCCATCCAGGAGGAAAAGGACTGGAAGAATGATGCTGGAATTATCTGAGGTTTACAGAGGAAACATTCCCAGAGGGAAAATGTGTCTCACTAAAATCTTCACTTCCCGTACTGACTCCGGGCCTCGGCTCGTACTCTGCAGGCCAAAGCTTAAATCACAGTTAAACTTGGAAGAGGAGGGTCGATGTCTTGCTCAAGGGCACACCAGCATGCATTACTGTCAATAAACACACCGGGCCAATGAACTACTACTTGTTTTAAAACGCTTATTATTTTAAGATTCATTTTTGGCAGAATTTATGCTTTATTTCCATCCCCGAGCCGAAAGAGACAAATATCAAAGCTCCCAAAAATGTTTATTTTGTTCCAGAATTATTATAACTTTTTCAACTCATCAGAAACTGTCAAAAACATCAGATTTGGAGATACACGTTTTACAGAGATGTCTGTTACATGTAATGTATACAAATTTGCTTTTCATCAAAGGAATTCTGTACACAAATAATTAAACAATTATCATATTTATTTATGTTAATTGTTTTTGATAGCCACTGTGGTTTCTACTGATAATGACATTGAATTTTAAAACTTTCTCTAGTGATTAGATTGACGACAAGAGGCAAAAAAATTTGCATGGAAATTGTACATGCATAACAATAGGTACACACACACACACACACACACACACACACACACACACACACACACACACACACACACACACACACACACACACACACACGCCCAGCAGATAAGACATCAAAGCAGCGGGCAGATTTACAAGACACTGTAGAGGGCCTTTAAAAAATACTGCTGCGTAAATGTTTATGCAGCTCTCTCCATGTCAGGCACTAGGGGGAGGAGATCATGTCCGAGCAGCAGGACCAGACACTTTTGGAAATTAACGGCCGCCTATGAATCTGCGGACCGCTTGCATTTCTGTGAGGGAGTCATTGTAATAGCTTTAAATGGTCCTCGGTGTAAATCTGTCCTGCTTAGCGAGGCCCGGCCGATCTGACAGGTGCACTCTGGAAACCTCTGAATACAGAGGTGGTGGCGAGGGTGGTGCACGTATCTGAGCCAGGAGTCCTATTAGCCCACATGTCTTGCTCCAATTTACAAATATTCTGCAGTATTTCAGTGGATTGGCATAAAGTTTCACAACAACACCACCACAGATGATATTAAAATAGTTATTTTTCATTTTTCCATGCTACTTTGTATGTGCAGATATTTCACTTGTTGCTTTGGGTTTTCTTTTTTGACAGTAGAGATATTGGACTATTTGGCACTAATGTTTATAAAATGATTACTAAAGGGTTTCATTGAAAAAAGAGGTTTCAAAAATAAATGTACTCCCTTTGCACCATATTTCTCTTCTGAATAATCTATAAATATTATTTATTTTACTCAAAATAAGTTACAATCATTTGAAATAAAGCTAAGAAAATGATCTGTATCAGGTGGTGATGATGTATTATGATACGTTTATAAAAACAGGAAAGCAGACAGTGTTGCCCACTCTTGTGCCGACCAATTGATTTCAATGTTTATCTTCAACAGATCCCTGAAACTATGTGAAGTCCCCTCCTGCTTCAAATGTCAACAACGTCATTCTCATCCCCAAGAAACCCTCCATTACAGGACCTGCACCAGCCCGAGCCAGCTCCACGTCCAACTGTAGTCAGTGACCTCATCAAACAAGGTGCGAAAAGTTCCTTTGCCAACCAGTCAGCCAATCCTTGTGCTGATGTCCTGATAAGGCTGTGTGTGTGTGTGTGTGTGTGTGTGTGTGTGTGTGTGTGTGTGTGTGTGTGTGTGTGTGTGTGTGTGTGTGTGTGCAGATGGAAACTCTCTCCATTCCACCAGCCCTCATACCAGAGTTCCCGATATGTGTGTGTGAGTTGGTGTTTGAGTGCACGTGTCATTAAACCTCGGTCATTGGACTCGGAGGGTGGAGCCCTGATGCTGAGCCACTTCTCCAATATGTCTGCTGGATGCCTGCCCATGTTTAGATACACACTGACGGGTAGCCCAGGAGACAGACAGGCATAAAAGTGTTTGTTTTCACCTTTGAACACTGTAGTGGAACTATTATTGGAGAAAAGCTGTGATCTGGTGCAACAGTAAAAAGACACTTCAAATAGGATTTCCTGCCTCTTGCTCTTTTTGGTGACCTTCAAAATATACTTTTTAGAAGATTAAACTAAAAATATGAGACAAAGAGAATGATTTACATGAAATTAGACCAGCAATAACTGAGCCAGTTGGTCAGCAGCACAAACAAACTTGTAACCAAACTTTGAGAAATGATTACACAGTATATGTCTATGAATTTACACCAACTTATTTTAGTGCTGCACAACAGTAAACGATACCAGGCGAGCAACCCCTTCAGGTATTAAACACATCCGACTGGTCTATAACAACTGGTGTTCTGTTGCTCATGTGGGAGATTACAGCAGCTCATCAATCTCCTTTCCAGTTTTCCCGTTAGCAAAAGTAGCATTTCATGTTGTGCAAAAGCAAACAATGTTGTAGTACATTTTATGGAAGAATGTGACCATTTATAACGGGCGACAGAAGAAATAAAACTGAAATAGTTGGGATTGATGCGGTGCGTTCATGTACTTTATTAGCCTACATTCAGGTCACAGAGCAAAGCATTCAGATGTCCGAAAATAAACCCTTGGCAACCTTCCAAAAACAAGAAAGGTCACTTCAGAACGCATCTCCAGGATCGTCAAAGAATCTTTTTACCATTTGGATACAAAAAACAATCCCATCCGGAGCAGAATATGGTTCCGGTTTTCCCGGTGTATTGAACAGAGAAACCTTTCTTGCATATTTTGAGTAACACATTAAAGAAATCCAGAGCAGGGCCTCCAGTGAGCACTTAGTAGACTATTCTAATTTCAGAAAATGGAATACTTGGCTTTGTGCCTTGAATGCATGCTCAAACACAACAACAGTGTTTATGGACAATTCCACTCATATACTTGTCTGGAGGTTCAGGCTCATGTCACCGAATTTACGATACACAAGTCGGCCTCCACGGGCAGATCATGTGAAATTGGCTTTGAAAGAAATAACTGATATATCATGAGAACCATTGTCCAGTGTAGAAAGAGGTTAATGATTTAAGACAAAAACGTGCACCTTATAGACAGAAAGCACTGGCATTGATAAGATGTCAAAGTGAACAAAGAACACTCATCCAATACAGTGAAATCATGTGCTGGAATGTCGCTGATGTTGTGGTGTCAGTAAACAAACTGCATCGGTGCATTGAGTGTGCCTAATTTAATTTCCATTCATTAAATGAAATCACCACAGCTACTGTGTGTAAAGATTAGAAGAAGAAAGGGCTTTTTTGAATAGTTGCCTCTTTATGTGTGATTTAATTGCAATTGTTGTAGTTAACCGGAGTGCCTTTTATATCAGATGGCTGGGATTGGCTACTGCGTCATGTCGCTGCCTGATTAACATCCAATTCAACTGACAAACTGCTGGATTTGAGATATGATTAAATGAATGAGAAGGGTGCATTAAAACAACAATCCTTCTTTTAATTATTTATGAAATAGGGATTAACTCCGTAGAACATCCACCAAATCTGTCTCTGGGATTTAGGATAGGTGTGTTCATGTGCACTCTGCCTACTGAAGCCACAGAAATAGATCTCAGTTTGCTTCGTTGTGCTGAGACCTCATCTGAGCTGGCGTCGGCGTGAGCGTAACTTTGTCACTAAAATTGCACTTCACCCCCCTTCTTCAATGACATAACCCCCGTTGTACCAAATTGTGATCGGGTATGAAAATAGAGCCCTACATGTACACCATGGCTCAGAGGTTGACCTCGTAATAATGAGTTCTTTATAAATTCAGGACTTTGGGATACTGTATCCTGGCTCCTGTTGGATGTCCTGTATGGCTATTTTTGTATCGATGGCTAATCCCAAACTGCGGATTGTGAGGCAAACCACACAACACCCCATACACACTATATACCCAGATAACCAAACTATTTCCACTCTGTTACGCTTACATTCTGTTCCCATTTGAGAAGGAGGAACATCCACCCTTCTGACCGTTTCAGAACAAGATGCTAATGATACATGCAATTTTCTTTCTTAGCTGTAAAAATTACTGGTGTAGTCGTCCATATTAGTGTGATTGTGAATACCATAGAATCCTCTCCATAGCTGAGCCCGTGAGCATCAGGAGCTGGCAACAAAATCCAGGCCACCCAAAGCGATGAATAAAGCTGCGACTTCAAACAAGCAGAGGTAGAATAAATATTTCAAACCCAAGCAGAGAAGAAGAAGAGAGACCGAACAGACTTCAGCGAGAGGGACAGTGTGTGATAATGAGTCGGAAAAAGGAAGTGAAGTAAAGAAAGTGTTAGTGGCTGAATTTCTGTGTGGAGAACATGTACCTATGTGCACACAGGTGTGTGTGTGTGTGTGTGTGTGTGTGTGTGTGTGTGTGTGTGTGTGTGTGTGTGTGTGTGTGTGTGTGTGTATCTCCTGGGGTTTATGGCCCAATACCACAAATGTTACCATGCCCTTCAGTACGTAGGTACATGGTGTGTGTGTGTGTGTGTGTGTGTGTGTGTGTGTGTGTGTGTGTGTGTGAGACGGTGACTTTTGTTTTCATCGTATGCAGATATCAAATTAAAGTCTGTATACAGTAGAAATACAGGAAAGAACCGAGGAGTTAGACGATGTCTCAAGGTCTCTCCTTGTGTGTACTTTGTTGAACACACACACACACACACACACACACACACACACACACACACACACACACACAGACACACACACGTTAAGCAATGTCCAGGGTTCAAGTGTAGTTAGAAACTTTGTCCTTTGTCAGCTGCATGTGTCTTTGTCTTTTTCAGGGTTACAATAAAGAATTTTTCTAGAATCCGTGCTTTTTCTTCCATTTTGGTTCTGGGAACACAAAGGTTGTAGTAACAGTAACTGTTCCACTCATCGCTGTATTGAACCAAGGAAATGTCATACTGAACTGAACGTCAGGTATCAAGCAGTCCGGGATGAAAACACGTTCCGCTACCGTCACAGCCCTAGTTTTAGCTCAGAAATAAGACTGAAGCAGATCAAAGACATTATAAGAGTATTAAGATTTCCTTGAGTTGTATCTCTTACTTTGAAGCAGCATTTGAATAAGGGCTGGGTGGATTTGATTGACTAATCTTGTTTAAAGCTTGTTCAAGTAAATCAGCCAGTAGCCATTGATAACCTGTTAGAAAAATAGTTGTGCCTCAAGTTTCCAGCAGAACATTGCTCACTGAGAAGCACAATATAATAATAATAGCATAATGAGAAACATTGGATCAGAACTAAGTGTAAATCCAGGCCCATTGGTACTGGTATATACTATATATATATACTGTATATACACACTATATATAGGTTCAGTGGAATTTTGGTGTCAATTTTTAGGTCAAACCAGATCTAAGTGTTGTGCTTCAGTGGACGAGACTGCACATGGACATACCCGTCCAAAATCCCACAGGCTGGTTTGGTGGATGTCCTACTTATTTAAACCCACTTATATAAATATATAAAATAGGATTTTTTTGTTTTGTTTTGTTTTGAATGCAACCTTTTGATTCAGTTAATCATGTAAAAAGTTAAGCTGTCTCTTGTCTATTGAATAGACTAATTTGACACAGTAGCCAATCTCAACCACAAACTATAAAAGACACTTGGGTGAACTACAAATGAATTTCAATTGAAATACACATAGACCCGTCTTTGTGTATTTCAATTCAAAAGTCTTTTGGTCATCCCATCTGGTTGAGTAAACTAGCCAGCCACACAGAGTGTGACACTGTCATTTACACACAAAAGGTGAAGGCAATTTTCGCATACCCTGCATTTAATTAGTGATTGGAAAGTAAATTAGGCCTCACTCAAAGCTCCAGATGCAGTTTATTTATGAACACCATGACACCAGTGACGTTTAATTAATGAAAGAGCATCGGGAGCTTTAAGTTTCCATAATTTACTTGCTCACTCCTCAACATTGTTCCAACACCTGATTTCAATATGCAGTATTGGATGAGTGTTCTTTGTTCACTTTGACATTTAAGTAATGCCAGTATTTGGCGTATCTAAGATGGAAGTCTGTTTCCTATTTTATTGAACCATTTCCTAAACTGGGCAGTGTTTCTCATTATGCGAGGCGAAAAAGCATTTATATGATTAGTTACCTCTTCTTAAGCCAAATTAACATCATCAGCCCTTAAAGGCTGACTCATACAACCATAAATTCTGTGATTATGAGCTTAAATGTCGCAGGTAAGAATGTGAGTTTCCTCCTTCATAAAGTTTGGATGGGGGTGCCGGCCTGCATCTTCATCCATTAGAAACTGACATTATGCTGCGCTGCAGT
Organism: Embiotoca jacksoni; assembly: GCF_022577435.1. Lineage (NCBI taxonomy): Eukaryota > Metazoa > Chordata > Actinopteri > Embiotocidae > Embiotoca > Embiotoca jacksoni. Next base: position 1,557,937 of record NW_027185396.1, read on the forward strand.
GGTTTAAAGCCAATGAGATTGGACATGATTGAAGTTGGCTGCTACACAACTAATTATCTATTCCTTTATTCTTTTAGTTATCTACTTCACTTCACCGCCACGCTGCGCCTTGTGCTTGTGTTCACCAAAATACCAAACAAGTTGGACACACCTACTTGCGCCTCCGGCACACCTGTGCTGCTCTTAGGTGGATGGAAATAGGGCCCCTAATCTCAACACCAATGAACATTTATGGGGCAATTGAAACTTGAGAATGCCAAAAATTCCTGACACCACAAGAAGGTCTTTGGAACATCGTCACATCATGCTGGAATAACATGGTCTATCAGGTCTGCATTTGGCCCAATGTAGTCAAGTCTGCGTGACTGTACATCTACCATTTGGGGATCAGTAGTTTAACATTAAGCGTCGTTGATGCAGGACTGTGTACCTTGTTGTGTTGCTGCTGACTTCCCGTCTGTACCAATCTGTTTCCTGTATGCCTGCATGACAGGACGCCCACAGGCTTCCTCTCCTGGATTAGTGTGTGGCTCTGCTGATAAAAGAACCGTGCTACTGTGTTTTTCTCCTTCTCTTAGTCTATTTCTGTTCTACATTTTCTCCTCGCTGTGACTACCTGACTCCATTTTTAGTCCTGTGCACTTGGAAACTCAAAGAATGGTGAAAAGAATGGTTTGAAACTGATGGCCATGGGAACATATACAATGTCCACATCTATCTTCATTCAAACTAATAGAGATGGACAGGGGACTGAGGGTCTGAGACAGAGAATATTTATCACATGGGGGTTTCCAGCCAGACGTGTGGACTGAAGAGAGCCTCAGAGGAGGGAGGAGGGGAAAGGGGGATGGGGGTAAAGGATGGTTTTGAGATGGCCAATATTAAGCATGCTTTTGTCCAATTTTTCCTCCACTTGATACCGCTTCTCTCTCACTCAGAACTTTCTGCCTCAGCAGACAGATTGCTTGGCCTTGGATGGAGTGAGTGTGCTCGAGTAGAGAGAGCGTTGGAGGAGGAAGATAGAGAGACGCAGAGACTTTGACCTGATTTATGCTCTGTTTCTAGGCCACGGCCTTCATCTAACACCCTACAACTTTCAATCTCCTTGTCTTCTGTAACGTTTAAGGACTAATTGATACCTAAAATCCCCTAAAACATATTAGTCTTGTGAACCCGCCTCAGATGCTTGAGCGTCAACTTGTGTGCATTTATACACAGCTCAAATCTTTCTGTTGTTACCATCAATGGTTAACTTGTGTATCCCTGCATTGCAATCCTGAACGCTCTTAGTCTCTTGGGAAACCGAACTGGAAACATTAGAGAGCCCTGCATGTCCCTGACTCCAGAAAAAAAATGCTGTTTACTCTCTCGTTCGCCCTTCTCACCCTGCTGTGGCCCCATTGGCTGTCAGCGGGGCCATTCATCCTGGGAGGAGCCAATGAGCAATAGGCCCTGGCTCGGCGTTAAGCCAATCAAACTGCACAAAATGGTGACATTGAGGGAGATGCTGGGAATAGCTGGCCGGTGTTTATGGGCTCCTGCCTGGCTGACAGAAAGCAGAACCCCTTGACGGGAGGGGAAAAAAAAGCAATTAGGCAATTACACCATCTCGTTCTATAAGGATCCCACATCACGCTGTTTTCTTAGGCTCTTTGCAGGCCGATAAGGGGCAGCCGCCGCCAAGACAGCGAGGATGGCAGAGTAGAGGAATGGAAAGGGAAGAGGGATGGGGAAAGGCCGGACATTGCAGAGGGATAAGAGGGAGAGAAGGACAGACGGGGAAGGAGAAGGAAGAGGCATAAAGAAGAGGGGAAAGTGAGGGATAGAGTTCAGAGAGGGGTGACAGGAGAGAGTCGAGGAAGAAGAATGGGCAAACTAAGAGGTTACGCGCTGAGATTTGTTTTCTTCATGCTTATAGCATCCATTGAACTGAATTTAACTTCAAACCAAGACTACACAGTTGAATGGTGGGACAAAGAACTCTAAATGGCTCACCGAAATGTTACCATGTCATCCCTATTACCACTGGACTGGTTCTCTGTGTGAGTATTTGGGTCTGGACACCTTCCACTGGGGATTGTTTCCAGTCGTTTTCATAGCGTGAACTTCAGGTTAATTTTTAAACTATTGGAGCAACCGTTACTAATTGGCATTGACCTCCATATACTGTACATGTATGTTTTTCCCGCAAACTTAATCTCCGCTGTAATTGATGGAATGACTTCGTCGTGGCACTGAACCACCCGCACTGGTCGCCAATTGGTCTTAATGCCAACAGGATTTCCAGACTATTATCACACTGCCTGAAGCCCGAAGCTGTGAGCAATAGTCAGATGGAGCCAAGCTATAATACCAGAAGATAAGAGGGACATTAGCAAGTTATTGTGCCAATTATATTTCCCATCTATCTATTTTCTGCCACTTGCCCGAAGTTGGTTTGTAGCAGCAGAAGGCTAAGCAAGGTAATCCTAATGTCCCTCTTCCCTGCAACATTTTCTAGTCAGGGTCGAAGAGACTTCTAATGTCTCCAGGATGTTCTTGGTCTGCCCTAAAGTCTCCAACCAGTTGGACATACCTGGTAAACCTGGTATTATTTTTAATGTGCCCTTCCAAAAGCTATGCCTCTAAGGTGACCTACTGAGGCATGCTAGCATTTGATTGGCTGACAGTCACGGAGGAGGCAGAGCTGACAGGCCATTCCTCAAGCATGGGCAAAATTGTTTGATTCAGATGACTTTCTCCTTTACTCCTATTGCCTGGACATATCATCCATGGCAACACATCTTTGTACTTTGACCACTCCTCACTAAAAAAAGAAAAAGAATATCAGAAGCTTTTTCAACACTGAGAGCCTAAGGAGAAAGTACCTGACGCTCCAGTAGCCGCGTTAATTCAAAATGAAAACCTGCCAGCTACCTAACATTACCAGCCTTTTCACTGTCGGGTGGAGGGAATTGGTTGTTGTGTCAAGACCAATACTGATACTAATCCTATGCCCTTGTATGGATCATTGACAAAGAGATACCTGGCTTGAGTTACATTATTCAGCATTTCTGAAGCTGTATTTTGTGGTTCTCATACTCACAGAACTGGCTGAGTGAACTTGTATTTCACTTGGATGTTTATTTCAGTGTTAAACTGCCAGGTAAGAAAGGAAACATTTGAATCCGAGAGGACTTTTCTCTAATTCCTCAATGTTTACCAAAGACTGAGAGGGAGACATTATTTAATGACATCTGCAAATAAAGAACTTGGGCCCAGCGCCAATCTCTGATGTTACTTACCATTACTTTTCATTGCAAGTTGTCAAACAAGGCCGATACATACTTCAGAGTAAGAAGAACAATGAATGGAAGACATGCAGACACTGAGCTCGCTAATCCTCCGTTTCAAGGCAGCTCAGAGGTTAGATATGCAGAGTTGTGGTGCTGTGGATGCGGAGTCACAGGATCAAACCTGACGCTGGCAATGAACCAGAAATCATCCATCTAACAGCAGTGAGGAGCGGGACACCTGGGTGGTCTGCCGGCATCTCTCACCCATTCTCTCCTTGTATGTCTTTCTTTTCATCCTCGGCTGTCCATCACTCCTTCTCTCTTTTACACTCGTAACGCTGCTTTCTCTTCATCCTGCTGCTCTCCATGCTGCCTGGAGCCATTCCTCTGAGAAGCATGCTCCTCCAACTAACCTCACCATAATGACCCAGATAGGAAGTGGCGGGGAGGCAAAAGATGAGGCAAACTGTTTATGACTTCTATCATTTGATTCTCTTTGTTTCGAAGCCAGTTATTCTCTTTTTAAGTATGCCATTGAGAGACACATAAGGTCCTCAAAGACCATTTCAAAACTAATAAACATTTGTCAAGTGAGAGGGAAAGCAGAGCGAGCGTCGACCACTTTAAAAGCACATCAAAGGCCAGAGGAAGGAGAGGCAAGAGGATGGGGAAGGTGGACGGAAGAGGATAAACACACACACACACACACACACACAGATATAGACTTAACATCATGAGCATGTGAAAAGATCAGAAATAATTTTAAAGTCTGGGGTTGTATTTCACAATAAACCTATAAAAATGACATTGCATGAGTTTATTGTCAGGGTTTTCTTCTGCAGTGGCCATCAATTGAAGTTACATTAGCAAGTATTTCTCTATATCTTAGGTTTTATTAGTAGAGGATGGGTCCATGATTCCTGTGTTGGATTTAGATTGACTATCTAAACATGTAGCCGTTTTATCTCACTTATATCAGCCTCACTGTTTACTGTTCAGTTATATCAGAGTTATATTCATTACTGCAAATGGTACATGTCCGAGTGCTGCTGGTTCACATTAAAAACTTTTAACTAACAAAACACAGAGTATTTTATTGTGAAGCAGCCACAGTAATATCAATGTTTTCGCCACCCAAGTTAATGATATATCATTGGAAATTCATCTCCAAGACAAATCTTTTTAAAAAAAATTCAGAAAGCAATGAAACGGTGAGGACCAGCCACACTGAGATGTCATTTTTTGCTGATGAACTTCTTTTTACTAAAACAGTGAGTTGGTTTTGTTGCCCTTTAACTGACAAAGTAGCTGCTTAATGATGGTCTGCATTAGTATTCTACTGCGTCTGCTGCTACCATGGTAACCAAAGGTGTTGCCAATCATCCATCTATTTCAAACTTGTAGTCCTCAACCTCCGGCTGACTCAATTGACATCACTTGAAGACATTCACCAGATGTCACACAGTTCCCTCTGAACACACCAAAGGCTTCATGCAGCTTTTTTCTCATATGCACCTAGAGACAGTTTATTATGTGAAAAAAAAAATGCAGATAATTTCATATTTCAGATTACTTTTTGAATTCTAAATCTTTTTGTCTTTAAAATAATGCTATTGCTCGCTTAAGCATTGCAAGTTCATATTTTATAGCAGAGAAAATTATTGTCAGTACTATTCTTAAACAAGACCTAATAAATCTGAATATTGAGGTCATGTGATGCAAGATGACACAACTATGTTCAGCTGGAGATGTCAATTGCAGGCTGAGTTTAGCTCAGTCATCTTAAAGATGGTTCATGCCGACGGAACTGAGAAACCTGTTAAAAAAAAAAAAAAAAAAGTTGTTGTTAATAATAATAATAGAATCAATAATTATAAACTTTATTTGTATAGCACTTTTCATACCAAAAATCCAGCTCAAATTGATTTACAGAAAGAAAATAGATATGCAGTGTATCTCATATAAAGGAACATTTAAAAATAGAAAAGAAATAAAATGCATACGAACAGACAAATGCATGAAATTAAACACGAATAAGTTTGAATATAAAATAAAGCAATATGCATTTTAAAGACATTATAGCGGTGATAGAAAAACACCCAGCAGTTCTGAGTTTGTCAGGCATCTGCACTGTCTGCTGAAGACTGAGATTCTACTGAAATATGAAGTACTGACTGCAGTGATACAACTAAAAGCCTCCACCGAGTAACATGTCGGCTGGTGATTTGAACACTGTGAGGATACTAAGAAACACTGAGTTACAATACAATTTAAATGGAGAACTTAAAAAATTGTTTAAGCTTTAAATTTAGTTATCCAAAGAAGCTTAAAAATGGTGCTTTGGTGTCTTTAAGCTCAATATGATTAAAGAGTAGTTTTCCGTCAATTTCCAGCATTTTATCTAATTTTGTTGAAGAATGATTATTACTTTAATTTTAAGATACTGTTTCACTTTGAAACATGAGTTGTGCAGTTATCAGTTTGATTGTTGAAGCAGTCCACTGCCAAAACAAACTTTAGGTAAACTTTTCAGTAAAGTTGTCATTTTACCTTTATTTTGATGAGTTATGTTGACTTAATCAAAATAATTCTACACCAGTTTTTTTTTTGTTAATATCTGGTGTACACAGTTTAAAAAAATCAAAACATGCACAGGGACTCTGTATGTAGAATCTGATATGTAAAATTAGTGGAGTATAACTAAGTTAGTGTGGAAATTTGAGTTTCACTCACTTCACTGTTGACATAACTTGTGCACATTTATTTATATAATTCTCCAAATAAAATGTGAAATTATCAGTGATCATCATTTCAGCAGCTCTAAATCTTGCTGACCTTTATTTGATCCCGTACGCTCACACAGAAAACCAGTAACTTACACCGAGGGCCAGAGTAATGCTCGTAATTTACAGGACAGGTGGATGCTCGGAAAGTAATTTTTCTCTCACACCACCACCACCGTCTCACACCTCCTCCCACCCAGATCTCTCCTGTCCCTGCTGGAGGAGCCGGGCAGGCTGCAGACGGAGGGAGACGAGCCTCCGTAGGACGGCGGAGGAGGTGGGGAAGGCGGAGGAGGGCAGGGGGAGAGAATTGGGGAGAGGAGGGAGATAAGTCGACTTCACAGCCTGTGACATAAATCACATCAAGACATGACAGTAGGACATTGACCAGGGCCGCTGATAAAGCCCAGCAGGGAGGGAGAGACAGGCAGAGAGAAGTAAAAAGCAGAGGAGGAGGAGGAGAGGCCCCTTCAGGTTATTATTACCCCTACAAACTCCCACTCTACAGTGATCAGTGGCCACTAATGAGAGCATCTGTAGAGTTCCTACAGTGAGTGGGTGGCATTGTTTAATAGGCGTCTGCTGCTGCTGCACCTCCGTTCTAACAAGGATTGACCCCTGCTTTTGTTATCGCGACGGGACAGAAGACCTCGTATTCTGGGAAGAAATATTATCTGTGATGTGATTGGACGGTCTGGGGAGACGGGTGTCGATTGATGCAGATGCTTTGTGTAATTGGGTTGGACAACTGAGGTTGCTTGTGCTCAAGTGTTATGACCAACATTTATAAGGGTAATAATTAAGCGTGATTAAGTAAAATTGTGACTATACAACAAGTTACCAACTAAATAAAATATGTCCTCAAAATGTGTTCATATTGTGGGGCAATTCGCTCTCAAAATATACAACTTTTTGTTAGTGCGATTGCCGTTTCCATGGCGATACATGGGGTATGACTAAGACCTGGAAAACAATCAGTTACGTCAGTTGATTCAAATAAAAGATAAAATAATTACTGCTGTGATCAATTTCTATAGTTTAAAAAAAAACAAAAAACAGTCTCAACTCTTGTCTCACAACTGTCTGCCAAGATGAGGGTGCAACATGAGCTTCTTTCATTTTGGACTCTCTGTTGCCCTTAAAGGTCAACAGTGTCAAGGCGGCTTGGTATCGATCCAATTCACTTGTCAAAGTTCATTAAAGTTACAGTTTACATGAAACATTCTTATTGAAGAATTTGAACCCTGTAAGCAAATCCTGATTCCATCAATTCTTCTGCAATTAATCCACGTTGCAATTTTAATCACAGATGATACAATACAGGTCATAAAGAAAGCAAAAATGTAATGTCAACTTTGTATAATTATTGGGTGATAAACAGTTTATTTAACTTATGCTAAATTATCTGATAACTCAAGCTAGCTTAAACAAATCTTAAGAATGATTTTGTCAAACTGACAAACAGCTCCTTTTTCAGTGTTCTCCGAGAGGATTTTCTCCCTCAGCTTCTGTTCTCTCACATGTGGGCACACTGGAAGAATGGGGGTATGTAAACTGTTTGACGGCTCTACATTTCTGCCACAGGGCTAAAATTAACAGTTTACTCAAATGTCAAATTTGTTACGAAAACGAAACGTCTCTCCGTGGTTGCAGAGGTTCTGTATCATCGATGCGACAGCCGCTAAAAGCCGAGCACGGTCTGAGGATTAGAAATGGACGGTAGATCATTCGGAGGCTTTGCAACTCAGATGCAGGGAGTGATTTCATAGTTTTGATTTCCAATTTTTTTGAAATTTGCAAGTTAGGCCTGAAAAAGAAATCCTTTGATAAAATACAACAACTCCTCCGACCCACGCGACCGTGCAGGTATTGTTCCTACCCTGTGTTACAATCCACAAGTGTTTCCTAATATAGCGCCTCTGGTTTGGTATAGACCACAGACTGCATATAAAAGTGTTTGTAGGCTCCAAAAAGCCTCCGGCTCCATAGACTCCCATACATTTCTTCAAGGTTTCTGTATGTCGTTAGCTAAATTCACTCTTCCAGATTAGTGTTCTGACGGTCCATCTGAAAATAATCATATCATTCATTTGATCGGTTTTAGGAGGCTGTTCCTTCTGTTTGATTGACAGGCCTATGGTGCAGTCAGATTACGCCAAAAGTAGACTTGGTCACGAGGAGGCAATCAGAGGTCATACACAGGTAAAGTCACGAACACTCGGAGAAACGCTGGAACGAGTGACACGAAGGACAACAACGAACTGGCGCAGGAGGAAAGGGAGACGCAGAGGGCGGGGCGTCACTTCTCCAGGACACCAGATTGTCCTTATTTGCATAAGGACTGCGAGAGGTCGAGTAATAAGCTGTTTGCACAAAAGACCTTTGTGGTCTTTTTAAAAATTTTTTTAAGAAGGACAGTCTCATGCAATGCATTATATTGTCAGATTCTGTGCTCAGTAATCATCAAATAAATAGTATTAAAAACATGCCTTTGTGTCTCCCATGAAGACATTCTACTTAAGAAATGAAGGTAACTTCTTTGTGGATTCATCTGTTCGTTCCAGTTCTGTGGGGTCCGTTGCACTTGGAGCAATGAGTGTGCATCAGTTACAGTACACCCTGCACATAAACGCTATATAAAAATGGACGTCGTCTTCAAGTCTGAAAAGTGAAGCAAATGTATAAATGCCTTAAAGTGCAATACCACTGAGTGCCTATAGGGGCAGGCTAAAAAAACAACAACAAAAAAAACAAAAAACAAAAAAACAAAACTCCAGACTTCCATTCAAAAAACATCAACTTCTGTCATACAATACAAAGTTAGAAATATATTTCCATGAGTTATTATGGTGTCATCAGCTAAATTCACTCTCTCTGGTTTATGTTCTGGTGATCCTTCTGCAAATAATTCTATAATTTATTAGATGATAGGCCTTTAGAGAGAGGTTTATTTGGAGCTCTGTGCCTGGTTTGATTGACATGCCTGGGTGCAGTCAGGTTTTTGGTACGGTTGGATGAGCATAGTATCCTCAGGTTCTCAGTCGGACCCCCCATGTCCTCCTCAGCTCCTCCAAATATGGTGTTAAAAAAAACTAACTGGTAACGCCCAAAATGCCAGGCTGGACGCTTCAAAACAGCAGCTCACAAACCAACACGTGATGTCACTGCGGTCAGATTCGATGACACATTCGTCAGAAAATGAGTTTGACTCATTTTCAGATGCTGGATCAGTATCAGATGAATGTCAGAAAAATTATGAGCAATATTTAGGTTCCAGCATCAGCTCATGACATCAAAGTTCAAGAATTCATGAACCTCCACTCCACTGCGAGACCACAGGTCTTATCAGGGAGCTGTGACGTGAGGCTGAGCTCTCTCTGTGAAGACTAAAACCCTCACAGTGGGACATGAAAAGCAGGAATTAGTGGGTTGTGTTTGCCAGACTTGCTACCGGGGACTGAAACTTTTACTAAATTCAAATCTGGAGCTGCTGCTTTTACTATGCTGCGCATCAAATGCCAAACACTCAGCGGGAGAAGAGAACAGGGTCATTCCAGGAGTCAAATAGAAATGAAGAGAGAGAAAAGGAGGGTTAGATGATTGTAACAGGGGATTTGTGTCTTTGTGTGAATGCGCATACAGTGACGGTGAGTGTGAGTGTGAGTGTGTGTGTGAGTGTGAGTGTGTGAGTGTGTGTGTGAGTGTGTGTGTGAGTGTGTGAGTGTGACGTATTCATGTCTGGGTCCCTGTGAGCAGCGGGGCCTGCTGCCTGTCAGGGTGAGTGGCCTTATCTTCCCCAAACATTTACTTAACCCTTTGTCTTACAGGGCCCAGGACAATGAGCGGGGGATGAGGAATCCCAGCATGCACGCACGCGCACACACACACACACACACACACACACACACACACACACACACACACACACACACACACACACACACACACACACACACACGAGGATGGACGGGCTGCTTGTTTTTTGATACCCAACCTCCCAGATTACACGGAGTTGCCTCCACCCTGCCCTGCACACGTTCAGGTCATCCTTCACCCCATAATAGTCATTAATACCAGTCCATCATCTCATACTGAATCTTACAGTATACTGGATGTATGTTATCTACGCTGAGCGACAGACACACGTGCTTCAGGAATACAGAGAAACAAGGATACGTCAGAGGTTTTGATTTATAAACTAATTTGTGATTTTCTCAGATGAAATAGTATACAGTGTCATAATTCCACTTCCTTCTTATAAATGGGTGACAAAATAAAAGAAATGCCTGAAAAAAAATGGGTGAAGAATCATAATAAATGAAAATGAAACAAGGGACTTTAAACTGAAAGTAATAAAAAAAATATTAGAATTGCTAAATGTGGGAATATTTCAGAGCAGAATTTATATCTCTAGCAGCTCCTTTGATGACTCAACACCGTGCTACAACAGTTTATATTACAATTATTGGAATTATTGTAGACACAGAAATTTACTAATCTAAACAAAAACAACTTGCTCACTTTTGTACTTTGTCAGATGACCTTGGTCACATGACCCCGGTCGTGGAGGTGTGTCCGAGGTAAAACGTGACACGGACACGCTATTCTCTCGTGCACTGACGGGTGTTTTATATGCTTTGGCGTGATGCTGGAGACAATAAAATAATTCATTCGTTTTTCACACTGTTGTTCAATTTATGTTTGTTGATGAAAATGTAACACGTCAATACATATTTTTCATGCTACTTTTTATGTAGTTTTATTCTGGATTATGTAAACATTTAAAAAAATATATTGGATTTGAGTAAACATGAAAGCAAATAATAAAGTTTTCTCCCACTGTAGAAAAATGATTTCTTGCAAAGTGCCTAATTTGTATTGGTATGTTATCATTTCATTTGATTTCCAGATCTCTGATCCATAAACATCCATCAAATTCAATTAAAAAGAGTTGACGATGTCACATGGAGTCACAAAGTTAGAAATTAGACACCAATGACACATCCTCTTGTTTCATGTTGCTGGTGAACTCTTAATGATTACGAGACAGCGTTTGACATCACGGGGCCGTTGGTTTGATTGCTCCGGCTCTCGTTCTGGACGAACCGGCTCGAACTGTTTCTTCCTTCAGTGCGTTTGAGCCGCTGCTGTAAAGACAGTTATCTGTGTGTGTTTAGCTGATGTATGAGAAGAATGCAGCTTTTATCCTTTGTTTCTGTGGCAGCTGAGAGACATTGGGGGTGGCGGAGGGGGCGGGTGGCCGGGGGCGGGGGGGAAGTGAGAGGGGGGAGGGGGTAAGATGTGTCTGAGTGTCATAAAGAAGACATACCAGAGATTAAATATGTATATGCATGTGTTTCTCTTTGGATGCATGTGATTACGTCGTTTCTGTCAAACACACCTTTAGTTTTGAAGGAGAGTCGAGGGTGGTCCTTTGTGTTCATTTTATTGTCCTTCAACTCAGCGACTACATCACCTGGATGATTATCCCTTGTGTACCTGAATGTGTGTGTGTGTGTGTGTGTGTGTGTGTGTGTGTGTGTGTGTGTGTGTGTGCGTGTCGGTGCTTGTCCTTCACTTGCTGGACTCAGGTGTTGCCGTGCAGCCGAGTGAAGCTGAATTTAGTCTCGATGCAGGAGGTGTTGGTTTCGATTGATTAATTGATAATAGAATTGATGTTTGATTGAAAGAGGAGGAGAGACCAGACAGGTTGAAATGCCGATGTTCAGGTTCATTTAAAATGAACACAGTTCACTATAAAAGAAACATGAGGTGTGAGGATGAGGAGCATCAGTGGGGAGTCGTGTGCTAGTGTTGAACGTGAAAGGAAAAGATCAGGTCAAATGTTAAAAACACATGTAATAGTGACATTTAAACACTTGGAGAGCAAAACAGAGAGTCAAGGAAGGGCATCATGGGAGGTCCCCCAGCAGGCGGAGCCCGTTACAAGTGTGGATCAATAAGTTCAGAGACAACTACTGTGTGCAGAGAGGTGGGAGAGACGATTGTGTTGTTGTAGGGCGCAAAATGTGCGTTTTCAACGCGCTGTTAGCGGGTGTGTTGTCATGTTGGAGAACCCAAGACTCATCATGCCTCATTCAGGTCATTTACACTCCACGTTTTCTTCAGAACATCTCAGTAGAGCTCTGTGGTGACAGTCGGACCCTCCGTCCTGAAGCATTTCAAAGGTCTCTGTGGCTGATTTCCAGATTTTGACACCAAACCTGATGTGCGCCTCTGCTCATGTCCACGGACGCATCGCCCAGATCACTGCTCACGTGTAACTCAGGAAGTGATGATGATCAAGCAATGAAATTTGTACGAGTTACTCATTAGGGTTTTATCTTTCTCCTGCTCCGTGCACGTTGCGGTGATGTACTCCGTGCGCGAGCAGAAGTCTCGGAACCTATTGATCCACGCTGGGGTGGTGCAGGGTCACCTGAGTTAGCTCCAACTTAGCATTTATCAAACAAGAGATTCAAGTCCGTTTTACAAAGTCGTCCAGCATCAGATTTCAACTTTGTGTTGTACTTTCCTTCCACTGCCCACAGTACATGTTTACATTCTTGCATTTGCTTTGTGATATCAGAAATGGTGGATGGTCTGTTTAATTACTAAACATGAGGCTGTGCAGCTGCTGTGTTTGTTTACAGTCGTGGTGATACAGACATGAGAGCAGACGGTTTGCACTAGTGAGACTCTGCTTGATGAGGAACTGAAAACTAAAAGACTTTTGAGCTGCTTCAAATTATTTACAACCTGTTTTCCAAATGATATGATGAAATACATAATTTGTTCATGCTCCACAGCAGAAGCTTTTTCTGATCTGATGTAAGCCAACCCATCATTTCACTGCAGCTTCCAAAACTTGTACAAATCCCCGTCGATACATGTCTGTTGTATGAGACAACGTTAAGGCTCACTGATGGATCTGGTTCCATTGTGGCACAGAAACCACTTGGTCAGGTTTGGGGAAAAATCCTGGTTCGGTTTTAAATAATGGGTTAGAGTAATTCCGCTTTCTTATGTTAAGGGGAGCTTTGTTGTCATGGTTACAATATTAGCCAGGTAGTTCAAAATCTGTGAACGCTCATTGCGATGATTAAAAAAACCTGTTTGAAACAAACAGTGGTTCTGGGGCAAATCTACAAACCCAACCCTCCTCTTCTGTTTTTTTCTTACTTTTATTCTTTCATTTTAAACTAATACCTACAACAAGCTAATTTCTAAGAGCACAGAACATTAAGTTTATGGTGCCTCTCTCTCTTCCTCCCTGATTAACCTGACGGCTTGACTTGGCTAAACCCACTGCAGACAGTCAGTCTTTGGTCCGTGCATTCTTTCCCTCATGAAAATCAATGAAATAAATAGGGTGCATCTCGGCGCAGGAAACAGAGGGGAGGCTGCTCTTCGGGTTATCCAGAGTGCACATTCAGAAGCTCGGACAGAAACAGATGAGCCAGAAAGACGGATGAAGGTAGAGGCTGAGAAGTTGGAGCGAGCGGGAGAAAGATGGAGGAAACAAGGCGGCTGACAGAAAGGCGGGGGAGAGAGAGAAACAGATGAAGGCTGCAGGAATGGAGAAGGAAAGTCCGGGGGATCAAGTTAAAATGACAAGACGGAGACTCACTTAGTCTAAAGTGCACAATGGAGAATTGGAAAAAAAAATTAAGATTAAAACAAAAGGAAATCACCAAATACTGGAGCCAGACAGATGTGAGCAGACGAGATTCACAGGAAGCAAATCAGAAGATGAAACCATTCAAATGGCTGATGTTTACAAAGAGGAATCACAAACTCGGAGCTGAATACAAGTCTGACATACAGGACACAGGGAAAGCGGAGATAATAGAGAGGGACGACAGAGAAGTCCACATGCAACACTTTACGATGGCCGTAATGATCATTATTTAGTGCAGCGCTTAGGTGCAGGGGCGGCGGCGGATGGGGATGACTTCACCAACTGGAGCTCGGTCAGGAGATCAAACGCAGCGCCTGTCGAGGCTGCTGGCAACGCACTGCGCTCAGCTTAACTCCACTGATGTATCTTCAAAGCAGAAGTGGAGCAGAGAATATGCACAAGTTAAGACTGCGGCTGTGTATTCTGGAGCAGACAGAAAGAACAGAAAGTGTTACGGTGGAGGAAGCGCTAAAAAACTAACTGCAGTTACAGCTATGGAAACTGTAGCAGCATTTTTTAAGGGAGGAAAACATGATGATGCAAGACAAGCGTTTACAGCCATGCTTGCATCTCCACAGACTATTCTAAGTTCCATTCAAATTTGAGGCTGTGATTGTTACAAATTAAAAATGTTCTGTTTCAATTAAAAAAATTAAAAACACATACACACACACTTAGGAAAACAGCAAAAGTAGTTGAAGTTAGATCAAAAAGAAGGACATTTAAAAAAAGAAAATTAAATGGTATAGCTTACAAGGACAAACTTTAGTGACATCATCAATGGGCGTAACTTATGTAAAAGGGAAAAACAATAGAAAAGGTCTGCAAATAAAAACATTTACATTTTTTTCCATTCGTTTTTCACATCTGCTATTACCCATAATGATCTCAGTAACTCAGACTGGACTGAAGTAAAAGCTGAAAGCATTTTATTGCAAAAACTTCCATACTGAATATGTCAGCATCCATTATTTCGTAAATACGTTAATGGTAATTGGTCGGCTATTGTGTGTTCTTCTGAATAAATGTATATAAAGTACTATATGTAACAGCCTCTTACAGTATATCCATCATCCACCCACCTCCATTATGTTGATGAATTCAGTTAAGTTCTGCTAACGTTGCATTATTAAGTTTATCACAGTCAGTCATCTATATTGTTTACATTTGGCACTTCAAATGTCATCAGGGTTGCTTTAAACTAAATGCTAAAATGATCAGCATGCTAGAAAGTAGAATTTTTACAATGTTCACCGTTATTATTTGCTGTATTTTATTATTTGAGCATGCAAGCTTTTGCAAAATAGTCTAACAAGTGCTGCTGAGGCTGGAGGGAAGATAATATAAAGGATTAGGATTTGAATGAGAAAAATAAAACAGAAGATGAAAATAAGCTGAAATAGAACAAAGCAGGAGAATGAAAATTAGAGATATGATTACACCTCGATGAAATGCAGTGGAAAGCTGAAAAGTTTAAAGCGGATTATCTGGGAGGTTATGACAGAGAAGTGCAACACAAAGTCTGAATCCTGCTTTTCCATATTTAGTTTTATCTTTAGGGACCATTTAAAACATTTTTTTTTTTTTTTGCTGAGACGTTTGAGTCAGTTATTGTTCTTCGACTACACCACGGGCTCGGTTTGTGGTCTAGTAACTGAAGCTGAGTCTGTACCACGTTTTGTGACAATTAATCAAACAGCCTCCAACACTTTTCACTCTTAACCACAAATGTGAATCTCATGGTGGCACTTGAGGAAAAGTTTAGGGTCACCAAAGTCAGTAAGTCCTCTGGGAACCATGAATGTCTGTTCTGCATTTCATGGCAATCCTTCCCAACATAATTGAGCCATTCAGCCTGAACCCAACCGCAGGATCAAACATACAACCAAATATGAGATCGTCACAACGATTGTTTTGTTACAATATGATGCTCACTTTGTAGAGAGCTACTACAAAAACCCATTTTACATGATGGTGTTACAAGCTTGTTCGGGTACCACATAGTTCATCTTTGGTTAAGACAGCTGAGAAGATTTAGAGGATGCCGACGCCCATCAGTCTGTTATTCGGCAGGCCAGTAGAGTTTCATCCGACCCTCCTCAGGCTGAACTCTGACTATGTGCTAATGAATTCTAAGATGTGCTATGGGGTTCCCTTGTGTCAGCACAGTCCTGATCCTTATAATTCATTTCATGATTATCCTCCAGTGAGAAAGGACTCCAAAGATAATTAGTAGACCACCTACTCAGCTGATGTCCTATAAATAAGGAATAGAAATAAATGCAGCTTGTGTTTGATTCGACGTGTTACTCTAACAGTAGGTTTGGGATATTTTCCTCCATTTACTCTTTCACATGAAAATCTCTGCCTGTCCCTCTTTTATTTTTGATCTCTCCTGTGTGATTGTGCCGAGCTGTGCAGAAAGCAGGAGAGTTTTACTGCCAACTCTTTTAAAATTAGCATATACATGAGGCTTGTTTCACCGACGCCTCCTCTGGATTTTCTTTTTTCTTTTCGTTTATCTTGTGTAATTTCCAACACACATTAGACCCACCAGCTGTGAGAGAGCCGCCACCCCCTTCATTGATCCACAGCTGGAACAATTAAAAAATGTGACCCAAATCATTGACGTTCAGGTTGCTGTTGTTGTGACGAGCCGAGATGGGGAGGGCTAAAAGTGTAATTCTAGCATGCTGTTAAATTGGAGATGAACTTCGTAATTGTAAAACTTTCTGTATTATCACTCTCATACTTCCATTTTTTCACACAAGTGCAATAATTTGTGAGCGTTTTTCATTCGGGTGTCACAGGTTGACCCGAGGGGAAACGTGTCATCCATGTATTGTAAAAGAGGTTTAATCAAGTTAAAAGTTCATTTATTCAAAAAAATATTTTCAAATGAAAATTGCACATCAGTCTTTCATTAGAATAAAATAGGTCATTTCAAAATTTTCAGAAATATGTAAAATAAATTGCAAACATTTTGTAAATAAACTATATTTTGTGATGTTGTTAACTTTGTGGAGTGAAAACAGACTCGTAGCCAACAGCGGTCTCTGAAAATCAGGTAGTATTCAATCTCTGATGAGTCAGTGACCTGCAGGCCAAACAGGAGGTGATAGCATGTGTGTGTGTGACTGCATCCATGAGTGTCAGTATGTGTGTGTGTGTGTATATTTGTTAAAAATACCAGCAGACCGTTGGAGCCTCTGTGCCGGCCATCGCTGACGCCACCCTGACATCGACTCCGAGGTGGTGCTCTGAGAACGGCGGTGACGCCCACTCTGGAGGGCTGTACCTGGCACCAATCACTCTGCACCTCTCTCTCTCTCACACACACAGACACACACACAGACACACACACACACACACAGACACACACACACACACACACACACACACACACACACACACACACATTTTTGTGCCTCTTCCCGTCCTCTCTAGCCATTATATATTCCGGTTTTCCTGTCTTTTGCATCATCCCCTACATGTCACTCCCTTCATCCATTATTGGCGGATCAACAATCTTTAAAATAAAAAAAATATTTCAGAGATAAGAAGAATACATTTTCCACTATATTGCTAGTGGTTAAATATGCACCACTGGCACCACTTCAGTAATCAGCTGCTGAACAAAATAAAACAATATTATGCAGTCCAAGGGCTTTCTTGGAGTTTGCGGTGAGCTACAATTCTATTCGTGTGAATCTTAGCCATAGAATCTACAGTGGTGTGAAAAAGTGTTTGCCTCCTTCCTGATTTCCAATTTTTTTGCATGTCTATCACACTTAAATGTTTCAGATCATCAAACAAATTTAAATATTAGTCAAAGATAACACAAGTAAACACAAAATGCAGTTTTTAAATGAAGGTTTTTATTATTAAGGGAGAAAAACAATCCAAACCCACATGGCCCTGTGTGAAAAAGTGTTTGCCCCTCCTGTTAAAACAACTTAACTGTGGTTTATCACACCTGAGTTCTATTTCTCCAGCCACACCCAGGCCTGATTACTGACACACCTGTTCTCAATCAAGAAATCACTTCAATAGGACCTGCCTGACAAAGTGAAGTAGACCAAAAGATCCTCAAAAGATAGACATCATACCGAGATCCAAAGACATTCAGGAACAAATGAGAAAGAAAGTAATTGAGATCTATCAGTCTGGAAAAGGTTCTAAAGCCATTTCTAAAGCTTTGGGACTCCAGAGAACCACAGTGAGAACCATTATCCACAAATGGAGAAAACACAGAACAGTGGTGAACCTTCCCAGGAGTGGCCGGCCGACCAAAATTACCCCAAGAGCGCAGCGACGACTCATCCGAGAGGTCACAAAAGACCCCACGACAACATCCAAAGAACTGCAGGCCTCACTTGCCTCAGTTCAGGTCAGTGTTCATGACTCCACCATAAGAAAGAGACTCGGCAGAAATGGCTGCATGGCAGAGTTCCAAGACCAAAACCACCGCTGAGCAAAAAGAACATTAAGGCTCGTTTCATTTTTTCCAGAAAACATCTTGATGATCCCCGAGACTTTTGGGAAAATACTCTGTGGACTGACGAGACAAAAGTTTAACTTTTTGGAAGGTGTGTGTCCCGTTACATCTAGCGTAAAAGTAACACCGCATTTCAGAAAAAGAACATCATACCAACAGTAAAACATGGTGGTGGTAGTGTGATGGTCTGGGGCTGTTTTGCTGCTTCAGGACCTGGAAGACTTGCTGTGATAAATGGAACCATGAATTCTACCGTCTACCAAAACATCCTGAAGGAGAATGTCCGGCCATCTGTTCGTGACCTCAAGCTGAAGCCAACTTGGGTTCTGCAGCAGGACAATGATCCAAAACACACCAGCAAGTCCACCTCTGAATGGATGAAGAAAAACAAAATGAAGACTTTGGAGTGGCCTCGTCAAAGTCCTGACCTGAATCCTATTGAGATGCTGTGGCATGACCTTAAAAAGGAGGTTGGTGCTGGAAAACCCTCCAATGTGGCTGAATTACAACAACTCTGTAAAGATGAGTCGGCCAACATTCCTCCACAGCTGGAAAAGACTCATTGCAAGTTATCGCAAACGCTTGATTGCAGTTGTTGCTGCTGAGGGTGGCCCAACCAGTTATTAGGTTTAGGGGGAAACACTTTTTCACACAGGGCCATGTGGGTTTGGATTGTTTTTCTCCCTTAATAATAAAAACCTTCATTTAAAAACTGCATTTTGTCTTTACCTGTGTTATCTTTGACTAATACAGTATTTAAATTTGTTTGATGATCTGAAACATTTAATTGTGACAAACATGCAAAAAAATAAGAAATCAGGAAGGGGCAAACACTTTTTCACACCACTGTATATATATATATGATATGATGATATATATATATATAGATGAATGTGAATGTAGAGGTGGTAAATTACACTTTGAGGAGTAACAATTCAAAAGCCTTTTCATCTCCTCATCTGGTTCAGTGGTCTACCAGCCGTGCCAGACTAAGAGTGTGAACCTGAGTCATTTACACACAAAAGGTTAAAGCAATGTTATGCACAGCAGCGAAGACCAATCAATTAATGATTGGAAAGTAAATGAGTCACACTCAAAGCCCAGGAAGCTTTAAGTGTACATACTTCTGCTCACTCCTCAACATCGCTGCAGCACCTGATTTCACCGTATTGAATGAGTGTCCAGTGTTTGGCATCTATGAGAAGCAAGTTTTTGTTTGGCCTTTCATCTTTTATCATTGAACCTCTTCTTCCATAATATCAGGGGAAAAAACATTTATAATCTTTAGTAACCCTCTTTCCAAATCAATTTAACATCAGTTCGTGGCAGTCGACTCATGGAACCATAAACTCAGTGATTAGAGCCTGAACCTCCCGGACAAGTATGTCAGTTTCCTTCTGCGTTAAGTTTGAATGGCGGTCTGCTCCTTCTTCGATGATTAGAAACTGACAATAGACCACAGTGGTTTTTAAAGGGGATGAGAGGAGCTGATTTAATTGGCCATGATTGTCAGCTGGGACAGATCTTCTCATCATCTAATCCTCCTGTTCCACCACTGCGCTGCACTGCTCCAGGGTTGTGCCTCCACTTGCGTTCACCAAAATGCCCAAGCAAGACTCAGTTATATATTAAACGCCACAATATGACAAGTGTCACAACACACTGATGATTTTCACATTTGCCTTGAGAGCTCAGTACACTGCAACTTGAAACAGTCTTTTCCAATTTGACATCACAGGAGAGGTGTTTAATAAAAGGTAATGCAAATACAGAAAACACAGCCGAAGACAGAAATAAGCTGCAAACAGCACAAACTTCAATGGAAAGGTTTCCAGGTGGCACTGAAAAATGGCGTGAAATAGTAAATTTCAGTAATTTTATGAGTCACCATGGCAACAACCAGCGTATCCCAGCTCTTTTTATCACTTTTTAGAGCCTCCTGGAAGCAGTTCCATTGTAGTTTGTGCAATTCTGTATTTTGTTGTGTTTTCTGTATTTGCAGCGTTTCAAGCTTTTGCACGGCTGTTGTTCAAATTGTTGAGGATGTTTTCTGACTCATCTTTTGTTGATTTGTTCTCTCAAGTTGCAGTGAGTTCAACTTTGGTGCTCTGTGCATCCGACCAATGACACGACTGAAAATGTCAAGTTTGCCCTAAAGATGGAACAATAATAAAGTTCAGTCTTCATCAAATTAGTATGTTTTTTTAGGTCCATTTTAAAAATATCCACATTTCATTTCATTTCAACCTGAACATTCTTTTTTTTTTAGATATTTTACGAGAAGGTGCTCAGAAGTCAGACTTTATTATTTGAGTTTTGCTGAATCAGACTGATACCGGGTGACTTTGGGGTTAAGGATCAGGAATGACACCTCACCGCCATCTTGTCTCCTCTCCTCTCATGTCCCCTCCCCTCCACTGAGATCCAGAGAAGCTCCTGGATCAGCTCCTTGTTGTAATCTATCAGATTTTAATAACGTTACATAACACACTTGTTGATTTCTTCACCATTGCTTCTGATTCAATGCCAGACGTCAGTGATGCCTTTCCACCCCGCTGTCTCTTTCCCAGGACTCCTCATCAGTCCTCCTGTCTCCACATGTATCTCCCCGTCTTTCTCTCCATATATCTGCTCCTTTTCACCAAGAATAATCCTCAAACCTTCCATTCCTCAATCCTCCCCTCTCAGCTCGCTCTCTGTTCATAGATCTCCTCCTCTCATCAACTCTTCTCTTCGGCCGCTTCATTCCACGCCTCCTCCTCCATAAACTCTCCAACTCCCACCCCCTGTTTGTCCCTCATCTGAGGGGTGATGGAGAGAGGGGGGGTGAGGGGGGAAATGGGGGGGTGGGGGGGAGGGCCTGCGGGGGTTGAGTAAGCCTGGACTTGACCCCTGCGTTCTGGGCTCCGAGTAGTCTCCTCTCCACCCTGGGCCAATGACGGATGGAGAGACAGCTAGGGACACACACACACACACACACACACACACACACACACACACACACACACACACACACACACACCTTCCATTACACATTCACACATTCACACACATTCGTACACACACACACACACATAGAATGAGAGTGATCTCTTTTTACTAAACTGCACTCCCACAAGTAAAATACAGATAGCACCCATCCTTGTGTTAAGTCTTAAAGACACACACACACACACACACACACACACACACACACACACACACACACACACACACACAATTTCTGTCTTGGAAACGGGAGACGTGAACTCATGTGATGGATGTCCATTTGGGCGCCTCCTGACAAATCCATCTGTC
The DNA here is from genome assembly GCF_022577435.1 of Embiotoca jacksoni. Taxonomy (NCBI): domain Eukaryota; kingdom Metazoa; phylum Chordata; class Actinopteri; family Embiotocidae; genus Embiotoca; species Embiotoca jacksoni. The sequence continues at coordinate 1,579,471 of NW_027185396.1, forward strand.
TTTACATCACTTTGAATCCACATGTACGTGTGTGCATGAAAATGTGTGCACTGTAAAACGGTACTGAATATTTAGTCACAAAGAATGATTACAAGTTACAAGATACGTACAGAATGTCCAGAACGGGATCTAATGCAAAAGATGTTTGTGTTCTTTGTTTATAAAATGTATGAAAACCAATTTCTGGAAACATGAAATCAACGTACAGAATATTTTATCATCTACATGGTGTTTTACTTCATTTAAGTCGTTAACTAAAGTTCATGTTCTGAACTTAAAATAACAACCTCAGTCTTAAAATAATCAGATGACCAAATTAACTCATCAAGCGAAGCTAAACTCCAATTTCTGAATTTGTTTTACCTCTAGGGGGATTATGAACGAGAAAGCTTGCTAGCAAACAGTTTTATATTTACACATCCTGCAGTTACATTAGGATTTATTTGAAATCACTGTTTCAGAGTCTGTCAGGTCGACTACTGTGAGTTTGTAGATCGTTTGCACTGCTGTCGCTGAAACTGACACTGAAGGAGCAGTGAGAGTAAACCAGAACAGAAACAGCTGAAAGTCCATGAAGTTGGGTGGAGCATCAGAATCAGGTGAGAAGTCTCTAACATCTCATTGTCACATTGTTTTTATATTGTCATTTCATACATTGAAATTGCAGTTAGAGCTGTATCTTAAATCATATTTCTATCTATCTATCTATCTATCTATCTATCTATCTATCTATCTATCTATCTATCTATCTATCTATCTATCTATCTATCTGTAAAAATGTTGATTAAATGTGGCATTTGACCTCCTATTTGTGTTAAAATGGTCTTTTGCCTGTTTTTCTGTTTATTTCCAGTGGAAATTTGTAAAATGTTCAAAATATATCAATAAAGATATAAAAGGTGGTTTGCTACGTAACCCTCTTTGGGGAACAATAAGAAGATGGTAACCCTCCTTCAATGTGGCAAACTGAGTCGAATAGAAACATCATATCTCTGTCATGTTTTTCCACAGTAGAGTATTTAGACAGAAGGTCGTGACAACATTAACTTATGAGTAACTACTCCTTGGAGTAGTTGAATTACAGCAAGGGTTTAACAGGAATCCCACCATAGGAAGTACCTGTGGTGTATGTATCATTAATAGTTGATCTTCAGATTTACTTGTTGATACCACTTCAATGCTGGACACGAGTTGTCTGTGAGCAGGCAATGTGGTGCTTTTTGTTCCCCACAGTAACTGTCTTTTATTCACTTTGTGACACAGAGCAGCGGTGAGCTACACAAAGAGTTATAACACCGGAGTTGCAGCTACAGGTAACTTTTAGTCTTATTTTGCAGTCCTTAATGTTTTCTTCAGGGTCCAACAAACTCCACCAGCATCAGAAACATGTACAGGAAGACACAAGCAGCCAATCACAGTTCAGTTCACAGTGTGGTATCTCCGTTGATGCCATAATCCTGAGTTACATTTTTCAGGTGGCATGTTGAGAAGTTTCTTTTTTTAAAATTTTATTTCATGTCTGTGTCTAACACCTGACACATCGCAGCTTTCACCGCGGTTCAGAGCAGCAACATGAGCTACGGCTCGGCTTGTTTCAACAACCTTAAAGCCTTGTTTTAATAAAGAATGGAGAGGTCAGGATAAAGAGAACACCACTCATGTCATTTCTGGACAGAAAAATCCTGGCAAAGGAATCAGAGTGAGGAACATGAATCTGGCTCGTAGGCACTTTCACTCTGAATCCTGCAGAGCAGCTGGTGCCAACTGATAATAAATATTACAGTAGTGTATACAGTGCCATCGCCGGTACCGGGTGCTTAAAGTTGGACTGTTCAGGGCTGGTTTATATGCTGGTGTGCTGTGAAGTAGTATGGGGTGCCACAGAGCTATGGCTCTCGGAGTGAGGCAGATGTTTCTGTGTGGATGAGAGTGATTGTTCATGTGGCTAACTGTGTGCAGTCTGTGCCGTACGGAGAAATGCTTCTCTATTGATTTCCCCTTCAAGGCTAAATTTAGGGACTCCCTCCCTCTTTTCCTGTAACCTTTTTTTTTTTTCTCTCAAGGAAACAATCAAACTCACGGTCAAGGAAGTCATCGTTCTCGCGTGTCTCCGCGTAATCCATCACCCCGTTGTTTTCCCTCTTAATTTAGGCCTCGCTCGGCTTCTCCTGTTGTCGTGTTTTGTGTTTTTATACCTAAAAATGGAAGAATACATCTGTGTACAGACCCGGTCCAGCTGAAGAGCTAATAATATCGGTGGATTGTGTGATTCATGGTCTTTGCACAGAGAGAATAAATACATGAGTTGTTCTTTCTCACTCCAAACAAATATTCAAGGAACAAGGTCATCGGATGCATGATGAAACATTTACCAGACTGTGAGCTCCCTGCTGCTCGGTCTGTGCAGTATTACTGGTGTGCAGGGTGAGTATTGTTGACTCTAGATAAAAGTATGAATGAAGCATGTGTAGCTGAAGTGGGTTCACTGTGTCCCTCAAATAACCTGTGACTCGAAGCATCAGCTCGTCAGGGCTGGGCTAGTGAGTTATATATAGACTGGGCCAGACTAGTATTTGGTTAGTGTTTGTATTTGCCTTCAACAGGTCATGTAGGCTTTTTGTATATGTTGATCCAGTTCTAAAGGGTGGTTTGTAGTTCTGGTCTAAGAACTATGTTTCTATGTTTATTTGTTCTTTTTTTGGGGGGGATCTATCCTTACATCCGGTTTGGATGTAGTGAACAACACAGACTGAAAACAACAGGCAGAGCAGGTGGAGGCCAACCTGTTCTCATCTAACTGTGTCAAATACTGCTGTTGAGTCACAATGTGCCTTAAGTTTAAACACCAAAAAACAACGTGGTTCGTTTTTTAATCATGAGATCATGAGGATCATAATTTGGGTTAAAAAAAAATATTTGATTTACATAAGTAACATTACGTACGTTAGGTAAGTTAAATACAGTATATTAGGCTACTTATATAGTACTTGCGTTACAAACAATACATCCACATTGGCTCAAACACTGGTCATCTGGGTAAAATCTTGTGTTTGAAACACCCTCCCGCCACAGACCGTCTTTCTAATGTGTCACTGGTCCTCCCTTTGATTAGGACAGTCTTTTATATGTCAGTGGTGTCAACGTCTTTGACAAAACAGCAGCATTTGATGACCTGAGAATTAAAATATCCGTGGGAGTCATGTGACATGATGACATATAAAGAAAATCCAGGAATCCAGGAAATCCAGGAAAAGTTATAAACAGATTTATAACTTTGAAGGCTTCTCAACAGCTTAACCCTTTCTGCACAACCAATTTACCAAAACAGTTGGGACGTTTTGTAAAATGTATAAAATGATGATTTGCAAATCATATAAACCCATGTTTAATTAAAAATAGACCAAAAACAACATAACTGTTGAAGCTGAAACATGTTGGGGACAGGGGCAGCAAAAGAAAGTTGTGTGGTACTAATAAAAACACCTGGGGCAATATCTCTCAACTAATTAGTTTAATTGGCAACAGGTCAGTAACATGATAGGCTATAATCATGATCCAGAAAAAATTGTCGCCTTCTCTGGGCCCGAGCTCATTTAAGATGGACTGAGGAGAAATGGAAAACTGTCCTTTGGTTTGACAAAATCAAAAATTAAAATTATTGTTGGAAATCATGGAAGCGGAAGAGGAGAGGGACCATCCAGCTTGTTATCAGCGCACAGTTCCAAAACCAGCATCCATGGGGGTGCATTACTTCACATGGCATTACCAGCTTGCACATCTGGGAAGGAACCATGCATGCTGAATGATATATTCAGGTTTTGGAGCAACATATGCTGCCATGCAGACAATGTCTTTTTTAGGGACAGCTTTGTATATGACAGCAAAACAATGCTGAACTGCATTCTGCACGTATTACAACAGCATGGCTCTGTGGTAGAAGAGTCCAGGTGTTCAACTGGCCGGCCGGCAGTCCAAACCTGTCACCCATTTAAAACATTTGGCACATTGTGACATAAAGAAATACTGTTGAGCAGCCAAAATCCTACATCTGGCAATAATGGCACAACATTTCACTTTCAAAACTCCAGAAACTGGTCACCTCAGATCTGAAATGTTTACAGAGTCCTGTTAAAAGAAGGTGATGTAGCACAGTAGTAAACATCCTCCTGTCTCAAACTAAATTCAAAATGAGCAAATTTGAACTTTTGCTGGTGCTGCCGGCCTGCAGGGCCATTCATTTATCATTCGTCCCCATACTGAAGAGGTAAACAGGAGACATACATGACATTTAAGAAATACGCTTCCTGAAGAAATACAACCCGAATGTTCATGACCCAGAGGTTAATGAGGGGGAGGCACGACACAGAGAGGTGAGGAATTAGGAGCATGCTGAAAACAATGCTCATCACACCTCAGAGCAAAGCAGAACAATGGTGACATATCAGACACCTCCGTGACCCCGAAGCAGAGGTCAGGACAGAGCTGCAGTACATGGCAGCCAAACACCGAAACCCCAGGAAGGAAATAAAATCACTTCATTAATATGCCCGTTCATCATTTCAAAATGTTCAACTTTGTCCACCTGCAAATTCATGTTATTTAATGAGGTAGTACACATGTTTTGGTGGGTTTGCTTGCTTTAATAAGCAATATCTGATATTACAATGTTACCAGAGTGTTTTCCTGTTATCCATACAGGCGAGATGTACTTTGGTTTATGGAGCCCTTGTTGCATTACAAACTTTGCCCTGCTCATTCAGTGACCTTTGAACTGTTGTGGACATGTTCCCCTGTCCCTGTCTTTATTCAGCCTTACACACGCGTACTTAAAGTTATTAGTTTATATTAAAACGACTTAATCTGGAGTTGTAATAACGTCCCATTTTACCGTTATTAGTTAATATTCACTCAAGAATATTGATGAGTGGGTACTAGAAACAGATGTGCCTCTGCAGAGGAGCTCATCAGTGAAAAGAACAGTAAATCACAACCGAGTGGGGGTTTCTAGGTGAAACAAATCACATGCCGACAGTCCCCCCCCCCCTCTCCCCTCACACACACACACACACACACACACACACACACACACACACACACACACACACACACACCCCCACTGCCACCCCGGCTTGACCACATAACACAATGTGTATATATGCTTGTGTGTTTGTGTGTTCTGTGGTGATTTCAGAATTGAGGCAAAAAACAGTTTGAGCAATGTATAGACGTCAAAGTAAAATAAAATATGATCACTGCACTACAACTAGAGTTTTGTATCTAGAATTATTTATCTCTATCTTACACTGCTCTGTAGCTACACGATCATTTTTACTCTATTATTTAATCTGTTTTACATCAGCTTCAGGCTTCACAATATCTTTATCTAATAAGATGCTCACTGTGCCAAATTAAGTGATTATAGAGACAGAAGTTCTTGCCATGACTCGGCTGAGAGACATTACAGACTGTACAGCCACTCATAAGCCTCTTTTCCACTGCCAGTACCGGCTCTACTCTGTTCCATTTTGGTACCAGGTACATTTCCAGATTGTGTGTTTTACTGCAGATACAATGTAATATAGTTGTTATACCAAGACCATGATGCTCCCGTGACGTCATCTTCAATGCAACGACTCCCTGGATCTTTTAATCGGCAACCAATCATGTGCTTTTGCCGGTTGCCTTTAATGGGCTAATCCAGTGAATAAAAAAATTGTGGATTCTATAATATCTTGGCTCGTTAACAATGGAGGGTTTGTGCAGGACTTCCCCCGTCATGCCCACAGTGATGCAGCGATTGTGCCGATTTCTCCCTGACAAATTCTGCAGCGTCATCACGTCACCTTTTAGTTTCAGCTCAGCTCGCTTGGAGTCTTGAGGTGACACCATAAATAGTACAGGTGCGAGGAACTATCCACAACTTTTGGAAAACATGGGAAAACAAAAATAAGAAGTAACGAGTTGAACCAAGCCAGTACCGGCTTACTGTCTGTCAGGAAGGTGGTGCTGGTGACCTGCTCCCCGAAACAATTCAATTCAATTTTATTTTATTTTATTTATATAGCACCAAATCACAACATAGGTTATTTCATGGCACTTAACACATTAAAGTCCTTACAGCAAGACTTTACAATATTATACAGAGAAAACCAACAATTCAATAATTACCACATAAGCTAGGAGGGAAAAAAACTCCTCTTTAAGGGAGAAAAACCTCCAACAGAGGGAAGAAAAACTCCCTCTGAACAGGAAGAAACCTCTGACAACAAGATCGTACACCAACAACGCTGTCTGAAGAGATTAGCATATCTATCTTCATTTTTGAAAAGCTTTAAAAAAAAAAAACAACAGTTTTTACAGTGCTAAACCTGCCTTTCAATGATTTTACATATGTTAAAACAGTTAATACTAATAATAACCAAAGTTTCAAAACAGTCCACCATCATTGTTCCTCTGATTTTGGTCCAGAAAAGCAACATTGGCAGCCAATGATTCCTAAAATAATTTTCAAGTCAAGTTGAAGCTCTGAACTTAAATATCCAACCAAGATGAGAATATCAACCAATGTATGGAAATGTGTGTTGCTGTAATCTATCTATCCAACTTCATTACAGGATGACTGAGGCTGTTTTGTACCTTTTGGAGCTCTGGTGTTTGAGTGATTTCAGTGTTTGTGGTTCATCTCTTTTGTCCTGAGGAAGCAGTGAAGCCCAGAGATGCCACAACAAAGAGCCCGTGATTAGAGCTGTGTGACACAACACATCCTACAAGAAGCACGTCAGGCTTTGGCAAAGGAAAGAAATCTCAAATATACAGGATATTTCAGTGCAACACACACACACACACACACACACACACACACACACACACACACACACACACACACACACACACGTTTTGTTTCTGAGTGAAAAATGGGACCTCAGGGCAAATCACTGAGCAGACAGCTGGCGAAAGGTTTGATTTAAAGGCTGAGAGTTCGTTGAATAAATGTGAGTGCTACTTTCCAGCTCACTCTCTCTCACACACACACACACACACACACACACACACACACACACACACACACACAAAAAGCAGTAACTCTAAAAGACGACGGTACAGAAGAGAATATCCTGTTTGGTTGGAGGCAGAGCTCTGGGAAAGACTGCAGCTGTAGACAAAGGAGAAAAAAAAAAGGCCATTTCTCAATATTGGTGGCTGATATTATTGCTGGACTGTGGCCCTTTTTCCCCATGTCTGTCCAGGAACTGAGCTGTAACACCACACACACACACACACGCACACGCACACGCACACACACACACACACACACACACACACACACACACACATTTAGCTGTCTTGGAGCCGTCCAGGAAGACAGAGAACATGTAAGTCAAGGGAAATGTAGTAGTCTTTGAAGAACACATACAGTGAAGGATGAGTTCGAGTATGAGACCTCTGACAAGCCAAACTCAAAACTTGTTGGAAACGCAGCCGTTATCACGGCCTTGACATCAGTCTGACCCCCAACCTTGATGCTTGCAGGTCTAAATCAAATCCAAGGTTCCTCTGTGAGGACCGACTGTCAGCTGATGTTAATGTATTAGCTTACTTAACCTAACAATAGTAAATTAGAGAGCATTTGTATGGAAGGAAACGCAAAGGTGGGCAGAGAAAATAAACTACAGAGGGAGAAAGGGGGTAAATGCTCAGCTACAACATTTCACTTTAAAAAAAAAAAAAAAAGCACATTCTCATCTTTTTTTTAACATTCTTTTGTACATTCACTTGATTTAGAAAAAAATGAACACTCATTTTAAACAAGACGTGGTCAGGTTAATGCTTCTCAGACACACCTGTTGTCTCATCACATTATCAGTTGTTTTAAACAGCAACACTGGAAGGTGGAGTGAAAAGGTCTCCTGTAGGAGGGGAGTGATGTTGAAACATTTCCAGACAGTCCTTTCAGAGACACTGACAGTGTTGCACTCGGTTGTATGAATGAAAAGTGCTACATTAGCTGAAAAGTCCAGTTCCCATGGAGTCTTTCCCAGAGTGGTGAACCTCTCCCCATCTCCAGTCATGTTACTGATCTGTTGCCAATTAACCTGATTACCTGTGAGATGTTCCACCAGGTGTTTTCATTTATCTTTTCACAACTTTTACAATTTTGTTGACCTTGTCCCAACTTTTTGATCATTAGTGGGCTTTATACTGTGTTGTTAAACTAAGGCCTTGCTAGCCAGCCTAATAGCTACATGGTTTAGGGAAAAGGGGAAAAAAAAGTTTAACAACAAATAACTTGAGCGTAACATTGCTCAGAGGAGATAAAGCTGCTGTTTCGAAATGCTTACAGAGCAAACTTCACTGTGTTGTACTTTTGGGACATCGGGGATTAAGGCAGTGAAATTGCACACACAAAGTACGATATTTAAAAGCATGCCAGCAGATTCCAGTTACACCATTTCCACCACAAGCCAAGATGTTTCAATCGATGTTATGATGGGAAATCCACAGAACCATCATCTGATGTTGGAACAACCTGTGGCTCGACACCAACGGGTGATTTTTGTGCTAAGGACATGGGACAAGCCACCACTCACAGGTCAAATTATGGGATTGAAAAAGTGTTCAAATCCATGTTTCCAGACATGCACAGACATTTACACATTATGAAGATAAGCGATGTGGCTGAATTATGATTTCCCGCATATATGTTAAAAAACAACTGGACCTTGATGTGCCTTATTGGTTAATGGACCTTCAGTGAAGACAGAGATCACAGTTCCTGAACCATGGAACTGTTCTTCCTCAAACCTACTTCAACATTTCAAAGTAGGTTTGGTTGATCCATACCTATCAGTTTCTATACATTTGATTTATCTGAAATACATCTATTTAACTTACTTATGGTATACATTTATGTACACAAGAGGTTTTCCTGTCTTTGGTAAAAAAAAAAAAAAGAAAAGGTATTTTCAGTCACTTTTTCTTCCACTAATTATACAATAAAGCTGAAGAAGTGCACCAAGGACTTTCAAAGCCTGTATGCATCTATAAGAAGATTGAAATGTGTTCCCTAATTTAGTTAATTATGTTTATGGTATCCTGCTGCAGGAATTTATCATTTAGAGTACCCTTTTAAAGCAACAAAACAAAAAGTCATAAAACCCACAGCCAAGGCAGGGGCCAGTTGTTAGTACAGATAACAAAGGAGGTCTTCAAGCATCCTCCAGTCACACTCCAGAGGTTTTACTGTGACACGGGTGTAATGAAGCCTCTCAATTCACAGACAATTGAGTGTAAATGCGGCCGTAAGAATTGTTTGTGAGTGGAGGAGATGTCTCTTTAGCACTCAGCCCTCACTGGAAGAAAGGAGCTGTGGCAGGTCGCACTGTGTCTCTGTTTACTCAGGGATTGTGTTGGTCTGAGGGTGCAAGTATTGATTTTGAGACTACAGCTGTTGGGAATCTTTACTGTAGCCTGGCAAAAAGTCAAAGTATTTCAATAGCAATACTCAACTATCCAAGTCAAAAACAAACTCTGTTAAGTTGCCAATGTTGAAAACAGTTACAATGTCTTCTGAAGATTTGTCTTTAGACAACACAAAGACCCACAAAGACTGGACAAACCACGCAAAAACTGTTTCACCAAATTGTATAGGAAGGAACACCATGAAAACAGTTTTTGTGTGGTTTGTCCAGTCTTTGTGGGTCTTTGTACAAATCTTCAGAAGACATTGTAACTGTTTTCAACATTGGCAACTTAACAGAGTTTGTTTTTGACTTAGTTGAGTATTGCTATTGAAATACTTCAAAATGTTAACATCAGGTGAAGCTGTTTATTAATCTAAATGATCTGTATGAGAACGACTGACAGTGTCTGGATCTAAAGACCTGAGATTAGAACCTTTTCTTATCACACACACACTATGACTTTATCTGCACAACTGTAAACACAAACGGACCCAGACTGGAAAAGACCTCAACTTGGTCCAGTCAGTCATCATATTTACATAACGTTTTGTATGCTGCATGTTCTTGGTCAAAATGATACAACACAATTTACAGAAAAATAAGTGCATGCATTGAATCCAAAGGCAAAGAGAGAAAAGTTGAGGCTGTTGGGAAGATCAAAATTTTCCTCAGATGTAAGCTATTATTTAAGTTATGAAGACAAACTCTACATGACTGAAATTATAATATATTAGCTTAATAAAAACGTCCGTGCCCTATGCCATCTCCGTAAACGTCAGCATACGCGTCACAACTCATGTCGGGGCATATGTGAATACACATGTTCATATGTTCTCTTCTCATGTACACAGTAAATACGCAGAGTTAGAGCCACTCGTAGCAGCAAAAAGTCTGTTGGTTTCATTTGCATCTGCAAAAATATTGATTCATTTTTTTGTTACACTTCCATGAAAAAAGGAAAATCCCATAATTTTCTCTGACATATTTTAGAAACTGACAAAAGTAATCTGCTTCGATCATTGTTTGTTCCATACTTAATAAAAATCAGACTTTTAATTCAACAGAATATTTTAGATAATAAATAAAAGGAAAATGGTAATGACTAAATTATTGGGACACATAAACTAATATTTTGTTCCCCAACTTTCAGAGGAAATCACTGCAAACAAAGGACCTTTGCACCTGTGCGAAGGTAGTTTGGTCCACTCTTCCATAAGTTTAAGGCATGCAGCTAAACGTGACGACAATTCCTTTCATTTCATTTCTTTTCAGGAGGAATGAAGCATATTTTCAATGAGCTTTAAGGCTAACAACAAATTCATCCACATGTCCATGTGTGCAACAAAGTTGCAGGAACTGCCTGGACTCAAATGCATGACTCTCAGACACGAAAAGTAAAAGCAAAGTCTTTTACTGACAAAGTAGCAAATGTGCAGGCGAGGCAGCAGTAATACAAAAAAAAAGACAACGCATAATCAAAACCAGGAAAAAGGCCAGGATGAAAAAAACAGGAAGCGTAACAGTTGGAGTAGCAAATAAACACAAAGGAGATAAACGGCTGAATGAAGAGCACTCGGTGCAACAACAATCTGGTAGAGAAGGGTTGAAACACTCGAAGACAGTTGGACACAGGTGGAAACAATCAGGGAGGGGCAGCCAATCACAGGCAGGAGACACACCAGGGCAGGAAGTCCGGATTTCTGAAATAAAAGGACATGTGAATTACCAACAAAAAAAACCTGGGAAATTAAATACTGAAGAAGTGAAAAAGACAACAAAAAAAACTTTACATTCAATCACATTATACAACATATCTTTGTAGTGTTTCTCATATTGTCAGATGAGATGAGAAAACAGCTGAAGTCACCATTGGTCAGCCGAAAGCAACAACTTCCTTTATCTGTTTCGAATTAAAAGCTCTTCATTGTTTCATGCAAGGTTTTGATCTAATCTTGTAACTTTTTAATTGAAAGTTGTACTTTGATGAAATAAATGTATGTTGTGAACATCAGCGGAGTACGGACTTATTTTTTTCCACCTCAAAGCACTGGTTAACTTATAATTCTTGAATGTAAAGTTGCAGTTTAAATTTGAGTTTGTTATATTCACTTACAGACTGAAAAGTTACAGAATTGGTTAAGTTCTAGAATTTAAGTTCACAATAAAATAATAGGAAATTAAAGATCGTATATTTAGGATCCAGATTTGTGGGGGCTTGACTGACAAAGTTAAGATGTCTCAGGCTTTAATGCTGCATTCTGTCTAACAGTTCATTTGACCATCAGAAAAAGAAAATATCTAATATGATATATTACAACAAGTAACAATAGTTTACATTAGTGCCTGAAACACATTTATTTGTTCAGAAAATTCTTTAAATCCCATCTCATTCTCTAAACTTCCTGCAGTTTATTTCAAACATCTAGTTTATTCGCCTCCCTATTCATGTCTTCATCTTTACATCATTCTGCAACAGGCCTCTCCCAGCAACAAGATAATAAAGCAACATCCCGGCCAACAGTCATAAAGCTGGGCAGTGTTGTTGGTACAGGGGTGCCTGAATGTCGCCACGCCGGCAGTAAAGCTGCAGCCTTGTAGCTGACAGGTCTGTATTTTCCTCGTCTGCGCTGCGTATTCGGACCAAGCTGCCATAAAGCGGAGTTGGAACACAACCTTTGCTCGACACTGTCGGCTTAAGCAACCGGCAGGAGAACACGCCCTGCTTGCACACACAGACACGTATTAATTCACACACACGTAAAAGACACAAACCTCTTTGTTAAATGCCAAGTAGGCAACGCAGTGCAGGGATGTGAATCATGACGGTAAATGTTAGATGAAATATTGAGATTTGGACCTCAGCTGAAAGGATTTTACGAGATATAAACTATTGGGATGGTTTCAATTTAAGACTTTTTTTTTTTCTTTAAGACATCAGCAATTTCAGGAGGGAACATGAAATGTTGATCTAACTCATCTAAATTACCAAACAATTAAAATACATATTTACTTATCTGTAATGGAGGAAAACAGGCTGCTTAATATGGTTACAATTTGGTGCAATCCTAATCATAAGTAAATTTACAGTAATCAGGGAGATGCCCATTAACCTGAGTCATTTGTCACCACATGGTGCAAACAAAGTTCAAATGATCAGCTGGTTGAAATAAATAATTAAAGTAATGACTAACAGGCTGAAACAGAAAGCCTTCAGAGCACACTGTTACCACCCAGGAGTGTGTGCATTTAGACCAGAAACACAAACATGATGATGAACTAGACACTGTTTTCTAAAAGAAACTCATCCTCCAACCTGTTACTCTAAAATAAATCAGTAACGTTGAGCAGTGATGCTGCATTTTAAACACATTGTTTTATCTGTGCTATAGACCTGTGAGTGTATGACGTGAGGAACAGGACAAGCAAAAAGTTTGTTAGTGCTCATAAGCTGCGTGTATAACAAATGTTGATTCATCAACAGCAACATGAAGCAGGAATTTAGAGAGCCTGCAGTGTTTAAGGTTCAGTTTAACTCTCAATATTATTTTAGATTTAACAGATAAACAGCTGAAACAGGTTGAAATAATCAGCAACAAATAATGTATGAACTGTGGACATAATCGAATGAAAGGAGGGTATTGACAGTTTAACTATGCTGGCAGATTATCATTTAAAATGCTTGGCTACAAATATATCAACCAAATGCTGAGAATACTCCGCAAAAAAACAAAACAGCAAAGAGCTGAATTAGCACGCTGAAGTCATTGATTGAAACGGTTAACTAAAGTCAATGTGCAGCTAAAACTAGTTGGTTACAGTTAAAGTTTCCTACAAGATTGATATTTTAAGCAATTGCCTAAAATTAGTAGAAGTTAAATTAACCAAAAGTAATGAGATAGTAAAGTAATGGCCAATTGGTTGAAACTGTCAACTAAAGGTAATGTCATTGAAATAGCAGCTAAATGTAGGGAATTAACAGTTGAAATAGCTAATAATAATTAATTATATACTCATCTGACAGAGCTGTGGTGCCACATCAGACAGAAACTCTAAATGTGCAGGGAATGAAAACCATTGTTTCAAGCACACTGAACACTTTTTTGTGAGATTCACTCAAAAAAATGTCACAAATCAAATATATAAAATGTGAATCAGTTTATTAACTGGAACAAATTCCAAAGAGCATAAGAAAAAAAGGAGGAAACACAGAGCTGTTAAGAAAATTAAAACAATAACATTCCCTTAATATTGACAAAATACAGATAATAAAGTTAGATTATTATGTTTAGAATAATTTCACACTTTTTTTATTCGTCTTTCAATTTTTGAAAAGAAAAATTGAGTCATTGCACGTTCATTAATGTCAAATGGTAAAATGGTAAACTTCTGATATGCAGTCATGATGTCCGAATCAAAACAACTGACTCTTACAAAGATGCAGTTTACATCTTGAAAAAACAAACCTAACATAATCTATCTCAGATAGAAACAGTCGTTGTAGGAGGCGGACGGTGAGCGGCGGGTTTTAACTGGCTGCTTTTAGTGTCCACAGTGACTTTTAACTGTCCTTATCTCAACATAAATAATGTGCCTATAAAAGTTAATCATCTACACGTTTGTAATGAGACTTGTTCAACAGCCATATAAAAGGTCTTTTCTGTCCATTTTCCTATTGTTGTTGTTTTTTTCCCCCCCGCTGTGACATTAACGTGTAGAAAATGTTCCCCACAGAAAGCAGCGAGGACGATATCGACGAACAACAGTGACAGCTACTAAAAACTTAAAGACACTGAAGTCAGTTATATAAAGGGGCTCCTGTACCCTCGTCTTTTTACATTCCACTCGGTTGACTTTGCATTGGTGTGCTTGTATTTGGTGTCGTTTTTCTCCAAAAATAGACATTTCTTTGAGCAACAGGTAGTCGTTGTTGTGGCTCACTCGATGTGAGTTCAGGAGAGTCGAGGTCTGTCTTGTGCTGTGGATGATGCACACCTGCATCCCGTGTTAAAGTCCAGTCCAGGTGAGCTTCTCTAACAGAGTCAGTGAGTTGCAGTATATCGTAGAGCTGGCTGAATTCATGCAGCCTGCAGATACTGTCGGTCCCATCTGATGATGCGTTATTTCTCCACAGCTCCAGAGTTGCGGCGACCGTGTCGCAAGACGGAAAGATTACCTCACCGATGAAGCTAAATCGAGACAGTACGGCAGTCCTGTTGTCTCTCATGCTTGAGACAGAGTGCACCAGGTGTTCTGTAGGGCCATGGAGGCCTGGGAAAAGGGGTAATCCTCGTATTTAATGTCCACATGTCCCGATGCCGTGCTGTCTAACTGAGTTTGCAGGAAGGAAAGAGACATTTAAAAATAAATACGTGATATCGTCGACAATTCAAATTCACAAAATGATAATTATTGTGGTGTAATGTCTTCTGGAGGGAACTTTCTAAAGTCTGAGAGGGTAAAACTGATGATGTCATCAGGGCTCTTTATCTTGAGATATGGCCCGGCCGCGTTTCAAACCAGAAACATGCTGTGAAATCTAAATTCTAGATCTGTGAAGTGAACACAGGTCTAGTTTTGAATTGAGTTTTTGAGTCTTTGGTGAACTTGAACTCGTAAATTTGAATTGTTCACTAAAATCTAGCCTTCTCTTCATCCATACATTTGGTCCTTCCAGGTTACACTACTGTAAATCTTTGATGTCAGGCAAAGAGCTGGCAAGAGAGAACACATTTCCTGTATTTTAGCTTTTCTTCATTGGCTTCCTATAAAACTGAGAATCAAATTTTTAATTCTGCTCCTGACATACAAAGAAAAAGCCCTTCGTGATCAGGTTTCATCCTACGGAAGCAGAGAAGAAGATAAACTGATGCCGCAGCCGCGAGGTGCAAAAAGTCTTTTCCCTTCGTGGAAAACTGCAACAGAGAGGTGAGAAGGTACCGAGTCGTAGGTGTGTGTGTTGGGAGTGAAGATGAACTGTACAGAAAAGCCCTTTCTGTGGGGGAAAGTTTCTTATGAGGCGTGAAGTGTCGCTGGGCGTCCCCGGTGTGGGTTCACATAGAACTCCATGGGAGTGGCTGTTTTGCTGCGTGTTGTTGCTGCCAGTGTGTTTTTTTTTTTGGTTCCTTGTTTCCAGGAGGAGAATAGGAGGCCGAGCGTTCAGCTATCAGGCTCCTCCTCTGTGGAACCGGCTCCCAGTTTGGGTTCAAGAGCCAAACACGCTCTTTATTTTCAAGACTGAGGTTAAAACCTTCCTTTTTGATGAACCTTATAGGGGCTGGCTAAAATGACTCTGAACCGTCCCTTTACTATGCTCTCCTTAGCTTTCCATGCATTTGCAATGACTGCATGTTGTTTAGTCTATGCATGTTGTTCCATGTCAGCAAAAGGCTTCACAACTAACCAAATAATTTGTAAAGACGCTTCTATAAATTTCACTGCCACTTACCGATGTGAATAAACCATGTGCACAACAATTGTTAAAATACTGAAACGCTTTAGTACCTATTTTCTGTTTATCTGCTTTATTCCATCCTACGAAGAAACTGTACAGGAAGCAGTTTCACCTGAGTGGCAGAAGTGACGGTTTGTCCAGCGTAGGGTGACGGAGCCATGTTGGGTTCACTCTTAATGGTGGAGGCGTGTTCAGAGATGGACAGAGAGGTCGGCGAGCTGGTGTCAGAGGTGATGGAGCCTGAAGAGTTAACAGCACAATCAAATGAGTTATCAGAAATTAATACACCTTTCAAAAAATTCATGCTTCAGCAATTCAGATTTCTGAACACACTTTTCACTTTTTTTAAATGGAATATTTTATTCTGATGTGTCTTCTGATTGGTTATTAAGCAGTAAAAATCAGATGGAGGACTGATTTTCCTCCACTCACACTTTACTATTTACCCTCCCTCTCTGTGTGTCTCCCCTACCTGTGGGTGTTTTATTCTTGGGCATCTTAGGTTTTCGCTTCCTGGTCTGAATGCTCTCTTTCTTCATGGCCAGAGGTCTGGGCACCTGGAGGGAGGACAGGAACACACATTAGCTGAGCGTACCTCCCAGTCCACGGTGTCATGACAACCCACACGGGCTCTCCTCCCACACCGCCGCTCCGATAACAGTCACCACAATGCCCTTGGAGAGGCTCCACTGTGTGTAAACACTGAGGAGCTGCTGGGGGGGGGGGGGGCTGTTTGGGAACGTGTTGGTGTGACTCACCCCGTGGAGCTTCATGTAGAGGCCGCAGGCGTTGCAGACAGGTTCTCCCTCGGCGTTGCGTCTCCACAGTGTGGTGGTGCTGGTGTGGCAGTTGGTGCAGCACAGGCCGGCCCGGCGGGACGTGGTCTGCTGCGAGGAGGGACGGGGGACATTTGAATGGGAAATTATGAATTGGCTGAAATCCAAATGACAAATCTCAAGTCTGACAACACATTTTTGTATTCTTGAAGTGAAGTTTGAGAAAGTCGAGTGAAATGTTTCCCTTAACATTCACAATGAATCGCAGGATGTTTGGAGCAACAATGATGAATACCTCCTGCCCCGTGAACACACACAAAAAACCCAACTAATAATTCATGAGTTGTACGAGCTGCAATGACAACATGAATGACTCTACTGTGAATATCAGCTGGTTCGGTGAAGCAGCAGAAAGTCACGTTGCTGCGGAGAGCCTTGTCTAAAAACGTTCCGCACCAAGGGCAAGGTCAGAGCAGGACAAATAAAGACAGAGAAAACAGCAGATTGTTGGGCAACTCTCAACCACAGCTGCTCTGGAGAGGTAAGTTCCTGGGAAAGATACAGCCGTGAAGCCTTGACACCCGCCCTCCTCCGCCGACATGGAGCTGTTCCCCTTTCTCTGAACACTCTCTCACCAGTATCCTCTCTGAACTCAGCGTACAGTTTTAAACTCCAGATTTTACGTGATAGAAAATGTTCTTAATGTATTAAATGCTTTAAAAGTGAAGCAAATTTGAACTACTTTATGTTATGGAAATTGCAGTGACGACAGTTTGACTTGTCACTTTAGAAAAAGCATGTGTCATTAACTACGACTGAATTCCACAAATATGCTGCAGTTCTCACATTTGTTTATTTAATGAAAGGAAAAATTAACCAAAAGCTGCATTTTTTTGGGCCCAACAACCCCAAATGGGAGGATTTTCTGCATCACATGTTTCTATCAGAGCTGCAACAATTAGTCAATTAATTGATTAGTTGGTTGACAGAAAATGTATCTGCATCAAATATTTGTTTTAATCATTTTGTTTGTGAGAACTTCATGAATTTATTTGTTGCATGTGATAATAAATTGCATATTTTGGAGGTTTTGGACTTTTGCTCCATTAAAAAAAGACATTAAAAGATGATATAGCACTGTTGGAACTTAAACTAACATGTGGAAAAAAGCAATGAATGAATTAATCAAGACAATAACTAGTGCATTAAAGGATGATTAGTTAAAGAGAATTTCTGTCTGGAGTGTCGTGGAGAGGAAATAAAAACACTGACGGGAAGAACTCAAACTCACACTGACATTATAGGACTACTTCAGTAAATGTACTCAAATGCTTGCCTGCACTGTCAAAATGTAACTTTTCTCTTCATAAAGCTAAATTCAAATGCAAATTAATGTTCATATTTCTTTGTGTTTTTCACCCTTAACTTTTGCCTATAAAACACACCTTATTTTCTAATGAACTGATTATTTTTCACTTGGAAACTATTTGCTATCGTGCACCCTTTCATATATTTTTGCCCCTGAAATTGTATTCATTTTTATTCAATAATACTCTTGAAGTTGCTTCACTAGTCATCTCTGCATCGGTGGGAACATTTCCGTCCTTTACGAAGTTAAAATAGCATGAACAATTTCAAGATACAAGTTAAAGCATTCCAGGTGTTAAAAATGATGAAGACACAACGTGTTTAAATAATGTGGAGTGTCTCATCTGGAGAATTACAATGTGTTACTTTTGGGTTATTTTTAATTGCATTTTAATGTTGGAGCTGGTTGGACTAGTTTGAATTAGCCTGTAAGAATGACAGATAAATAAACTCAATTAAATTGCATAACTAAATACATTAAATTTCTACACTGCTGTAATTCAGAAGGAAATAGAAGTGTTCTAATAATGTAAATATTCAATAGAAATACAATCATACTTCAGTACTGCAGTTACCTAAATTACATTTTTAAAGGCTGTCAGTCGCTGGTGGTCCTGTTTCTTACTGTGTCCTCCTGTGTTTCTTACTGTGTCCTCCTGTGTTTCTTACTGTGTCCTCCTGTGTTTCTTACTGTGTGTCCTCTTGTGTTTCTTACTGTGTCCTCCTGTGTTTCTTACTGTCTGTCCTCCTGTGTTTCTTACTGTCTGTCCTCCTGTGTTTCTTACTGTGTCCTCCTGTGTTTCTTACTGTGTCCTCCTGTGTTTCTTACTGTGTGTCCTCTTGTGTTTCATACTGTGTCCTCTTGTGTTTCTTACTGTCTGTCCTCCTGTGTTTCTTACTTTCTGTCCTCCTCCTGTGTTTCTTACTGTGTCCTCCTGTGTTTCTTACTGTCTGTCCTCCTGTGTTTCTTACTGTGTCCTCCTGTGTTTCTTACTGTGTCCTCTTGTGTTTCTTACTGTCTGTCCTCCTGTGTTTCTTACTGTCTGTCCTCCTCCCCTGTTCCATACTGTCTGTCCTCCTGTGTTTCTTACTGTCTGTCCTCCTGTGTTTCTTACTGTCTGTCCTCCTGTGTTTCTTACCAGTCGTTTCTGCGGTTTGATGAGCGGCCTGTTGATGCCATTCATCCTGTGGTAGAGGCCACAGGCGTTGCACAGGTAATGTCCGGTTCCGTCCCTGCGCCACAGCGGCGTGGACACAGAGCCGCAGTTGACGCACTCCCTGCCCTCCATGCACATGTCGTCCATCAAGTCTGAACACCGGAGAAAAGAATAAATAAAAAACGCAAAGGGAACGTTTTGATTCACTTCATCACCCACGAGATCCGAAGTCATTATTTCAGCGTATCACCATGACACCACAGGATCATTTACAAATTTATTAATTTAGTTATCTTATTTCAGCTCTTCATGATGAAGTGTTACATCTGCCCTCCCACTGCAGTTTGTGCAATCTGTGAATCATCAAACTTTTTTTTTTTTTAAATGTTTAAGTAATGTTTATAATATTCATTTGATATTTCTAAAAAAATATATATAGTAAATCTTAATAATGATAAAATAAAAACCCATCCCTTTCTAGTGTTGCATTTTCTCCATTTGGATGCATAAAGTCAGAATGTGACATAAACAACATTCCTGTTTATGAGCTCTCCCTCTAAACTTTTAAAACGCACGTGGGCGTGGATGGCGGGGTTCTGGTCACGGGCCAGTGCCTGATGAATGGCCAGCGGAGGAATTTAACCTCCTCCGTCCCCTGTGATGAAGAGAGATCAGTGGGGAGACGGACTGATGGAGGAGTCTGTTCGGGGCGGGTGGTGTGCGTTATCAGGCCGAAGGATCCAGGGGACCCCCTCCATCCATCACGGCTCTGACGCGCGACGGACTCCTGGCATTAATTGCCCAAATTCCTAATCCCTCAACTGAGAGTGGAAGACGGACAGAAGGCTAGAGACCCGAGGCAGAGCCCACCAGAGGGGGCAGAGGTGTCCTCGAGTCCTCCTCTGAACTTGTGATTGTGTTTCATTTTTTTCTCGGAGTGGACTTCAGCACAAAATAAAGGCTGCGCAAAATGGGAAAAACGCGCATGCGCTTCGGAATAACATAACCAGCGGATTCATGTTTGTCCTGTTATAAAACTGAATATAAAACCACATAGAAAATGACATAGGAAGGCTTGTAGGAAAAAACACATATCATTAAAACCGGTTACCAACCAATCATTTACGTCTTCCATATTTGATAACAGGAAATTTGCGCCACTAAAATACATCAATCAGCCAATGATGGGCCCTCCACCCTGAAATATTATATTCATTATTTTTTATCTAATTTACTGTAAAGTTTTATTTTTTTTTAGCGCTTTCTTTTTTCTGCAATTTCAGTGTAACACTCTGAAAGCCTCCGATGATGTTGTTTTATTCTATCATAAAGGCTGCAAACAAAGACTTAACTAATTATCAATCAACATATATTTGAATCATTTCAGCTCCAGAGTGCTGATCAGGGAAATAATGAGTGAAATTGATCTCTATTTGATTTTACTAAGTTGAATTTGAGATCAAAACACAATCATAACACATGACTGGATTTAACTTTTATTTCATGCTAACAGGCTGCAAACAGAGTACAGCCTGCATTTTACATAAATACCCAAAGATTATGAAGCAAGGTGAAATTTCAAACTAGTTTCCGCATACTTTATGGACAGTATTATCTACATAGTATTTATATGTATTTAGTCACTATCTGCGACAGCATGGAATAAAAGATAAAGACAGCCTCTCCATTTTTTTGTAGGGTTTTGATCTCAAATCCAAATGCCTGAAGTCGTTTCACTCACCTAGAAAATATTTTTTG
This sequence comes from Embiotoca jacksoni, assembly GCF_022577435.1. Taxonomy (NCBI): domain Eukaryota; kingdom Metazoa; phylum Chordata; class Actinopteri; family Embiotocidae; genus Embiotoca; species Embiotoca jacksoni. Next base: position 1,600,442 of record NW_027185396.1, read on the forward strand.
GAGCACTAAGAGGCCAAATAAATAGGGGCATTGTTTTGCCCAGGGGCCCCCAAGAAGTTAAGAGATATTTATAACTTATCTAAAAAATACTATTTGATCCAAATATGAACATGTATTGTTTGATTATTATATTCATGAAATTAACAAACGATTTATGTGTTGTTAAGATTTCAGGAGGTGCCAAATAGCTTAAAGACCAAACCATCAACCCCCTACCCTTAGCCACACACACACACACACACACACACACACACACACACACACACACACACACGCACGCACGCACGCACGCACGCACACACACACACACACACACACACACACACACACGCACACTGTTAATAAACGCTGACGGCTGCAGGTAGAGACGTTTCAGGGCCTGAGTGTCTGATCAAGGAGATAACTGCTCTGATTGTCGAGTGAATCCTTTCACGTGCTTTTTGTCCTCGTCATCAATGTGAAGGATTAAATTAACATTTTAATTGATGTTTTTTAGCGAGCCTCTCTTCTGAGGAATGTGTATTGTCTGAATCTAATAGGGGATTGTTTCGGGGACTCTTGATTGAATCTCCGTGAAACGAGCATTACTGTTCCAGGCCTCTCTCTCAACTCCTGTAATAAATAACAACCGCAGCGTCATATAACCTGGACTGAGAAGCGACATCTTAAAGAACCAGCAACTCTCATGTGGAAGATATTATCAGAATATATCCTAAATATTTGTTTGCAGTTATTCTATAATAATAATAACAATTTTGAGAAAACTTAAATTACATTCTAACAGATCTATTAATGCGAATTTGCTGCTTTTAGGGTGAAAAAATAAAAGGTCATAACTCAAAGTGAAAATATGGACACGTGGAAAATCGTTATCAGTGTATGATTTACAGGTTTTGTTGGCAAAGTTCCATAGGTGATGACATAGGTCAATCAGACTGTAATTGTGATTTTTCACTTTTTAAATCGTTGGACATCATTTGAATAATTAAATAAATCCTTATAATTCTATTTTAATATAGATTTAACAATAAAATCAGCACTTTCATGTGTTTAACAATTTTCCTTTTGCTCCTGCATTTGATCTATTGATGTGTGCTTCTTTCTGACTGTTAATTTCAGGGCAGAATTTAAAACACTAAATCCGCCTTAGGTTTTGGCCCACTGCTTACCCAGACTGGACCTCCTGCCTGACAGACCTCCCTGCCGGCTTTGCAGACTGATCACCCCGCTCTCGAAGGGTCCAGGCGTCCACGAGGACGTCGCCATCTCTGGGCTCATGTACGCGTAGGGGTTAGAATAGGAGCCTCCAACAGACCGGACCAGTGCGCCTCCGTACTGATCCGCCCGGGCGCCGTTTCCGAGAACCAGCGGGCTCTGGTAGGTGGCATCCCGCCCGGTGTTGGTGCTGACGGGCGGGCTGTGCGAGTAGGAGAATCCGTGCGTAGGATGGGGGCTGCTGGACGTGAAGGGCTGCTGGTCCGCCCCGGTCTGGGACCAGCCGTGGTGTCCACCGAGACCGTGGGACTGATGGGGCGAATCGCAGGTCTGCAGGTAGGGCAGGGTGGGCAGCATGGCCGGGACTCTGGTGGTAGGGACGTAGACGGGAGAGCTGGCCGAGGGGTGGATGTAATTCCCGGTGTCGTGCGCGTAAGGGGACTGGTTGGAGGACAAGGCCAAGCTTTGATACATTTTCACAATTTTTTAAGTCCTGTCTGGAATCTGGAAAAGTCAGGGATGACTTCTGGTCTGGTTTCAGTCCTGCGTCCTCACGGAAAGACTTTAAACCTTTTAAACCTTCTGCAGAGGAACTTTTCTGTTCCTGCCCTGCCAGAGAAATAATATAGAGAAACGTGAGGGGAAAAACACTGGTAAAGTTTCAAGGACAACCAAAGTTTCACATTTTAAGCAATTTTGTTTGCTAACTTTATTGTGCTATAACCAAAGAATAATCGTGTAATTTCTAATTGTGACGCATGACAAAAGATCAAGCAAAAGTTGACCATCACTATCATCAGTCGCATTTCAGCTGTATCACTCTGACTGACATGAGATGGATTAAAATTACATTAACGATCGCTGATATCTGTGCGCGCAGATAGAGGCGACTATCAGCAGCCCCACATATCCTGCGGCTCCGCGCTGCCTCATCATATCATGACCATAACGGAAACCACATCAAACAACACAACAGATAGTGAGCTCCGGTCCATATCTACAGTGAATATATTCTCTATCAATAGTAACTCAAATAGCATAAAACGTTGATAAAAGCTCTCCGCTACATTCAGGAGGAACACCGTTTCTTTCCAAGGGCTCTCAGTGTATTATCTCACCAGATAAGGACGGTCCGGTGATAAAGCAGTCCGGTCCCTCAGCAGTGGGCAAACTTAGTCACTGCGAGCAGACGGAGACGGGCGATGGAGCACCGCGGAGCCTCTCCAAATATCTCTGTTCGTGCGTAAAAGTGGCGCGCAATAGTTGGAAGTAGCTATTGTCAAAATGCAACAAAAGTTATTGTTGTTGTTTTTTTTGGATTGTCCTGGACCACTGCAGCGCGTCTCTCCCTCTCGGTGTATCTGGAGATAGTTACTGTCGCTGATAATTGCTGATACGAGTGTGCTCCTAGTCGCTACCCTACTGGAAAATTTGTACGGGAGAAAAACACGTGACGCAGCCCGCTGCTCCGAGGTAGGCCTTTAGGTGGGGAGAGAGGAGGAGGGTGGGAGGTCGGTGAGGAGCAATGACTCCTGGGTGCAGGAGAGGGGAGGAGGGGACCGAAAGTATAGGATTAGAGGGTGCTAGCTTTATAAACACCTGCATTCGACCCTTTTCATGTTTCATACAAAAAAAAAAAAAAAAAAATGAAGCAGGATAAACCCACCAAACTGGAGGCTTATTTTTATACTGGCTTTTTATAAGTTTTATGCATGTAATTCTATCGTTCACTGTATGGGGTTGCTTTTGGGCTGCATAAATTATTTATTAAAGTGGATTTTAGTGGTGTAATCTCACAATTTGACGGTCGAATAAATCATTTACAAAAAGTAAAAGTGACTGATTTCACCCTAATGATCAGGTGTGACTGTATTATCAAATATTTTCCAAAATCTAACCAGAAAATCTATCTGGACCCAATTCATTTCCTCCATAAAAGAATACACACGGTTTTGTATTTATTTGGTTTCAATTCAATCAGAGTTGCAGATAAAACACTGCAGTAAAATGCAGTGAAAAGAGAAAGTTTTATGGGGAGATAAATGTGAATGAGTTCTCTTTAAAAGTTAGTCCGATAAGAAACACGACCAATAACTCACCAGAACAATAATTCAATGTGCTCATAGGAGTCAGTGGAAATAATAGCACCATATAAATATGAAGGGACAATAAACAAAATAAAATTTAACTCAACAATAGATTAGCATGTATGCCACATACATATGTCAGAAAAATGTAAGACTATAATGATAATTATAAACAATTTTGTGCTGAAAATCTGACATTTTAATGAAGTAAATTTGTCGGGTCCTTCTTTTTAATTTGATTCCAGAATTTTGCATATTTACATGAAAACAGAAAGGAGAATTTGGACTTCCATGTGTGGAATTGTAATTTATAGAAAATATAGGCCACAGTCAAACTTAAAAAAAGAGTAAATACATATCACGTTATGCACGTCAAAAGTGAAAGATACACGCAATAATAATTAATTACAAGTTTACTCTGAACTTTTGTCAAATTTAATTTAATTTAATTTATTTATCTAATAAGAGATAAAGCAATCACGAACAAAAATAAAAATCAATGACATAAATTTATGAGTCTGACGGAGATTATTTTCGATGTTTTTTTTGTTTTTTTTAAATCACTCCATAAAGTGACACAGGCTAACAAAAACAGTCTCTAAATGATCACCCGTTTAGCATGCTGTAAATTACAGTAAATATTTCCGAGGACAGGCCGACTTCCCTTTGCTTTGTCTCTTATTTAAAACGGTTTTGAGAGGAGCCTCCAGCCTTTCAACCATCTAATAACGTTAAGGACTGACACTCCTGTTGGGGTCCATTAATTCATCCTCCCGTTCGTTTTCATCTCCGCCGAGGAGGAGGAGGGTCTGTCTGTCTGTCTGTCAGTCAGTCTGTCAGTCAGTCTGTCTGTCTGTCTGTCTGTCTGTCTGTCAGTCTGTCTGTCTGTCTGTCAGTCTGTCTGTCTGTCTGTCTGTCTGTCTGTCAGTCTGTCTGTCTGTCTGCTGCCCTTCTTCTGATGGCCGAACACTTGATGGTGATTTGTGAAAGGCCTTCTCACCAGGGAGCCTCTGTAGGGTTGCGAAGACATTTACTCATAAATTGTAGCCTGTAGCATTTTTACTATTATACAGCAGAAAACCTTTATATAGCTCCTCCCATAATAAAAGCCTTAATATTAATATACGACACAGGCAGGAGACAAACATGTCTTTAAGTTTAAAAAAAAGAAATCACAGAAATGTACTTTTATTTGATTTTCTACTTTTTATTTGATTTTGCACAAATAAGCCGTCCATACAAGTGAATGTAAAACTTTCAACAGCTCTTTTTCTTTGGATATTGTAGCCTATCATGGAAAGAAAAACAAAGGTGTGGGTTGGTGAAATCTTCAGGGGCCTTCAGAGTGACTGCCTGCAGCTGTTTCAGTGAATAAAGTGCAATATCGTTATTTAGTTCGTTTATTAGAACATTTATTATCAACTGTTGATCGTTCACAACCACATTTAGCTCAATTTTAGCTCATCACCTGTGGCTCATTTATTATCACATTTACATCAAATGGCCTAAAATTACATGTATTATCACATTTAACTCATTTATTATCACCTTCAGCTCAATTTGCCAAATTTACCTCATGAATCATCACATTTAACTCGTTTCACAAATTGACTTCATTTATTGTCACATTTAGTTCATTAACCATCAGTTTTAAGCTCAGTTATCACATTTAGCTTATCTATTTTAACCTTTAGTTAATTTATCATCAGATTGATTATTGGCACACTGAGCTCATTTATCATCACTTTCTGCTAATTTAGCAACACATTTATCCAATTAATGATCTCATTTGACTCTATTAACACATTTATTTAATTTATTATCACATTAAGCTAATTTATTATCAAATTCCACATTGAATTGATATCAAGGGAAGTGAAATAATGTAATTAAGATTTTGACGATACATTGATTTACATATTATAGATGGATAGGTAGAGTCACGGCTTTCAGCATAAAGTCCCCTGTAAAATCAGGATTTGTGATTCAGGTCCATGTCTTTGGGAACATATTTTGTTTTTCAGAAAAGCAGATGGTTTCCTAAATGTTGTGCCATTTAATACTTTTGTCAAATCTGTTGGAGCAGAAATGTTTGCACAAGATTCGAGCAGTCACGTATGAATTAGATGAAGTTTAAACTCAAGCATTCAACCAACAGCAACACTTACAACGTTTACATAAAGAGTGACTCTGTGCGGATAGGGTTTTTATTTGGGTGACTGAGGTACATTTCAGTACTCTACAATATATTTGGCTGACATAACAACATGTGGTGCTGTCATGGTGTTACTATGTACCGTAGATTCTTTACATTTTTACATCGAGGAACTTTATTTTTAGATTGTTGCTCTATTTTGCGACACTGAACCTCTCCACAACTTTTCCAGTCATTTGTTGAACCTGTCCCAACTTTTTGACGACGTGTTGCTGCCATCAAATTCAAAATAAGCATATATCTTTCATTAAACAATAACATTTCTCGATTTCAACATTTGATATGTTGCCTTTGGTCTATTTGCAATCAAGTATGGGTTCATGTGATTTGCAATTTACTGCATTATGTTTTTATTTACATTTTACACAGCATCCCAACTTTTTGGGAAACAGGGTTGTATTCCACTCTTAGTAAGAATGTTATTTTAATACCCAATGAGAAGAGAGATCATATTATATTCATGTTTTAAGTCCTCACACTGGTTACCAGTCAGTTTGAAATGACATTTTAATGTTCGACTCATCACATTTACTTTAAAGCCCCTCACAGCTTGGTCCCAGATAAACCGAGTTTCCTTCCCCTTATCAACCGGCTCCCAGGCTCACTTTTCCTCAGCATGAACCAAAAACGAGATTGGAGTTGCATCTATATCGCAAAGATATTTGATGTTGTCATATTCTATTTCGGCATACTTCTGTATACTTGTTCACATATTTGGGATTTTGGCTCTTTGTTTGCACTTTGTAAAACATTCTCATTGCTGATTTTGATTAGTGGCGCACAATTTGTTTTTTACAGTCATTGTTCAAAACTTGTGAATGTGCAGTGATACATATCTTAATTGCTGTACATGCATGTCTGTCATTAGACAGACGTGGGAAAAACAGATTAATAACTCATTTGATCTTGCGTGATCTTTATTTCAATTATTTTATTATCCATATTTTTTATAAGTATAATGTGGACATTTATTTTACATTTGTCATGTACATTATTTTGTTACCTTTAATAAATAAAATTAAAAAGTGTGGTAAACATGATTGGGTGAACAGAACAAGTATAAGCACATCTACACAAACACATTAAACAAAAGCTTTATATATATATATTGGTTACCACAAATATAATGATATTTTTTTAGACAAAACATATAAACCTTTCTCCAAGTTTGGACATGACAGCTGAGGCTCTGGTTGGAGAAGTTGGTCAGAAAACACAGGAAGGAGGAGGAGTCCACCTACAACAAACAATAAGAGATCATTCATGCATGTTTTAACAGAGCAAAGATCAGCCATAGCGGTTGCACCTTCACACATATTCTCTCAGGACACTGTTGTATAGTGAGAGTGGGGAGGGACGGATGCTGGAGATGCCGTGTGTGTTCTTGATTCATGAGATGCTCTGAAAAGGTTCATTTAGATTTAGATTTTAGATCTCAAATCAATAGAACTCCAGTGTCTTAACATATTAACTCTATAATTAAAATATTATGAAATCATAACATGGAAAATGTATAAGGCTGTTTTTTGCTGTTTTTTCTTACATGAATTGAGTTTTTTGCTAATTTAAAGAAAATATAAGTCATTTTTATTTATTCTACTGTCAGATTTGTTGACTTTTTGCTGTGCAGCTAATATGAATTAAAGCTAATGACCAAAAAAAGAAAAAAAAGTTAAAGAATGGAACCAAAAATAATCAAATGAGCATTGTGTTCTCCTTCATATGACCTCACCCTCATTAATGATATTGATTTCTGTACATTCATTTCCTCAATCATAAACTCTGTGAGCACCACATGTCACAAACTCAATCTGTAATCGTTGACAAAAAAGTGGTGGAGATGGTTTAGCACACGGAGTAATTCTCATCTCTCAGTACAGGAGTCAGATAGCGGCCTTATGAATGAGGTGAGTGTTGAGGGCCGCTCCACCACAGCTCCACCACAGCTCCACTCCGCTCCCCCCGGTCAATCTGTGGTTATGTCAATAAAAACTTGGACCCACAAATGCACCACATTCCCTCTGCAGGCCGTGTATCTGCTGTTTATGTCAGTTTTTGGTGGTGTTTCTGCTGTCCGACTGATTGGTCTATCCACCAGGGAGGCGCTGTGTGTGGATAGAAATACCTTTTAACTCTGATCACCCTCTAATGCGAAGCCACCGTCCTTTACGGCTGCATTCTTTGGACTGGACTGGAATTTCAGCCTCTATCTTCATTTTACATACACATGGCTGCAAGATAAGTGAGGAATTTCCGAGAGGAATTTATTGTCTATGAGACAGCAGGCTAAAATTGTGTGTTTGTGTGCGAGCTGTCTGTCTTGTTTTAGAGCTTTTTCTCTAATTCCTTGTCAGTGGTGCAAATTGACGCTGTGATCACTGCAGATAAGATCTATCCAGTCTTCATTCATCACGATGAAAGCATTATCAACTCCAAAAAAAACCAAAAAAACCCATAATGAGCAGTTAGCAGAGACATGTTGAAATGGCTCTGATAGGACCGCTGATGGTGTAGAAGACGAGTGAAGCTCAGATAGCAGCTATCAAACCAACTGATTTCATCTCACCGTGAAGCAGACTGAGGCTTTATTTCTCCTCTCGGCTCGATGGCAGATGACTGTGTTCCCATTCTCAGGGAGTACGTTCAAAACCTGTTTGTCTTCTGTAGCAGGATGTGAGTGATGTTTGGAGGTTGTGTATCTGGTCTGAGGAGACAGCAGATTGTGATATATGGTTACAATCAGGCTGCTCAGTGTGTGTGTGTGTGTGTGTGTGTGTGTGTGTGTGTGTGTGTGTGTGTGTGTGTGTCTGGAGACAAGATGTGCTGTCTGGCCACAGGGACCTCCACATGCATACTGTATGTAATTGGTCTACATTTATACAAATTTGAAGCTATATTCACCCATTCACACACACACATACACACCAACGGTGATGAAGTGGCCATCAAGATCAACTTGGGGTTCAGTGTCTTGCCTAAGGACACTTCAGCATGTGGACTGGAGGACAGGGGTTCAAAGCGCTTTATACCGTTTCCCATTCACACATTCACTCACTAATGGAGCTGAGCTGCCATGCAAAGTGCTCACCATCAGGAATACATTCACACACCAATGATACTCCATCGGGAGCAACATCGGGTTCAGTGTCTGGACCAAGGACACTTCGGCATGTGGACAGGATGAACCGCCAACCTTTCAACCCGCTCTACCATCTGAGCCACAGCTGCCATTGTGCTAGGAAATACGAAGAAATACAAGAGATATTTCATCTCAATTTGTTCGAGGAGACTCTAGTGTTGTTTATCAACGTTATTAAAAAAGAAACAACCTGATCAAATCTATTATTGGATGTGATGGAGAGTTTATAAAGTTGAGGGTTCGGTAGCTGTGGCAGGAAGACGGCTGATGGCGCTGAGCAGGATGAGGTGCTGGAAGGCGAGGAGCAGGTCCGGAGAGAGGATCGGACCGAGTGGCTGTGAGAGGAAGACGAGGATCCTGGACGCAGGAGGACCAAGTCAGTTGTACTCGGCGGAATAACTTAGAATCCAACTCTAATCAGCCAAGAACAAACAATAACGGACACACACACACACACACACACACACACACACACACACACACACACACACACACACAGCTTCAGTCTTCGCTGTGATTACAGTCTGGAAACCAGTAGCAAATTTTCAAGACATCATCAACATCAAAAGAAAAAAAATACCACTTTAACAATTAACGATATAATAATAGTTTGCTGGTAAACTGCAGCTGGTAGTCTGTCAGCGCCTGTAAGCATTCAATAAAAACTGTTTACAAATTGTATTGTAATTTCTGTTTAAATACATCTACTTCCTGGTTCCGGCCAAATGAGAGTGAATGCAAGTCCTTCAGCGTTTGTCAACCACGTGATGTGAGGCTGCTCTTCTGTTGGTTGTTTGAGATTTTCCACGGAGCGCAGAGATGCGCTCGAGTACTCGGCTGAAACGATTATCCGGTAAGATAACGTACTTTTGACAAGTGCGAGTATCGTCTGAGTAAATGTATCATTATCTGAAGGCTTCTAACAGACACTAGCTGTGTGCACATATCGGAGCCAGCTACACACAGAGCCCCGCCTCCTCGTCTACACAGATTGAGACACACTGGCCGTGCTGTCAATGGAAAAGAAGTTGTGACTGAGATGACTGACTTCAACCAGCGAGTCATTGACAAATTTGCAGTCCAGAAGGAGGCAACAGTAGTGTGTTGTGGTTTTTTGTTTTTTTGGGCTGAGCTGAAGTCTGGCTTCAGTTTGTTGCTGAGCAACTGCAGGACCTGAGTATTTAAATAGAGGAGGGCTGCTGAGCAGATAGCATCCAGGTGTGTTGCAGGTCATCAATGGCAGGTGGAGTGAATGTGGAATCTGCAGGAGGAGGAGCTCAGACAGCACGAAACAAACAGACAGACACGAGGAAAAAGGAAAGCTGGAAACATGGCTATAAGATGGGACAATAGCTGATAGCCTCACAAAGATGACTTTGAATTAATTATTAAACTGTCATTCAAATATTTTGCGTTACTGAAATGTAGGCACATACACAAGTTATCAGAATCTAAAGGTGTTTAAAGGTCACTTTGTCCGGAGCCCTTTAAAACACTGTGACTGTGTGAATTCCTCATTCAGTCAATATTTTAAAACCAGTGCTACGCTGAAAACGCATATTTTTCTCACAGTTTTAATAATGCAGAATATGCGCTTGCTGCCATGAGATGAAGGCCCCCCTTTTTAGCATGTTCATGTCAAACAGCTGATAAGTCATGCAGGAGCTGAATTGTTCTGTAATTGTGTGATGGATTTCCTCTTTTCCAATGAATCATCATTTTCTGTCATGAGCATTTGCCAGACCTCCAGCTGCCGCTGTGGCCCCTCGGAGCCGTGCAGGGTGGGCGGGAGAGCAGCCTCTCCTCTTGACGTCCGTGCTGTGGTCAGATCCTCCCAAAAATGTGAACTTTCTCCTCTCCTCTGGAAACACAACCTCAGACTTCCACCGGAAAGCTACCGGCGTTCGCAGGGAGCGGACGGAGGGGGAAGACTCCATTCAGAGGGCCCACACCCCTGTTCTCTCCTCGCTGGGGAATGTGAAGTAGGAGTCAGCCTAATCTCCAGCACCCAAGAGAGACTGGCTCCTGTCTGCCTGTCTGCCACTTCCCTATCTGTATGTTTCATTTCAGCCTGTCAGGCTCTATCTGGCTAACCCTAACCCTGCTACTGCTGGGTTCAGGCCCAGGGACAGTCAGGAGGGCAGCATTTACTCTCACGTCCGGGACTGGACAAAACTTCTCATGCTTTTCTATTAAAAAATAAAGAACAGTGAAGGTGGTGGTGTTGGCTGACTGAACATCTGAGGTGGTGAGCACGTTTAAACACATCCAGCAGCCGATTCAAGGATGTATGTGTTGCAGTTGAAGAAGAACAGTTGGACAAATGGATGCACACATGATTTTTTTCTATACATGAACGGAAGCATCAAAAAACGTAATATAATAAAGATCAAATCAAATGTCATCACTGACAAACGGATGAATGAGTGAAGTAAAACAGGGAAACATTACTTCACTCTCTATCTGTTGCTCTATCGTGACATCAACGCATCTACTAACTTGGCATTTTCTTTCTCTTAAAAGAAGTAAACATTGGGATCTAAAGTCATATAGTACAAAGAACAGACATTCAACACAATCATGAAATCATAATAACCATTATAATAAAACAAGTAATAACCAAATAAAACAACAGATGAGTCTATTTTCACTTACAGCGCTTATCTTTGGTCTGTAGGGGAGTTGGAGATAGGATAGACAGTTTTTCACTGGATGCCTCACATGTCATGGCTCCTCTCCTTTAATGGTATCCTTGAGTTGTGTTCTCTTTGAGTACAACATATATTGTGTGCCTGTCTTTTTTCCTGCGGTGTTTTTCATGATAAATTGCAATTTTGTGAAATTTTAGTTTCCTTTGACTGAATTAAGGGTCCCGCAATAAAGGGCTTCATGTGTTGAACTGACTGAAAAGCCTGCTCCTACAAACTTGTGATTTTGGCCTTCATAGGTGAACTTAACTTGAACCTTTTAGGGTAAAACTAAATTGCATTAAACTTGACTGAGTAGCCTTTTACATCTTTACAGTGAAAAGTTGCTGAAATGTCCCTTGTGCATTGAGAAATATTTAACGTTAACTGTGTAATTCCACATCGGCCTGCCTGCTCAGTGTCCTCTCTCCGTGTTGAGTGCTGCGGTACCTTGTAGTCGAACAAATTACAGTTACTCGTCATTACTCTACTTAATCTCCAGCAGATTGAGCCTTTTTTGTCCAAACAATAATGAAGAGTTAAATAGGGTGTGAAACATCTTCCCCCACAGTCCCATAAAAGGCCAATTTACACAGATCATTTACCTTCGGTTCAATCGCACAACACGGAGCCTCTTGGCCAGCTGTCGCCCAGGCTGCTGGCAAACATGCAGCGCTGGCAGTGGGAGCAGATCGCTTGTACGTGCATGTATGTATTAACTGGAGAGAGATGGAGACACCCAAGGGTGCTTTTTAGGGCTTATGTTTACATATGGGTTTGTGTTTTGGTGCTAATGTTGCCATCTGCATGTATTTGTGCTGATTTCTATGCTCAGTGTTTGGGTATCCAGAACTACTCATCCATAGTGGGATCGATCCACGCAGGTTACCTTTGCTCTCTCGTAGGATAAACGGCACAAACTCACGAGGCCACAGGAGATCAGTTAAAGACGGAGGGAGTGGCGATAATGTATGTTTGAGTGTGTGCTGGAGGGCAGGATTATTGATTTGTCTATGTACATACGAGCACGTCAGTACTCACCTGACAGCGCCTTTGTAACATTCATTTACCTCTAAATTACGTGAATGAAAAGGGTGAGATATGCCAGATGTTGAGAAGAGCTTTAAGACTTCGGAGCTTTTATTAGAAATCACACATTCTTCCACTAATAAATGCAAAATATGATAGAATTCAAAAACTGCACTAAGAATCACACATTTAACAAAGTTTCACAGCTTCATCGACGTAGTGATCTAGCCAACAGTGTATATTCAGTGGGGGTGTGAACTGACAGCGATGACTTGTCACCTATAGGAAACATTAGAGCCGTGTTGGATGGACTTCAAATCAGAGTCCATTAGTCCACAGTTCATCAGGCTCAACAGGACTTATTATGTAAACCATAAACATCCTGTTTATTGCACTTTATTTCTTTACCAGAATCACAGGGAGACAAGATACAACCGGACATATTGTAATAGTTTTTATGCATTCAAATAATTACCAGGTATAGTCACCAAAACACATGAAAAACCTAACTGTTGTGTCTCTTTTATTGTATTGTCAGTACTTTGCAAATCCTGACCGCATTTCCCATAAAACTTGTTGTTTTGAATCATAAACAGGATGTTGCTGTTTCTCCAAAACCCTGAAAACATTAGTTCATTTTTCAGGAGCTGAACTTTCCATTGATGGCTGTCATGCTTGAAAGCAAGATTTTATCTTATGTATACTAACTACTCTGTTGTAGCAAATAATTTAAAAATATGTTTTGGCCTCCTGGTGGGCAGCAACACAAACTCGCAAACGTGGAGCGACAAAAACATTCATTTTGATGTGTTTATGCCCAGTTGACATTCACTCAGCCTTTAGCTCTTAAAGGCCCTTTAGCTGCTCACTGTTCACGGACTAGTCACCACTTTGTCTGCTGTTTGGTGCTTTGCAAGCCTTCGACCAAAACAATGAGCTTAAAGACACTGAAAATGTCCATAGAAGTAAGGGCCTGAGTATGGTTGTCATTTCCTTTGGTATTATGACTTATCTTTTTCACATTACACAATGTTATTTGATAGAACATTAACAATGTTGGGGAGTAACTGGTTACATGTAATTGAGTTAAAAAAAAAAATCATATTACAAAATAAATGTAATTGTAATCAGTTACAGTTACTGAGAAAAAATATACTGTAATGCAAAGAATCTCTGTTTGTATGTATGTTTGTCCCTCACATATCTCAAAAATCATTCATCCCATCTGCTTCAAACTTGATGAGTGTATTGTTGAAGATCTGAGGATGTGTATTGTTGAATTAATATTATCATTGTTATTAATTATCAAAACCATCCAATCTTAATTTAAGTTGGATTAAAGGACTTAACGTTTGACATTAATCAGTGTAAAGTACTGCTGTGAGGTTTACACTGCCTTGTTTAAATTTATTATTTAGGACTTTTCAGCTTTATTGCCAAATTTAAAACATTTCTTAGAAAAGTAATCAAATGCAATACGTTACATTATTTTGATAAAGGAACGAAGTTACATAATTTATGACATTTTTAAAAGGGGAACTTGTAATGTGTAGCATATTGCATTTCAAAAGTTAACCTCCGAACTCTGATTGCTAATATAAAACATACCTTGAAATGTTCCCAGAAGTGCTACTTCCCATCAGTCCAAGGTATGCTAATAATTAGCATTTTAAAATGACTTCTTTGGCATACTTAAAAAGTTTTGCTGGAATAACCAACTGCACACATTTGCTATAACCCTCTCCAGCAGTGCCAGTAGAGCAACAGCAACATGCACTTCAGACCGGGTGACGGACAGGGAATGAGTCCACACCTGTGCGGCATGAAGTGCCTTGCAGACAAACAGAAAGGCAGTGCCCCATGTCCTGGCTGTCGGCATTTTATCTTGAATAAATGCTACTCCACACATTTGTCTCTTTCTCTGGCTGCAGGTTGAATGCCTCCTACTTTTTTTTTCTTTCAGTGCCACCTATCTCTAATGTCACACTTACTCCTCCTGTGTTCCACTTGCATTTAATGCTCATTTCCTCATAGTTAATCACTGAAAAAGTCAGTTCTGAATGTTGTCCAAATTTATCGCTGGCGTTTGTATTATATCTGTATGAAAACCTTTATTCTGATTTAGCTTATCACAATGAGCATTGAGGACATGAGGACATCCTTTTCTGTCAGTGTTGGAACCATTTTGGTTGTTTGAATTTGACGTTAACTTGAACTTAAACCTGGTTAAAGACCTCTGAATCACCAAACTGCTATTTCCCCTGGTTAAAGAAAAAAACGGACCAATCAGAGCCTTGTAAATTGACATTGTTGTCCTGCTGTAGATTGTATATAAAAATCGTCGTTGCTTTCAGGTCTGAAATGCAGAAGTCACTTCAAGTGGACACGAGGAGTCGGCTTCAAAAAACCTCCAACAGACTCTTATTCAAAAATGATCAACTTCTCTCATGAAATGAAATCAATTCATTTTTTCAAAAAGTAATTATAGTGCCATGAGTTAAAATCACTCCTTTTGATTAGTGTTCTGGTGGACCCTTTAAAACGCCTCGATGGGCTGTAACTTGTGTCCTACATAGCTTTGTAAGCGTGAAAGTTACATGCAAGTAAATGTCATGTGGGACATGTGACCAAGGTCCTGCAACAGAGGTTTTGACTGCAAGTTCAAAGGACACGTTCTGGCCATATATGGAGGTAGGACGGATGTCTCGGTGTCAGTAGTTGCAGATTGGCATGCGGGATGATGAGTTTCAAATCCAGGAGGTGACAACGTTTATCTGGAGTTGTTTTTCTGAACCCCAACCACGTGCTTATTTCGTGACCCCAACCACATGTTTTTGCAAAAAGTTTCATACGTAAACTTGACACATAGGTCACTGATTGATTTGGCCAACATGAACAACGTGTTTGGCTGACTGAATGAAGTGAAAGAAAAAAATGGCAATAATAATATGACCTGAGATTTGCCGCTTACTGTACTTCAGTCATGATAATGCTACATAGAAATACATAACACTCAACACCAAGTGTTTGAGGGGCGTAATACTTCCACATTCTTGTTTTCTGACTTACTTATGAATGCATGTGCATCTATAAGCGAATGCAAGTGCATTCACTTCAGCGACGACCGTACAACAGGCCACACGCAGTCAATACACACACATACTCTCCCAGAGACAAACACACCAAGCTGATAACAAACTGGGAAATACTTGCAATAGCTTGACTGACCTTGAGAACGAGCACACGCAGAAACACACACACACACACACACACACACACACACACACACGAACCATTTTACCATTGTAAAACAGCAAAACACTAGTAAGTTGCACTCAAAGGTTAGAAATATACATGTACATATATATGTTTTCATATATTTGCTGTCTCACTTCTGTACATTTTGTATATTTGGCTTACGCTGCCTATTCACTGTTTTATTTCATGTATTGTATGTCGAATATTCTGTAACTAAATGCTTTGTATGTTTAAGTTTAAGGCACTTCTGCATTTGCCTCATTTTTCAGACCTGGAAGCTACGTCCACTTTTGTATACAGCCAACGGTTGCTCATTACTCTTTTATTTATTTGTAAAGCCTTTGGAGGCAAGCTTTGTGATATTGGACTACAATAAACTTAGACATGATTTAATCTGCTAAAGCCTGTGATCCTTAATGAGCCCCACTTTATCAGTGATATTATATTTGCCATATTTTCACCGGCATCATAAAACCAAGATGAGAAACAAAACAGCTGTGAAACATAATAGACAAACAAGAATATTTGTACATTTTTAAAAAGATGAATGAAAAAGAATGAAAAAAAGTTATGATTTGTAGTAAAGTTTGAGTCGAACAAAAAAAAACTCCGAAACATACACTACATGATAAAAACAAATACAGGGTGTTGACAATTTTGTCCTGTTTGTGGAGCCTCTCTCCAATCATTAGCTGAGGTTATGCAAGAGCCATCACCTGCATCAGCGTTACCTGGGTAATTATGCTGACTGTTGGCTTCTCTTATCACCAGCATATGTAAACACAACTATAGACGAGACAATTCAATCGTAAGGCAGCTTCAAAATTTGCAGCTTTCCCATGGTATCATGAGAACAACAGCTTCTCAGCAGTTAAATTGCGTTTATTGTGTAACTCTTGGATTGCATCTTTAATTAATTAATTATTTAAACTGCAGTCCTTAACACACTTAATCCTCCCAACATGAATAGATTTGACAGGATTTTAACTTTGCCACACCTGTTTGATGAAACCCTTTACTTGAATTTTGAATTTTGTCTGAAGAAATAACTATGAAGACGGATGGATTGTAAAACAATGGGTCTCAGGGCGCAGACATGTCAAAAGCCTCCCACCCTTTAATTTATGGGAACACAATATTTTCCTCTGACCTTTCACTTCTGTTTGTGTCTCACATGCATATTTGCGCCCTCAACATTGTTTCAAGATCTTTTCAAATTGATTATGAAGAGATGTGAAACAATAAAGTCCAGTAGTTGTTATGTCTCTCATCATTGATCATCATCAGCCTCGTGGTGAAGTAGGAGAAGGAGATAATTAGGAGGACGTCAATCACGACCAATCAAGTCAGCTCCTCTCATCACCTGTAAAACTGCTGTGACACAGTTTATTTTCAGCTTGTGATGGCTAAAGACGGAGCAGACTGGCACCAGGATCCAGACTTTACACGAAGGGAAATCGACACGCTGCGGAAGATTAAATTGGTTTGGACAGAGATGAATAATGTCATAAATCATCTTCCCCTGGTATTATGAGAACCGTTGATCAGGAAGCATTTCAGTGATATCAGGCATTATGCACATTCAAAGCTCCCAATGCAATCCTTTATTTTTTATCAAGGAGTTCATGAAATATTGTTTTTAATCAACAACACTGACGAAAAGCAATGTGCTAATGTTTTAATGAATAAACTGCATCGGGGGCTGAAATTGCCCTAAATAGTGCAGTGTCTCACTCCAGGGCCTTGAACGGCTCGGTAGATTACTAAACCAGATGAGTAAGTGTAAAGGCTTCTTAATTGTTACCCCTTTGATAACATTTCACTTACAATTAGTTTGTTTGAGAGCCATACTCCTCTTTGCCGGTCAACTTTTTTCCATCTCACGCCTGCACCGTACCTCTCTTCGCCGCCTAACTTGGTCCCAGTACACAAAGCGGCATCGGCAATGTGAATTTGAAAGCACTTTTCATTCATCAGGTTCTAGCGGTTAAATTAGTAAAGTGAAATAGTGCATGGATATCTTCCACCTAGTAAAACACAGACATATTAAAGATATCTGAGATACAGCAGGTTGACAAACAATAGCATAGTAACATACGATTTTATGGTGTACAGTAAAAACAGAATGCTGGTTTCACTCAAGAAAGAAGCCTTGCTTTAGCTTAACTTTTTTTGTCCTTTCACCCATTGCAGTTACTCAAAACCTTTTCAATGCATTCCGACTTTGCTCATCGTACCAATATTGTTTCATCTGCATTTCTCTCATGAACAAAAATAGAAAATCAACATGCCACATGCTTAGCTTGTGTCTTCCTCTGCCTTCACCTCCTCCTCTTCTTCTCCCTTTCTTTCCTTTTCTTCTTTCATGTAAAGTTAAAGCAACAATACAATTAGATATTTGATGATTAGCTGCTAATATGTTCTTTTGTGAAACAACCCTATGGACATTAATTACAAACCCCTCCCACAATACAAATGTTTTGGTCAAATACAAACACCTGTGACTATTACCGCCTTAAGTTAAATTAAGTTTAATTAATAATAAATACCACATCCAAACTTAACAGAACACCTTTACTGGTTTAATTCATTATGTTTCACAGATAAAAGTCTCACAGAAGAACAGCATCTACTTTCATGCCATACTACATAACAACAGCAATGAATACCACAAAATTGTGGTGTTTATTGTGGAAATGCACAGAAAATTCCAGCAAGCTTCGCAACACTTAAATGCAGTGAAACTCTGCAATATCACATTGTCACTCGGTAAGTTCGAAAATGACTCTGTTTTAAATCAATTTGCATTGCTCAGGACACTTTGTAGATAACTAAATGTAAAATGATATTCAAGTTCAGCAGGTGGAGAATTTGTCCACGATTTTAATAGTGCCAGGTCAAAAAATACTTTTAAGGGTGCCATAAGTCAGAGAACATCCAAAAATGTACTCTTAATTTTTTTTTTTTTAAAAGCATTCAATGTATCATTTGTTTCTGTTTACCTTCTAAATATATTGCTTTGGACACTCTTGCATGTTGGAGCTGTGCAGAGACTCACCAGAAGGGGGCAGTGTGGACATTCTCATCGGTGGCTGTGACAGGTCCCTGCACTGCGTCTGCAGGCTGAGAGACTGCAGTCAAGTCACAGTTGCTTCTCTGGTCTCCATGTTCTGATTTAACACTACTGCATATTTACTCTTGCCACAGGCCAACAGTCTATTTAAACACCGCCTGCTGAGGTGTTGCTGCCCCTCATCGTTTCTGCTGTGGTGGGAAATCACTGAAAATATATTTGTAATATATACAGTATATGAAAAGAGCATCTGCATACCATCAATCAGTTCTTCTAAGCTCATATTTGATAAGGTTTTCCGGCTTCCAATGTGGAAACCAAAAAAAACAAAAGCTTAAAAACAAATCAGTCATGGTTTGAATGACACTGCTTGTCTAAGTAATGTTTTTAACTGTATACGTTACTTCATTGCCACAATTTAACTTGTTCCAATGTCTACTTCCTGTAGGATGATGCATCATGTCACAAATCAAGAGTCATCCCAGTTGATTGATTCCAGCAGAACACCTTTGGGATGTGGGAGAACAGAAGATGGCATCTTTAATCTGCAGCTGGAAAATATGTAGAAATAATGTGATGATTTATGTCAACATGAAGCAGAATCTCAGAGGAAGATCTGGTGGAATCCACGACACCATAAACGGCAAAGGAAGGAAAACTCTGCCCAATATGAGGATAATGATGTTCCCATGGTGTTCCTCGGTGAGGGTGTGTGTGTGTATGTACTGCACTTGAGTAATGTACACACATGCATTAATGCTAATAAATATGCTCTATATATAAATCATGTCACACTTACATCCTGTTACATCCCCAGAGTGGGTCTAAGAATGATGGGGAGCAACACGGTAAAAAAATGAAGTAATAAATATAAGATGTATAAAGGGATTTCTGGGACAAAAAGAACTGGTTAACAAAACAACAAGGACGACTGATCAACTACTGCCAACAAAATCAAAAATAAAACTTAAACATGAAGATGGACAGTCTCCATACTACAGGGAGAAAGTACATTACATCACATTACATTTAGCTGACGCTTTTATCCAAAGCGACTTACAATAAGTGCATTTCAACCATGAGGGTACAAAACCAGAACAACAGGAATCAAGAAAATACAATTTCTTCAAGAAAGCCAAACTACAAAGTGCTAAAAGTAAGTGTCATTTTAAGTGCTATTAAAGTTCTACTATTCAAGGTAAAGTATTCATTCATTCATTCATTCATTCATTCATTCAAATGGGCACTGCAAGGTGTCAGATTGCACACACACACACACACACACACACACACACACACACACACACACACACACACACACACACACACACACACACACACACACACACACAGACTACTGGCCGTAACAATACAGAACATATACGTCTCAATAGAAACAGAACTAGTTGTACATGAGTAATTAGTAAATGGCAGTTGAACACAGGTTTATGCTCTCATCTAAGTGATGAACATAATTGATATTAAAGTGAATTGTATTTAATCTGTGTCATTCATGAGCCGAGGAAACTCCACCAAGAGGATGTTTCCATTGGACCCAAGTGCGCTCCGATAAGCCTCACTCTTTAAAAGCGTACCATATGATTTGCTGCGACAGTGTGTATCCTGAGCACAAGTGTGCACGGTGACATGCCACACCTCCTGAGATCTGGAGCGTCTTTATAATGCACAGTGCTCTCTCCTCATTGGGCACGGACATCAGGGCTGCTGACTGCCAATATCCCATTAAATGCGACCTCTGTGGGACAATGACAGATGATCAGTTATGCCTGAACGCAGACTTGACTGTTTGTGATGTCTGAAGAGGTGAAGTGTATCGGCATCTCCTTAAAGCTGCTCCGCACATCGTCCGCAAATGTCGGCAGATTCTTTGCACTGGTGATATTTGATTTACCTGTGATTTTCTTTTGAAAGGTGTCTCTTCCTGTCTTTCTATCCAGGAAAGGGGTCGGTCATCGGGGACACGGGTAATAGTTCCCAGGGTGTTCTCCAATGTGAGAGAGAACAGGAGGCGTGCTGACCGTAATCATATTAGGCAGCACTTCACTAAATAAAGCAAAAGGCCCTTCTCATCAAATCCACACAGTCACTAAGTGGGCCTCCGAGGCACTACGGCACCCCACTCAGGTGTGTGTATGACTGCCTGTGTGTGTGTGTGTGTGTGTGTGTGTGTGTGTGTGTGTGTGTGTGTGTGATGGAGAGATGGTAGTGTGTGTGTGGGAGGTGGAAAGCCAGAGAGAGAGAGAGAGAGAGAGAGAGAGAGAGGAAGAAATGCATTTCTTACCAGAGCATGTCAATTTACTACACAAACCAAAAATGTAATTTATTATTTTGTGTAATCGTATTTTTTGGTTATATCTACAATCCTCCAAGAGTTGTAAGCAATTTATGTCCGGGCACGGTATACAGTGCATACATAGACAAACTCACTGTCTATTAATAAATGCATCGTCAAATTTTGAGCAGCGTGTCCTTGCAGCCCTGGGCCGTTCAGGTTTGCTGTCCAAAGCTGTTTTTGACTACAGGGAGTTTCTGCATGAGGGAAATTTGAGCTTGTTATAAAGAGAGAGAGAGAGAGAGAGGTGCAGTATAAAGACAGCAGGTTTGCATGCATGCTGTCCAAGAGATCCCTGTGCTGTTTATTAGAATGTGGCTCTAGGGGTCCTGTCCAGGTAGCTATTCTTGGACAGCACTGAGGTCAGCATATCAACAACAGCAGGACTTTTAAAAACCTCAAAATATAAAACCTTTTGTTTTAGTGCGATCTCCGTTTCCATGGCAATACATGCGGTACGACTAAGAACTGGAAAACAATCAGTCGAGTCAGTAGACTCTTATGTCATCAATGCAATGTTTACTACTCCAGGAAGTAGTCTGATCCTTAGCAACCACCGTAGCAACAGAGAGGATTTCTGGTCCGTTTTATTGCTTTCTAGAGGTGGTTTCTCAAACTGAATAAAAACAGAACATAGAAACACTAAACTGCTCAGCTAGCTCAGTCTGGTTGGAACAAAGATATCTGATGAACAAAGATATCCATGAACTCATGTGTTTTTAACATTTTAGCTCCGTGTCATGTGTTCAAACCAAACCGGTCCAGTTAGCCGCCGCTAGGATTGTAAGTGCGTGACTATCCGTGGTGTTACGGTACGGGTGCTCAGAGCGACCAAAAAGGACCAAAAGAGACCCGATTTTGCCAAATGGGTCACATTCATGCCTTTTAGCAATATCATTTTTTAATATAAACGATTCCATTTTAATTCAGGGCATCAGATACATCAAAACAAGCACTCCTACTTTCTCACTGAACAAATGATTATGCGGCGTTACACCACGTGATGTGTCAACCCGGTATCAGAGCAAAGCGTGAAATAGACACACCGGTCCACTACAGCAAAATGTGAAATAGACACACCGGTCCACTACAGCAAAACGTGAAATAGACACACTGGTCCACTACAGCAAAATGTGAAATAGACACACCGGTCCACTACAGCAAAACGTGAAATAGACACACCGGTCCACTACAGCAAAACGTGAAATAGACACACCGGTCCACTACAGCAAAATGTGAAATAGACACACCGGTCCACTACAGCAAAATGTGAAATAGACACACCGGTCCACTACAGCAAAACGTGAAATAGACACACTGGTCCACTACAGCAAAATGTGAAATAGACACACTATCGAGGCGAAGGTTACACATTTTGAAAGCGTAAAACATGATGCAAGTAAATGTCACTGGTTCAAAAGGTTCAATAGGAGACAACAAGAGACTAAAGCAGGACTCCTCACAGCTGCAGGGAAAACTACCAGTTATTGTAATGACTGGCCTGCTGTTTGAATACAATCTAATCTTCTCTGTCAACTTCATCAATAATAATAAATGATCTGAATTCTAGTTTTTGAACATTTTCAGTCATCAGTGTTTTATTTAACTCAGGATTTGCATTTCATTAATACAATTGATCTGAAATTGACAAGGATGACTTAATTAATCTGATATCTATATTATTAGTAATATTTTATGATAACATTTTATATCTAATGAGGCACTATCATATATTTTAGTTGTCTTTTGTATTGGGTAAATGAAAGCCAAAAACCTTTGTGTTTTAAAAAAAAAAAAAAAAAAAAAAAAAAAAAAAAACCAAAATAAATTGAGAATCTTGATCTAAATTCTAAGCAAAAAAAAAACTTTAATTCTCATTTTTTCCAGAAGCCTGTAACGCCAACAATTACACACATACAGTAAATGACCCAACATGTCTTTATCCAAACTTCTACATTCAGTTTGCGAGTACCGGAGGGTTGTGTGTTTTTAGTGAAAAGGACTCAACTCGTTGATCTGTGCTGGGATTTACACTTTTATCTGATGAGACGATGGTTGCACTGCTGTGGGATGCTTTCTCTTAAACTGTTTCACGATGAGGCCTTGTGTCACGCAACATCCTGAGCATTTCAAGAGGAGCTTTTTCCCTCATTGTTTATGTGGGAATTGATGCATTGTTGGGTTTCTCTGTATAATATTGTAAAGTCTTGCTGTAAGGACTTTAATGTGTTAAGTGCCATGAAATGACCTGTGTTATGATTTGGCGCTATATAAATAAAGTTGAATTGAATTGAATTGAATTGAATTGAATTGAATTGAATTGAATTGAATTGAATTGAATTGAATTGAATTGAATTGAATTGAATTTCAGTGTTACACTAATACATGTATTCCTTAACAGGTGGGCGCAGCAGTATTTTTAGGAAACACATAAATATAAATGATAGTAGTGGGGAGTTTGTAGACTCAGACAGATCAACAAAGGATCTGGAATATGTTACATTTAGCCTGTGTGCAATGGATGGCTTTTTAATCCACCTCATAAAACAATATATCTGAATTGGTCGGTAATTATGTCACATGAAGAAGTTCTGATAAGGATAAATCATGTCTGACTCTCCACCAAAAGAACCGACTCCTGTGATCTGTTCCTCATGGCAGTAATAGATGTGGCCAAGTCTCTGTGTCAGTCTCTGTGACCTGCATTCAGAAAAACAAATCATTCAATTCTATTCATTCAGTTAGAGGAACACTAATCAACTGTGATATCAAAAACTCAGAACAAAGAACCTGTGGCCAAAAAGAAAAAAACAACAGTAGCGTGCAACATGCTTTTAATTATACCCAAGATAGTTACACAGTGCTTCCTCTGTTGGTTTTTATCCATGGCAACATGCAGCCTCCTTTTCCCTGCAGGAATCCATGTCAGCACAACCAATAGGATGAAATCCGCCTCAGTTCAAGACACATGGCCCGGCCATCTCAGTGCCTCATTTCAAACGTGAATGATGTGTTTGGTCTGTGAAACACTGAAACGGTATTTATTCAAACCCGAAACAGCCAATGGCATTTCACCTGAAACAGCCAAATACAACGTTTGTACTCTCAAGTGACACACGGACAGAATAAAGTGATTAAAAGGATTTTATTTTTTTCACTTATAATTATTTGTTTCCTCTTCTTTGACTTCTCTTATCTATTAATGAGGATCTATTTGGATCACAACCCTAAACCCCGCTGCTTTAAATTGTTATGTTACCATAATTATTACTACCTCTTTAGAACATTGAAACCGTTTATCATCTTGTATTTCATTTCACTGTTTTCTGAATATGAATGTATTGCCTCAGGCTAAAGCCAGTAGGTGCTACATGTGGATATAGATTGCCAATGTCTGGCCATTTTTTGAAAAAAATTCAAAAAAATCTAGTGATAACATTAATAACAGAAAGCCCACAAATAATACATGATATATGCTGTGTATTGCAAAAGAGACATAAGAAGACATGAGTGGGGCTCTTTGTCCCCACTTGCCCCAGACACTACCCTCGAGAACTATTGTACATATTCTACGTGTCTTTTTGTCCTAATGGAAACATTTTTTTTTTTCGCCAGCATCAGCAGCTTTCTATGTGTCTGGAGAGGCTGCAATGTCCAGACCAATTGTTCAAAGTAACAGCTGATGAACATGTGAGGGCTCTGAGTATTGACAGTCTGGCTGATGATATATGACGAAGGTAGTGTATATAAAGGAATTTAGAGGAAAAGCATTCGCATTCAGCACCCAAGTTGCAGACCTTTTCAAAAAAACAGTCTTTGACTGAAGCTTAATGCAACTTCCACATGTTAACAAGTCTAAAATAGCATCTGCAAACATTTATTTACTTAATTTGCAATCTGTAAAGAGATCACCAGCGTTCTTACACTTCCTTCTGCAGGGGATATGAATGTCTTTATTAAATGCAGTGGCTGTTTAAAATAGCCTGTTTTCCAGTATAATTGCCTTGCTTATGGTATTGTTCTATAGCTTTCTTGAGAACAGCCTTTACAAACAATTTCACACTGTGCGTTTTAGCACTAAACTGGATCGTAAATATACATCGTAACACACATAATCATTGTAAGTAAACAACGGGACCTACACAGCTTTTACTGCCTGAGACAGCAGATGGTTTCCGGCGGAGAGTGCACTGAAGAATCGACAGGAAAGAGCATTAAGGACTGACCGGGTCGTGGTGACTTATCCACATAGAAATGAGGCAAATTCTTCTTATATTAGTTGCCAAATACACGAGTGACAACACCACGGCCCCTCTTGGCAGCTGTAGGGACGGGTATGATTAAAATTGTATTTTTATCTATCTATTTATATTTTAGATATGACAAAATATTGTTTGAACAGCATCAACAAAAATGTTTACAACAGAAAATTCACTATAATCTCAATAATGTCTCTAATGTTCTTGACATCAAAACCGAGAAGGTAGTTTAGACAAAATGAAGAACTGACATCAATTATCAGTCACTTTACAGTTTTTAGTGTTTAGCTTCGGAGCTGTGAAAAAACAGCTTTGCACTATGCCTAAGTGTTACAATAGTAGGATCAACCGTTTCTTGAGAACAGCTCGCTGTGGCAGTGGGTGAAGACACTTGACTCCGTTCTCTTTGATACTCTCTGGAACTGTGGCTGTGCGGCGCCCTGCTGCCTGGTTAGAGGTTGCCTTTTTAAGTTTATTAATATCAAACGTGTTGCATGTCACTATGCAGAAACTCGGTTCCCCAGCAATACAGCCACCGTGTTTGAAGCAGATACATAAAGAGATCCAGGGCAGATCAGGGGTCTCCAACCAAGACATCACAATGTACCTGATCTACCTCTAGGTATTTAGTACTGGAAGTAATGGAAAAAGTCTTACATTTTTGATCTGATGATGGCACTGGACTGCTTTGGAATTACCAAAATCATTTGATTAAAACTTAAACCCTATGGTGGCACAAAAGATCACCAAAAACAGCAGGATTCATCATCAGGCACCACGTATGCCCATATCAATCAGCAGCTATTGAGTAATTGCACTGCATCCAGAAAACTTTGACCTGCTGGTGGTCCATCCATCCATTTTCCTCCACTTATCCAAGATGGCGGTGGCAGCAGGCCAAGCAAGTTGGCCCAGACTTCCATCTCCCCGGCAACATCTTCCAGCTCATCCTGGGGGATCCCGAGGTGTTCTCAGGCCAGCTGGGATATATAATCCCTCCAGCGTGTCCCGGGTCTTCCCCGGGGTCTCCTGCCAGTTGGGCGTGCCTAGAAAACTTCCAGTTAGAGGCGCCCAAGAGGATAGCGGCTGTACTCCGAGTTCCCTCCTGTTGTCCGAGCTCCTTACCTGATCTCTAAGGCTGAGCCCGGCCACCCTACGGAGGAAACTCATTTCAGCCGCTTGTAGCCGCGACCTTGTTCTTGTTCTACCGGTGAGGATCGGAACGTAGATCGACCGGTAAATCGAAAGCTTCGCCTTCCGGCTCAGCTCCTTTTCACCAACACGGTCCGGTGCAGCGCCTGTTGTACTGCTGCAGCCGCACCGATCCACCTGTTGATCTCCCGCTCCATCCTCCCCTCACTCGTGAACAAGACCTCGAGATAATTAAACTCCTTCGCTTGAGGCAGGCACTCTGTTCCCACCTGGAGGGAGCAATCCACCGGTTTCTGGCAGAGAACCATGGCCTCAGATTTGGAGGTGCTGACTCTCGTCCCCGCCGCTTCACACTCGGCCACAAACCGCCCCAGTGAGTGCTGGAGGTCTGAAGAGGCCAACAGGACCACATCATCTGCAAACAGCAGAGGAGCGATCCGGAGACCCCCAAACCTGATGTTCTCTTCCCCCCGGCTGCGCCCAGATATCCTGTCCATGAAGGTCACGAACAGGATCGGTGACAAAGGACAGCCCTGGCGGAGGCCACGCCCACCAGAGGCCACGCCCACCAGAGACATGTCTGACTTATTGCCGAGAATACGAACACAGCTCCTTCAGAGACCGGATGGCCCGTTGCAACAGTAGACTGGATGGTTAAACTCCCAGGACCCTCCAGTAGTCTTGTGAGGGTAAAGATCTGGTCCACTGTTCCACGGCGAGGACGAAATCTGCACTGCTCCTCTTGAATCTGAGGTTCGACAATCGGTCGAAGCCTCCTTTCCAGCACTCTGGCATAAGCTTTGCCCGGGAGGCTGAGTAGTGTGATTTAGGTTTAGATGTGGTGCCAAGTTTTCTGAGAAAACACTTCGAGACAAGGTCATACAACCGTTAAAGAAGTTTAAACTCAGCGAGGGACCCAAACATAAAAAATGTCCTCCTTGGACCTCGACCACTGACTGTTTGCAAGCTACATTAACCTCGAAGTAAACACTGACACTGTGTGACGGTTCCTTATGAAAGTTAAAGAAGCCAACAAAAGAAGATGGTGATAATGAGGACAAAGAAAAAAAAGAGGGAGTACATACAGTACAGTAACTGAAGCTGAGTCTCTTTGTGTGTGTGTGTGTGTGTGTGTGTGTGTGTGTGTGTGTGTGTGTGTGTGGGCGGCACGAGTAACTAAATTCACACTGTGTGACTTACTAATGAAACTATTAATTGAATAAATGGAGAACGTTGTTTGGATCGCCATCTCAGTGGTCCGTGAAATGACTGACTGTGCTGTGTGAGTGTGTGAGTGTGTGTGTGTGTGAGTGTATCTGTGCAGCTGCCCTTGCACAGATTTTCTTGTGTGCGACCACCTCTGTGTGTGTGTGTGTGTGTGTGTGCTCAGGAATGTGTGTCACAACAGAGTGACAGCGCGCCCAGTAAGCACATTTCCAACAGGCTAATTAAGGCTCCTCCGGAATAAGGCCAGGCTTATTAACATCTCCACGCAGCCACTAAAGCCTGCTCATAACCCAACAAGAATCAATGCTCTTCATTAGGGCTGGACCCAATACTGCTGCCCTGCCAAGCCCACCCAGCCACCCAGATGAAGACTATAGGGGAACTGCAGAGCTGGTGAAAATGCAGAGCGAGAGGAGTGAGTGGCAGTGTGTTTGTGTGTTTGTGTGTGTGTGTGTGTGTCACTTTGTATCGTATTGTTTCCTGGGGAGGAAATGGACCTTTTTATAATGCAGTGACTAAAGTGACTAAACGTTTGCGCTTGCTTAAAAAGCAAATGTCTGATGCAGCACACAATGCAGCATCACAACAAGGTACTATGACATTTGTCTCTGTTATTTGTGTATTAGGTTTTGGGGTATAGGCTGCTGGAGCGTGGGGGCCTTTCTGTGTGGAGTTTGCCTGTTCTCCCTGTGCCTGTTTTCTACGGGTGTTACTCCCACAGTGTAAAGACATGCGTGTTAGGTTCATTGGTAATTCTAGATTAGCCACAGGTGTGAGTGTGGGAGTGAATGGTTGTCTGGTCTTTGTGTGTTGGCCCTACAAAGGACTGATGACCTGTCCAGGATGTCCCACACCTGCCCTTAAAGTCAGCTGGGATTGGTTCCCTCCAAGACCCTGTTCAGTAGATTGATGGTTTTGGCTGCGAATGCATTACATGACAATTAAAATGATTAATGTGGTGGTAATCTGTATTTTCTGTCATCTGTTAACAAATCCCATGATACAGACAGTGCATGCAGACACCATAGTTTACAGCCTTTTTGCGACAGCGGAATTTACATTTTACACCTGTTAACAAGTGCATATAGGGAGAACATCTTATATATGGTTTGAGATTGAAAGACTAAATCCACTGTTATGTCACATAAAAAGCAGGTGATGATGTTTACCAGAGCCATCCTGCCTGTGTTGTCCATTTTCATATAAAATTCTGGTTCGAACGTGTACAAATGAATTTAAGAGGATGACATTTCCAATCAAGAATGAGAAATATGTCGGTTAGTAGATTTACAGTTTCCTTTCATTACTTCCACACTGGCAAGACACTGCCAGACAACCAGCTTCTGTAAGTTGATACATCTGGAGAAAGTAGGCGGGTGGCCTTAAAGTGACAGAAGCTAAAGTGGCTTTTTTAACAGGATGAACTGACTAGCTGCATAAAGATCCAGTATTAGACAGTGACGTGCGCAGCGTTAGTAGATTTTTCAACTCTCGCGGTTCAGAAAAAAATTGCTGAACGTTCAGCGTGGCGTTCATTAAAACAATTAAAAAATATGCTGTACTCAGGAAAAATAACTTTGGTGTACACGGTAGGTAGTTGCAGTGGTGGCAGAGTGTCTGCAGTTTTCTGTGCATGCTGATTGGTTAAAATGAACCCGAGGTCTACGCCCAGTAGGATGGAACGACTGCAAACGATTCCCTATGGAGGGTGCCAGACCCATATATTCATGGATGAAAGTGGGTTCTGGTTCACACCAGACTAACATAAAGAGCCAGTATCAGATAAAAAAAAAAAAAAAAGATTTTTTTTTTTTTTTTTTTTTTTTTTTTTTTTTTTTTTAATTCATGGAAAACTACTCTCGTGGAGTGCCAGCATAAAAATGAAAGACCTGAAAATGAGCATGTAGGTTCACTTCAACTAATATACAATCTTTATGAGCACATCATTATTACCCTGGATGTAATTTTAGGCCTCAAGTCTTCTTTTTTTTTTTTAAGTGCATGACTACAGTGATGGAGCCATGAGTGACCAACACTCAGGACTTCCCCTGAATGTACATACTTACTCACTGGAGTACTGACGCTGTGTGTCCTAAAATGTTTAATAGTACTTTTATTGTAATTAGACAAATTAAAGTACTTATTTGTAACTAGATTTTTAAAATGTATGTCTTCATTAGGAACCAGTTTCCTACTGTCAGTCATTTAATCCTCTTTCCTCATCTCCATGCTGTGTGGGCTCTCGAACTGTTTAGCTTCGTGGCATCTCTTCAGATCAATCTTATCTCAGTTTTGAATTTCATCCCATCTGTTTCCTCTCTGTGGACAGTTATTCCTGACCTTCCCGTCATCGTTCGCTCTCTCTCTTCCCTCTCTCTCCTCTCATCCTCTTCTTCCATCCTCCTCAGGTCAATCTTTGAGGCTGGTTCAAAGCGCCGGCTGCTGCAGTGTTTTTCCTTTGGCTTGCCGACCTGCTGACACTCCCAAAGATCAGAAGTAACACTGGGTCTGCACTCGCTCTTCCCTCCTCTCCCTCAGCACAAAATTTTTTTTTTTCCTTTACTCTACTCCATCAATTAATAATACTTTCCCATGGGTGTTATTGCTTGTGTATATAAGCAGTACACATCCTACCACACACAGGGTATTTTTTTTCCTCTCACTCCTGTACATAAAATTAGTAATTCATTTGTGGGGAGTGCAGATTTACCGGCGTGTAGGCAGGAACATATTTCCTGGGTTCCCCCGAGGGCGTCGTTGCTGACTCGTGTCATATTTACTGTGTAATTGATTTTTAAACACACTCGTCTCTCTCCATTCCCACACTATTTTTCGCCCTTCCCCGTTGCCCACAGCAATTGATCCTTTCGATATGACTGTGTACTTCTCTTTATTATAAGATAAACATCATCATCTTGGCGTTTCAGTCCGTTCATTTTCTATTGGTGTCTCTTAAGCCCCTCCCTCCTGACTGACAGGGACATTTTATGAGAAAGAGTGAAGGTGAGGGAGGAAGAAGGGTTCGAGGGAACGACAGCGACGCAGAGAAGTGGTAAAAGGGAGGGTGCCCATGCCGACACTCCCTCATATACTCTACTGCAGGCCCACAAGGGTCATGATTCCGGAAGGAGAAACCAACAAATCTATTTTGAATCAAGCACAATCCATCTGGTTTTCATTGTTGATCAATATTTGGAATATTAAAATGTTTGGATCGCGAAGGGTCTCTTTCCCGGTCGGCAAGATATCAGGTGCTCATCAGCTTACCCTCCTTCTGTGTGTCAGAGCTCGTTCTCCATATGGTTCCATAAGGGTCTCCAAAGGTGTGTGAGTCTGCCCCCTCCTGAATTTCCATGAGTAAAAACTATATACACGGATCAAGGAATAAGGAAATTGAGATTACTATTTCAAAGCGCTACATTAACAAATGACAAGGAAACGTGAATGAATGTAAATGTGTGCAACTGTGAGGGGAACATTATGCAGAACAGCACTGGTCATGGTGTGTGTCTGGTTTCACAGTGATTCAATTCGTAGAAGTGCAGCGAAATGTAATGTGTCAACTCTAAATTGAGCTTTAAAGCCAAATAGGATGTACACATTTCAGTGGTTTCACTGCAGGAATAATTGTGCAATCAGGAATTATCAGTAAAGAGATCAGAGAGGAGACAACCACAAATGAAAGCAAAGGGAAGGAAACTGAGAAAAAAAAAAAAAGGGATTGAAAGTTGATGGATACATTTTAGAAAGGAAAAGAAAAAAACAAACAAGTGCAGTTAAAGGAGAAGGGAGCAGAGGACGAGTGGAGAGCACAACAGTGAGCAGGGGAGCAGGGAGCGGAGCCCGGCCTCCTTCGGGGAGGTGCACGGCTCTTCTAATCAATCCATGGATGCATTGTAAAATCAATGCTGTGTATAATTAGGGCAATCCAAGGGTAAAAAAAAACACCCTGCTCTGCATTTTGCCTCCGTCTGCACTCAGGCTTGGCTTTCTCCTGTGATAACGCCTTCATCGTATGCGGCTTCAGGTCACAGTTACATTATTCCAAATTGGTTGGAATAATTGAAAAACCTCGAAGGTCCTCGCTTATATGACTTGTCACAAAGAGCAATAACCTCAAAGGTAACAATGTGCCATGATAAACTTTAACAAAGCCCCTGCGTTTAGCCAGCCTGATGGTCTTTTTTAATAGTTTAGCTCCCATAGCCGAGCCGTGATCGATACGGTTCCCCAAACCTACTCATCTCGTTTTCCCTCCCCTCACCGCTGGAAAGGTCCCACACATGCATTTAAACACAAACGTTCTCCACTTGGAGTTTTCATCCTTGAGTTTTTTTCAGTTCCTTCATGGGAGATGGTGATAACAATTATTACTCTGCACACACACGCACATTGTTCTTTTCTTGAATGTCTGTTTTAATGGATGGGCATTTAAGAAAAAAATTCTGTTTGATATTGAGAACTATTAAACCATAATTCAAACACACCTCCCCCTTCTTAAAGCTAGCTGTTGATTGTTGATCTGTGAATGGACTGTCTGCTCCGTGTTTCGCTCTCAAATGACATTCATAGCAGAGTTAGATTTGTTTTTTTTACTCAACTTGCAAATTTTTTAAATTTCCACAGTTTTACTGCAAAAAACACATTTCAAACTTTGCAAATGACATCGTAAAAGAAACAAATGAAGCATATTTTAAACACATCAATCACAAAAAAAACCTCTATTTATGCTAGCTTTACCCAGCAGATTTTGCACAGCACCTTATTTTCAATCATTTTTTTGGTTCCGTACAGAACTTTTTGATGGTTGTATTAATTTGCATGGTTCTTGACCAAGGCAACAAATTCCACATTGCAAGAAATATTTTACTGGAGTCTGGTTGTAACATGTTCT
The DNA here is from genome assembly GCF_022577435.1 of Embiotoca jacksoni. NCBI lineage: Eukaryota > Metazoa > Chordata > Actinopteri > Embiotocidae > Embiotoca > Embiotoca jacksoni. The sequence continues at coordinate 1,633,030 of NW_027185396.1, forward strand.
TCTCCTTTTTGTTGCTTATGGCAGTTGACAAACAGCTTTAGCATGAAATACCGCCACCCTCTGGTGGCCGTAACATGTTACTTCCTGTTGCCAGTAAAAACAAAGGAAACTATATTTTCTTTTTATGAATCAGTGACCTTAAAAATTCAAGTTTCATGACCCATCCCGACAATAAACACTCATTCTTTCAACTTCAGACTGGAACAAACTTCAAGTCCATTTGAATGGAAGCAGTTCATGTATGTATAGTGTGTGCCCTAAACAATAGAGATATGTTCATGTACACACCACAAAAAACACGGTTGCCCTTCATAAAACATATATTTTAATCCACCAAAGAATAATGAAGATGTTTTTGGTACTTTCGGATTCAAATTTGTTACATTTCACACTGAACTAAAGGCACAGCAATGAAAATTAATCAGAGCATCACACTGCAGACACCTACGATTCCCTTCTGCCTTGGCCCTTTCAAACAGTGTGAAAGCCTATTGAGGTGTCACGTCCTTTAGTTTCTCTGCCTTTCTGTCCACAGTTTTTGCTGTTCAGTGTTCAGCCATCAGTTTACCACAATACGAACGTACTTACTGTCTGTAAAAACGATCATGTTACCAAACAGTGCACTCTTCGATCGGCCCACAGTGCTACCAGATGATGGTGCATTGTGTTGTAACGGAAGTTGTGAACCCGGTTCAGTGTTTTGACCCTGTGATTTCTTGCCTTTCAAATTGTACTGTTGGCGATAAAAAAAGAGGACACATTGGGATTTTTCAGTATCATCTCGTAATTATAGTTGTGCTACATAACTTCTGGAGGTAGCGGACAGTATCGAAGCAATTTGGTCAACCTATTGCAGTAAACAGCCTGTTTGATGTGTGGAGTGGAAAGCTTGAAGGGTGTAATCATGGTTGCTGCCTACTTTCCGGCTCCGTCTCACACTAAATAAGTGGAAACCTCAAAGCTACTACTTTGTGAAAAAGTTCTAAAAAGTAAACTGGCTTTTCTCTGCACACAAGACAATGGCTGAATTTAGCGCACTTGGTAGTACGCTAAATATCGAGATATATCTTGTGCATCACGATTTATCCTGAAATTAGCTGGGAAGTGCTTGAGACGAGACTTTGAATTAGTAAACAAAAGTCATGCCATAGGTATGAAGTTACTTGGCACAAATAAAAACTATATTAAACACACATTCCCATTATTATGAACTATGTGAGCCATCTGTAGGGCAACCTGGAGGCATCTATTCGAGTTTGTATTGTTTGTTTCTCATGTAGTACTTCTTCACTACTGGATATGCTTCTTAACACAGCTTCAATCAACCAATAAAAACAAAAACAAACATGAGAAGTCATACAGCATGGTGACAAACGATCAAAATATATTTTTTTACACACGTAAAAATTAATGAGGAGTTTTCAAAATGTGTGCAAAACTTGAGGACCATTTTTAATTGTGGAAAAAAAATTCGAACTTGAGGTCCACAAAATAAAAAAAATAAAAAATCAGTTTTAGTCCAACTAAACAAATAATAAATTTTTTAATGAATTTATTATGTGGGAATACTTTATAATCATATTCACATAAAACATGACAGTGTGTCTTACAGGATTGCAACTGTGTAAAATTATCAGTCATTTGTTACTTCGTACAAATTCATTATCTGGACCTAAAAATATGTTGTTGTTTTTTTTAAATAATGAAAATAAATATCTAAAAGTTAAAATAAAAATGAAATGAAACTGATTGAATAAAATATTGACTGAGAGTTATGTCGATATAAGCAAGTGACGCAGCTGTAATTTCTTGAATTATTAATAATTATTGTCCCTGGCAGGGAGACAGGGTTGGTCGGGATCAAAGGGCAAATCACAATGTGTTTTTCTTGCCTACAGACAGGTAAGCTGTCAGAGTCCCAGTTTATGGGCTCCACTCAAATAATTTGTTACACTGCGTCTGTCCTCAGGTTCAGTTCTGAGCTCTATCACAGCTATCAGGACATTTTTATTTTACTGTTGATGAAAGTGTGATCCGTCTACTCTGACAGTCAGGAAGACTTTTCTGTCATTGAAATTTATGTTCTGTTTAAATTCAGAGGGACATTATTGCACATGTGAATGCCTTTCTATCGAAAAAGATCGCTGTAGCTCTAATGTAACAAACCAAATCATCTTTACACTTCATTTTCAGTGTTTAAAAAAATCATAAATAAAGTAATAAAAAGGTTTTGTCATGACCTCGGACAGCAGATTTGTGTATTATTGTGTAATATGACTTCACGCTTTATGGAGGACCTTCTTTCCCTTTTAATAAATCTCTCCTCCTGGGATATTTAAAGGGTCAGTTCACCCAAATGACTACTAAATTATTTTCTAAATAATCTGTGTTGAAAGGCTGCCTATCCATCCACATAGCCACCTTCCTCTCTGCATCAAATATCTCTCCAACCAATAGTTGGACAGTTATAATAATAATAATAATGCCCGACATAATACACTAACTTCAGTATTAAGTTACATACGACACAAAGACCGCAGTGAAAATTGAGCCATTTCATATTTGCCCTCTGTGGGGGGTGATTATAAAATCTGCTATCACACCTGTCAATTTCTCTGACATCCTTTTCTCTCTCTTATGTTAAAACTGGTCCAGTCACACACACACACACACACACACACACACACACACACACACACACACACACACACACACACACACACACACACACACACACGCACACCTGTCAATCCCACCCACCGTGGTGATATCAGTGTGTGTTCTGATGTCACCCTGTGATGAATGGAATAACCGAGGCCCAGTATCACTCTTTGTCCCAATAATAGTAGTTTAACACCGTTTCCTGGTTCCACAACACTGAGCGCCACTGAGGCAAACAGTGTTAGTGCTGACAGTGGAGTGATGTCTTTCTCATTGAATACCTATGAAGTCCTCTAGATGTCCATTAATGATAGATTCCATACGTAATAAAAACAGGGCCGACCCACCACTAATCCATAATGGATTGCCGGGCAAGACCTGAAACTGATCCAAAACTGTCTCCACCACACACACACACACACACACACACACACACACACACACACACACACACACACACACACACACACACACACACACACACACACACACACACACACACACACACACACACGCCAGCACATTTGCAGACACATGCACATAAAAACAGAGTCCACACTCATCCCACTGTGTTTAATATCTCTAAGTGTTTTTCCACTTCTCCCTTCTTCCTGTCCTCCGTCTTTCCCTCCATCCCTCCGAGCCACACCTCAGCCCTGGAGATGTTACCACTCATACTGCCATCAGCTCCTCCCTCAGAGGGAGACACCAACACTCACTCCTCTGTAATGCCTCCCGTCTTCTCTCTGTCATGAATCCCCCCCTTTATTGCTGATGCTGGTGTCTGACTTAAAAGATATGGCTACTCAGCTCACCAAATCACTTATCAGATTAGATTGGTGCTTCATTAGGAAACAAATAAACCCAACCTTAACACACTATATTTATATCTGCTGTTTGCTATGATCTGTCTCTTCTGCTGCGTTCACTAGGCACACTAATGAGAGCTGCATTAAATGGATTTATTGAAATATCTGACAGACTTCAGATATAAACTGTCACTTGCTGCTCCTCCTGTTAAAATTGAGTTGTTCCTTCCAGCTATGTGAGAATGGTTGAATTGTTGTAAGGTTCTGTTGTTAAGACTTCATCATGTTAAGTTCCCCGAGATGACTTGTGTTGTGAATGAGTGCTATATAAATAAAACTGAATTGAGCTGATTAGCTATTTCAGTTTCTCAACTAACTGAGTTTGATCTCAACAAATTTTAAAATGCAGCCTAAAATATTCAGTTGTTTTCTGGCCAACCACCCAACCAGTGTATTTAGTTTATTATCATGGAAGATGAATAGAAGCAGATAATATTCACATTGAAGAGAATAAAAGGAACATTTCAGTAATATTTCATGAGAAAACTGACTCATATGGAGAGTCAATTATCAAAATAGTACAGGTGGATGTCCTAAATATTTAATCCTAAGTATTTAATCCCACTTTTTGTTATATAAAACAAGATTTTTTTGAATGCAACATTTTGATTCAATTAATCAGATAAAAGTTGTGTCTATTTAATTGGATGTGAATCAGGCAGTTGGTGCGTGTTATATTGCTGTAGCCAATCTCAGCCATAACGTATATTAAACACTTGAGTTACCTACAAATTAATTGCAATTAAATTACACATAAAAGGGTAAAAATTCAAAAGACTTTTCCCCCACTCATCTGGTTGAGTAAACTAGCAAACACGGATGGTGACACTGTGTCCTTCACACACAAAAGGTTAAAGCAGTTTACGCACGGCAGCTTCGGCTATTGAGTTAATGATTGGAAAGTCAATTATACACACTCAAAATTCCCGATACAGGTTATTTATTAACACCACAACGTCAGTACGTTTGTAGCACATTGCTCTTCAACAGTGTTGTTTATAAATTAATTGCATTGGTAGCTTTAACTGTGTGCTATTTATTTCTGTCAGCTCCTCAACATTGTTCCAACACCTGATTTCAGTTTATTGGACGAGTGTTCTTTGTTCACTTTGACATTTAATTTAATGCCCATGTTTGGCATCTATAAGACGCAGGTTTTTGTCTAAAAATCATTGAACCGCTTCCTACACGAGGCAGCAGTCAAACAATACCATGGACAGAGGTATTTCTAATGTCAGTTACCTTTTCTCACATCATCAGCTCGTGGAGGCTGACTCGTAGTACCACAAATTAAATTATTATGAGCCTGAACCTCCCGGACAAGTATGTCAGTTTCCTCCTGTGTAAAGTTTGGATGGCGGTGTCGGTCTTCTCCTTCTTCATCCATTAGAAACTGATTATCTATCTTCCTACTTTACCACTGCGCCATGCTGCACCACTGATTCGCTGCGTTTGTTTTCAGCAAAATATCTAAAAAGTTGGCCGCACCTTCTTGTGCTCTCGGCACACTTGTGCCTTCGCTGCACCGAGGCAGAACAAACGAGGACCCCAGTGTTTTCTCATCAGCTTGTGACTCTCATTTCCAGATATTTGAGTGAGCAAATAAAGCGGCTGTTGACAGAATCTCTTTACTTCATTTTAAATCATGTACACTGTAAGAGCGCCGTGTCTCTCAGTTAAGGAAGACACAAATAGCAACTTTCTTTTCTCAACAAGCATTGGGATTTAAAGGACGTTTCTTAAGTTTGAGATTCGTGGAATGACATAGAGCTGAATGCACTGGCAATGCTTGCATTTTTATGCAAAAATAAACATTGAAATATCAACCCGGTGCATGTTTCACCCTCCAGTGTAAATACCCACACTCCTGTAACTCTCAATCACAGAGAAATCTCCTCCTCAGGCTGCCTGACATCCCAGTGCTGGCGGATTCACTCTGGCACACCTTTCCCCCCTTTGCTTTCTCTCTTCGGAGACACGCAGGCAGGTATCTGACACTATAGGATGGATGATAGGGATGGATGGAGCTTTGCAGAGACTGGTATGGTGGGACTGAAGGGTGTGGGAGCAAAATGGATATGTCGTCAAAAAAAGGAACAGTGAATAGTAGACAGAGGAATTCCACTGAGCCTCGGCTACATGCCTGCAGCCGGAGGGAGACGAGGCATCTATCATGAACATGGAAACCTGACATGGCAGGATTCAACCAGCTATGCTCTGCTCAGGTTAAAAATACAAATAGGCTGTCCTGCCAGCTCACACTCAGGACAGCCTATTTGTGAGTATCATGTTCTCACTTGACAGGTTAGAATCTGGTTTGTTATTTTACACATATTTTTATAGGTCTACACACATTTTCTATGTCTGTTTCTCTTTAATTTGTTCAGATATGATTTCTACAAATCTACTTTTTGTGCAACTATCTCATTTGGACTCTTTGGCTCCATTTTTCCTTCGATTATTTCGAGGTACAGTCCCACACTCATCATTTATTTCCCTTTGTATTTATTATTTTGCATCCATAACAGGGGTGTAATGATGTGTGTATTTGTCCAGAACCTTTCTGTTCTGTATGTCCTGTAATCTGCGATGACTGTCTCTGAATCTGTTTATTTTGACATCAGCGATGGGAACTCGCGGGCACAAGTCCCACCTGCAACATGTGGTCTGGATAGAGAGTTGGAAGGTTTCCCACAGGTAAATGTTTTGATGCTTCTGTCTGTTGAAATTACTGTAAATGCAGTGTTAATCCACCCGTGTTGAAGACACTTGAAGTAGACACTTTTTATAGTGTGACATTGCGTTTCTCTGCATCGAGCTCTTAAAAGGTGGATTTGGGACAGTTGCTAAAATACACATGCTGCTGTTGAGACTCCCTGTTAGCTCTCATCTCTTGTCACTTTCTTCAGGTAGTTTTCTCTTCAGTGCTTTAACGGTTCTGCTGTCATCATCCTGCAGCAACACGTGTCATATTTATTAACATGGGCAGAGATGTATTTACATCCTGGGAGAGCAGCTCGGTGACAGTGATCACACCATACCATAATCAGCACCGTAAACGTCCTTCCTCCAGCTGTAACCGGCCACCTCAGTTCCAGCTTTAAGTTTGTATTGTTCAATCATCTTGAAACATCTTGGACGCGTTATGTTCAGCCAGTTGGTTCTGCTGTTATTTCTCAGTAAAAACTGCTTTATGCTTTTCTTGAAATGCCCCATACGGCGTCTGGCATCAGGAAGGAAGTGACAGATTGGATTTTGTTTCATTTATGCACAACTACGAAGTATACAAACTGAACATCTTCACAGTACAGTGGATCCGACTATAGAGAGAAATAAACATTAATAGACACGTGCAGCAATTGTATGAGTTGAAGCAAAACTTCTTTTATGCACACAAAAAGGTTTAATTCTCTCAAATTGTGTTCATAAATTTGCTCAAATCCCTGTGAGAGATCACTTCACCTTAGTTAGATAATCCTTCCACCTGACAGGTGTAGCACATCAAGATGCTGATTAAACAGCTTGATTATTGCACAGGTGTCTTGGACTCGTAACAATAAAAAGGCCACAGTGATTAAACCAGCATGTGTCCGATGTGAGTGACCGATGTGAGCGATGTGCTTGCAGAGATTCATGTAGTTCAGAGGGGAAGAGCGTAACCTGCCCCTCTAAAGCTGCAATTTACAGATTTTCCCTAAACACCTCACATGTAGGCGATTGGTGGACGATAGTAGGCTGCTGTGCACAGAGAATCCTTCTGTCTCCACTGTGTTACTGAGACAGCTTTGCGGCAAAAAAATATTTTTAAAGAGTGAAACGAGGCCTTTTAATGTAAGATTTTCTTAAGTTGAGACCATCGACTGTATATAAAAGTGGACAAAGTAGTGCATTACCTCAGATGGCCGCCAGTGTTGGCTCCAAAAAGGCTTTGGCTCCATAGACTCCTATTCAACTTCTCATAAAATACAAAGTCATCATGGTGTCATACACTAAAGACTCTATTTGAAAATAATCCCATCAATAAATAGATATTAGGCCCAAAAAAGCAGTATATTGTGTTTGTTTGATTGACAGGCCAGTGGTGCAGTCAGGTTTCTACTATCAGTGGGCGGGCGTAGTAGCCTCGGTTTTCCAATTAGATCGTGTCAGATCCACCGCTCACTCCTCCCCAGCTTGTCCTAAAATGGTCACTTCTGGCTCCAAAATAGCAAGATGGCGGCAGCTGAAATACTGAAATGTACTGGAGGCTTCAGAAAGACACAAATGGTTCACAAACCAACGGGTGACATCACGGTTGGTTTCCGCTTGGTCGAAACCAAGTGACTGTATCTCCATTGGCGGGCTGCCTAAGCAGTGATTAGGAATATATGGGAAATGTTGCAAAATACAGAGGCAGAATTTTCTCTCGCCTGTATACGGATCGATGAACGTTAAGGGGTTAATTTAACAGTAAATATATTTTAAATCAAATGAAGGTCTTGTATTTAAGAATCCCCCATTTGATTATGTACCATACTCACATCATTTTAGTGTGCTTGGGTTTCCCATGTGATTATTTTATTTTCACTTAGCTACACTTAAACTGAATTTAATTAATTTGAATCAAATGTATGAACTTGTATAACTCACATTGAGAGATAAAATTCCAGCTTATATTGTAAGAATAAAAAACGCATAAAACGTGCTTGTATTTCTTCAGTATCCATCCCCCACTTTGGTGTTTGGTAGGTACAGTAGTGGCGTCTGTTTGCTGCAGTAAGGCTGCAGTGCCAGCAGAGGGAGACTCTCACTAATCACCTTGACTCAAGTAAGAAAGCACAGCACAGGGCAGGTTTTTCCTCTGATCACCAAACCATGTCGGAGTACTTCTGGTTTCAAAATGGTGTGTGTGTGTGTGTGTTGGGGGGGGGGGGGGGGGGGGCAAGTGACCGAGGTGGAGACAGAGTGCTGACTCGGGCGAAGGCAGCCTCTCTTCCCCGGCTCTTGGCGTGAGCCATTGATTCTTCCAGCTCAGGGCCTGTCAGTAAGGTGCACACTGTCACCACACACCCACAATAGTGTGCTAGTGTGTGTTTTAGAGTGAGACAGAAAAAGGAGCGGCTGACCCTTCTCTTTAATCAGCGCTCAGTTTGATTTGGAAAATCAAAAGTGTTCAGGAGCTTCCTTTATAAAACTGTGTGTAGGATCCATACTAAACGTGTGTGCATGCACAACCGCTGAAAATGGTGTACGCCAAAAAATAATCCGATTTATAAACAGTTATAAACAAACCTGCACACAATGTTCCCTGTAAATCTCGCAGTCTGCCTGGAAACATATGCATATAGATATGCTTCATATCCCGCCCTCTACACACCCACAGTCAGCCATTAATGGTAAATGCAAATCAATCAGCATCATGAATGCTGATGTATTTAAATGTGTCTGCTCATCAGTGATTTATAACGGTGAATTGTGTCAACAACAGAGAGGAAGACCAGGCGAAGGAACACGGAAATCAAAGTGTTTGTGGGTTGAATTGGAGGACAGAAAGCTCCTAATGTTTGGTGGCTACAGCAGTGGGGTCACAAACAAAGAATATGCAGTAAGTTCATTGAACAGGATGGTAGCTGAAATTAAAAAAGATCTAAAGGTGGAGGCACAAAAAAAAAGACAACCCACCAACAGAGGATGTCTTCTCCTGGTGGGGGCAAGGACACCCTCAAGCTGTCGCTGCTGGAAGCCCAAATGGCCTCTACGAGGGGGAACCAGTGTGTTTGGCAGCAAATACTTTGCGTGCCTGACACATAAAACTGTAACACATATTGTTGCAGTCGTATGTTCTTGAATTGATGATAGCATAACATTTTTCAGTGTCTTGTCATATTGTTAAAAAATATTGTTATTGCAGAAAGTACCCTGAATTATTGTAATGTTTAGGTCCCAATTGCCCACCCTAGTTTGTACATATTTGAAGTGTTACGACACACTTATTTACGATGTAGTAATATTCATTATTCAAGTGCAGAATTTGTTTTATTTTTAGGCCCATATGGTTGTGGGACAAGAGAAGTTAACTATGGGTTGCCCAGTGCAACCCAGTATCACGGCAAAGCGTGAAATAGACTGGTGAAATTAGTCACAAACTGCCTTGCTTGCTGATGCGGTTAAAATCTAGGAGGTAACAATATTTTTCTTGAGTTGTTTTTTTTGTTTCCTAACCTCAACCATGTTTTGGCAAAAACTTCCATTTCTGTAAATCACGTCTCAAAGCTGGCAGTAGATTTCATTTTCGTCCGCTACAGGAAAACATGTAACTTTCATGCCCAGACAGCACCAAGCGTGGCTACCTCACGTTTCAGCGTCGTGGACAGGCGTGTCTATTTCACGCTTTGTCGTGATACCGGGTTGCCCAGTGAAACCTCTCCTTTACTGTGCATGAGTTGTCTGCTGATGTGCTCTTTCCTAATATAGCAGTTTGAATCCACATTATCATGTCATATTAGCAAGTTTGGGATAAACAGCCTGCCATTTAAAACATGTCTCACTGCTACAGATAGTATCACTGAATGCAACACAGCCCTTACCCTGCAGTGTTGGTAAAAGGTGTAGACATTTAAAGGAATATAAAAATAGAGCTCCTGGCAAACTCCCCAAAATGTTCCCAGGGTGGCTGCTGTACGGTAACATTTTGTACTTTGCTGAATCACCAGTGGTGCATGGCCTGATATGTAGATGACAACAAACACTCAACATCAGACTCCAGAGCGGTGCACCCTACTGTTCACCAAAATGAAAATCAATTACTTCTGCCAGAATGCGTTCATGTCAAGGTGGAGTTTTAGCATAAAACTGTTATGCTCTTGACATTTGGCTTTCCCCTCGGCTGCCCTGCAAGAGTTCAACCTCCGACTAGTTTGTGTCAGACTGTGTGTGGACGAGAGAGAGAGAGAGAGAGAACATAAATTTGAGATGACCCATGATCAACCCTGTGCTTCCAGTCTGCCCTTCCTCATGCGGCAGCAGTCATCCACTCGCTCAGTCACAGAGGAGCACGAAGACGTTCGGGGCCATTTCCTGCTTCTCATTTCAATGATGTATAATGACATTTTCACCACTGGTTTAAAAACCTGACGTCAGTGAGCACAGCAGAGACAAACAGATCAACATCAGAAGTTGAATGTTATTTTAGGTCTGTGTGTGGATGCACAGGGACAGTACGAACAAAGGGCTTCAGTTTGTGGTTGTTTTTGGGGAATGGCAAAAAAGCTACATTTTTCTATGGTATCTAACTATCTGCTGTGGGCCATCAAAACAAAAAGAAAGCTATTGGTACTGTGGATGGAAACCAGTCAACAATAAATTATGCAAATGTTTGCAATTCTTCTTCTTCTTCTTCTTCTTCCTTTTGTGGGCGGAGCATCAGCGCCACCAATTGTCTCAACTGCTCAGTTGATGTGACGTGTCTTCCCCTCAGCAGAGGATTACAGAGTAGCATGCCGGCCTGCAGACTGCAGAATACGACTGGATGTAGTAGAACATCCTGGTACTTTTGGCATCCTACGTTTAACATACTATTGGGACATACTAAATCTTTTTCTGGCGTACTATATAGAATGGTAATTTGGATATTGGAACGCAGGGTATAATGCAAACTAATAATCTTTTAGTGTTGAGGAAGGAATTTGACCAGCGCACCAAAGTGGGGTGCAGTTTGGTAGGCATCCCTTGGTCCAAAAGAAATACAAAATTAAAAAAAAAAAATAGTGGAGGAGGGTGATGTGGGCAGTTTAAGGGTATTGGAGGACATGGACAAGGTAAGGGTTGGGAGGGAGAGCAGGTTACAAGATCAGAGGAACAGGAAGTATGGCAGAATGACAGGAACGAAGAGAAGGGGTGAGGAGATGGATGGAGAGTGAAGGGAGCGAGGGATAGTGAAAGGAAAGCAGGGGAAAAGACTACCGGGAGATGGGAGCAGGCAGGAAGTGGGAAGAGGGGTAAAAAAGAGACAAGATAAGTACTAAGAAAACATTGAGAGGTCAGAGACGACACACCCAAAGGCCTCTTCCTGTCCTGCAAGTTTGAACTCGTGTGCATCTTCGAAATTGGCAAATTCAGCTAACGAGACCAAACAACTGAGCACGAGAGCATGCGCAGTGGTCAGATTTTTATTTTTGTACCCTGTTCTTTTAAATCCTGTCTGAAATATTGTATTGATAAGAAATGTAAATTTAAAAAAGATCCGTCACATGTTTGATCACATCCTCGCTACATGAACACCCTTACAGAAAGATCATGTGAATTTCCCATGTTGTCCACTTTATCTCTGAAGCTATTGTGTGCATCCATGCAGCAATCACCTCTTCAGTAGAGTGTTTGAACATGCATGATACTTACATCAACTTAAACTTCTTACTTATTTTCTGTATCTACAATTACACAGATTTGTTTTAAATGCACACGACTCATGCAGTCAAACTGGTTTAAAAATTGTCAAATGAGGTATTCCAATATGAGATTTAACAGGACAATCCAGTGTTCCTCCTTCGATTAGGACCCTCTGCTCCTCCTGAAAGAAACACGTCTGAGTTTATGGCTGGACCCTGTGGGAAACTGGAGGGCTTTTAATTTGAAAAGTTGCGACATTCAGCCGATCTGCGGTGTAACTTTGATCTATTACTCACTCAGTGATAGACACTCAATTTATAGCTCCGCCCCACTGTGCAGTCCAGCAGAAATGATGGTATCTACATTATTATTACCTAATTTATGAGCAGCCGTTTCTTTTCAGCTCAGAGTGAGTAAAGTAAAAGTCCTCCGATCTCAGGCACAGGTGGAGGAGGACGAGGGGAGGTTGTACACACAGTTGTACACAGTTTGATGGTGTCAAAAGCGTTGTTGTTTTGGACAGGTTCAAAAATGAATTAAAAAAAGCTTAAACAGATTGCCAAATATAGTTGGGCAGCCGTCACTATACCTGTGTGACTTGCCCAAACGCGTTTATTTGTGGGAAACACTGCATCTTGTTTGAACCTTCCGCGATCTACTCAGAAACGAGTCACGTTCGACTGGTAGACCTCAAATCTGGAGGAAATGATATCAATTTATCATCATTTTATGTTACATCAGCAACACAGACCCTTGAAATGCTTCAGAAAATGTACAATGAAGCAATAAGCTGGGCAGAGTGTGTTGAGAGGCTTTCTCTTTCCAAGACCGAAGAAGGCGCATCAGGTCAGGAGCCCATTCAGGTGGTTTTCTTTTACACCCGTGAGGTTGTGCACCATGAATTCACCCCCCCACGGTCAGAATGATCTGAGGCGTCCGAGGACGTTCGGCCTAAATTGTGGCGCGGTGGCACTTGGTTCTCCAATAGGACAAGCCGCCCACTCACAGAGCGTTTAAAACATGCAATTTTCTATCCCGCAACAACACAATTGTCACTCTCTACCGCACCTACATGCCAGATTTGGATTTGAACCAAAATTTGATGTGCACTCTTTTCACGTTTCATGTCCATGGTGGTCACAAAAATGCATGGAACACAAGGTTTGGTGTTGTTTAAGTATTTTAACTTGGAATACTTACTGATAAAAGTCTGCTGGGGGAGCAGCATTGGAGCCGGAGACACCAACAGACTTAACAAACTGGTGAAGAAGGCCGGCTCCATCATTGGCTGCAAACTGGACAGCCTGGAAAAGGTGGTGGAGAGGAGGACGCTGAGGAAACTATTATCCATACTGGATAATCCTGACCACCCTCTCCACCACCTGCTGCAGGGACAGAGGAGCACGTTCTCCAAAAGACTCCTTCAGCTCTGCTGTCACAAGGACAGATACAGGAGATCATTCCTGATACAGGAGATCATTCCTGATACAGGAGATCATTCCTGCCGACCGCAATAAGACTGTACAATAACTCACCTCTGGCAAAATCCATCACGCAGCAATAACACCGTTGTCTGTTTTTTTTGGTTGTTTAAATATAAAAAAAAACAACTAAAAAACTTTGCACTATTGTTTAGTTAGTTTTAATTTAATTTAATTATTCTATTTTATTGTATATACCGTGCATTTTTATATTTAATATTTTTGACTGTTATTTTATTGCTTTCCTGTATCTATAAATGCTGCTGTAGCGAAAGAATTTCCCTTTGGGGATTAATAAAGCACCCATCCATCCATCCATCCATCTCTATCATTGCTTCCCCCTGAGCCATGCCCAATACATAGCTTATGTTTTAGCTGCTACAGAGACATCACTGTCATTGCTGAAATACAGTTTGGTCAGACTGGTGACCGTGGACTTAAACCAGCCAGTTACTGGGTCCTCACATCTCTCAAAATGTGGGAGCAAATTTATTTGCAATCTAAACGGTTTCTCTCCTGAAAGATCTGATGACACTGCAGTGAGTCGGGATCCTTTTCCCCACCACCAGGGCTGATTGACACACATACAGGTAGATTTCACATCGACAAATCATCACAATCTTCAGACATCAGGTGTCTGGTTAAAACGTAAAGTGCTTGATGTGCCACACACTGAGGTTTGTTCTCATGAGCATGCATGGGCATACACAACCACAAACACACTTTATCAAAGTCCCAATGACAGCTCTGTGCACCGGTACAAGACTGCAAAGCACATTTGTATGCATGTCTGGGTGGAGACATGGTGGAAACACACACACACACACACACACACACACACACACACACACACACACACACACACACACACACAGGCAATCCTCTCTCACCACGCACTCTTCTCTTGATGCCCATCAGGGATGTTAATGCCCTGACAGGTTCCATTTAAGTTGTAGAAGGATTCAGAGTCAACCAGGAAGCAACTGAGATCCTTTGGTACCAGAATGAAACCACAGCACACACACACACACACACACACACACACACACACACACACACAGCAACACTGTAAGCTAACTGAGTGGAGGTTTTCCCTCTCCTCCACCTTCCATCCACCAGCGGCTCCAGCGGCTGAGCAGAGTGATCTATACTGCCGGGTAGCGCCGTGCTCATTTCTATTTAGATGTCTGTGATTCCCATGCGAGCCCAATGATGGATCTTTGTTTCATTGACTGCAGTTCAGGAAGGCACCACGTCTGCCGCAGTGAGCATTTGTTTTTCCTTTTTAAGCTCCTTTCACTCACCCTTTCTCTGTCTCACAGGGCAATTAACACACATAAAATAAGAACAGCTGAAGAGAGAATTCTGAAATGGAAGCTGTAAGCTGCTGTAGCTCTGCCTCGTGTTTATTTCAGAAGCGCTGTGCTGATGTTACCTCTCATTATTACTATTGGTGAGTATCACCTCTTAGGCTGCCGGTGTAGTTCATGAACCAGGGTGTTTGGGAGACCCACATTCGAGCCGTTTCTCTGGGAGAAGGAGCTCTGACGGCAGCTCCAGCTGTGTTGGTGGCTCCCTGGCAGGTACGCTGAAAGACGCCCCCCCTGGGCCTAGTTTGGCCCACGTTAGCAGCGACCTTGAAACACAACAAGGAACAATAAACCATAAATCAACACAAAATGAGGGTGTGTGGGTGAGGTTGTGGGAAAAAAGAGGGGACGAGAGAGAAGGAGGAAATGTGGCTGAAGAGGGGAGGTAGAGGGGATCCAGCGACACCTGTCATTCCCGGTTTGGTTTATGGACATCAGCCGGGTCG
The DNA here is from genome assembly GCF_022577435.1 of Embiotoca jacksoni. Lineage (NCBI taxonomy): Eukaryota > Metazoa > Chordata > Actinopteri > Embiotocidae > Embiotoca > Embiotoca jacksoni. Next base: position 1,648,224 of record NW_027185396.1, read on the forward strand.
CAGCGTAGCACCACTCTGCTCCAGCGTTTGGTGGACTCAGCAGAATGGGAGATCACTCACCAGGAGCTGACCTTCAGGATCTAGAAGGAGGGGAGGGAGGTGGGGATAGGGGAGGCCCTCCTGGAGGGGGGTGAGGGAGGATGGAGGAGGGAGGAGGACTAGATGAGCAGAGAGCTGGAACATGGAGAAACTCCTCTGGGAACAGGAAAGGAACATTTTTACTCTTGCTCCCAGTTTTGTTCTATTTGTATTGTTGTGATTGCTGTCAGTATCTGATGACTGTTTCCATGGATTTCATGATGATTAAAAGTTGCTCTGTTTATCAGATGGATAAGAGACACATGCTAACATACAGCATTAAGCAGTAAAAAGACTTAATGACACAATTACATCGTGGTGGAAGTGAAACTAGAGCCAATCTCAAGTTTTCTGGAAGTTTGTTGTCATGTGTATATGAGGAGCTTCAAAACTGAATGAATTGAACCCTGGTGTGGACCAAAGCACCAGACGGAGACCTGGTTCCAAGTGGACTTTGGTGATTTTGTGGTCTGAAAGGAAACGTACCACTCGGATCTAAAAGTATATCTGTGGTTGTAGCATGAATTCAAAAGCAAACTACAAAATCTACCTTGAGGAAGCGATCTTATAACCACTGTATATAAGCAATGTTGACGTAAATCATTTATAACCATGGTTGCATGCACTACTTTAAGTGAGTGTTGGTACATGCGATCAATTTCCAGCCAACAGTAACCTTCTCATAAAATGCAGAGTCACGTATTTCTTTGTGAGCGCTCTGTGCCACCAGAGAACTTTATGTGAAGCATTAGAAAGCCGACTAACCGGCTGTCAATCACCAGACTTTGATTTTTCTTCGTGGGTCCTGATGATGCAGGATGACATCACAAAAATAATCCAATCACTGTTTATGACTTGATGTTATACATATAATGGTTTCTTTGTAAAACGTTAGTGTTGGGATTGTTTTTTTTTTAATCAATTAGTATAGAAACCAGTAAGATATGAGAACAGGACTGATGTAATCCACTTTCCGGGTCAGAGTGCAGACTCAGCTGTCTGATTGACATTTGCAGAAAGATATATAAAGACAGACAAAGATAAATGCATCGACAAGCTTAATTGATCTACTCTTAAGGTGAAACTTGATTGTTTTAGAAATGGTTTCAATGTGATTTTAAATATGACTCATAATAGCGGATCGATTTTTTTTCCGCAGGCGCTAGTGTTAATAAAAGTAAAAAGCGCAACACGAGGGGTGATGAAAAGGTTCTGACACGGTTCCTGTTGTGCCCACTATGGTAGACTAATGTGCATGGGCCACGGGGAAGCAATAACTTTAGTAAGTATTACAAGTTACATCACCGTATCATAATCAGCACCTTCGTTACGTGTGTTTTTTGTGAACGGTGATACGTGTGCATTTGCGATTTGAACATTGACCTGAAACTTGATCACAGAGCACACATCAAACTGTGTTACATTTTTGGAGGCATACTGTCATGTTTGAGAACCCACAACATCCAACATCACAGTAGTGTTGACAGTCTGGGACAAATTCATGGTGCACAACCCTGTGATGTTAAAGAAAACCCACCTCGTTGTACCTCTCTTAATGGCTGTAGTCTGTCTGACTTCCGTTGCTGATTGCCCAAGTTTGACAGAACATTTAAAGTTCGCTCTCTGCTCAGGTCCATGTTGAAATGGCAAATCTGCACATGCCAGTGGTCACAAAAACGCGTGCAACACAGGTGCTGATGCTGTTCCTGCTCCGTGAACATTGCGGTGCTGTTCTCCGTTCGTGTGCAAAAAGGAACAGTTTTTGATTGCGCCTCATTAATTGTAATCAGAATACTTGTAGAATAGACAATAGCAGCACAGTTTGTGACCTCTATGCTCATCTTTACCCAAATGCAAATTGTTCATGAAGACAGTGACTTCCAGTTTGAATCTTTGATGGAACACATTCTATTCTGAAAAACGTATTTTGTACAGAAATAATAAAAATGTTTAGAAAAAGATACACGGGAATGCTACATGGGGAAATGAAAAAGGAGAAGAGAGCGGAATGAAAGGAAGCAGAGATGGTGATAAATTTGCAGCCAGAATATGTGTCTAAAAAGCTTCCATGTTTTATGAAATGCACCCATAAGCTACACTAAGTGAAATGCATTAAAGAGGTTGTGATTTGCCTCTGAGACCATTAATAAGGTAAAATACACGCATGGCTAATTTATTAATGCACGCCTCTTGACATTCATTACCACTGAGGCAGCAGCCCTCAGCTCTACTGGTGCCTCACACACACACACACACACACACACACACACACACACACAGGAGTTTCAGGACAGACCTGGTTTGAGTGATACACCTCGGGGTCTCTGCAGTTAAAAGTGTCATCGTAATCGATTGGTGGAGCGGAAAGACAAACTGGAAACTGTCCAAATTACAAATTGAACGGAAAATCCTCTTAGCCAAAACTTTCAACATTTTACCAAACAATTAATTTTAATGAGCAGACTGCCCATTGTGCTGAGAAGACCCCCGCAGTCCTCCTCTCTCTTCCTCTCCCACTTCTTCTCTGTCTCACTGAAATGGCAGAAACTTGCTGATAGGGTTGGAAGAGTAAAACAGATTGGAACGTCTCTGTTCTCCCATAACTATTTGGCTGACCAGAGGCTGACCTCACTATTATCACTTAACATGCGACAGGGGAAATTGTGGGACCAATTTAGAACTTCGAGCGGTGACTCTGGACCTCTGGTTGATGGTCTTTGGCCGTAGATAGAAATCTGCGCTTCATGTAGGAGCCATTTATTCATGAGGAGATGAGTGTTTAAACAGAAACACAACAGGATTAACAACTCACCACTGTGTTGTAAACACGAGGGACTTATGTCCTGTTATAATCTTCAGGACTAAATAAACACATTGGATCATCGTACTGGTAGTTTGGCAACTGAAAAGCAAACAGACTCTGTCCACATTAAAATGCGTGAAAACTTGTATCACATGAACCTCCATACCCAACCATAATGGTAAAAAAACAACCTTTCTTTATTTTTATACAGTCAGAACAGTGGGATTTACCACAGTCCCTGTAACATCTAGCATTATAGCACTACTTTTTGTGCATTCTCAGCAAAGGAATTTCCACAAAACTGCTGTTTTCAGTCTGAGAATCAGTACAGTATCAAAAAACATACTGTAATTGGCCCTATTTTTATCCCCGGCGTAGCGCAGGTGCAGCAGATCCCAGCGCAGCAGCAGCATTTTCAAGCAGCGAAAGGGGCTTTTTTTTTCCAGATTGACATGAACCAGGCAGCGCTGAGATGGGTGGCAGTTGCTGCGCGTCATGATGTAGTAATCATTGTCATCATCAAATATAAAAGGCAAAACTACAAATCAATTGCAATTAAATTACACAAAGGGGTAACAATTGTAAAGCCTTTTCATATACTGATATGGTTTATTAATCTAACCAGCTGCGCAAGACCAGAGTGACACTGCCTCATTTACACACAAAAGATTTAAGAAATTTACACACAGCAGCTTAGGCCATTGACTTAATGGCTGGAAAGAAAATTAGACACCCCATGCAGTTTATTTATTAACACTCCAACATCTCAGTGTTGTTAATAAATAAGTTGCATTGGGAGCTTTAAGTGTGCAAAATGTACTTCTGCTCACTCCTCAACATCTTCCCAGCCCCTGATTTCACTAAATTGGATGAGTGTTCTTTGTTGACTTTGACATTTCATTTAATGCCAGTGTTTGGTGTCTCTAAGATGCGGGTTTTTGTGCTATGCCTAGGCAGAGGAAAACAGGGCCCACTATCTCAGTGCTCTAATACATCTAATACATCAATACCGAATACGGTGCAACACATGTAGGGCTGTAAATGTTACTGGACATGAAAAGTTGTAAATCACACTAATCATAGTTTGCATTCTGGGCAGGTAAGCAGTAGTAGCAGTACAACATGCAGAATTTGTCTTCAGAGCAGCTGCTTGCATGGAAGAGTTCAGCAACGGATGTACCTTGAAACACCATTTACCATTTATTTCCATTATATCGAGTAGGTGATGATTTTGATATGTTTATTCCATAGCTCTTTGAAAATTAGGTTGAAATTTATGAAGTGGCACCTTGTGGAGTTAAAAAGATTGTGCTTGTTCCATTAGGTTTATTATTGGAAAATTACACCACATTCCCTTGATGTCCATTCACATATGATGAGAATATTTGTATTCATCTCAGCACACATCACAGCAGCGAAATTTGCCGTGTTACAGCAGCAAAGGTGTAATAGGAAGGAGCACCAGTTAAACAAGTAAGATATACTGTAGTTAATATGCAACACTTGATACAATAAATGAACAAACTTTGCACAGTTTAGTGTGGGGATAACTCCGAGTAGTGTTTAATGTAAAGTCCGACAGCAGCAGAAAGGAAAGACCTGCAGTATCTTCTTCAAACCAGTTTTTGTCAAATGAGCAGTTGAACAAGCCGTCTTTTTAAACGAGACTGTGAACTAAGAAAATAAAAGAAAGAAGCATTATGAGCAAGTAAAAGTTGCATTAGGAGATAAAAAATCTTCTTAAATATGTGGTGACCTTGAATTGTATGTTAGAGCATGCTTCATATATTCTGTTTGTATGCCTACATATACACCTCCCAACCCCCTTAATGAACACACACACACACACACACACACACACACACACACACACACACACACTCCTCTGAAACATACACTTTGCATTTCAGCAGCTGAAGCAGATTTGTACAAAGCTGAACGAGTGGCAGAGCCAAATTGCTGACAGCTGTTCAGCTATCAGAGCCTCGCCACCACCTCCACCCTCCTCCATTCTCCTCCATCCTCCTCCACCCTCCTCCTCTGCTCTCATAACCAGCCCTCTCACCCTCCATGCACCCCACCCTGGACTACACACACACACACACACACACACACACACACACACACCCTTCTGTCTCCCCCTCACCCTCCTCCTGTCGTGCTCTTCCTGGCCCTTGCACCCACAGAGAATTGTATCATTACATTACTATGTCACTGTTGCTGGGGGCTTACACACACACACACACACACACACACACACACACACACACACACACACACACACACGTGAACACACACAGGCAGACACACACACAGACACACACAGACAGACACACACACAAACACACACACACTGGGCAACCAAATTTGCACAGTTTTTGTGAAATAGGTGGCCCGCAGTACTTTTTATGCTGAATTAGTCTGCTTTTGAATATAGATTTAATTTTAAAATGAGGCATAATTTATGTATTTTACAGGATATTATTATAGGAAGTTTTCAAATATTGGCTTTAAAGATTCATTTATTTCTTTACAGTGTTTCACAAGTCTTTTGTTTTTTTTAATCTCTTTTGTACATTGTATGTTGACACCATTGTTGAGACAAAGACTGTTGATGTGACTTCAGGCCCAAACATATTCTGATGGAGATGTGACATTAGTAAAAGTTCCAGTTTATTCATTTACGGGGTGACTACAGAGGAAACCCGAAATCTCTCAACAACTGCTGGAGGCTTTTCTTTCACTCGACACTGAAACATCTGATAGAAATGATGTAGCTCCACTTCTTTAAAGGGAAAAATCTTGAGAGATAACGACCCTATTAAAATCAAATCAGAGGGCTACGGTGGCGTTGGACGCTTATGTCTCTCATGTCTGTGTGATCTGGTGTTTTTATAAAAGAGAGGCCGAGTCCAGTGCTGGCGATCAGCTGCGAATCGACTCAGACCTCAGGGTCACGCAGACAGGAATTAATCAATCAATATGTTCACCTCCTTAACAGTCATGTGTTTGTGTTTGCATTTCTTATATATGTGTGCGTGTGTGTGTGTGTGTGTGTGTGTGTGTGTGTGTGTGTGTGTGTGTGTGTGTGTGTGTGTGTGGTGGTATGGATGGGAGGAGTGCTGCTGCTGCTCATTAGGGAATGTAAACGGGCTCTTTCTGCTTGATTCAGCAATATTGGCAATGGATGGGATGCCAAGGGAAAATGGACAGCACCAGCAGTTTAAGAAGTTTGGGTAGAAGAGCGTCTGCTTTGAAGACTCAGATACATATGGAAATAACACGTTTTTTTTATATAGTAATGTTATTTTTACTGAGGAAAACACACAAGTATAGTGATGTGAGTAATTCAGCTGATGGATTTGATCCACTGAGAAACTGTGTCCCTCAATCTACAAGTTAAAACATTTTCTATCAAGGGGGATGATAAACATTTACAAACATTGCAAAATTAGATGATCAGATGTACAAAAAAATGTATCTGACCCCTAAAAAAATAATTGACTGTCGTTAACATCTCAATATTATCAATTAAAACGGTAACTGAAATAGTGAATGATAATTTTTGTGTCCCAACTGACCATTCAATCTACTCCAGTTGGTTCGATCCACAACTAAGAGCACGTTAGCTTTAAAGCAACACTTAAACAGCTATAATCTGAGTTATACTTAACATTTCTAGAGTTAAAAATAAAAAAAAGTTGACTTTTCTAAAGCCAAAAATGCAAAAGCTAAAGTGTAGGAAAAGAATTAACACCTTAACCTGGGACATGTTAGCCTCAGTCTTTTATCATCGTATCACATATGGAGCCATCCAGTGGAAGTTTAGAACCATTTTGTACTGTACATGTATTAAGATTATCTAAAAGGCAGCAAAGTCAGCTAAAAACTGAGTCGACTGCTATGGGCCCATGACTCCCAGGCTCTCCGTCCACCCTGATATCCTCCGTACCATCAACTGGCTTCGGCGGACCTTCTGGTGGCCGTCCCTCGAGGAGGTCTCACGGACCTATGTACAGGCCTGCACCATGTGCGCCCGGAACAAGGCTTTGCATCGACCCCCTGTGGAGTTACTATGACCTCTGCCCATTCCCCAACGCCCATGGTCCCATATTGGCCTGGACTTCGTTTCTGGTTTTACCCCTTCTGACAATAACACGGTCATTTTAACTATTGTTGACCGTTTTTCCAAAGCAGCACATTTCATCCTGCTCGCCAAGCTCCCATCCGCCCGGGAGACCGCTGACCTGCTGACACAGCACGTCGTACAGCTCCACGGCATCCCCACAGACATTGTCTCGGACAGGGGCCTGCAATTCGCTTCACAGGTCTGGAAGGCCTTTTGTCAGACCATTGGAGCCACAGCCAGCCTCCCCTCGGGGTTCCACCCTCAAACAAATGGACAAACGGAGAGGCTGAACCAAGAGCTGGAGGCCATGCTTTGGTGTGAGACCACCACCAACCCCTCATCCTGGAGCCATCACCTCCCGTGGGTGGAGTATGCCCATAACTCCCACATGTCAGCAGCCACCGGACTATCCCCCTTTGAGGCCTCCTTGGGCTATCAACCTCCCCTGTTCCCTAGCCAGGAGGTCGAAGTGGTAGTACCTTCCGTCCAGATCAATGCCTGCCGTTGTAGGCGGGTATGGAAGGAGACTCGAGCCGCCCTGCTACGCACAGCGGAACAAAACAAGAGGGTGGCAGATCGATGTCGGGTTCCTGCTCCTGTCTACCGTCCCGGACAACAGGTTTGGCTCTCGACCAGGTACATCCCACTCCGCACGGAGTCGAAGAAGCTGTCCCATAGATACATTGGTCCCTTCCCTATCACCACCATCATCAACCCCATCACAGTCAAGCTCCAATTACCTACCTCCATGCGAATCCACTCAGTCGTCCATGTGTCCCTTCCGAAACCCATAGTCACCAGTCCATTAAACCCTCCGGCCGAACTCCCTCCACCCCCCCCAACTCATTGATGGCGGCCCCGTCTACATGGTAAATCGCCTCCTGGATGTCCGCCGAAGAGGTAGGGGGTTCCAGTATCTGGTGAATTGGGAGGGTTATGGGCCTAAGGAGCGGGGCTGGGTACCCCGCTCCCGGATCTTAGATCCAGAGCTGGTACGCATCTACAACCGAGAGAACCCCGACAAACCTGGCGGTTCACCAGGAGGCTCCTGTTGAAGGGGGGGGGGGGGGGTACTGTTAGGATTCCTGTCTATCCCTAATGTGTTTTCCTCGGTTTCCCTGTCTGTGTTATTTTTTTGCCATATGCTTCTGTTTTGTTTTCGTCTCCTCCTGCAGTACCCTCCTCCGAGCTACGCCCACTGACGCACCTCTCTCCGTAGATCCAGCTGGAGCTCATTCCACTGATCACCTCCAGCTGGATTAAATACCCCGGTCTCCTGTCAGCTCACCGTCAGTCCGTCCGTTAATCTATCCGATATCATGTCCCGTAAGTCTGTCTGTCTCTTTGCTTGAGAATTTCCGGTTCTGATTCCCCGTCTGTTTGCTGTTTACCTGTCGTTCAGCGTTGAGCTTCGGGCATTCACCTGAACGAAGAAGATTCCAGATCGTTCCTCGGAGATCATCTGCTGACATCTTGGCAATCCTGTGTCGAACCTCGGGTATCACACAATCGACCCTGCCTCGTAAGTCTTGTGTAGGGCCACGGGCGTCACACAAGCCCAAGCCAGTCTGCCGGTCGCAGAGGAGGACCTCGGGATTCCACTCTGCGATCCAGTATGCCCCCTAGTGTCAGACCTCGGGATTTCCACACAGGGTGACCCAGCCTCGCCGTTCTTGTGTCGAGCCACGGGATATCACACAAGAACGCCAGCCAGCCGCTCTCAGTGTTGGACCTCGGGAAACCACACAGCGGAGCTCCTGACTACACAGTAGGTCCTGTCTGTCAGCCTGTCTGTCAGCCTGTTGGCGTTCGCGGTGGAGCCAACTTCCGGCTCGGACCGGATTAAGCACGTGAATGCGCATCTGACTTTTGGGACTGGTTCGTATCGGACGGAGCTTCCTCTCAGTACCGGAGAGAGGATCGGAGGAGGAGGAGTTTTCGTCCTCCCTCCTGGCGCCGGACCAACTTCAGACTCAGACAATCAATGTGTTTCCTGTGTGTTATCTCTGCCTAGGAGAAATAAAGACCTGGTTCGAAAGCGATTCTGCTGGTGTGTCTGCATTTGGGTTCGTTCAAAGAACACCTCATAACAAAGACCCGTGCTTTGCTCTAAACCGCATACTTAGGTACTTCCACTTACTATTTTGAGTGTGCACCAACTGTTTTAGTGGCTCAGTCGATGTGACGTATCTTCCGCCGCGCAAAGGATTATGGGTCAGAACAGCAGAGTAGCATGCTGGCCTGCAGACTGTAGAATACAACCGGATGTGGTGGGACATCCTGCTACTTTTGGCATCTTACGTCTAACATACTACATACTTGGACATACTAGATCACTTTCTGGCGTACTGAACAGTATGTTAGTATGGATACTGCAACGCAGGGAGGGAGTGACCAACGACCTAAAGTGTTTCAAACTGCCAATGAAGCTGCAGCTTATTTTAAAAATAAAGAAAGCTGTTGGCGGGTGATACATTCAAATGTTACGTTTATTTGTAGTAAGAGCAGAACTGCAGAGTGTGGTCTGAGACAACACTACCCTGTCGAAGGTCAGGAACTGCACAAGTAAGTGTACTAACATGAAAGAGTGCTATACGTGAATGTACAAAGGAAAGCACACCTGATGACCTACAAGTCGCTCTAAGGATTCTTGCTCACTTTTTTGCTCCTAATACTTTTTCTTTAAATCACTATATTAGTATTTTTAATCAAGCGATGTAGTTCTTCACGGCCTCTGCTGTTTTCAGGCTCCATTGTACAAATGCATCTCACTAAACCATCTTTGTAAATGCAGAACAGGCTTGACCAAACACACGCAAGTCCATCAGGCTTCCAGCACCTGCAGAGATCAGCCTTCACAACCATTTACCGGCTCTGTGTACACACACAGTGAGAGCCCCTCAGTGCATCAGTATTCACTCAGCTCTTCTGTCACACAATGTTGATAAAATGACATTTTCATCACTCTCAGTAGGAGCACGAGGACATCCCTCGCACACACACACACACACACACACACACACACACACACACACACACACACACACACACACACACACACACACACACACACACACACACACACACACTGTCGCCCCGCTCAACACATCACACCCATTCTGCTCAACATGTCCCATTTAATCTGATAGCTGGCTGTAGGGAAATGTGGCAGGAAAATAATTAAAAAGTGTGTGAAGGAGAAAAAAAGGACAGAAGAGGAGAAGGAGGAAACATGGAGGGGACAAATAACAACAGAAGAATGGTTCTTTTTTCATTCAAAGACAACACAGCCAAGGAAAACATTACAGACTGAGCATTTACATTTAGGCGAGAGGTAATACAGAAAGCTGCATAATGCACACAGAGTAGGAATTTCTAGGCTTCAGAGATCAGCAGAATTCCTGCAAATAAAAACTGGTGTTGCCACTTTTCTTCTTCTTTCTGGAAACTTTTGCAACTGAGTTACAGATTTCTGAGAATCTCTTGCATTTTGCCTTCAGTCCAACATGTCCGAGTGCAGCGAGGGATGCTGGGTATCTGAGGAGATCTTTGAAGGTCAAGGGAGACATGAAAGGAAGACCAGGTGGGAGTGGATGTCGTTTGACGGAGAACACAGAGCTACATCCGTACCAGGGCTGCAAGGACAAGAGTTCAGTCTCAGCTGTGAGGATCTCATCTTGACCGAGTCCAAACGTTTCTTTGTCCTAAATTTCTCACCTCTACAGCACAGTCACAGCCTCTTTTGTGCAGTATAACAGTTGTCATAAATCATAGAAGATGAAACAAAAACATGAGTTCAATTTATTTTTTTACCAAAAACTGTAGAAACATAGATTTTTTTTTTTTTTTCCTAAGTGCCCAAAAGTGTTTCCAGTATTGGAAAAACAAATCTGTGCTCCAGTCTGTATTTCAGTTGAAACTTCATGTGACGTTTCAGCCGAGTCCTTCAAGGCCTCCCAGTTGTGCTGAAGAGGGCAGAACTTAATTTGTGTTCTTTTACATAATCTGTATCGTGCAAATATTATATTTTTGTGTAATTTCAAGAATAAGAATAAAGTAATTTCAATTAAATCTCACCATTTTAAGTTGAGATGTAGTTATTCTTTCTGACAGAAGTGTTCGGTAAACATGATTAGTTTAAGCACCATTTAAAATGTGAAAATCTGATGATAATATCTATTTCTTAGATAATAAAAAATTATGTAATTTTGGCAGTAAAAAAAAAAAGAAGAAAACTTGCAAATACGTTGATACTGAACATATCAGTAATACATGCACGGTGAGGGTGTAATCAGTTCATACTGCAGTATTAAAGTCACATTCTGTCTCATTCTGTCTGTTAAATCCCTTTTTTCATGTCTTTATGTTGATACTCACCTCTCCTCTCGTTTCAGGTGCCTTCACTTCCCTCGTCTTTCCATCTGTGATTTTCTGCCTGATTGTTTCCACCTGCTTCCAGTTGTCTCCCGTCTTCATGTGTGTATACCCGGTATCTCCCCCCCCCCTTGGTTACCAGCTCGTCGTAGTTTCCCGGCTCTTCGTACCAGCGTTTTGTTTCCTGTGAGCTCCTCGTGTGTGACCTGTGTTTTTGACCCCTTTGTACTCGTGCCTGTTTGGATTGATCATTCTGGTTTTGAATGTCAGACTGAATAGCCGACAGTGATTCTGTTGTTGTACCTCTGTTTTGCGATGCTTCAGTAAAGCCTTTTGATCTGACCTCCTGTCTGCTGAGTCATGCTTCTGAGTCCGATCGCTGTCTTCCCCCCGGGACAGATTCAGTAGGAACTCCACGTGGTGGCAGCTCACAGTTTTAGAGCTCTTATTGTGAAAATAATACTTTTTGCACTGTGAATCAACATAACTATAACTTGATGTGACAAGGCCAATTTTAAAAGTAAGTTTGTACATCGTTTTTAAGAATACCACCAGCTTTATTTATGAATAAATTATATTTAAAAACCATGACTGACAGAAAAATTCTAAAAACATTAAATTTAAGCATAAAAGTACTATAAGATGAGACAAAAACAATTAACATTTTATCACCTAATATAATCATCAGTTGCTGTCCTACGGACCTTAATCAAATACAAAAGTAAAATCATATTTTTTAGAATCATGCAAAAATAAAAATAATAGTACAATGGGAACACTTTTGTATATTAAGGGATTTTTTTTTTCATGATTGTATTTATATACCTTTACATTTGCAATGCAGGAGGTTTTTACAATGTGGTGTTTACCGCCCAAGTATGAGATATGAGTACTGTTATGTGGTGAGGTGGAAACAGACCCAAACGCAGGCACACAGACTCGGGTAACAGGCAGGATAAGTTCAAAACAGTGTTTATTGGGTACAGGGGTGGTACCTAAAGTCTATGTCTTTCTCCCGAGTCGGGAGGAAACTCCACCAACTCACACCGGGGCGAAGCCAGCTGGTGCAAACCTGGCTCCCCTGGGGGAATCCCGAGGTCCTCCACAGTGGGCAGCAGGATGATGTAGCGTTGGGGGCGCAGCCTCACCGGGGGAATCCCAAGGTCCTCCACAGCAAGCTGTAACAGACTGGGTACTGGAGTGACCAGGCAGCTCTGACTGGTAGCGCTGGCTGATAAGCAGGTATTCCTGGGCAGTCTCCCACCCAAGCACTAACCAGGCCTGACCCTCCTTAGCTTCAGAGATCAGCCAAGATTGGGAGCACTGACTGACACAGAACACATGTGAAGACAATAACAAACAGACAAGGGACTGACAGCACACATGAGGAGAGGTGATTGGGGACAAAACAGAGGGAGACACACCAGGGACAGTCAGGGAGCCTGACAAATACTTTCTCCTTCCACAAAGATGAGATCATAAAACTGGACCTTCCTCTGACGCAGACACTCTCAGGAAGCTGTTGGAAGAGTTTTCTTTCCCTCCCGCCTCATGGTGGCTCTTTGTTCCTCTGCACTATGATGTACATTTTCTATATACAGCACATGTAGCTGCCCATCATTTCCTCTTCTCATGTGTTTTCAAGGAGAATTAGACGCCTTTAAAAACTGCAGCTGTCTAAAGTAGTACACTTTCACTGTCTTGACCAAATATATAGGCAAAAATACAAATGCCTGCATCAGCATTTTTGTGTTCCAGGTAATGCTAGTACAAGTGTGAGCAGACAAAGTGCTTACACAAAAGGGTGTATCGGCTTTATTAGTTTCTAATGTGGACTTACAGGGGTTTTACAGTGCAGGTAGAAGTTAGTGGACCTGAAAACCAGCGATGCTGAGTGGAGACTTTTCTTTTGTCCAGTTCAGCAGCAGCATTTTGAAGACAAGAGTGTGCAGTTTAAAAAAAAAAAAAAAATTAGTTAAAGGAGACTATTAGGGTCAGGCTCATCTCATTCCTGGCCTGATTATCCCTTAAATTAGCTACATTAATTACCGTCATCACGGTGCTGTCAGCACAGCTGGTCTCAGTCACTGGCTCCAGAGAATATAGTGGAGATGGTTCAATGGGGGTAGTTGTGCAGTTTGAAAGAATCACAAACAAGAAGACTAAGAGTAGAATCAGATGGTAGATTAAATGAATATGAGGTTGGTGTTATTCTATCATTTTCTTTTTTTCAACACATCCACACACACACACAACAATGTATTAGTTCATGTCTTACTACCTGCTAGGAGGTCACTTAAAAAAATCGGGGCACTTAAACATCGGCTATGTTCTGACTGCAGGCAAATCTGATTTATTTCTCAAATCAGATCCTTAGGACAGAATGTCCGCACAGTTATTTGCAAGTGAGCAGATCAGATTTGGTGTGTCCAGACATCACCAACCTATCTGCATTGGGTTGCTGTGGTAACGACGTACACGCAGCTACCCCGGCGACACGGCTTTCCAACATAGGAGCTGCCGGCAGGGAACTGGCAGCCGACAGTTTATTTTGGCTTCTTTCAGTGCAGTGTTGTTATCGTTGTCCTTGACAGCATGAAAATCTACTTTCTTATAGCGCTGTGTTAGGGGTAGCATCGATTGTGTCTCTCTGAAAACGACCCTGGCAACGTGTGTCGCGCTGGGAGAGACGCCAGACATCTGATCTGAGCCAGCAGAGACGCATCTCCAGAAACCCGATTACAATCACATTTCATGTGGTTTTTGCTGTTCAAACTATCAATAATGTATCTATATACAATCTGGACATGACAAAAATCTAGTTTGGGCAGCCAGTCCATAGGTTCATATTTAAAAAAGGCTTGGTAATTAGGCACTGTGATTTTATTTTAATTTTTTTTTAGCAAATGTTACTTAGCAGTTACTTGTGCCCAACTCAGTATTTTGTAAGTTGAATCAGATCTGGCTGTTTAACACAAAGATTCAACTGAAGCTGCACATTCCTCTCATTTATTTCATCAACATTTATATGAGCTGAAAACTTGTGAAATTTGAGAAATGTTTACTCACTTGTGTTCAGTCTTTCTGCCCATACAGGTTTTCTGTGGGAGGATTATAACTCTGACCTCACTGACCCTTTAAGGAGTTTATTTTCCCCTTTAAAATTTACTTGTGAGTGATAATGAATTGTCGTTAGTCATTTCCAGAGACATTTTAACTTGCAGTATGTATGTTTGATTGTACATCTTTAGAGGGTAAATTGAACTAATATTCTCGTAAAAGTGGAGCTGAATAACAAGCAGAACTGGTTGATCACAGGTGGATTCCACCTGAGTCAAAGTGGCACTAATTCCAGAGAACCTCCCTGATTGGCTGCTGAATAAAAGGTCTTAGTTTTTTGGGGTTTCTATTTTTTTGGATCTGTTGGAAAATGGAGGAGTGCATCCTGCTGTGTGCTTTGTTTTTTTTCCCATTGTTCTAAATAAATTGAATTTAAAATTTAAAAAGAAACCCCTGCTATGCTGGTCTATTCTTCCCACTGACATTACAAGTATGGTCATCGACAGTTACCCAGTACGTTACTCCAGATGTGCTGTGCTTTATGGCAGTCCGTATGTTACTGGGTACATTATTCTGTATGTTATGCCATATTTTAGTCTGGATTTTATGTTATACATTCCTCTGTATGTTACTTGGTATGTGAGAAAAAGAAAAGGAAAACATTTAAACACAAGTGGTTTCATTGCAGTTTAATTCCACGGCGTTTGTATCGCTGATGTTTCACTATATCAGAAAGAAACCATTTGTAAGGATGCCGCTTGTTTCTTTGTCCATTATGCAGTAAAAATTATAATATTTATATAAAATACACCACTTGGAGGTAAGTGTACTATTTTAGTGTGCTAAGTGCAGAGAGTCATCACAGAGATTTAACAGTCAGATCAGCTGTTAGGAGGCAGAAACAACTAAGACTGAAGGACTAGAAAAGGCTTCCTGGTGCTACTGGGACTAAAATGGGTGAAACATTGATATGCGTCATTCTTTTGACATTAAATTTGGTAGAGTTGCATTTCCGATTTTTTTTTTTACAACACATTGGATAGCACCAGTGTTTACTGATTCATTGATATCAGACTGTTTTTCACCCTCAAACATTGAATTATAATTAGGTTGTTTTTTGCTGGGAGTTTTTCAAATCACACTCTGGCCAGGTGATGGTTACATAGAGACTTATTGGATTTAAAAATTCTCCCAAGTGTCTCTTATCCTTGAAGCCCAGGGTTGTTTATTTTGGCATCACAGTTGTGAAGTTATTACTCATTCAATTTTGCGGATGTTTTTTTTCAGGTGGAAATTCCTAAATACAGCCTACAGGGCTTAAGTGGTATATTTCCTTCCACAAAAAGAGACTTAAAAAAACATTTCATCCTCTCTAATTATTACATAAATATAAAGGCAGTTCTGGTTAAACATACAATACCACATCTCCACTGAATAAGAGAGCGGAGGAGTGGAGGGTGAGATGGGTATGAAGTATATGTACACTGACGAGCTGCTGTCCTGCTGTTACCTAACATTAAGGTGACTTTGTCCCTGGCAGGGTGTCCCACAGGCTCCTACCCACCAACACCAACACATCCCAGCTGCTCTCCCCTTTTAAAACCCCCGGCTGTGTCCCTGCATGGCTCCACTGTTTGGCTCTTTCTTTAGCTCTGGCCGCTCGCTGCCGTGTATCGGCAGTCTGTCTTTAGCCGTGGTTATTCGAGGGTGCGCTGGCAGAGACCTTTTCTGTTCCGGCACGGAGAGGGCCCCGACAACAGCAGACTATGCCAGCTGTTGCCACCTTTATATACAGCAATATGTCATCTCTTTTCTCAGCTCATCTCGTCTGTCTCTCCCCTCTCGACCGCCGTCCTCTCTCCTTCTACTCGCCTGCTTGCTCTGTCTGTGTAATCTTTCTGTCTCTGTCATCTCTTGCTAAGTTCTATCTCTTGAGGCTGTCCACATGAATCTGTCTGTTTATCCATCTGTCTTCACTCCCCCTCTCTTTGTTTTCCTCCTTCCTCTCAAGCCTTCACTCCGACTCACTTTCCTCCACCTTTTGCTCTTCTCCTTCTCCCTCATTCCTCCTTCTCCCTGGCTGATTGCGGCCTCCCTACTGAGGGTGGGTGCGACGTGTTTCTGCGCCCAGCACACACCCCGAGTATTAAACAGGAGCCGGGAGCCCGGGAGATGAATGTACATGGCTCCAGATTAATGAAGTGATTTCCAGGACAGTCCATATTACTGACAGAATCCTCAAATCACACACACACAACTACACACACGTGCAAAGACGCACGTTGGTGCTCCGGACTGGGAAGCGCACGCAGACACAAAGCGGCACACTCCTGGCTGCTTCTCCGATGAAGGATGGATCCGAGTGTTAGGACACGGCTGGGGGTGGGAATACAGCTACTGAGCAATATGAGTGATAAGACTTCCACCATAATCATTCTCTGCTATTCATTCCCCCTCCTCCCCGCTACTCCCTCTCACCTCTGCATCTCCCCATCAACTCATCTCCTGCATTTTATTACAGGGTTTTTTCAAACTTTTTCTTTTTTTTCTCTTTTTCTCAGGGGGCCTGTATTTTCTCTCCAAGTTTCCCCTCCACTGCTTTTGCTGACTGCGGTGCAGATTCTACATTATAAGCTAATGTGACAAAATATTACTGTGCAGATCCTTTTCTATTTTTTTTCTTTCAGAGAAGTGACCTACTGTGTCACAGTTGTCTTGTTTTTTCATCATGTTATTTGTTGGGGAGCTCTGGGCAGGATTTGGCAACGTAGCTAATAGCTTTGGATGCTAATTTTACAATAATTTGAGGACGGTTTTAAATCTTTTTGGCGACTCGGGTCTGGACCCGCGCCCAGCTCTTGAGAAACGGCACTCTAATGTTTGTCAGTCAGATATGTTTTTACACAGCCGTGACGTTTAATTGGGCAGCCTGTCTGCCGTGAGTCATCAATTCTCAGAGGATGTTTGTATTTCCAGATGCTGTCGCTGCCAAAAAGGACCTCAAATCTGACACATCTGATGATGAAATTAATTTTGGTGTCCATGTTGTTGGTGTTTTCAGAACCACAGCAGTGTGAGTGCACATTTCAGCCCTTTAACTATAAATCAGGGTCGTTTTCACATGCAGGCTCGACAGTTTTTTTTCCTCCACCTGTAGGTGGCCATTGGCCTCCATTCATTTATGTACATTATAAAAATCAATTAGCAGACCCTTTAACCTTTACTGAGAAGCGTTTTCCATTACACTGAACCAATGGTACATTTTTGTCAGTGTGTTACATCATTGTTACTTACAACAGCGGTGTAAGCACTTATTTGAAAAGTATGCCGTGTGCTATCTCATAACAATAACTCAACTAAGTTTTAATGGCAAGACACCATAATAACGTTTCCATTAGTCCACATTTTACTGTGATTTAAAGTATCAGTGATTTGTAGCAAAGCAGTAACAACATGCATTGTACTCTTTTTTTCCTGTACATTTATGATGCTGAGATCAGGGCTCTGTTGGGACTAAACCACGTGTTGCAGGACTCCTTGTTCTTGTGGATGAACTTATTTTTTATACCTGGTTGTACATTGGGGCTCGATGGCGTCCTGGAGATTGAATTTAGGACGATAAGATGCCTCGTTGATGGTATCACATGACAAATAAGAATCAAAACGTCTGAAGTTAAGCCTCAAACTTACTGTTGCTTAATGAAATTTGGCAAGTATGTTGTTGCCGGCAAAATGGAAGATGGTCTGGGTTTATGAATGCTACTTTAACACCCCCACGTGTCTTTTTGCTGACCTCCAGTGGTTTTGTTTCTCACCTTGCAGCAGTGATGTGCAGGTGTACTCCTCCACTCTGTTATATCACTGCTGGGTGTGCTTACAAATGCCAGCAGAGCAAAGTCTACCCAGCCACACCCATCAGGGATGCTGGCTGTGGTCAGAGATGAAACAGGTGTGAAACATCATTTTTACTGTTAACGACTCGTTAACTTGATACTGCAGCGCAGGTGCAGCGGTCATCCCCCTTAAACTGCTGTGGTGCAGCATTTTGTCCGTTTCTAAAGGCTGAAGAAGGAGCAGACCAGCACCACCATCCAAACTTTACACAGGACGTTGGCCTATGAAAAGGAAACTGTTCTTATAAATAACTCTTGCACCGGTATCATGAGAACCGCTGGCCAGAGTAGGAAGCTGTTCAAAGATACGTCAAAAACATGCGTCTAATAGGCACCAAACACCAGTTTGAAATCTGCTGCTGAAAGATGTTGAGGAGTGAGCAGAAGTAAATTATGCAAACTTAAAGCTACCAAAGCAATTCATTTATTAACAACAGCCAGTCAAGGCACAACTTCACCTCAAAATTGACACCAACAATTTCTATGTGGCGTTTGCATGTTCTTCCTCAGCCTGCAGGACATTTCTCCGGTGCTTCCGACTGTTCGGTCGATCGGTGACTCTAAAGGAACTGTAGGACTGAATGTTTGTCTGTCTTATTGTGTTGGTTCCTGTGATGGACTGATGACCTGCCCAGGCTGTACCTCACCTCCGCCCAGTCAGCTGGAACAGTATCCTGCGCCTGCTTGACCCTCGACAGGATACGCGAATAAAGACAATGAATAATGGTTTAGAGAAGTTATTTTACTGGATTTTGTATCGGCTCTTCATCTCGGCTGCAGGTGAATTGCATTGTGGATAATGTAGGCACCATGTTTAGAGGAGGAAAAAAAGTGTGAACTAAGACAAGATGATGTCTCTAGTTCTGCTGCATCGATTTTGATTGTTTTTTTAAATAACTGTTGCAGCCGTGTAACAAATCACTGGTCCACATGCAAAATCTAATTCCTGCGTGTTCAGTTTAGTTTGACACGGAGACTGACTGCACATGTAACACACAGACACACATACAGCAGTGGAGGGACCGTGCTAAGGAGTTCAGGTATTGTGCCTGACTGAGCTGTTCTGACTTTGGTCGGTGGGCAGTAATGACAACCAGTGACCCTGACATACGCTCCGTCCAAATGAACATGTCTCTACATGTCAGCTATCCATCTCTGTCAATCTCTCTGCCAGACTGCCTGTCTGTTTATGCTCTCTGCCTGTCACCTATCTATCTCTGTCTTTATCACTCTTTCTCCCCTCCCCACCTCGCCTCACTCCCTCACCCTCCCACTCTCTCACCCCGCTCACTCTCCCACTGTCGGTTTCTGAAGTCCTCTATATCTTTTCCCAACTCTTCGTCAAAGTCAAGGTTTTTCGCTCTCACTCAGCTTTAGCCCTCATCAGTTGAGTTTCATTGATGTTTTCCTGGATGCCCTCTGCTTCCCACCAAGGTCTTTCCTGCTCCTCCACCTCCCTCTCTCTCACTGAGCCAAACACTCTGTCTTCACAGTCACTCTGAATCTGCACAAAAATCAGAAAAAAATGGTGAACAAAATGTTATTTTGAAAACATAAAGAGCACAGAGAACGCAGCAGGATTTAAAGGTATTTCCAGCTTGCCTGTACACCATGCATACTCAATAATTATGTTATTTTATTAAGTAGTGCAGAAAATATATTTATATTTTTTTTACTATTTACATGAAGCGCATTATTTTTGCTCAGTAATTGAAGAGCAGGATGCATAGAATTTCTATATTACTGAGGTAACACAGGAGTCTGGTTGGGGTGGGCAGCAGCTACTGTGGCCTCCATAATCTGACTGCAGCTCAACCAGCTGATAATTAAAACATAGTTTGCATTTGCAACTTTTATTTTCTGGCCAAATGTGATGAGCGTATGTTTTGTTTTCCATGAGTGCATGCAGAATGATGTGTCCTATACTGTAACTGTTAACAGATACACTGACTGCACGATAAAGTGTATGCTTCTGTGTACATGTGCAGTGTGTGTGCCACTGGGGCAGTATATATCTGCATTGGCTGTTTACTGCATTGCAGGAGATCTGTCCTAACTGGCGGGGGTACAGCCTCCCGGCATGAGCGCCTCATCTCGAGGAGAACGCAGACGTCAAAATCTGTTTTATTTCCCCCAAAAGCGTTCCAGCTCTCGTCCCCCCTTCAGTGATTATTAACGGAGGAAGTGAGATGATAGATGAGTCACGGATTCAGAGGGATGACGGCAATGACAGCAGCAATTGGCAAACTTTTCCTTCTCATTCAGCGTTTCTTTTGTCTGTTGCTGTTTGTCTTGATGCTTCATGCTGATTGTATGATCAGGTGCTACGTTTGTGAGCACTGCTGTGGAGAGGTTTTCTTGTACTTATCTATATTGTTTGCATGCATATAGTCTTCTGTGGTAATTCTAGCAAATTTAATGTTGAAGTATCACTATAATTTCTTCATGGTTGTAAAACGAGGTCATTCTCTCATGCTTCTGAAAAACGTATATGTGAACACACTTAAAGCTTCTACACAAGACCTGTACATTGCCCCAAAAAATAACTGGCAATTGTTTTGTCTTTTTTGGCATCGTATCAATATTTGGGTTTGTGCATGTTTTTAATGCTGTGCACTACTTTCCTTCAACAGTAACTCAACACACCCTGAAAACGTTATTTTTTTCTTTTAGTGGTTTGGTTTGATTTCCTCACCTTGCAGCAGTAATCTATAGATATACTCCAACACACTGTGACATCCTTCAGCAGCTCCTGTCTCTTTCAGACTCCTTTCTGTAAAAGCCTACTTTCTTCTGATTGGCTAAATTCCAGAAGGCTTCCTTCAAATTAATATAATTTCTTGTACTTGATAGGAAATGGCAAGTTTTCAAATCCATCCGTAAACGTTTTAGCTCAAATCTTTTCCGGAATATGAGAACGGACATGTATTAGTGTTGGAGTGTTTAACTGTTGATGATATTCACTTGCATGACAGATCCATCATGAATCACAATATTGATAGGTCATTACTTGTGGTCTTAAGTTGTTGAAGAGCTGTGACTGACAGAAACAGAAACATAGGTCAACATAGGGGGGGTTACATAGTCATTATTAAGCACAAGTTTGATTTGTGCTGGGCCCTTTCAACCCTTGTTCTTCTTGGGACATGAAAATGTTTGCAAAAAAGGAGCCGGAGAGGAGAAGAGAAGAAGCAGGACGAGTAGAAGTGGGGACATCCACTCTGTCTCATCACAGCCACGGGGACAAAAGTCAATTTAGCAGCGACCTCTGGGCTACTAACGGTCACCCTGTAACTCCATCAAACACTCCATCTCAGCCTGAGAGTTCAACACATGCCATCTTCAAAGAAACAACTTAAGAGAACGTCGTCAGTTTGGCAGAACATACGAAACATTTTGAAAAATGGCTGCAGAGTTAAAAACACAAGCTGAAACGGAAACACGCTGCAAAAGCTCAGACAACAACTCAATGTTTCCAGGGGACACTGAAGGCCAGTTCAGACCAAAGACTCACAACGAGATGATTTGAAACTTGAAACTACTCGCAAATTTGGAGTCCAACAACTGGACGAGAGGGTGCAACATCTCCACGGCAACGATCGCCTGTACTCCCACGTTGACCGCTGGCTATTCAGTTTTTTTGTTGCTGGATATAATTCGAATTTGTATTCTAAATTGGAGCCACCCATGGGTGCTTCGACTGAGTGCCCAGGAGTTTTAAGCAAATTTATACCGGAACTTGTTTAGTCAAAGTCTTCATACTTTTTCCGGAGCAGTCCCGCCAATAGAAATTGACCCTCTGAAATTAAACAACCAGTGAGAGACTTTTATTCTCACACAAACTGTGACAAGCACTCACTCGCGCTGCTACAAGTCCTGCACTTTATGTACTCATTTGCAATATCTATATTTAGAATTCTTTGCAATGCAACATTTTATGCTGACACCCATATTTTAGGAGTATATTTATCTTAAAGACTGTTTGTCGTAGTTCCTATGCACCAAAGATGAGGAGCACTCATTCCGTTGCATGCAGATCTTACAATGACAATAAAGGCTTTTGATTCTGATTCTGATTTAGAGTTGATGTCTCCTCTCTAAAGCAGAAAAAAAAGACCAACTATCCTGCACCATGTTCTAAAACTGTTCAGTTACGTCTTGACAAGCTGAGTCACATGAGGGAACACCATCAGCTGGCTCGAGTCGGAGCCAGTTCACACTGCTGCAACATTTCCCTGCAAGAAAAAACTGTTTAGTCGTGTTGCAAATCTTTGGTGTGATCTGGGCTTTAAAAGAGAAGAACGCTGCTACAGCGTTGAGCACTGGATACTCTTTATTGTTCAGGCATAACATTAAATTCCCTTCAGATTAACAGAAAAGGATGGATGTCTGAAAGCGCCTTTTAACACACACACACACACACACACACACACACACACACACACACACACACACACATGCATAGAGATGCTATAAACCCTACAAATTGGTGGGACCTATTTTAGTCTCCTGTGAAAGTTTAGTAAACTCAGCTGGCCCTTTGGCCCATATCCTCTTGCTGCCTTATCCTTAGCTTTTGTGTGTGTGTGTGTGTGTGTGTGTGTGTGTGTGTGTGTGTGTGTGTGTGTGTGTGTGTGTGCAGCACACGGCCAGCTACATCACGGGCTGACAGAGCCCTTTCCTTTTATAGCTGCCCCCTGAGTAACCAGCCCAGAAAAGGGAAGAGGACAGGGGACAGACACCGAGTCACATTCTCACACACACCTGCTCGCTAAGACACACACATACATGTACACACTCTTAACACACAATATGCTGCGCGCTGGTATACACGAACACAGGACCACAGTTCATGTGCATAGGCAGCAATTCAAAGGTGAGTACATGTTTAGGAATATTTTAATGCCTATAAACAGATGCACACGCAAATAGCAACACATAAAAGTCTTGGTAGGACACACACACACACACACACACACACACACACACACACACACACACACACACACACAAACAAAGGCCAGACACATTCATGTGCGAATAACAATAAAGGTGATCTCTGCTCTGTACTAAGACTGAGATATACAGTTCCTCTTCATACTGCTGATCTACATGTTTTCTAATTAACAACGATAATTCCTACCTCTCCTCAATTTACTGCACTGGTAATAGGGGATATCATGACAGGTATTAACCCAATTATCATGAGAATTATGGCCCCCTTCGTGCCCTAGCTGTGTTCCAATGTGAGACACTAACCACCACATCCATCCTGCCTCCATAACAAAGCCCATTAGGAGCCTCACAGCCACCGTAATGGCCCAGAGGATATTTGCATGAGTGGAAATAAGCTTTATCTAAACAGCTAATGTTGAGTTTAGAAGTATCTAACTTTTCTAAGGATGTTTCCAGCTTTAATTATGTCTGAATAAACCAATAGAGTAACGTGAGAAGAAGTCAGCTCAACTGTGGAACGACGGCGGAAACACCAGTGGGCCATGTGATACCAGTGTAGTAGGCAGGTAGCAAGGTTCATGGGGAAAAATGCATTACAAACATAATTAAACAATATTATGCAAGAGGGTGTGCTTTCATGTCATTATTGGCACAACAGTGACGCGGTCAGAAAGCATCTCTGAAGTTACCAACTATATAAAATATGTCATCTAAATTTGTATATATTGTGGGGCAATTCGCTCTCAAAATATAAAACGTTTTGTTCGTGCGATCTCCATTTCCATGGCAACACATGAGGTATAACTGGAAAAAACAATCAGTCTTTTACTCTTGTGTAAATAATGCAATGTTTACTACTCCAGGAAGTAGTCTGACCCTTAGCAACCACCTAGCAACAGAGGATTTCTAGTCCCCAACTGAATAAATACAGAACATAGAAACATTAAACTGATCAGTTAGCTCAGTCTGGTTGGAACAAAGATATAGATAGAGATATAGAGATATAGATAGATAGATAGATAGATAGATAGATAGATAGATAGATAGATAGATAGATAGATAGATAGATAGATAGATAGATAGATAGATACTTTATTAATCCCCAAAGGGAAATGCTTTCGCTACAGCAGCATTTATAGATACAGGAAAGCAATAAAATAACAGTAAAAAATATTAAATATAAAAATGCACAGTATATACAATAAAATAGAATAGAATAATTAAATTAAAACTAACTAAACAACAGTGCAAAGTTTCTTTTTTTTAATATATTTAAACAATCAAGAAAAACAGACAACAGTGTTATTGTTGTATGATGGATTTTGCCATATTGTACAGTCTTATTGCAGTACAATAACTCACTATCAATATCTGATGAACAAAGATATCTGATGAACAAAGATATCTGATGAACAAAGATATCCATGGACTCATGTGTTTTTAACATGTTAGCTCCGTGTCATGTGTTCAAACCAAACCGGTCCAGCTAGCCTCCTCTAGGATTGTAAGTGCGTGACTATCCGTGGTGTTACGGTACGGGTGCTCGGAGCGACCAAAAAGGACCAAAAGAGACCCGACTTCACCAAATGGGTCATTTAATAGAACTATAACATGTAGAAAGTGCATTATATTACATATTATATGAAACGCAACTCTAATTCTAATTCTATATTCCCATTGAGAAGGTGGAGTGATATTTCTGGTGATGAGCAGGATGTGATGTCATGATGATTTGAGCATGTTTTGAATTTACAGTTGACTACTTGAACTACTTGTTGTATAACACTGCACTCATTGTGCTGAACTGATCTACTGTACATATGTGGTCAGTCAGCTGTCACAACTATGCTAAATGATGACTGTAACAACATAGCTCACATTATCCAGATTACACTCAAAGGTGTCCAGTACATGAACATATACATTTTTAACAGCAGAGCTTACAATGAACTGAGGAAACAGTCGAAGCATGAGGGTGTTCCTGAGTCTGGCTCTGCCCATCTGTGAATACAGTCTGGAAACCATTAAGGTTTGTTCAGCCTCTCTGAAGGTTGGACCAATGAGCAATCGTTGAGGCTGGTTAAGTGCAATAATGTTGAAGTAGTTCCAACAATGGTAGAGTTTTGGAGCATATATATGGTGATTAATACTGAGTGGTGAAAGGCTGCTCCAATAGTTCCAAAATAAACCCGAAGTCTGCACCCATTAAGATGCAACAACTGGAAGCAACCCTCGATGCAGCTTGGTCAGACCCATATATTCATATGCAGTGAATTTGGGTCTGCTAATACCAAGCTGTATTTTCAAATCTGTTTCAGGCTCCTTTCCCCAAGAACATGTTATGATAGTTTGCTTTAAACTTTTCTCATCCTCCCATAGTGAGGATCGTGGCTGTTCACTGAAGCCTCTGCATGGTTGGACGTCCGTAGCGTTTCTCAGTGTGTAACCGTTAGCCAGCTGGCTGTAGCAGGTTGACTCCTCTGAATCATTTGTCTGAGCTCATCATCTGTGACAGCTGTACTTCTGACCTGTTTGATTTTTTTTTTTTCATCCTTCATTTTTGCAGTAAAGAGGTCGGTACACCTGTTTTCACTCAACATTCATGTATTTTGTCTGTAGCAGTAAAACATTCATTTTCATTTGCAGGAGACAAACTTCTGCAAACTAAACTGACCAAACACTCTTAGTACTGAAAGACCTGCTATAAATAAACTGAAAACACTCGTTAGCCTAGCAACATTAAGGCGACAGATGACCCATAATGCACCTTACATACTTACATACCGTTGACACCGCATACTTTTATTTCTTCATTCAGTTTAGGAGACACAAGAATGCTTAATAATGCCAGAGAAAGGTCATATTGTGATGACTGTTGCAGGCTGTAGAAATGAGGTTATGATTCATCTGCCATAAACCTTAAATTAGTTGAGACTTGACCACCTAAATACTCGACTTGACTTGGTTACACATACAGTAAATACTTCCTTTTGAAATGCTGCCAAACAACCTACAACTTTTTGCACCACAATAAAATGGAGAAAAGTCTAAATTTAGATGAGAGAAGTTAGTTTGTTTCACAAGTCATCAGCCTATACACATAAAGCATCAGCCCAATAGTTTCCCCTCATCCTATACAGCATGGCGTCTATTTTCCTCCCTGCAGTCGTGCTACGATTCTGAAGCATAAATCATTTATTTATATGTTAGTTGCTGGTTTTAATTACAAAAATAGCTCATTTATGATTTTGTTAGGATTATAATTGTTTATCGTATTAATCATTAGAAAAAAAACATCAATGTTTTTTATTCCCCTGCTGGTTTTTAAATAAGAAATCAGAGGGGAAGCCGCCTACTGTGGGAAGAATACAGAATAATGAGATGTTTAATATAAGTGTTCCTACAGCTCAAAGATCAATTATTCAAACTATTGTAAAGATTATTTGGAATTTCTGAAACCTACTGACGTCAATGTGTAACCGTTCATGTGCTTGTGAGAGTGGTAGGGTTCGGGTGTGACCGAACTTTTAAAACTGAAGTTAATTACAATTTGTCATTCAGGGCTTTGAATGTACTTTATTTTGATCAATCATGACATGTGACCCACAGCTGATTTAAATTAATATTTGTAATGGGATACGTAAATGACCAAAGTCAGAGCCTGCTTTTATTTTTTTATGTTCTAAGGTATCTTATGTGACATTTCGATGCCTAATCACTGATGGAGGGAAAAAAAAAAAAAAATCTTTAAAATCACTCAGATGGTTTTTGGCTTAAAAC
This sequence comes from Embiotoca jacksoni, assembly GCF_022577435.1. NCBI lineage: Eukaryota > Metazoa > Chordata > Actinopteri > Embiotocidae > Embiotoca > Embiotoca jacksoni. The sequence continues at coordinate 1,675,297 of NW_027185396.1, forward strand.
TCATAAAAGGAATACGTTCACATGATACTTATGAAAGATTAGATGATTCCATTACTGATGTTTTAAAGTGTTGTGTTGCTTGATGGAAAATGTTTTTGGGCCCAGTTAATCATCACCTGGAGGGAATTTTCACACCTAAAAGTCCAGACCAACAAAAATGTTTTTGTTACATTCTACACATTTGTCTTCGTCTCACATGGCAATGCTCGTTTCACTTGACATTGATCGGTTCGTAGGCGGTGTGCGTCTGAAGTTGGCATGTTGTCAATTCAGCTGGTAGCGTAAATATCAGCACTTTAACTTGTGCAATTCTAAATCCCCCATTTAATAACTGCTTTTGTAAGACTTTTGTACTGAACTGAAAGTGAACAAGCAACTTGATAATGTGCATTTGAATGACACTGTGAACAAATAAAGGAACAACTGGATGAAACCAGGTAGCAAAGTGAAAACGTTCACATTTTGTTCCAGAAAATGTTTATATTAATGTCTTAACCTAAATGATGTGATTCTCTCTTCTTTTTCTCCCAAGCATGAGAAGTTCAGGTGTGAGCTGTTAGCCACCTTTCAAGGCTTCCTGTGTGCCTCCCCACAAGGTTTGATATATATATATATATAGTGGCCTGTATAGTGTATGACAACATTAGTATGAACAGTAACATCAATCTGGGCTCTCCAGCATATGAGCAGTGATCCACTGTAGCATATGGATGGAGGGGCACAGAGAGAGGGGAAGCATGTGAAGGATCTGATTGTTAAGAGAGGATGGATTTTTAGAGGGGAAAGTCAATTATGGCCCACAAAGCACTTGGTTAAAATATCAAGGTCGCTATACGGTGATAGGCCCTGTATCCGTGCTGTGTCAAAGTGCCATTTTTCATCGCTTTGTGTCTCTTCTGGAGGTCAAACCTATTTGGGCTTCATTTATTAACCCTAAAGTGCTGCTGCTGGCAGGAGCCGGGCTCTCAGCGACGTGGGGCTGGGGAGCAAAGCAGAGGTCGGATCGGAGGAGAGACACAGCGCTGTGTGTGTGGCTGCTTATGTGTGCAGCAGCGGGCGGATATCAGTGTGTTTGTGCGCGTATGTATGCCCACACACGTGATGCTCCATCCATCTAATGGAGTAACACTTACGGTGTGATGGACAGAGGGGACACTGAAATCCACACAAACTCAATCTGTGCTTATTGTCAATAAACATTAGAGAGATCATCAAGGAAAAACAGGGGACACTTGTTTTTATTGCAATAATGACAGTGCTTTAGAAGATTAAAAATCAATGGAGCCCAGCAGCTCACCGGGAGACGATGTCTTTAGAAGTAGTGTCCACACCACTTTTTTAATTTTTCCAACAGAGTTCAGAGGTGAAGGAAACTCCTTTGCTCCCCCAATGAGAAGTTTCTTCATTGGGGGGATCCAAACGATGTGAATTGTTCCTTTAAAAACTACATATATATATATCGACTGTGGAGTCGCTACAATACAACACACTAGTTTTCACTGTTCAAAATCTGCAACATGAATTAAAGAGATCTTGACCTTGAACGCAGCATCCGTTTGTCAGTGACAGCATCATGTTCACAGCTGCTGGTATTTACATGTTTATCTGTTTCTGTTGCAGAAATGGGAACTATAGTGGACAAGTCTCCTAAATTGGTTCCTATAGGCACTTTTACACTGAAAGAATTTTTTTTATATTTCTAAAAACTGTTGGAATAGATTCCCCCCTTTTTTGAGTACACACTTCAGGAACTAAGGAGATCACAGTTCTTAGAACTGTACTAACTCAAGTGTAAGTGATTGGACCAGATGTATGTGTACATTGTTTGGTCTAACATGAGCCAATGCAGCACCAGCAACCGCCATTTTAAACAAACCTGTGTAAAACTTTAGGCCTGGAACCCACTGCCTGCGTGGTGTGTGTGTGTCACCTGTGTCTCACACCCCAACAACATTGAAATACAGTTGTGCAGCAACATTATGTCACTTCAACCATTATATATTTGGCATAGTAATTCATAACTATAACCATGTCATAGGTGCAATGTGCAGATACTGTAGAAAGTTTTAGCACATTAAGTAATCTTGAGTTTTGCTGAATCGTCAAAAGCCACAGTATTGTCCAGCAAAAGAACTGGAATCACAGAATATTTTAACAGATGAACTTTATGTAGTGGTCGATGAACTTGAGACGTTCCAAGAACAAACCAAAATGAACAGTGCGGCTTTTCTTCAGCTTTATGTTGGTCTTTTCAGTCGACGTGTAGAGTGATGCTGAAATTCTCCATCACAACTAGAACAAGCAACAAACTGTCTATCAAGCAAAGTTAACAGCTGCTGGATGGAGTGACCCGCCCTCATTTTGAAAGGAGAGGAAGATACTATTACAGAGACACCACACTGTCCTGGATTTACATAACTGTCGAGAGCAGGCATACAGGGCTCTGGAGGTCAGACAGATTGCCAATACCAAACAATGTTAAGATGATGTGCAGCAGATTGACACGTACACTTAAAATAGATAAAGGTGGATGTACAAGCACAGCAGCATACACACACCACATGAATACACTATAGCTGAATAATGTTTGGGCAATGTGCTGTGTGTAGGAGCAGCACTGAAACTATTCTGCTTAAGGGGGTTTTAAGTCTCAACCTGTAGGGGAAAAAAATAACATTAAAATATGAAAATTAAACGAACCTCTTCCCTGCTTCCAAAAACCACCACCGACAAGTATTACAGCCCTCAGAATATTCTGTACTCTGTACTATTAAGACAGGGCGTGGATTCCTCCACTGCTCACCTCCGGCCACCTCCCACTTCCACTCCTCCCACCGGCTGGCACAGCTGCAGTCAATTCCAGTAATCACCACCTGGCAGTAAATCAACCCCGGTCCTGCACTCCACCTTCATCAGTTCGTTCCGTCAGCCAACCTGGTACCTTGACACAATTGCTCACTGTAAGTTTTTCTCATCGCTCGAAACCTGGTTCTGATCCTGTCTGTTTTCTGCCTGAGCTTCAGCGTCGATCCGCAGGGATCACCTGGAGAAACCCACCTGTTGCCCGCGTCGATCCACGCCTGCCGGTCAACCCACCTGGAAGTACCTGATTGTCTCCAGCTTGTTTGGCTTGAGTCTGGACTTCTGAAGGACGTTGGACAGCCACTGACTATTAACTGCTCTGAACATTCTCTGTGCCTTTCCCCTGCTGCACTCTGCACTCACATTTACACACTTGCTGCCTACGCCACCTGGACTCAACATATATTCTGACATTAATTAGCCATTGCTCAGCCGTTTTTTTATTCCCCATAACTGCTTCTGTGTCTGTTCCCGGGTCCTCTGCTCACCACACATAACACACTAGACCAAGAGTCTGCTGGCAGCTCTGTGAGGCTGAAAATGCAAAACATTCACTGGTTCAAGGGCCTCAAATGGAAGATTTTGTTTCTTTGTTGGTGATATGTTACTGTACATTTAATATTTGGGGTTTTTGAGTTTACCCAATAAGAGATTTGGGCGAGTCACCTTGGAATCAACAATGTTATGATTATTTATTTTTTTTTAAACCGTTTTCTGATGTTTTATTGACCAAATGATCCATCCATCCATTATCTATGCCTGCTTTATCCTGAACAGGGTAACGGGGGGGCTGGAGCCTATCCCAGCTCACATTGGGCGAAGGCAGGGTACACCCTGGACAGGTTGCCAGTCTATCACAGGGCTGACCAAATGATTAATAGTAAAAAATAATCGGCATATTAGTCAATAAAACAAAAAGATTGTTACATTGGAGTTTGCATATTGGGTTTTCTCTCGGGACTTTGGCTTCCTGCAACAGTCCAAAGACTTTCTGTCTTGATTAATTGTTCACTGCTGGAAACTTGTCGAGAGTATACCCTACCTCTTGCCCAATGTCAATTGGCATGGTATCTATTACAGCCATAAATCCAGTAGTTGCTGAAATATCTTGGTGTAGACCAAAACAATTGACTGACTGACTGACTGAAGCACCAACGTTGCCGTCTTTAAAGCCATGCTGCTTTAGCATTTCTAAAACCTCTGATGTTCTTGTAACTATGACTGAAACAAGTAAGAATGAAACTGCCAAAGCACTAGACTTGTTTCATAACTTGGTCTAATTAAAGTTTTTACATAGCGCCTGTAATACCTTTTAAACTAAACTTTCCCCTCATGTTTGCTGTTTTGTGTTTTCTTAATGAACCTGTTCTTTTAAAAAAATTCCCCAATGAAGTCGATTGAGAGAATTGCACCTGCTGTTGAACAGTCTGTCAGAGGAAGGCACAGCCAAATCAGGTAAATGCCCTTGGATGTACCAAATCAGGGAACGAGCTGTCTGATTAATTCAGTGTTGATGGTTCGGCTTGGTTGTGGTCTTTTGTGTTCATTGTAAGAGAGTTGGCATGTTTGATGAATGTGCTGCTTTTCCTTGTTGTCTTATGGAAAAGTGGAAATGAGCCCACAGTGAAGGACTGTGATTGATCAGTCCATGTATTGTAGCCATGCTTTAGTAGAGTGCTACTTAACTTGTGTGTCCGAGTGCGCATATGATTGTATGTATGTTTGCGCATGTCTTTGTGTCACCCTGCACTTACAATCCCGACTCATCGGTACGAAGTGTTCTGAAATTAATACTGTCCATTAACACCTTTTTTCTCAAAGGTGATCTGGTGCTGACTCAGGTTCTGAGAAGAAGGATGTGAGTCTTGAAGGACAGTCCGCCGATGATGAACTCCCCCTTCACCACACCTGAAGTGAGGGATTGTGGGATTGGCACTCCTAACCCCCAACCCTGCCCCTCTCACAAAAGGGAACGGAACGGCACAAAACGCTGATGTAAGAAAGCAGGAGGAAACCACATTAAGGGTCAAGGAGAAGAGAAACGTAAAGAGAGAGGTGTAATGATTTAACTTAACTGTAGCACTTTCTACAAGAGAGAGGCCAAAGGAATAAGTGAGATGAAAAAAATAAGGCGAGAAAGAGGGGAGAAATGAATCATTGGGACCGTAAAGAATACAAAAATATCAGGAAGATAGATGACAACACAAAGAGGAGAGTATGATATTGTCCCACACTCTCTTTATGACAGTTTTTCTGTGATAAGAGGTGGGTGTTAGAGATGTTGACTTGAAAGAGAGACTGAGAAAGAGAGATTGAGATGTAGAGCAAAAGAGATGCTCAGATTAAATAGAGACGGGATGGTGACATCACTTAGGAGATGAAACCTGCCAAAGATTAGTGTGCCCTTCAGGCTGGGGAACATATTGTGTCTCTCTCTCTCACACACACACACACACACACACACACACACAGTCATATTTCCATCACTTCAGAGGACATTACATGACTTACATTCGTTTCTTGGAGGTATTCCCAAACCATAACCGCTATTTGCCCAATTCGAACCCTTTCCTTTCCATAATAGTCAGTTTGGTGTGAATTCTACGACCGTAGTTTCTTCACTGATGACAGATTAGAATGGATATCACTCGAGTCCCTCAGTGTGGCAAAGCTCAGAGAGAGTCATGATGTTTCTGCCCCATGGGGGCCACTTCCTCACAAAGTTTTCTTTGGCTGAAAACCAACGGTGATGTGAGCCAGACCTCTGGAGGCCATATAAATCTATAAATGAGCCCACTCTGAGATTTCATATTGCATCTTAATACAGATGGGATCATGCATTACCCTTATCCCTATGAATGAATACTACCATATCCCCATTAGGACATACAAGGGTATTTGCATAGCCCTAATGTATATTGAGATTATGGAGATTACCGAAGACAAAATCCAACAGTTTTCATTCATACCAGCCAAAAGGCAGAAATACAAGGGAAGAGATTTTTGGTGGACCGAAAGAGACCGATGATAAACTTCTCGAAATAGCCCAATAAATACATATTGGACAATTCTATCGTTCACAATTTAGGTATAATGGCAATGTTACAATGCTAATTCACAAAGAAGCGAGCTCTTCTTGTAGCAAACCAGAAAATAACTGGGTGTTCAGACCCAAATCAGTCCTGTCCTACAACAATCACAGCAGCTTTCCAGATGACATTGTTTTGTGCTGCCACTGAAACGTGACCGTTTTCATGTAGTCTTCTTATTCATCAAAATCTTTTCACAATGACAAAATCGGACTGAATGGGTCACGCCTTTACGGTGTTGATGTTGGTGGGGTGTATGCTTATTTAGATTTATATCCAATTTGTCGGGGTGAGTATCACCATAGGCCCAATGGCGTACTATTATGAAGGTTTTGCTGCAATATGCTGATTATCCAAATAACGTATTTTGCTATATACTGAGATTTCCTCCAAACTGCTCCCAACTAGTAAGATGCCGTCGGCCAAATTCCAAACTCGAGGCCTCTATACAGCCGTCACAAACCAATGGGTGATGTCACTATTGGTTGCCGCTTGCTTTAACTGTACCAAAGTTGCCATAGGGATAGACATTTGCAGGATTTTTTTTGGGCACTTTCCCTTTCTTTGACAGCAGTTGTGTGTGTGGTACACACTCCAACCATCAGACCACCGGATGCCGCTGAACTGACTCAGAGAGGGAGAGAACAGCAACACTGGCAGCTGCATGATGCTTGACCATTTACCAAGACGGCATGCTTTAAATAGCAGCAGTACATGTCATGTCAATACAGAAGCAAAGATCTGAGACTGGGTCAATGCAGCCAAACCCTCACTCTATTACACTCAATATGATTATTAGGCCTGACCTGACTCAGATTAAGTGGGCCACTAAAGAGACTACTGCATTGGACATATGTTACCTCAGGACCATCGGGTGATAAGTTTTACTATAGGCCCAGTGTTCGGCTGCAATTATGCATTTGGCTTTTTTTATTTAAAAGACAGCTTATTGTGCTCATTGCAGCGTGCTATCAGCTATGCATAAAATAGGCTCATTGCAGCTGTCCATGCTCAGGCAGTGTGTTGTATTTCTCTGTACAAGTTCAGAGAATGTAGACATATAGGAAATGAAGCCATGTGGGAGCCAATGGAAAAACAGCAGCAGAGTGCAGTGAAAAAATAGTGTAAAAAGTATGATGTGGGCCTGTGATCCCTCATGGAACATGTCTGTGTCACAAAATAGACAAAAAGAGATAACAATCTGTCAACCCCGGATATCATTCAGCAAGTGATAAAGTTGTTACACTAAACTACAATGCACTGGTCAAAAGAATCATTTTTTTAGCTTCTCTTATGCATGACTTGGCTGAGTAATATGAAATCTGGATTTGTATAGATTCAGTAATGTGGTTACAAATTAAACAAATTCAAAAAAAAACTAAGGTGAATTTTAGGCTTTTATCACTTTATTTAGTTAATTTGATACTGAATTTAACAGCAGAAAATTCACTTTTTAGAGAGAAGGACCGTATTGTCAATGGTGGCAAGAGTAAACATGCTAAACCTCTTGGGCTCATTCATTTCCAATTGATTCCAAACAGAAACAAGAAGTAGACTACTGATTCATCCAGCGAGCGTGAGCTGTTACCGTGAACACAAAACCAGCTATTGAATTTCATTAAGTAGTAAATAAAGTATATAAACATTATTTTTCTACTGTTGTCCTTGTTCAGAGGAAAACCAAGTGGTATTTTTCTTTACATATCTCTGAATTCTGTCTGATTCTGTCTCAATGCTTTTGGTAAATGTATCTTACATTTGATTTATTTTGTGTCGATGAGGGCTACAAAATAAACTTCATGAACTTACTTTATTTTGTACAATGCATATTGTACTGTATATTGTTTCTAGACAGCGCTCCAGACAAAATACCTATATTTATTAAAAACAAATATCACAGATAAGCTGCCATGTACAATTAAGACACATTAAAATACTATACAACAATCCCTTCAGTATTTATTACATTGTTCTCTGGGTTAACTTGTTTTCTTGTAGTTTTGATTTTATATGGACAAAATAGAGTCAGTTCAGTCAGTCTTAAAGCAATTTACACACTGTACCTTCGATCATTTAACTAATGATTGGTGGGAATTATTCACACTCAAAGCTCCCGATGCAGTTTATTTATTAACACCACCTCATCAGTGAGTAAAGACCACGTTGCTTTTCATCAGCATTATTAATAAATAAGTTGCATCAGGTGCATTAAGTGTGCGCAATTTACTTCTACTCACTGTTCAACATTGTTTCAGCACCTGATGTCACCATATGAGTGTTTTTTTGTTCACTCTGACATTTAATTAATGCCTGTGTTTATGAGACTCAGGATTTGTTTGGCTGTCCGTGACCCAGTAAACACATTTGTGGCCATAACTTAGGAATTAATTCGCTAATAATGAAAACATTTCACACAATATCTAATTGGATCAGATGGTGAAGTGATCAGCTTTTCTATCCAAAAGGTCAACTTCACTGACATCATACGGTTGTGCAAAAATACTTTCCCAGCTATTATTCAACACTATAATTCAGGAACAGAAGGGGAGATTGTGACTATATTTCATATTTGGTCAGATACTGAATTGTTGAGACTGATTTGGGGTGTCAACCTTGAAACTGTGGTGATTGTAAAGATCTGTGCTGTGGGGTTTAAGATGTGTGAAGCATCCACATTTAAAAATGTGTAGCTTTTTAGCAGCAACATCCATATCTGAAACATTTTCAGAAAGCTTTATTGGCTGAGCATGTGAACACATTCTGCAAAGTTTTCACAACCTATAATATGAGTCTGGACAGATATGGATCTAAACTACAACTTGACTGGCCGATGCATTTTCTTTTTCTCCCGTCCCTTTCTTGCCGGTGGTTTCTGTTTCTCTCCCACACACTCTTTTTTTCTGTCTCTTAAGTTTGTCGCTCTTACAAATTAAACGTTGACATTTTTCTCAGGCCTGAGGACTCTGATCAGAATATTCATGGTTATTGATTATTTTGGCTGCGGAAATGGAGACTGCCCTTCCACATTTATTTGTTTTTACACGCCTGTTCTTCAGTCTTATATTCATGTGTCTGTGAAGGGAGAGAGAGCTTAAAGGTTAATTGACAGAAATAAGTAATAGGTGAGAAAGAAGTGGATAAAGCTGAGTTTATTAGCGGCTCCAGGTGTCAACCAAACAGACATGGTTTGTGTGTGTGTGCCAACGGTAACTTTGGGATTACAGCTCAGTTTTAGTCTGAAAATAGTTTAATTAGTTCAGTCATGTCTAAGAAAATGTATCCTTGAAATTGATACTTATTTAAGGGTGAAGATAATGTTTTTTAGACAGTAAAAGGTGATTCCTTCTCATTTTATTTGAAATCTTGAATTATTCAGTAACCTATTATACTCAACACAAACTATTAACAGAAATCTACTACGGGCCATCTTTGAAAACCCAGAAACACTCCTGGACAGGTCACTAAAATCCTTTTTGTAACTTTTTATTAACTAATATTGAAGATATATTTCAAGCTGCTAGTTCCTCATAGGTGAACCTACCTACTGTAGATGGTCTAGATCTTCTCTTGATAGGCTTTTAACATTCAGCAATTAGCCAGTTACCTGCATTTTTTTTTTTAAGTTTCCTCTTGAAAAAAAACCCTAAAAAAAACATCCCCATATTCAGACAGTAACAAAAAGATTAAAAAAAAGTAAAAAATTAAACAAATGATAAAAAAAAAAAAAAAAAAAAAAAAAAACTCTTAATAAGATACACTTGGGAGTCTTTTGAAGAACCCTTAAATCACCAGGCCAGAGAGATATTTGAAAAACCCCAGTTAAAATTTTCAGTCCTCCCCAGTTTGTCCAAATATAGTCACTTCTGACCTTGACTGAAATGCTTCAAATGACTCAATGGTTCAAAACAGCTATTCACAAATCAGTGGATTACGTCAAGGTGAGTACTCACTTGGTTTTCATTAGAGATGTGGCCTGGTCTCTGTACAGGAACCTCCAGAGCACAAAGGGTTCATGGATCTGAAAGTTGTTGTTGTTGTTGTGCATATAAACAGCCTTTTTGTTAAATTTTACAAATAAATCCAATTCTGTGTTTGTGTGCTCGTGGGAAAAAAATGGTGCTTAAACTTTTAAATATATTTATGGTGTTATGAGCTCTAGGACATGATCTCTCACTGGCTGCTCACATGTCAACTCTGCAAATGGTGCAAGTTTTAACTTACGACCCTGTTTCAAAAATAGTTGGGACCCTGTGTAAAACGTAGATAGAAAAAGAATGCAATGATTTGCAAATCATAAGTTTTGTGTTTTATGTCAAATATGTGCTCATTTTGAATTTGATGGCAGCAACACGTCTCCAAAAAGTTGGGACAGGGTCAACAAAGGACTGGAAAAAAAAACACCTGGTGGAACATCACACATCTAATTAGGTTAATTGGCAACAGGTTAGTAACAGACTGGGTATGAAAAGAGCACTTTAGAGAGGCAGAGTCTCTGATTTAAACAGCAAATCATTTAGGGATGGTGTTTTACCCACTGAAAGCCAGCAGTCAGCCAAACATTTAACACAGCTTGTGTGGCAACAAAAACAGTCAGATATTAAGTGAAAAAAATGGCAATTTGGTGGGTGAGACACTTGTAATGTGTTTGTTTGGGGGCTTCAGGGCTCTGAGCAGCAGTTTAAACTGTCAACAGTCACCTTACATCTGTGTGTTTAATTCATTAGTATGAAGGCAAAATGGGAAGCAAGAATATGCAGTTTACTGGTTTTTCAGTTTTAGCCACAGTCACAAGCACATATGCACACTTTGTACTCCTGTACTATTAGAGGAGACAAGCTTTTCCAGCTGGATTTCTGAACAGCGCTGTGATTAAAGTTAACAAACCACTTTAAAATGTCTGAGAGCAGTGTAGCATATGACAGGAGAGGCAAGAGGGACACATTCATGAAACACTGCAGGCCATGTGCTCAAGTTGTCTCCTCATTACAGCCATCCTTTAACACTGCAAGGTTTTGTTGATGAGTTCATATAGTTGTCAAAAGTGTTCCTGCAGTTCTGATTTTAAGAAATCTGTTTCCGTTTGTCCCAGCACATGCAGTACTGGTGTGTACAGTCACATTAGGACGGAGGATACTGATCAAAGCTTTTTTTCTTTGAGAAATAAATCAGAAACAAATCATAATCAATGATAAAGAATTTAAACACATTTACGGTAACCCATAAAGAGATTTAAGTCAGGGTTTTTAAATTGTCCTGTATCAGAAGTTATCAGCCATTTAATGCAGACGCCCTTTTAAGCACCTGTAATAAAACACTTTAAAGCTGGGAAATGTATAGCCTGAAGCTATGGTCAGTTATATACGATCAGGCTAAAGTCTAATAGTTTAACCAACATTTGGAAATCTGTGCACCAGCAAAAAGCTTGAATAAACACTATAGCGATAATAACCATTGGCGGCAGTACATTAGTGATACTTTCTGAGTACTCAACATTCATATACAGTCACTGCTCCCACCCTAATTTCTTCTCTTATTACCTTATTTTGCTGGGTCATATGATTTTAGCTTTATCTTCTTTGTCTTCCAGGCCAAGATTCAGCACTGGAAATAGTTGGAACATAAAGTTAAAACCTCCCTTTGAAAATAGATTTCTGTCTTTTGAATCCCCAAACTATAAATCCTGACGACTTCGGTGACCACCAGACATTTCTAGTGCCGCCATCACGTTGGCATTTGTGGTTTTGAGTTATTTACCTATTAAAAAATGTTGTTCCCTCAGTATGAATTTGATTCACTTTGGTGATCCTGTGACAAAGTACTTATTAATATCTTGATTTATAACCAAAACAATATTGTCATCAACCACAACTGTACTTTGTGTTTGGTGCTAATTAACAAATGTTGGCATGCTATTACACCAAACTAAGGACTGGGCTTGTGTGTGTGTGTGTGTGTGTGTGTGTGTGTGTGTGTGTGTGTGTGTGTTACCACTGTTGTAATGAGCATTCTGGGATTAGCATGTACTGCATGCAAAGACCCATGAATGTAATTTAGTTTCTGTGTCTGAGTGTCCACAGGGGTTTACGTGACATCCATTTCCTCACCTGCATGTCCGTGAAGACCATACAGATCAACAAACATCAACACCTCTGGAATATAGACAGTCAATACAAGTAGAAACAGATCTGTATGTTTTTGAGCACTGCCTCCACCTATTTAGCCTGGTGTGAACCTGACCCAATTTCATTGCGTGAATATGGGTCTGTCAACCCTCCATAGGGAATCCTTTGCAGCCGTTCTATCCTACTGGGCGTAGACCTCTGCTTAATTCCAACCAATCAGCTCACGCCGAGATCAACTGACACTGCCACTGCTGCAACTACCTACGGCCCGTTTGTTTTCCTGAGTATAGCGTGTTTTTAAAGTTGGTTTTAATGAACTCCAGCAGCGATTATTCTGCGCTGAACGTTCATCGTTTTTTTCCGGTCACCAGGAGTTGTACCGGCCGTCCAATCATAGTGAAGGAGGGGTTGGACAAAGGCGGCTAACCACCGACACTGGTCCCTGATTGGTCCGCCCTTCAGAGTGGCTGTGCAAACAATAATACGAGCCAAGTTACCAGACTGTATTCACAGGGAAGAAAAACTGAAGCTGTGCGCGACAGTCGGAGCAACCAGACTGACACCTTTTGTCTCGTCTGAGCTCTGGTTGGCGGACATGTTGTGTTGCATCATACTGGAAGTCTTTTCAAACTTTTCTTGTTTTGCTCATGTCATTTATACACTCAAGGAAGACATATAGACACTAAAGGAAGACCTTGTGGTAAATCATAATAAACACAACACTAAAAATGTCTTTTAGTCATGCAGAATTTTTTTAAATACTGGAACTGTGGCGTTGCCAGGAGTGCCGCCCCTCTGACCTGCTCGATGTCCTCTTTTCTCCTCCTCACTCCGTCATCGCTCACCCCCCTCCCGCAGTCCTGTCTGCCCTTGCCCTTTTCTCCACCATCATTTTGAATATACTGAAGACAGCTTCAAGTGAATTTCTCTGTGAGTTTCCCAAATATTTTGTAGCTGGAGGACCAACTTTTTCCCCATTTGAGTGGGTCATAAAATTATTATGAATCTCTGTTATTTCTTTTTTCTTCTCACCCCTAAAAAGAAATTATTACCCAGAAAGCAGTTTGCGCAGAGCCTCTAGCTCTTCTTCAAGCCACTGTCTCAGGGAGTGGGAGTGAATCAGTGCATGAGGGATGGTATTCTTGACACAGCTGTGTGCATGGTTGTATTGTCGATTTATGAATATTAATTGAGGTTTGACACTATTATTGCCTGAAATGCATGCTGAAAGATGGCATCTTGCCCGAATCATCTACACGGCAATAAAAAGTTAAATTGGAGTGCTGCACTGTATTCTTTATCTATGATTTATGCACTTTGCCGTGACTGAAAATAGAATCTGAGAATCTGAGGACAAAGTACTGAGGACCTGACTGAAACCATATCCTCAAAGCATCTGCTGCCATGATGAGTCCATATCGATCCAGCTTTGGCAGTTTGGCTGTTTTTGCGTGATTCAAAGATTTTCATGCTACCTACTGGTTAAACCTTCTTTAAATGCTCCATTGGCCACTTGTGTTTTCTTGTCACCTTTTGGCTGTCAAACACAATGAAGGAGCGGCGTTGGTGGACAAATATTGCTTTGAGCATCAATGAGTTGGAGGACTCATCTGGAAAATTATTCCAACAAAAAACTCTTTATCTTCTGTCACAATAATCAGGAGGTAAGCAGTTGAAATACAGGAGTCACGCTCCAAGTATTCCACCAAAAACGTTCACGTTCATTTGATTGGCTCCTGCAGGGCCTCGCTTCAGGTCATCATGTTTGACAAATTGACCACAATTGATTGTGAACATGGACCTAGCAAGCAGTGGCATTGTTGCACAACATCCAGTTCTTTTACTACCTTTTCTATTTTTCCACTGCTTGGTGCTACAGATGTAGCGTATGACGGGTACTAGTGACTTTAATCTCAACAAAGCTGATTCGATTGCGGACTAAATCAAAATAATTCAATTAAATTGTATTTATATAGCGCCAAATCACAACGCAGCTTATTTCATGGCACTTAACACATTAAAGTCCTTCCAGCAGAACTTTACAGCATCATACAAAGAAACCCAACAATTCAACAATTCACACGTACGCTACGAGGGAAAAACTCCTCTTTAAAGGAGAAAAAACTCCAACAGAGGGAAGGAAAAACGTTCTTTTATCAGGAAGAAACCTCCAACAGAACCAGGCTCAGAGGTGGGCGGAGCATCTGCTTCGACAGTTGGGGTGAGAGGAGAGCAGAGAGAGAAAAGAACAGCATAGACAGTTCTGTGGAGGTTCAGCACCACCAGTAACATGTCTCACATCACTTGGTCATTTAAGTCAATATTAGCATCCACATATTGATCAAAGCAGCTTTAACGTGGGGGAGAAGTGTCTTCAAAACTAAACCGTCATCCATAAATGAGTCTGAATGGAAGACTGTTCCAAAGTTGCGTTGTTGACAACACAGGGGTTTTCCTTGGTTGTCAGCGTTGTCTATTTACAATCTTGTTCCTCCGCTGACATTCAGCCGTTAAGGTGTCGGGCCATGATGATGCCTCTTAAGGTAAGACACCTTCATTTTTAACAGACATATAAAAAGACTATCTGAGGCAGCCCAACAGGCGTGAAATGTGAAAGGAAGACATTCGAGGACAGAAAATGCAGAGGACTCAAATTACACCCCTCATCGCTTCACTACCGACCACTCCTTAGTACAGTCACCGCTCTCCCAGACACCAAAATGCCTTTTAAACCATCATTTAATCCTGCCTAATGAATTAGAATCCCTTTTTCTCTTTGCTGGGTAAGTAGGGCTTAACGGTAATTGAATGGGTAGTACTACTCTGCATAATTTTTCTTATGCTAAGAAAGGGCGGGCGAAAAAAGAAAGATAGGTGAATTCAAAGTGAGCTTACAAAGAGGAAACTGGCCTTGAGTCCACAAGATGATCTTAAGAGGAGGGGCGGGGGCCGCGCAATTCCTGCCTGTACCACCCCTTTGCTGACCTTTCTGAAATGGACTTTAATGCATAAAGTGGAATAAAGCAGAATTAATCATGTGCAGGGACTAGGTCATGGACAGGGGTGTACCACAGATGGCTGAGTGGCACTGTTGGTGTGTGTGTGTGTGTGTGTGTGTGTGTGTGTGTGTGTGTGTGTGTGTGAAGGCTATATATATGGGGGGTGATTGTGACCAACCCTCAAACGCACAAACACACTTACATACACACACCCCAAGATGTAATTCGCATTCTTTGTCAAACATAAGTGCAGACAAGGAGAGTACACACTCTCTCTCTCTCTCCTCACACACACACACACACACACACACACACACACACACACACACACACACACACAGAGAGCTCTTGCATTTAATCACCCTGTTCAGTTTGAAGAGTTTCAAAGGTTACCGCTGCAGCTGTAGTCAACTGAAGACCTTCTTCGAGCTTTTCTTTCTTGTGAGTAACTCGCGAACCTTCTCTGTGATTGTGTAGAAACATGAGTGACTTCTTTTGTACATGACAGCTCACATCGTGGTGCCACCGGGCTCTTGTTGAGTCCGTGTCTCGGCGGGTCAGAGGACTAAAGGCTGTTTTTCACTGGTTCCGTCTCTGACGGTGCCACTAGAGGGACTTATTAAAGTCGATGCTTCATATCCCACCGGTTACGTCTCACCAGCGTCCCAGAAGCGGGTCGCAGCGCTGCTCCCGCCAAAGATTGGCAGCGAGTCCGTTTGCGGCGGAAGCCGCTTGGAGACCGCAGTGATCTGAACACAGCAGATCGGACGGGCAGGAAGTTAGTCGAGAAAATAAGATAAAGTCCCGGTCAATTTTAAAAATAAAACACCCACGTGCGAACCACCGAACGTATAAACTTCACTACATCGCCGTCTACCCCGGCGGCCTTTTAATTTGGACCAGACATTCTCCTCCCGTCGTCCATTCCCGGAGACACGGTAGTTACACAATAAATAGGAGGATTCATGTTTTTAACCAAAACACAGCAGCTGTATTAACTTTGTCTGCAGGCTGCAGCACGAAGTAGGAGATGACAACAAGAAACACAAAACAAACAAAAAAGAAACCGTTGAACAACATTTACCCGCGATAGAAGCACAGAAATGAAGGAAACATAATCAAATGAGGAAGTGGGATAAAACGAGCAGACAAAACGCTTCTGACATGCTGCTGGTGGAATATGAAGCAATTCGGTGGAACATGAGTGTGTTTGCTATGATGATGAAGTTATATCAGGCACCGACAACACTTTCAGTGAACTTCAGTGTGACGCTGGACGATGAGGGCTGAAAAATCAACAGGAGCCACAATAATGTACGTTTTTTCCATTTTAAACTGCAGTTTTAATATGAATGAGAACTATTTTATTCATTTTCAACATTATGCTACTCTTCTGTTGACCTTTTTCGAAAAGAACATGATGGAGTTGGAGTCAGATTTAGGGAAGACCATGCTGCAATGCTGAGTTAAAGATACTGATCTGTGTATCACAGTCTTTTAGCTGAGTTGTGGAGTGAGAATGAATTCGGTAGTTAGCCGTGGATGATCACATCTGTCATTTCATATGGCAAAATAGTCACTGACGTATCTGGAATCAAAAATCCATTGCGAGCACGGGTGAATCAGGTGGTTGATTTAAAACAACCTGTGATCCCGTTTCCATCTGACAACCCTCACCAAAGCTTTTCTTGTCCATTGCATCCAGCTGTGTAACAATCCGGCTTCTGTTGCAGCTACTGGAGACGATCTGCTGACTTTCTTGCCAGTCTGTGTCTGCGTGTTTCAAACCACACGGGACCCTCCTCTCCCGCTGCCATGTTTTATCTCAAGTCTGTTTTTGCTTGACCAGCTAACATCTCTGAGGCATTAAATTCACTTGTGAAATTATGCTTTTCATTTATTAAAAGAAGTTTTTTGTATTTGTAATTCGATGGAGAGACAGAGAGGGAGGAAGGGAGCTGCCTCGTTGGGACCTTTGTTCAGTCCCACCTCCTGCTCTCTCTCACATGTACTGTGTTTGGAATGAGTTCATTTCACATTTTTCTGTTTCTGCTGTCAGATTTTGAAAGTTGCAAGAAATGTAATCATGGGTCATAAATATTGTGTTAACCAGAGCTCATTATCAAGCTGTTGCGCTGCAAGATAAATGAGTGTTTTATGATCACTGACAAAATGAATAAAAAGAAAATCGAGGTTGATGACAGCAGCTGGGCTGTGGACATCGGCTGTATTGGTATTTAAAATGAGTGATGACAAAAAGTTAATTAGACTAGCTCCTCCTGCCTGTTGCTCACAGCTTCTGTGATTGCAGTCTGGAAACCCTTTTCTCATGAAGGTTTGCCCAGCCACTCCGATGGAACAGCCAATCAGCACGCAGTGGGAGTGGCTAACTGCAAAGAAGTTGAAGTTTTGTCTTGCTTTATGTGTTTTTGTTACCTGCATGGTTTTCTTGTATCAAGTTTCAACTTCCAGTGTCATACCGTTGGGTCCTCATCCTGTCAACTGTTTACAGACCAGGTGCAGGAGAAGTGATTAAATGAAGGGGGAACATTCTTAATTAATGTTATTCTGTTTGTGAAAGCTAATAAGAAACATTCAAAATATGCATCCAGTGACCGATCGAGGAAAAGTGTGCATTTCTCCCACCAATTCATATTTTTAATGACATATTTGTACTAAGCTTCATGCTTTTGAATAAACACGACACACTTCAAGGACCAAACAAAGGACTTGCTGTCCAAGTTTGAAAAGCAATGAATCAGAAATAAAACAAAGAGGTGTCACAGGTGTGTCTTTATTTTAGAGAGTTTCTCAACCAGCTTTGAGGCTGTCTGTGTTGGTGTTTGGACCGTTTGTTCTGGATGTCTGGAACCAGCTGAGATCAGGTGTGGGGCAGATAACAAGGATGTTGGTGCACGTATGGAGGTACTGCTGCAGGAGGAACGGAGCCGTTCTCCTTAAACAGCAGCACCTCCACTTCAGAACCACTGAAGTAGTTCTTCCTCTTGGAGTCCGATGCTCCACGGGCTTTCAGCATTATTTACTTTCTCTGAATTCTTCTTTTCTCCATCACTTTCTGTGACTCTGTGTGCATGTGGGCATTAGTGATGCTTTTATCTATGCTAATTAGGACCGTGGGATTCATCAATCCAAGAACACAGGTGCAAATAAATCTACAATTTAAGAACACGCCATTAACCTACCGCAGACTTTTCTGAGGGCTTTACTTGAGAACAAATTTAAGAAACATTTGAAGAAGATATTGGTGAATGAGGCCCATTGTCATGAAACTGTTCTTTAATATACAGTTCTTATTAAGCCTGAAGTGAGTTTTTGAGATATTTTTCTGGCCTGGGGATGAGGACAAGGACACTTTCAAAATGTTCCCAAGTAACCTGAGGTTCATTTTGGCCTTACAGTTACTGACTGAATCAGCTGAAATAAAAAACACAAGAAGAGAGACTAAGACTTATTAGGTTGAACTTTTGACAAAAAGGCCACTTGGCAGAAGACATAACTGCTCATTTAGTTAAATCGTAAAGTCGTGATCTTCTCATTACCAAAATGCTTTTATTGCTACAGTCAGGACTCTCGATATGAACCCTGTGGTTGCTGGTTTGACTGGAGGGCTCAGTTCACCCACCACCCACCCCAACCTCCTCCTGCAGAGTTTACTACAGTTCATAGATGTGGTGCTTTATTCAATTCAAGATAAATGTTGCCCTTAAACGTGATCATAGATGTAATTGGTGAAAACAATTAAGTTGTGTAGGAACTTCATTTCCAGAGGAGAGTTTAAAACAAGAACAACTAAGTTTGATGTTTCAAGTGCATTTCTGGCTGAACATTTGGGACAAATCTTCTATCAGCATGGAGATGGACTGAGTCAAGGAGACCTCAGATATGGTGCTAACTTCAGCAATCAACTGAATAAGGACAACCCAAAGATATCACCCTATTATTTCTTGTAAACGTGAAGAACTTCAATTGTGTAGTATCAAAACCAACCAGGAGAAATGCCGGCGTTCAGGATGGGTGTGCGTTCCCTGCTGTAGTGTGCGAGCTGGTGCTGTTAACATTTCAGTATTCAGGTGAACAGCTGAAGCAGCTGGCTGAAAGTGAGGAGGGCTGCAGGTCTATCTCTCCTCTGATCCAGCGAAGCCTCGGGGTTAGAGACATGAGTAGAGGGCTCACCGCTATAGCTCTGAGACCCAGTCACTCTCTGTGGGCAAGAAAAGCTTGGACGCGACCTCGCGGGAGCCGAGCGAGGGGAGGGAGGGAGGGTGGGAGGGGGGAGTAACACTTCAAATACCGTGTAAGGGTTATACGATCCTCTCAGCACAAGAGAGCCACTCTGGTGTGAATGTGAGCCACTGAGAGAGGAAAGGAGAATTAGTGAACAGGAGGGGAGCGAGAGGGAGAGAGAGAGGAGCAGAAGTCATAAAGAATAAATCACTGAGCTAAATGAACAAGGGAATGAATGAAAAATGAGAAGGTAGGTGCGAACAGAATGTGTAGCGAAGAAAAAGTCAGTCAGATAAAAAGAAGAAAAGAAATGAGATTTGGAGGAGAGGGAGGAGGGAGGGGGGGCAAAGAGAGGGAGAGGCAGATTAGTGAGTGTTCAGCTTGGTAAGTAATGGCAGCACAGTGACCTTACTGCAGTGCTGCTCCACTCTCTGCGTGTCAGTGTGTGCGCTTTTGTCAGTGTGAATGAAGTTGTCCGCATGCGAGTGTGCAGCTCTGCATTGCAGGTACGTATACGTATGTGTGCACATGTGGTCAAACAAAACAAAGGTCAGCGTGAGAGGAAAGTGTGTGTGTGTGTGTGTGTGTGTGTGTGTGTGTGTGTGTGTGTGTGTGTGTGTGTGTCAGATAGAGAGACGTTGTGAACCAGCGTGCAGAGAGAGTGCAGTCGGCCGCGAGGTCGGACTGCTCGTCTTCATCCTCGTCCGCCTGCCACCACACGTCAGCGCCGCCCTCGCCATCAGATGTGACAGCCACAACCGCTAGACTGCACGCTAAAATAGCCACCATACGGCTGTTACGGGCCCCCGGTCGCAGAGCTCTGCTTACTGCTGATGACAGAATCACATTTCAGCACCGGCTGAAGACGTGGAGGGGGGGAAGACGAGGGAGTCGGAGACACTGAGTGAGGCGGAGGGAAGGAAAAGAGGAAGCCTCAGTGGGGAAACTGTGATTTCGTACATGAACAGCCAAGAAAGCGTTCAGGACTGGCTGCAGCTTGTTGCAATTTATTAACTCAACAAATGACTAAAATATATTCTGTAATACAGAAACGTAATCACAGGCCAAAGTAGAAAGGTGAATGTAAAAGGCAACTGGATGTTTAAAGCTCTCTTCTGTAGTGACCTTCAGCCTTACACTATATTCTCAGTGAAGATATCTTAACGAGGTAGGAGCAACCCGATGGAAAAAAAGGACAACAAACCGGCAGAAGCAGGAAGCAGAGTGACGAGCTGTAACCCGCGACTCGTCCGGTAAGAACAAAGTTCTCCGAGTAACTCGGCTGACGATATTTAATACAAACCTGATTGAAACGAGCCGATGCCAGAAATCAACCAGAAGGGTCGCGAGCGGTCGTTTCACTGACAGAGCACGTGGACGCCGGCGTCTCAGCGGCGCTGCAGCAGCGAGGAGGCGGGGCTCTGTGTGGAGGCGGGGCTCTGCATGTAGCTGTGTGCGCGCACAGCTAGTGTCTGTTCGAAGCATTCATCAGCACGGATATCGACAAACTCATCAAAAGTACATTATCCGTACTGGATACTCGTTTCAGCCGAGTACTCGTCTCATCCCTACTAATTTGCCCCCGTGGTCACTCACAGTATTGCAGCGAAAATATCTTCTGTCACTTTTACATATAAACAATCTGTCAGTGTTCATCACTGCTCACTCCTGGAGCACCATGATCTTATTTTTGGTTATTTTGTTAACTTAGATGTAAACCGCACAACACATTCCACTCACTGCACAAACACGCATCCAACAGCTGACAAACTCATCACATGTTTAAGTGTGTTTTGTTGGTTTACTTTCTTCTAATAAACTTTGTTATTTCAGTAGTCCGACCGTGTGTTTCTCCCGTTTTTGTCATGACACTCTTTTTATGATGAATTGCATTCTGTGGAGGCTTCATATTTGGAAAGCCTCTCTATCACCGAGAAGTCATCACAACGTAAAAGCGTGTGGACGAAGCAGGAAACACGAATGCACTCATGCAGTGGGTTGCACAATGCCAACGCAAACACTGAAGCTAGGAAACTTTATTTTGGTCGTACATACATAACACAAGTGATGTCGTACATATTGATATATGTGTGCTATACATTCTTTCATCACCAATTATAACCCAGTGACATACAAGTAAAGACTTTTACTTGTAAGCGACTTATGCTGCATTCAAATGGAGCTCGTGGTGACAACACCATCGCGTGCACCGTATACTTGGTATTCAAGTTTTTAAGTTGTAAAAACACCGTCGCTAGGCAACAGGAACCTGGATGGCATCTAGAAGCCACGGAGGCTAACAGGATAACAGGGAGGTAACGTAAATGCAAAGGCAGAGGGAAAAGATGACGCCTTTGGGAAGATCAACATTTTCGTCGTCGGCAATTGTCTAAATTATGACGACAAACCCTACATGACTAAAATTAATTTGGTGAATACCAAAAGAGGGCGCCGTTCATATGGACTCTCCTTGTGGACATGATAAATACGACCCCATTTGAATGCAGCACAGGTTTAAACTGAGTTTACTTAAGAAAGATCTGAAGAAATGGTTCATAACTGAATGGGTTTGGTTCACATCCCCTGCAGCTATTTTCCAGTGGGTACATGGAACAGACAAAGCAGTAAAAATTAGCAACCCAAAAGCTTTTCTTAAAAAAGGATTACAGTTTATCTATACATTATATGTATTAAACCATTTAGTAATCATTTAATGAAGCCATTAGTTACAACTTTTCAGTTCAAAGATGGTAATTCTAATAACAGTGGTATTGAATAATAGAACTGACTCTGAACATTATCATGCAGTCAACGCTGTCCAGCTGTTCGAAGCGGGTCTCCATCGAAAAGCACTGAAATGGTTTAAATGCAGGAGAGACAACAAGATAAAATGCCGGTGCTTCACCCTTTCTGCGGTGCCATCTCCGCAGCGTCTGACCCCCGAACTTTAAAGCCTCCTCAGAGCCCTCTCCCAAAGCCGGAGCCCTGAAAGCAATCCTGCGTCTCAGGGGAATTTGGTCCAGCGCAGGTGCACTCTGTAACTCGTACAGCCTTTATTACTCTCATATATCCAGATCCTTCAAGCCACAAAATGCTGCTGATTCGAACTTTAGCGTCTCAAATGTTCCACAGCATTCCTTTAAAAAGCTCAGCCGTGTCTCCCCTGCAGACCTTTGTTCCTGACGCTGAGTTATACTCCCGTGAAGTCTTCTATCTGCTACGGCATCACTTTCTGTCATCGCGGTAGGTTGACTTCACTTTCTGTCACATTTTGGAGTGTAAATGACAAAATAAATAAAACTGTATTTCAGATCTTTGTGGATGTGATATGCAATGTTGCCCTGTTTGTGATGTCATAGATTTTTCTGTGACAAGTGACAGCTGAATAAAGTATCAGTCTCATGTTTACTGTGTTGTTTTGTTTCTCGAGCAGGTACAAAACCAAGTGTTATAAACTTCATTTAAAATAAAAGACAAACCCTGCTCATACTGAACTTCTTAAAAATGTTCTCGTAGGACTTTTCATGAATTTATTTAGAATCCATGTAATGTCCTAAAATTGTTCTTTCTTTCTTCTTTGCTGATTGTTTTCAGCTCAGAAGTTGTGAAAGAGGATATATCCTCTGTACATGTGACACAGTGTGGCATGTCAAATCTGCTTTATGAAATATTAAAATCTCAAGATTAAATTATTAATTAGGTAAAATACAGTCTACTGCATGTCAATTGTTTTTTTTTTCAAATTGTAAATATATCATGGAATTTTCACATTTTGAGTACAATATTGAAGGTGGTCTGTCGACTTTTCCCAGAAACACTGAATATAAACAGTTTACATTCATAGTTTGCATTCTTATACATTATTAGAATACATTATGTGTATATTTGGCTTAATTAAATGTTTTGAGTGCATTTCATTCCTCATAAAACATCTTAAATTGTGTGTAGTTTACATCCACGTTTGCTGCCAGTTTTATTCTTCTTTGATTTTGGTGGTTCATGGCTACGTTTGTTAACATGCTTCCACCACTAACTGTCTATTAGCATAATAGAATGAAACTAATGTGCTCAGGTGTCCATGTACTTGTGCACCAAACCGACAAAATTGGGGACCCACTGGTAGAGAAGCTCCATGGCACCACTAGTGGTCAGAAACTCTACAGAGTGTCTTTAATTCAGGGGAGAGCTATTAAACATTATTAGTTATTTTGCTAGGTGTTGTGGTTACGTAAAAAAAAAAAAAACATGGACCAAATAATATACTGTTTTATATCTGGACTTAAAGTGAGTTAACAAGTGTTCAGTGTTGATTGTCACTCGGCAGTCTGTGCATATACTGTATGATCAATTATGGATATATCACCGCTTTCTGCATTGAAGTCTTTACATTCATTCACCAAAAAAAGGAAAAAAAAACCACAAACATTAGGGAAAATGACCAACGATAAATAAAAACATGCAGCGACTAATATCAGGATACATAAATTAAATACCCGAAACTTAAAGTTACAATTGGAACAAAGCACCACAAAGGGAGACAAATTAAAAGTAAATATAATAAAACTGCCAAACTCAACGGTGGCTGCCCCAAACTAACATTCATATTACAGTGTTGCAAAAAGACAGACTGCACAGTTTTACACACACACACACACACACACACACACACACACACACACACACACACACACACACACACACACACACACACACACACACACTCAGCTGTGTAGCTCTCATCTGGAGTGAGCTGTGTTTGACTGAATTTGTTTTTGCACTCACCTGACTGAACATCCTTCTGTGAGTCCACTCAGCCTCTCGTCTCACTGCTCAGCCGAGCTGGATGACTTCCTGTTGGCTCTGCGCACACATGCATGGGCGTAAACAATCATACGGCTAATGTAGTAATCAAACATTACGTTGTGGGGTTTGTAACTGTTTATGTGGAATAAACACGTTTACTAACTGTACTGGACTAGTTGTCGTGCATTCGGACCGGAAGAACCCACAGTGACGGCAACATGTCTGTTACAGTAACGTTCAGAAAACTTTGCTCTAATGAACTGTTTCTTTTCCAATGAATGTGTCGCGGAAAAT
The DNA here is from genome assembly GCF_022577435.1 of Embiotoca jacksoni. NCBI lineage: Eukaryota > Metazoa > Chordata > Actinopteri > Embiotocidae > Embiotoca > Embiotoca jacksoni. The sequence goes on from NW_027185396.1 coordinate 1,699,711, forward strand.
GCTTTTTTGGTCCGGTGTGTGTTATGTGATGAAGGCTGAAGTTGCACTAATGCAGTTTGGCCGCTATGCCAGAATCGCTGCTGAGTCGATCGCTTTTCCTGGGGACAGGGTTGGACCGAGCATGTGCTAATTGGTGGGGCAACATTGTGGCTATTTCTTATTATGGTCACTTAGGGCCTGATTTACTAAAGGTTTGATAAAACTTCTTACGACTCAGCGTTTTCCTGCCTCTGGGTCATTCCAACGTACTGTAAGTATCGCTGCTCGGATAGCTCAGTCCCATTTTACAGGTGAGCTGTCCAAGGTCCTGAATATATCCAGCAGAATTCACAGGTATAGCTCCATAAGCTCTTGAGCACTGGCAAAGCACTGAATGAAACCAAGTCACCTGTTCATCACAGAAAGCTGAACCTTCTGCTCAGTGTTTGTTAAAGACAACTTATCCACCATCACTCCTGTTTTATGTCTTATTAAGCCAACTTTTCCTTCAATTTCACCTAACATCTTGCCTCTCTTCTCTTAATTTCATCTATTGATCTTTTTGTTTTTCCCACAGAATTGACCTTCTCGCTGATAATCTCCCATACAGCGTTTCTTCTTGTTATATCTAGATTTCTTTGCTGTAGCTCAACAATGTGCTTTTTGGCCTCCTCCCTTGTACCTTTGAATCAGTGGGAAAAAATGTCCTTTTGCTTTTGCAGTTGTTGTTTTTCGTCCAAACTGTCCACACACAAATCATTCATCTAAATATAACAATTTGCACCCAATATCAATGACACAATTACTCTCAGTAAATCACCCGCAAAACGGGTACATAAATAAATGTAATTTTGAATAAACACGCAATTTAGAGCCTTTTATTTGAGATCTTAGTAAATCAGGCCCTACAGTGCCAGGTGATCCATTATTGCTTGGTTTCCAGTGCAGGATCTTTCCCCAGGGAGGAGGACCTTTTCGAGGAACACTGCAGCAACCAAGGTCTGAATTAACTCCCTGGGAGATTACTAAACCCCCCTGAAAGTCCCTGCTGGGGCAATATTACTTTGTGAAGTTCAGGAGCTTTGAGGAGTGGGGCAACCTTTAAAACCTGTTGGGTACTTGCAGCAAGGTAAGTGTGAACATTGTTGTGTTGTTGGGTCACTGACCAGCCTTCTCCAGTGCAGCGGCAAAGAAAGACTCAGTTCTTGGAGTGTTGAAAGCCGAGGTGGAAATCACAGAAATGGTGCAATGTAAACTCCATAAAGTTACAGCACACATAATGGATGTAGAATTATATAACGGTAACTGATGTCACATTACCATAGCTGAAACCTAACGTTTACTTTATCTGGATGAAACAGAGGGCCACACTGAACTGCAGGCTGCAGAGACCGGTGGCTTTTCCTCTGCGACCGCCAGCATGCAGCCTTTTGTACTCAGTGTCCTGCTGAGGCAAACAAATGCAGAATAAAACATTTTTCCTGGAAGCTAAAGTCTTAATATGCACGCAACAAAAATATTTACAGTAGGCCACTTTATTTATCTTCATGTTACCTTAAACTGTGTTTGTGTATTTATTTGTAGCAAAGGAAAAGTTGTGCAGATTTCCTTGATGGGTTGACAATCATGTAATTTGAATGTTGCCTTGCACATTTGCTATTTTCACATTTTTATTGTTGTAGACAAAAGGTTGTGGATCCAAATATGTGTGCATAATGACTGCACACTGTCTTCTTTATTGGTGAAATATTTATTAAATCACAGCATCAACAGGCATATATACCTGATAAAGGTCAGCTAAACAAAACCGTTGATTTAATATTTCAACAATAAATGAAACTGAAGTGTACTGAAGTCAAACATTCAGGTGTGCAGAGATCTGTTTTTCAAAAACAATGATATTTAAAATCGTTAAGCCTTGAATTCAAATATATAAATGGAAAATGTGATTGATGTAATCAGATAAGTAAAATTTCCATGAATCCTGTTGCGTCGCACCCATCTGTGCCGTGTTATATTTTTTTAGGGGCTGTAGTCTTTCGGCATTGTTGCCTCTTGGTCAACTGTTGGTTTACTTCTAAGATCACTGGATACAGATTAGCAAGGACTGTCCCATTGTGATAATAAAAATAAAGAAATAAAGGGAAAATATCTTCAAGAATATGGTATAACTACAGCCCCATTTGTACATTAAATCAAAAGTACACAGACCTATTTCAAGGTTTTAGCATTAATAGATAGTAAACAAGTTGCACAAATAGACAGTAGCTACAGAAGTAAGTGAACCTTTTCAAATGATCTGCATTCATGTATAATCCATGTTTTCAGATTTTTCTGTGTACAAAACAAAACCACACAAGTCATTGTATTGATCTCTTGCCCATATTAAATATATCATTCAATCATTCACAGTGTCAGGAGTCCTGTTTTCCTCCGTTTTGCCCCCGATCACCTCTCCTCCTGTGTCCCCTCAGTCCCCTGTCTGCTTGTTCTGTGTCCTCCTCTCCTCTCCTCCTGTGTCCCCTCAGTCCCCTGTCTGCTTGTTCTGTGTCCTCCTCTCCTCACCTCCCGTGGCCACGCCCCTCACCAGTCCCAGCAGCTGCAGCCACTCACCCCGGATCACCTCCTGCAGGTGTGCTGCATCTCCCTGATCACCTCCCCGGACTATATGTACCCTGCCCCTGCACTCCTCTGGTGGTCGGTGCATTAGTTAGCACTCTGTCCGTCCACGTTCCTCCGGCTCCTGTTCCACCTACAGAGCTCCCTGTCGGAGTCACCAGTCGGTTGAGTTGCCCTCCCGACTCGGAGGATTATAGACTGTTTTTTCCAGTGGTCCTGTCCGCTGGTCTGCCCGCTGTCCTGCCAGCCATGTCTCCCTGGATCAGTCGGTTGAGTTGCCCTCCCGACTTGGAAGCAAGTGGACACTGTAGGTGCCACCTGTTTGTTTGTTTGTTTGTTTGCTTGCTTGTTTATGGAAATAAAGACTGTATTTTGGAACTAAAACCCGAGTCTGTGAGCCTGCATTTGGGTCCTGGTAAAACACCACCACACAACACAGTGTAGGTTGGGGAAGGTTTGTGAACCTTGGGAAGGTGGGATAGGCTGCAGCCCCCCTGTCATCCTGTTTAGGATGAAGTGGGTTTCAATTATAAAGATGAGTGAAGAGTTATCAATTCTGAAGTCCAGCCAATGAAACCAGAAACCAAGTTTGACAAAACGTTGATAAGAGACCTCAAAAGTCTTCCGACCAAGATTTGTTGATTTTCCTAAAGCTGCAAGAGGTACAAATTCATCTCAAAGGGTTTGTGCATCCATCAGTCCACAGTTAGACAAGCTGTCTCTAAATGGAGATGATTTAGTACCGCGGCTACTTCCTCAGGTAAGACAACTCCAAACTCCGGATGCTCAGTGAGGAACAAAAGAAGACCAGAGCAACTGCTTAAAGGAAGCTTAAAGGAGCTGGTTAATGAGCTGATCATGAGCCTTTGTTCTGAGTTTCCGAATCAAAACAAAGATGGCAGCTTGCCAGTTACCTGGATAGAGTCGCAGCTTGGGAAATGTTTCATTCAATAGATGGGAAATTTTAGCTTTTGAGGATTCTACAAACACCTTCAGCACAATATTGAATTTAGTTTAACAACCTTTTCACAAGTTGATTCACTTTTAGTAAAAAAACAACTGTTTAGGTTTGTAGCCCAAATTGGTGCTAATCACCTCGCTAATAAACAAGAAGCAAAAAATCAGAAGAGCTTCATCAGGACTTCCAGAGGAAATTGATTGCTCCTTTTTAAAGAGCTGCTCTCAGACCTGCTCAGTTAACACCCCAGTCGTCGTCTCCTTCGTGCTCCTCCAGCGCTGTACCCTCTCCCATTGAAGCGGTCCTGTGTAAGGTTATCTATAATGAATGAGATGTGTGGGAGTGACACTGCACATATTAATAAAGCTTTACCTTCTATATGTGGAGGGCAAAAAGAAAAGAGACACAACCGCCACTGGCTGCTTCCTATAAGGCGTGAAATGAGCTGAACTCATGAATAAATAAAAGCAAAGTAAAATCAAGTGAGTATTATATTAGATACATAAAGAGCAGCATCGTCTGCGAATGTTGTGATTTATTTATTTTTTTTTATTCATGAGGGCTATCAAATCTTTCAAAGGGTATACCATTGTAAAAGAAGATTACAGTCCCGACAAGTGACTATCTTTTTCTGTTTTCTTCTCTCCATCCATCCGTTCCTCCTCTGAGCGCCTCGTTCACAAGACAGAGTGTACAGAGAGGACTCTATGCTACTCGCTGGACACAGAGAGTCTACGAACGGGTCAAAGGTTGTTAATGAATGTTGTTTTCCTCCTCCGCTGATACTGTCCAACCGCTAAGCCCTTGTGTTTAAAGCTGTCAAGTGGCGAGCCCAAACCATTATGGCCTTGGGATAAATACAGAACATTCACTGTAATCCTGTGTGTGTGTGTGTGTGTGTGTGTGTGTGTGTGTGTGTGTGCTGCTTCTTCTGCGGCACCTTCTGCAAAGCCTGATGTTGTCAAAGTCATCGTGCCGCATTTTGAGGACAAAGAAATTGGGTTAAATCAGGAGAAATCTATGATTGTTCCGATGCACAAACAAACAAACAAACCGATGCACTCGATGCTGCGAGCAGGAAGTGGTCGAGTGTGTGTATAAATACCCACATCATCAACAGCGCTGTGGAAGATGGTGTCTGAGAGGGTTTTAGAGCTTTGAGCTCATAAATCATACCAAGTGAGAGAGAGAGAGCGGGAGAGAGAGAGAGAGAGAGAGAGAGAGAGAGAGAGGGAGCGAGCGAGAGAGAGAGAGAGAGAGAGAGAGAGAGAGAGGGAGAGAGAGAGAGAGAGAGCATGTGCTGGAACTCACTTGGCTAAAGCTGGTTTTTACTATTTCAAACCTCCTCTATCTTCCACTTTTCTCCTCCTCTAATCCTACCTCCTTTTTTTTGCCTCACGTCCTCCCCTCTCTCACCATTTTTCCCTCTTTTTTTTTTCTTTTTTTTTCTCCCCCTTCCCTTCCATTTCCACCCTCCCCTTCATCACCCTGGATTATCCCCTCCCATTCCTTTCCTTGTCCTCTAACCCTCCTCTGCTCTTCTTCGCTCTACTTTCATTGTCTCTCCAATCATCCACCTCCTTTTCGCCCATATTTTTCTCCTTCCGTCCCACGACTGATATCGGGTCCACCCGGCCCGGCCAGCACCAATCCATCTCGACACAGAACTGCAATCTCTGATATCCGGATTTTGCCCCCCCCTCCCTCCATCCCTCCCTCTACTTTACTCACCTGCACCGGTCGTCCTGCATCTGCACCTCCCTCGCTGGCGTCCTCCTGCTCACCACTTCCATTACCCATTACTCTCCTCCCCGGTGTCTTCGGCCCTCGCCGTTGCCTCACCGTCCAGCAGAGATATAAAGCATTTCTTGTCTGTCCGGCGTGCATCCATCTGCAGCCGACGTGCCAATCTGCTCCAGAAGTAGAAAACACTCAGGCCTGCATTCAGCTATAAATCTGCTCCGAGCGGAGGAGGTTCAACATCACCTAAAAGGATCAAATCAAAACACTTTCAAACCGACCAGCTCTGGTTTAGGTTTGTGTTCACGCTGACTTTTTATCAAACAATACAGAGCTGCAGATACTAGAACCTGGGTGATACTGGATTTTTAGGGTCTGATGTCGATAACAAAATAAGGAATTAAAAAACTGTAATATCGATCGGCCAGTATTCCTTATATATTTACTGTATATATCGTATAAACAATTGTTTTTAAGTTATCCCTCAGATGTAGTGATCAAACATTTTTGACACTAGTGACAAAGATATGCAACAGAGGCAGGATGTTTTACAGTTTATTGTCCAGACACACATCAGTGCACTGAAACAGTCAACTATACTAGGAATAATCATGAATGAGTGTAAAACACACACAGAACAGTCTGGAATTTAACCCAATAATTTTATCTGCATTATGCTCAATAAAAAAAACGTTGTATTAACCGACATAGTGATTGGATGATTGGCCCACCGGTTAGTCACGGTATTTCACTCCCTTGTGGTCTGAAAAGCATTTCTTCTGTGAAGCTGCAGATGGGACACCTCCAATTATAAACGAGGTCGGGTTGAATTATAAAATTACATTACATTATGAATTTTTAATCCTTAGAGGTTTCATATTTGTAAAACCTCCCCGGATCCCAGAAGAAGAGTTTTATTTTCATGACTTCATCTGTCACGTCTCGTCCTGTCTCTTCCCTGTGTTCATTCATTCATTCTCTTTGGTTCATTTCACTTCCTGTTTTATTTTGATACTTGCCTCTCGTCTCATCTTATCGTCCGGTCCCTCGTGTTTCCCGTCTTCTGTGATTGTCTGCGCCGCCCTGATTGTTTCCTCCTGCGTCCAATTGTCTTTCCGGCCCTGTTGTGTATATAACCTGAGTCTCTTGCTCTGATCTCCTCCCTCTGAGTTGTGCATTTTGAGTCCAGTGACATCATTGCAATGTGAAGTCTACGGGCCAAACAGAAACAACTGGGTGGGCCTGCGAGGGAATCATCAACGCACATGTGCACTGGGCCACACCAATGAAGAAGCTATCATTTTGTGTCTGTAATATCTGTCGGTCGGCCGAAAACCAAAAAAAAAGTAATATCAATTCAACTCCAATGGAAACACAGACAGATGTTGGCGGTCAATACTTCGTCCTTGTTACCTGTTTATAACTCAGCAGATGTTGAAATAATATGAGGTGAAAGTTACATCAAGTGGAAGGTTTTTCTCAGTAACCGTAGTAACTTGATTGCTGTCTTCCACTTCAGAGGGTCCAGTTCTCAGTGAGAGATTGCTTACATCGCTATCAGCTATATTTATTCATCAAATATATGTGATGTTGCTGAAAAAAGGTTCAACATGATTTTACTAACAACCCAAACCCACAACCCCATTTCTTTCTCTTTGTCAGATCCAAAGGCTCCATCCACTTTATACACAGTCTGTGAAGTTGTGAAGCTAAAAGGATCGATGGCCCATCATTGACACTGTTTGGTCCACAGCTCAGAGACTCCAGCATCCATCTATAGTTGGTTAAAGTGGGTAAAAGCTGTTTCCACAAATGTGTCCAAATTGATATTATCCTATTTTGACAACAGTAAAACTGCACAATCACTTTAGCATCACTACAGTTTATATTTTCGAACACTACAAGGTACCGGAAGTTGTCCGTGTGCTTTATCGTAAAGTGTACAATCGATTTTTGAATAAAAACCAGGCGCTCCATTAGAAGTGGACAAAAGACTATTAGAGGAAAAAGGAATAAGCGGGAGGAGGAGCCCTGGACTATAATCTTTCTTGTCCAACAGGTGTGAGTGAGAGACGCTGAGAGAAGAGTTAAGGCTGTAGAAAGGTACTTTATATTATCTCAGCGCCTCAGCCCTGGCAGCGTCTGCCCCGGGCTGCAGGCCCGCTGTATCACACCTATATCTCAACAAATTCTCCCAGCCAGACCCTTCAGCCTTTTCATCATCAGTACCGCTTCTCATAATGTCCTCAGGAGCACCCCCCCCACACACACACACCCCCTTCTCTCCTTTATAATAGCCTCGGTCTGCTCCGCTCCATCATTCAGCTAATATTTTGTTCGTCTTCAGGGAAGTGGACGTGCACCTTGAAGAAACTTTTGTCCCGGGGGAGTAAAAGTGTTTCTATTAGGTCTGTTCATTCCCAGCACAGGTAGTCAGACTGCACTCTAAACTGTCTGGCATCAACACACACATAAAAACAAGGATGCACATCATGCAGTCTGGAGGAAGCCTCGCAGGTGAACACATTAAATACATGCACGTAAAGAGAGGCGCGTTTACCTTAACACACACACACACACACACACACACACACACACACACACACACACACACACACACACACACACACACACACACAGCTGCAGACACCCAGTTTGTCACCATCGCTGAAGTCAGGGGTTTCCATCTTGTGGAGCGACTTACTAATTTCAGGACCTTGAATAAAGTGTTGGTGATAAATCAGAGCTGCCAGCACCAAAATACACACAGATTCATCACCGGATTAGCGCTCTACTTTTATTCGTCTCTTTCTCTGTCTCCCTCCCACCCCATCCCCCCCAACCACACACAGACACACACACACACACACACACACACACAGACACACACTCGGGTACATGTATGTAATTAGTTTTATACTGCCGCGCCCAATGTCTGTTTTATTAACCACATTTGAATTAAAGGACACACTTTTGCCTTCCATTGTGTTACCGCTGAGGGACCTGAGATTCAGGACAGAACATCAACTACTCTCAACACTTCATATCAACATTTATCATCTCATTCTAATCTGACTACTTGATGTAATATATTAAATTCGATTTTCAAAAAGCATAGAAAGAAAAATGTCAACCTCTTTAAACTCCAAAACATATACACTGATTTAATTTTGCATCTAATCGATGGGTCATAGCGATGACCTCGCAATATGATCCTATGACTACCTCATCAGCTCTACGGGACATTTGATCATCTTTCAGTTCATTGTTTTGGTTTTAGAGCCACAGCCTGTGTGATTTATTCTCACCCTCCTCATCAGCAAAAAAGTTGCAATTAATCTATTGAGTCCAACACATCCAGCTCCAAACAGATAAAGTTAGTGATGAGCCGGTGAACATAGTAGAGCATTTATCAGATAATGAGCTTGGCCATTTTTCAGTTGGTGAATACCAGAACTGAGCGGATATTCATCAGATAGCTCGGAAACGTCGGAGGATTCTAAAGAATTGTTCCTCGGCTGAACATGCTGTTTGATAAGATGTCCGCCATTTCAACTCAATAAAGGCTTTATATGTTCAGCTTGTTGCATTGAGTTGTGTCCACAAGTGGCACAGTGAATAAATAACATACAAATTTAAATGAGCTGGCGAGTGGCGAATCTGACTGATCTGATCGGAAACTAGCTGTAACCTGACTGCACCACAGGCCTGTCAATCAAACAGACACGCCCCCAAAAACAGGTCTTCTTGAATCTTCTTTTCTAATGAATGAGGGATTATTTTCAGATGGACCTCCAGAAAACTAATAAGAAGGAGTGACTTTAGCTAACAACACCGAGATAACTGATGGACACATTTTATTCACTTTGGATTTGATGAGAGAAGTTGAATGGGAGTCTATGGAGCCGGAGGCTTTTTGGAGCCGACCTCTAGTGGCACTCGCTGGTATTGCAGCTGAAGACATTTCCGCATGTTTTAGACCCGGAAGCCACGTCTACTTTTATATACAGTCGATGGTCCAGTTGTTGAAATATTAGCTTACCCTCTGGCTTTCGACTAGAGAGCAACCCTGCAGACAAACTGTATGAAACCTGTACTTGCACTGATAACCCAAAACATTATACCCGTCCCTGAGAGAGAAATACTTTTGGTTTTGTGCGCTTTTACTGCTCCGACCCACCACGGCATGGACTATATAAGACCTCTGAAGCTGGCCCGTTGGTATTCATCACAACGTAAGCAGCAAATCTGTTTAAGTCCTGTAAATTTAAATCCTGAAAGAGGAGGCGCCGCCACAGAACCGCCAGATTCCAGCACATCCTCCAACACCCTGCTCGGACCGCTCGCTGCCAGGAGGTACCCACCAGGATCACCGGGAACACCCACAAACCCTCCCATCCCAGAGATGCTCCGGCCCAGTCATCTAACCATACCAGTGTGGCACCTGTCAAAGTCACTCAGGTCTTTTCACCTGCCCAGTAATCCTGCATTAGACATGTTGACTCCAAGAACCATCTGTTCACTTACCTTCGAATATATTCCAGACCTTGACATGAATATGAGATGATGACTCTGTGTTTCTCCCTTTACCTGAGTGGTCTGAATGTTTTGGATCATTGGTGTACAGCGTCCAAGTTAAAGGGAGTCAGTGGTTCTTTTTGTCTTCAGTAATTTGTTCTAGTTAAAGACGAGATCAGGATGCCTCAGTCGGCAGTTACAGCTGATGCAGACTCCTATCAGGGAAGTTAGGGCTTTGTGTTTTTAGTGCATCATATTGTGTCAATGTATTGGTTCATGTTAAAGTCCAACATTTGAGAGAGTGTGCAGATAAGAGCAAACTGAGCTCGAAAAGTACCCAATAAACAAAAATTGCACCTCATGCCGTTTTGAATCGGTCTGAAACTGCAACAACTGTTGTTTGGTTTGTTGTACCAAAACAGCAATACCTGATAAAACAAGTGTCACATTTGTACGGTGCTGCGCCGGCTCCTGGCGACAGCTGCTACTTGTGTGTGCTTGCTCGCTCATCCTCAATTGGTTGCGTGAGACACTGATACACAGCGATCCGCCCTAATGGACTGTACTCTGCCGGGAGTCCTAATTCACAGAGAAAATGATCACCTGGCCGCGGCCGGCTTCGAGCGCCGTGGAATGAATGAACAGATGTACGAGGGGGGAGCGGAGGCGGCGTGTCAACACACACACGTTGCTATCTCCAGCCGCAGCTGCAGCTCTGATCTCCCCCAGCCCTCGACATGCTCGGCCCTCTTTTACGACCCCCCTCCTCCCCCTCTGGCTCCATCCTCTCCAGCCTTCCTCACCGCCTCCCTCTCCCCGTCCGAGTGCTTTGCATCGCTCAGCTCTCTGTGCTCTCTTCCCTTCCTCAGAGTAATGCACTGCTTGGCATTCTGCTTCTCCTCTCGTACAGTCTTTATTCTTGAATTCCCCCCTCTTTCCTCCGTCTCTCTCCTTCCTGTCTGTCTCTTTGTCTCCGCCGTCTCTCTCCCTCTCTCTCTGTCCTCGAGTGGCCAGGAGAATGATTATGCGAAGCAGGACTCAGATCCATCAATGTGTCACCGGCTCGCTCCCCGAGTCCCCCCCCCCCCCCCTCCCCCGGCCCGCTCTCCGGCCCACCGACCGCCGGTGCATTAGCATGGCGCAGAACAGGAGCGGGACCAGGCCCACTTTCGCTGACAATAAGGATAATTGAAACCCGCCTTTGATTTAACATTGTTCTCATTGGTTGTTGTGCTGCTGTAATGCAACGCCATATCTGGGATCAAGTGAGCACCGGGCCGGCTGAAACAAAGACGAGAGGGGGAGAGAGAGAGTGTGTGCGCGAGAAACTGTCACATGACCTTGCCGTTGAGACAGTTATATATCTGTGTGAAACAAAGGGCAAGTCAATGCTATTCTCAGCCTGAGGAAGAAGTCCATGTAGACACCAAAAAAACCATCTGGCCCACAGCCACGGACCCCCTACTTTTCTTTCTGAGTCTTCAATTAGAAATTACTCTCACCTTACTCCGCCCTCAACTGCTCAAACCATGTTTCAAATGTGTTAAGTGTGTGTGTGTGTGTTTGTGTGTTTGTGTGTTGAGGGAGGGAGATTCCCTTTATCTCCACCTTTGAGTGATGTCTCAGTCAAAGCTCAGCAGTGCAGTAACATCATGAACACTCATTGTTTCCTCAACAGTCACACACACACACACACACACACACACACATTGACACCACCATCTGATGGCTGGATTTTTATTGAAAAATAAAATGGGGATGATTTTGTCAGCGTTACATGAGACAAGTTTATATTTAGATGTGTTCATCGATTCGCAGCTGACACACTACACTGGGGCTGTCTGCGCTCCATAACTCAGCCTGGGCCTCAGAGATTGGCCAAATCCTGCCGCCACTAAATCATACAACAGTGGAACAGAGCGAGAGGACACACAGCGACTTATGAATGATTTCTGAATGGTTTATTTCAGCTTTTCGGAGGAGCGTGATGCGCACTTAACATGCTGAAAAGTGATGTCACCCGGAGGACATTGAAGTGTTATTTGTAAATGGAAGGGAGGGGATGAGGTGGACTGTTTTTTATTAGTTAAACTGTGTCATCATCTCAATATATATCAGTGTTGGAGGACATATTCAGATCTTCTACTGAAGTAAATGTGGCAGAATTATAATAGAACATTACTTTTAAAACACTGCTTTATTTGAAGAATGTGAGTGTCATCAAGAAAATGCACTGAACACATAAATTAGTACCACTGATGCTTTAATGTGCAAGCAGTGTTGAAATGTTGAAGCTAATCAAGATGAACTGATTTGATTTGATTTTTTTTTTTTTTTTTTTTTTGCCACACACTAGCAGCTAGTTGGTCATTTAGTCATTCCACCACTTTGCTACTGACTGAAATATGTCAAAAAATATTACATTTCATGCAGACACTCATGATCCAAAGATGGTGTATCGTAATGACTGATCCAAGGAACCAATCACAAGTGGGCAGCTCCCTGTTCACACCCGACATTATCATTTGTCTCAAGTGAGCCCTTGTGATCGGATCTGACTTCCCTGCTCTATGTGCAAATGAACACTTACATCATGTAAATAAATTTCATTTTAATGCACCATCTATTAAAAATGTATGACATGTTCTCACATTTTTATGTCTGAATACTTGAGTTTGTAATTTACAACCTGAACCGTCAGGCTTGACCTGATCACGTTGTTTCAGGTATAGATTCTTTTAATTATTCCAGTGGATTTCAGAAGGTCGGGCTTTGCGCTGCAGTGGATAACGAACTGTGTAAGCAGGCACGGCTTCTCCAACAGCCAAAGAAAAACTAAACCAAGGGGAGGCTTTGGTGAAACAAGCATCAGGTACACAGCCTGTTTTTTTGGTAATTCGGTGAACGCAAACGCAAGCATATCTGTGTCAGCTGACTTCAATCGGGGCCAATCAAATCATCTCCTCTCATCCCCATTAAAGCGCTGTGGGGCAGTGTATCGTATCGTATCATGTATAGTCAACTTCGTAATGGCTGAAGAAGAAGCAGACCAGCACAGCCAAACAAACTTTACCTCGGAGGAAAGTGACAAACTTGTCTGGGACGTTCAGGCTTCATGTGTAATTTAATTGCAATTTATTTGAAGTTAACCTGAGTGCCTCCTATATTCTACGGGTGAGATTGGCTACTGACGAGCTAACTTCCTGATTCACATTGTCACGTCTGTTAAGTTCCCTTTTTTCATTCAGTCGCTGTTGTTCATGTCTCTTCCTGTTTTATTTTGATACTCACCTCTCGTCTCGTTTCAGTCGTCTTCACTTCCGGTCCCTCGTGTTTCCTGCTTCTGTGATTGTCTGTCCCGGCCTGATTGTTTCCACCTGCGTACAATTGTCTTCCCGTCCTCATATGTATATAACCTGTCTTCCTCTCTCTTGTTTGCCAGTTCATCGTAGTTTCTCAGCTCTTCGTACCAGGGTTTCTTTGTTTTCCGTGAGTTCATGGTTTTCTGATTCCTGGATTTTGCCTCTTGTCAACCCCTAAAAGAGTCTGTTGACCCGATCTCCTGTCTCTGAGTCGTGCATTTGAGTCCAGTCTCTGTCTGCCCCCGTGAAACACATTCAATTCAATAGACACGAGTCCAGTTCAATTGACAAGAGCATGTAAGTGAGATGAAATACGTAGGACATCCACCAAACCTGTCTGTATAGGTCTGTTCATGTTCACTCTCGCGCCCTAAAGCTGAAGAAGTGCCCTCCGCTGGATGTGCTGCACTTGGAAATGGTTTGTGCTGGTGGAGAGGGCACAATTATACCTCAAAGTTGACACCAAAATTGCACTGCATGGGCGCATCTTTACCAACACAACCACTGTTGCGCCATTCCACCCATCTCGATGCAAGTTGAGCCACAAAAACAACGACTCGGCACAGGCGCAGATCAAAAAAAGCATCTTAAGCTGTACAAAATGTAAATGTGCCTGGATTTAGACCGGCTTCAACAGCTTTGCACTGGCACCAAAATAGTGTCCCTAGTAATTGTGTTGTAAGGTTGTGTTCTTTTAATGAATAGATAAACTTCATGACCGCCGTGGTGAAGAGGGAGTTAGTAGATTTACATTTCAACACTCATCTAGGATCTTAAGCTTTGGGTAGTGACCGACAGAATAAGTTCATAAATAAGAGTCTCCTCTGTTGGATGTCTCGGACCATCCATAGAGATGATGAGCTCATCCCAGGGGAGCTTGCAGATTGAGTCCCTACTCCTTTGTATGGAGAGGAGGGGATTGCGATGGCTATCTGATCAGGATCCTGGGCACCTTTCATTGGATTGCAGGTTCACGTCTAAGTGGGGTAGACCACAACATGCTGAACAAGATAGTGTCATTGCTTTGCCACTACAACAATAATAACCACGATAATGATGGATAGGCCAGTTCATATGAAGTGTTCTTATTGCCAAAGATCTCGGGTCTTCGCAGGTTATAAGCTCTGTGGAGCACCATGCACTATGGTTGGTGGTCTTTCTGTTTGGTCTTGTTTGGTCGACAACATTTAGAATCGAGAATGATCCTCGCTTCCCTTTGGATCAGATCTAACCATCCTTGTGTCCCTATCAGATACGATCTCTTCAAAAAAAAAAAAAAAACTCGTAGAATTTAGGAATGTTTTCTGTCCTTTTTATAACTCAAAACTATAGACCCCACGCTACTTTAAGTTCCTGTTGTAGTACCCGTCTCCTGTGAACAGCAATTTAGCCTTATTAGCATTTAACTTCCAAGCTCCAACAGTCTGTAGTGTCTATTCACAGCTCACCGGGCCCACACCCTAATGGCAAATTCATTGAATTTTTATGGTAGGTTCATCAAAGAGGCCCATAAACATAAAACTGATATGGGAGCAGATGGATGGCTTTTCATACAGTATATCAGACATAAACCTCTGGATCCCACAGCCAAGTGGTGCCACTGCACAGTCTAAATCTATAGAGCAACAGAGAGTAGAAGAAATTGGATTTTTCAGATCCAATCCATGTTTTTATTTGATTTGAAGATGTTTCAGTCTGTAAGCCCTCCAACATTACAACATAACATTGCTTCAGATCTATATTTTGACAGTGCACTTTTGAAAAGAAAAGATCTCCTGGAGCTGTTTAGAGATTCAAATTTCTACTCTAAGTAATACTTGGTCCATCCATCCATTATCTATACCCTCTTTCTTCTGAGCCACCGAGACAGTCGTTGGCGCTAATGCAACAGTACATACTTTGTAAGGATAACTGCAGCACATAATAAAAGGAAAAAGGAAAAGTCAATTAGCTGTAACACTTTGAATGGTTGATAAACTTACCAAACTGTCACGGCTAAATGGGCCAAACCACATCTATTTCACGTTTTGCTGTAGTGGACCGGCGTGGTTATTTCACGTTTTGCGGCGATACCGCATTGAAGGGTTTGGATCCTTGAAATTCCTTTTCAAATCCCAGTTTTGTGCCCAATCTGCTTTATCAATGGATTTACTAAAAGTTTTTTAACCTCACCAAAAACTTCTCAGCCACCCAACTACGTCTAACATGAAAAGATCTCTGGCGCCACCAACAAAATAGTTGAGACAGGTCTATAGCTCTGACTGGACGCTTCAGTACAGCCGGACACAACTGCTGATGCTGCATCTCCCAACATTGAATATTAATTAGACAGTGACCTGCAAAGTCACTGGCCTGAAAGCTAAAGGAATGTCTGTTGTTTCAAAAAACTAAAGATTTGAATTTAGCTTGAACGTTAAAATGCACGAGGTCGGGGGCTCCAGCGCGGACACTAGGAGTCGGATCCATGAATCTACTTGGGAATTTATTTGCATCTTGCTACTTTACCAATTGAGCTGGTTATTGACCTCGGAGAGCATCTGCTTCCTCTGGCTCTGGCTCCTCGGTGTGGACACGGACTGTGAGCTAATTGTTGTTTATGGGCAGTGGCCCCCCACCTACCGTTTGGTCCTCTTGTTTGTTCATGAGGTGCACAGGGACAAGTGGCTGGTCCAGGCAGTCCAGCACAATTAGCATCGGAGCCAAATCGAAAGTCAAAGTGATTTCATTAGATTGAAAACCTCTCCCGTGGTGAGGTATTACCCAAAGTCATATATTTAACTTTCCTCTCTTGTTGTACTAATTAAAAATACAATCACACATTGAACTCTTTTGGTCACCCTCCTTCTTTTTATCTCTCTTTTTTGTTTCCTTGTCTTTGCCTTCTGGCTCCTCCCTTCTCTTTTCACATTTACTTTTTTTTTCAATCCAGCCGCTAGCTCGGATCAGAGCTCTCTCTCCCAGATTAAAAAGTGTCTGCAGGATCTGTAGACTGTATCCATTGCTTCTCCCCTGCCACCAGGTAATGCAGAAAAAGCATTCATCTCCGAGGCCATTTCACATGCCAGCTAAAGTAATGGTCCTCTGGGAACTTAAACTGCATCACAAGGAGCGGGGGAGGGAGGGGACAAACTGGAGGAAAAAACACAAGGAAATATTTTGGTGTTTTGTTTCGGTGGCTGCAGTTTGTCTCCGACGGGACTTCTCTGTCACAGAGACGCAGTTTGAAAGAGCTTATTGTTTTTTTGTCCTACAACACAACCTTATTATTCTGTCTGCTTGCCAAGCCCGATCACATGAGTGTACAGACTCTAAAGTGCCCGTTGACACTGTGGGACTCACAAACACGCAGATCAGCACGCACACACACACACACACACACACGCACACACACACACACACACACACACACACACACACACACACACACGCAGCACTGCAGGTATGATTGGAAACAGGCAGGCATAGAGCCGGCGAGCTCACACACACATTCAAACATAAATTAAAAACACACACGACGGTCAAACACTTCACTCATTGAGCGTTTGTGTATTCATAAATTAAAGATGTAATCTAATTCAACACAGCTGCTCACACCGACCCAATCACAAAGAGAAATACTTCACAGAATAAAAGCACTTCAGCTCACAAATTACAAGACAAAAAAACAAAGAGATTTTCTGATGCATTTTATTGTTTGCACAATTGTATCATTCTGTCTTTCTATATGGTAAGAAATGTGTTGCTATGGTATTAACAGAGACATGTTTCATTCAATACAAATATGAATCAAGATTTGTGAATAAATGATGGTGTTTATTTGTTTTTTGCGATACTTTTCAGATTATTGAATCCAGATGCACATTAACAAACCACCCAGAAGATGCTCAGAAAGAGGGTTAGCTGTAGTTAAACAGCTGAGCTTTTAAAGGTTTATTTTTTAAATGAATTCAGCCCAAAACGTCAATCATATAAAGCTGCACAGGTCAAAAGGATGATTTTAATTGACTTTAGTCGAGGACAGAGAGTCGGTAAGACGAGAGCATGACAACAGCAGAGAAGTCAGTGAAGCTGAACTTGACAAAATAAAGTCAAACATTATATTCCATTGAAACGCCACAAATGTGTATACAGTTTTCCAACAGCTCCTGATTGCAACGTGCACTTGTAGAATTATGAAAAATTGAATTCCCACATCAGGTGATCTGCACACACGAATGAAGTGAATCTGTAAAAGTGTTTCGATGTTTACCTGCACAGGAAACATTGTAATGCAAATGTTATTTATGAACTGAAAATATATTTCTTGCACGCTAATTTTCATTCAAGTTGGGTTGAATGTATTTGTAAAATTGTTTTACAGTTTAACGCTCTACTCGGGTGGTTTTTGTGGGCGGATTAGAAGCCCCTTTCAGACATGCCACAACAAATTATCTTAAAAACTGCAATCTAATCCAAAACTTCATGATAAACAAAAGCAAAAAGATTTAGCAAAAATTGCTGAAAACTGTTCTGTTATTGAGATCACAGAGCTGCTGTCCTTTTATCACAAGGAACGAGACAACCAGGCAGCTTAACTGGACCGTGAGGACCTCATAAATTACATGTACCTTTCTGTGCTGTCCAGTCCTGCGTGTTAGTTGCGTATTGTGGCTTTTTCTGTTACGGTCTTGGCATGTCTCAATAAATCTGTAAGGAACATGAATATAAAAGTCACCCACATGGGAATGACTCAAAGCTCACTCTTATTCTGTCTGAAAGTTCAACATTATGATATTCCTAAATTAAATCTGGAGTACCAAACAATTATTTGTCAAAGTATCGACAGTAATGTAGCTCCGAATATTAAAATGTGCCTCTGATGTCGTCTTGTATTAATCTCATTTATTCTGACTCAGTCTGTCTCTGATGAAAGCAAAGAAAGAAAAAAGAAAAAGCAGCTGAGAAAAAGGCATGAGAAAAACAAATGGAGAAACAAAGACAAATAACGGATATAAAGAGGTGGAAAAAAAGGAAAAGATTAAGAGTAATAGGACTAATTGGAGCAGCAGGACGCCTGTGAAAGAGCCAGCACACCGAAATGAACAGTTTAAAGGTGTTATTTCTCTCTTTGGCTCTGCTCTTGGTTTCACTTTTTTGAACATCATTAAAATTCATAAACCGTGTGTGTGTGTGTGTGTGTGTGTGTGTGTGTGTGTGTGTGTGTGTTTGATGTGTGCACCAGTGTTTTCAGTCTCTGCTGCGATCCCCGGACAGATCATACACACAACACACACGAGCGCAGACACACACTGCGTCCCTGAGGCTCCTGAGAAGCGGAGATTGCCTCTTTAAGGTGGAAATCAATATCCTTTCTTTCCCCCATCTCTCCTCCCTTCCTCCTGTCCTCTCAATTCCCCCTCGCTCGCCCTCCTCTCCCTCCGTGTCTCTCACACGCCTCCTCCACAGATACATTAGCCTCACCTGAGACTCTTCATCGGTATGGAGACACACACAAAGGGAACACCTCTCGCCCCTCTCTGCAGATCTTGGGGTCCAAACAGGTGTCAGCAGGTGCGTTGCCGTCCCGGCGATGAGGACTGGAGCACGGTGACGGACAGCGGTGGGACGGTGTGAGGGACAGTCAGGGTGGGTGTTTGGTGGTGGAAGGCCTCGCGCCTCTTTATTAGGCGGGGGCTAAAAATACAGCAGGGAGAGTCTGGGGGGGGGGGGGAGGGGGGGCTTCAGGAGGCTTCGACTACACTGATAACTTTGAAGCTTGTCAACTTTGAAGGGAAAGACTTTGTAGATGCTGGTTAACTGCAATTTATTAATTCTGTCACGTGCAACAAAGATATGGACTTCCCCTTAATAAACACAGTATAAATTCAAATTTTGATCATAAAATATTGTTTGTTACTTTACGTCATCACATACCCACTCACAAACTGTAGCCATATTGAATAAAGATAGCACTTCTTTAACATCTTTTATGGGTATTTTATCCTACATTTAGTGTACAACAATGATATTGTCTGGAAGTACAACCAATGCAGCGCCAGTCAGACGACATTTAGTTAAACCACACTTGTATTTTTTCCACATTCGAGGATCATACCTACAGAGCAATGAAGAGACAGTCTGGGAAATATTTGAGTTGTATAAAATGATCTATATGAATTATGAGTTATATGAGAAGGTGCAGCCATTACAGGGTTTTCCTGAGGTTTTTCTTGGCCGTATGCACTTCCTTGAGTCTTGGCCAAGAAATAGTGCGGTACGTAACCCCTTCCACTGGGCCAGTGATGGAATAATGTTTGGACAACTTAACGTTAGCTCTATGATTGTTCAAACTACATTAGGCCTCGAGAGCCAGCTTGTGGGCTCATGATCCTGTCAACAGAGGACGGTGGTCTGAGGAAGGACAAGGTGTTGGGGGAACTACTGGAAGGACTGTGATCCAGGGCAGCTCCATTGACGGGATATAAAAGTGGACATATAGCCTGCTGTTCTAAAAAATGAGGCTGATGCAGAAGTGTCTTAAGCTGCAATACCAGCGAGTGCCACTAGAGGTCGGCTCCAAAAAGCCTCCGGCTCCATAGACTCCCATTCAACTTCTCTCATCAAATCCAAAGTGAATAAAATGTGTCCATCAGTTATCTCGGTGTTGTTAGCTAAAGTCACTCCTTCTTATTAGTTTTCTGGAGGTCCATCTGAAAATAATCCCTCATTCATTAGAAAAGAAGATTCAAGAAGACCTGTTTTTGGGGGCGTGTCTGTTTGATTGACAGGCCTGTGGTGCAGTCAGGTTACAGCTATCGGTGGGCGGGACGTAGTATCGTCAGGTTTCCAATCAAATCGGTCAGATCCACCGCTGGCTCCTCCCCCAGCTCGTCCAAATATGGTCACTTCCTGCTCCGAACCGCTCCGAACTAGCAAAGATGGTGACGGACAGAATCTGAACTGGAGGCTTCATAACGGCCGTTAACAAACCAACGGGTGACGCCGCTGTTGGTTGCCACTTGGGCAGCTCCCACCTACAACTTACGTGAAATAAGCGAACAGTGTGTAGTACTAAAAGGGGTCTGGGCTCATTTTCTGGAGAACATGAATCTCTGTACCAAATTTTCTAACGATCCAGTCGATAGTTGTGGTTCTGACGGGCCACAAATGTGAACGTCAGTGTGGCACCAAACGTCAGGAAGTCACAGTTCATCCATGTGGTTCAGTTTTGTCATCAGTTTCTTCCTGTCCCTTTAGTCTGTTTTCATAGTTTAATTGTCTTTCTGTCTTCCTTGTCATTCAGATATGTCTCTCTTTCCTTTAAGGGTTTCATGTTCATTTCCTGTTTTATTTTGATAACTCACTTTGTGTCTAGTTTCTGTTGTTTTTTCTTCCCGTCCTCTCGTCTTCCCACCTGTGTCTGACGGTCTTCCCCTCCTTGATTGTTTCCAATTGTGTTCAATTTTGACCTCCTGTGTTTAAAGTCTGCGTGTTGCCTGCCTCCTTCGTCAGATCGTCATCGTCACCTCCGAGCTGGTTGTCTTGGTGCTTCTTCCTGCGTCGAGGAAGTTTTATGTTTGACCCTTTTGGACTTTGTTTTTCCTTCATGGCTTTTTTGATCACGGTCTGCATTTTTGTAACCTGCTGGACATCCTTTGTGCTTAACTTCTGTCTTTGAAATTGTGGGATTTACTAAAGGTGTCTAACTCTATTCAATGTTGGAGAAAACATGACATCACAATTTCTGGGAGCCGCGAATCTCCGTTCAATGATTGCTGAGATATTTTAGTGTGGACCACAGCGACGGACTTGAAGACCTGAGGCTGCATTTAGTACTGGTTCCCATACTCAGGATCAGTTGCACCTGTTTAGGAGAAGATTGTGTGCTCTTTTAAAGGCAGCAAAGCCAATGCAGGTCTGTTTGATTACGTATTTCCACTTTGGTGTGGATTAAAAATTCTTATTGCGGAAAAGCAAATAAGTTTAAAGTAATATTTAGAACATTTTTACTGACCCATATTATGCATCTGATAAACTAGCACTTGTTAAAAAAAAAGCTGAGCCCGGGAAACAGAAGGTGGGCGCAGAGAGGCGTCGGTGCAGATGGACTGTAAATACACCAGATGAAGTGTGCTGGGAGGATATGGGACAGTAACGCGACACACCGGGAGGAGACACCAGAAAAAAACAGATGGGTAAATCAGGCTCACAGCAGACCGGTCAAAGTGACTGCATCACAACCACCAGCCCCCCAACCCAACCTTCCTTCAGTCATCCCCGCCCTGTCCCTCCCACTCCCCCACCCACCCACCCACCTCACACAAACACCCACCAGCAGCACTCGGGAGGCTATTTTTTGCCATGCCTCACTAAATAAGGCCGTGGAGCATGGCCGCGAGGGCGGGCCGGCGGAGGGGCGTGCGTCTCCGGTTCTTACCTTGGTATAAAAACGCTGGTACGGTGGGGGTTTCCTCTGATTACACTCAACCTCTCGCTCGCTCCCCCCCCCCTCCACACCGTGTTTCTCAGTCTAACCTGCTTTCGTCTATTTTTGACACTCAAATTGAAAAAAAAAAGAAAAATCAATGTACCAACACTGCCTGTGAGCGGTATCAGATGACCTTTTACCCCTCAACCTTTTTTTTTTTAAATTATTTTCCTACGCTAACAGTTTGATGTCAAAGTGTTAAATTTTTTTTGTAGTCTTTTTTTTATTCATCTTTTTTTTTTCGGAGGAATTGCTTTCACCGATCCCGGACGGTGTTTCTGGAGAGCGGCTGAGTGGAATATGGGAGCGAAAGGACAAGAAAGACAGAAAAAAGTAAGAGATAATTGAGTTTACTTTTAAAAGCTCCCCATTCTACTGATCATTTTTACCTCCTTTTTTTACTTGTACTTTTCCCCCCAATCTTTTATCCATTTAAACTTTGCACCCCCCTCCTGTGCCGCTCACCATGCTTTCCTTCCCTCTTCCATTACTTTTTCTTTTCTCCATTTCCTTCCTTTCATTCTTCCACACGTCATCTTTTTCGCCTTCTTCACTTTCCTTTTTCTTATTTCTGCCTTTAATTCCTTCACCTTTCCTTCCCCTTTCTATTTTGATTTCCTTCTTTAATCTACATTATTTTTCCTGTCTTCCTCCTCAGCCGCTGTCTCTCTTCTCTCACTCTTTCCTTCCCCCAACCCCTCCCTCCCTCCCTCCCTCCTTCCCTCCCTCCCTCCCTCTTCCCGATTTGTCCTTCAGCTCTGTCAGCACTCACTATCTCGCTCCATCTCCTTCTCTGGCAGTCTGATCAGCTGTCCTCCTTCTAACTTTACATGGCCTGGTGTGTAGCGAAGAGACGGGCAGCTCTCGGCTGATGCATTTCACTGACCAGTCATCGCTACAAAATCTTATAACACAAACCTTTGTGCTATTTTTTATTTTTATTTTTTTATGGCCACTATTTTTGCTCTTTTCTACCTGCACGGGGTCCTAGGCTGTTTTTTGTTTTTTTTCTGTTCTAGGGTACCTTTTTTCCCCCGCCTTCCTCATTTTTTTTTTTTATTTTTTTTTATTATCCAACAAGAGAGAGAAGCAAGTCCCGTGACCCTCTTCTTCCTTTTCTCTCCTCTCTTTCCACTCCTACTCCTCCTCTTCTCCTCTCCGCATCCTTAAACTCTCCATCGCTGATTCAGCTCCCAGGGAGGAGAGACTCCGCCTGCAGCGACCGCCTCACTCTGCTCGGGCCACCATCCCTCTCTGGATCACCTTTACTACGGTAGGTGGACGTGTCTGTGTGGATATTTGTAGAATAAGTGTTGCTTGCATATATTTGTGAAGGTGTGTTTCTGTGTGTGTGTGTGTGTGTGTGTGTGTGTCAGTGTGCTTTTTCCTGACCACCTTCTCACACATTAGTTTCTTTATTTTAATTTGTTTTCTTATCTGCTGGTTTGACAAAAAAAAAAAAAAGACTGTGAGTTATAGAGGTGGAAAGAGTCTTCTTATTTATTTAACACTGCACTCCTCGGTTGAATTGCTGACAGAGGAAGCATTTCATCTGCACAATGTTTACTAAAAAAACATTTCCACACATTCACGGAGGGTTGAAAGGTCAAGGGTTTTCTCTGAGGTGTGTTTTCTGATCAGGCGTGTTGATATTAGAATTTAAACATTAGCAGGAAACATTGTTGGGAGTTAACAGTAAGCCATCAAATAAGCGTAAAAACAGAGGTTGTTGCTAATTTGAATGTGCAGCTTGAAATTTATCACATTAACATCAGTCATCGTATCATGAAAGCGTCCTCATTCTCACTTTTTCACTTCAATCACAGGATTTGTTTTCATTGGTTTTGTACATATTTCTTTGTAAATGTATCTTAAAACCACAAAATACATCATGTGTCCATGTGGCAGCAGCACATAGTGTAGACGTGCTTGGTGTTGAAGCAGCGCTGTCCTGCCCAGTGCATTGTGTTTCCGCCTGCAGGACGGGTGAGTTTAACGGCTCATGAGTGTGTTCTGACGGTGTGAAGCTCGGTGTCGCCCAAACGGGGCCTCAGTTCTATCTATAGACGGGACACACACATGTGTCGCTCTCCGGGGAGCAATGGAGAGAGGTTTAAAGTAGAAGCGAGCTTCTAAAAGTGTCCCGCATTTGCTGCCATCCCTCTGTATCTCCCCTCCCCCTCACCTCCCTCCCTGTCTCTCCTGCTGTCCAGGCTAATTTTACCCATTTAGCAGATACCGGGGAGATCAGCAGTGGTCAGCTGTCTGTCAAGCATCCGCAGCCCCGACAGGCCTCGTGGCGAATTTACCGGAGGTGGCGAAGTGTCGGGTGTCCCGGCCCAGCCCTGCAGGACAGCGCCTGCGTGGTCGTAGCTGTTACAGCAGGCACGCAGCTGTCTGAGGGGGAGTCTATCAGTCTTTTTGTCCAGCAATTGATCTCCCGCTGGCTGTGAAACTTCACTTTATATGGTGTTAGCGTCTGTGCATGTTGAGTGTGCAGAAAAGAGAAGAGGAGGTTACAGGTTTATATTATGATATAAGGCCGTAGAACACTTGTGGTTCTGCACCCTGTTGTAAAGATCACAGAAGTCCTACCGAGCTGTGTCAGCGCTGGTGCGCATCACACACTTCTTTTATCTTGCAATCTTCAGCAGCCGTCTGTTCCTCCCCGGAGAATCGTGGTTCCCACCTGGAACACGGTGACGTTGATGGCGGAGGAGGCCGGAGTGGACGGGCAGCTCGATTCTTTGTAATGTGTCTCGAGCCAAGCTGGAGTGTGCCCCAGCTTGGCTGGCACACCCCCCCTCCCCCTCTCCCCGTTTACCAGCCGTGGCCAGTGATTTACAAAACCTGCGTTCCATCGCTGGGAGAGAAAAGAGCGGAGGAACGAGAGAGAAAGAGAGAGGAGGACGAGTGTGATTTATGGAAGAGACTTTTAGTTTAATTACTGGGCGGGCAGGGCTGATGTGCGCAGCCCCCATGGCACCGGTTACACAGTGGTAGAGACACACAAAAGGACTATCGGGGGGCTACAGACGATGACATATTCACATAGGTTTTGCCGCTGCGGTTGATGCACTCAGGCAATTTGTGTGTTCAAAGTGCAGGACAAGCCACAAGACTCAAATAATGCGGCGTGGAAAAGAAACATACAGTACCTGTGCAGGGACCTTAAGTGGACACGCACAAACACGAGTGGAAAACATGAGCACTGCTTTTACAGAATATCCATTTTCTACTTCACCGTGGAGGAACACTCGTAAAGAACAACGTACTTTGCATCCCGTGCGTATAAGCAAATAGAATATTACAGATAGTCATGGTGGGAATATTGTGCAGAGTCAGCAGTCCACCTTCATGCGAGCTTTCATGGAGATTTGATTTGCTGTAATTGTCATTCAAGGTGAAACTTCGACAGACCAAAGACAAAGAAAGACTTCCTGATATTACAGTTTGGCATGTACTTCCTGGAGCATTACATGCTGGGTTGCCCCATATTTTATTTTTTGTTTTTTCTACTACTTTTAATATTTTTTTAATTGTTTTTTTCCTATACTAGTCAGACAGAGAACACACTCCTTCACTCCTCATTATGACTCTTCCATGTTCTAACTGGCCTCACATTAGTGGAGCATTTAAAGGGGAAACCCTGTTGGAACACGCAGTAACAGCTGTAATTCACGCACACGCACGCACACACACACACACGCACACACACACACACACACACACACACACACACACACACACACACACACACACAGGAACACATGCACACACTCCAGAATGACCCCTCTGTGCTTCCTGCTGCTCCGGCCGTAGGTTTTCTTAACGCCTCTCTCAGAGCCTTCATTAGATGCCTGACGTTAGCAATGGTTCAATTCATTAAAAGCGCAACTCAGCCTTTGTGCATTTGCCTATAAATTGGTATTGATCTCCGAGAGGACAGGGAGGGATGGGGGTGTGTGGGGGGAGGGGATAAGGGGTGGCAGAGCAGACTGAAGAGGTGTGTGTTTGTGTGAGTGTGTGTGTATGGGGTTTGGTTGCTTATGGATCATGGGCTGAGGCTAATGGTAGTGTGTGTGTGTGTGGGGGGGGGGGGGGGGTCTCAGGTGAATGGGATTCACTGAAGCAACAAGGGCAATTGAAGACACGCACAATAACACACACACACACACACACACACACACACGCAGTCCGTGCACGCTGACACATATTTACAGATTGACAAACACACACGCAACATATATTGACATTCCTTTAGTCTGCTTTTAGCTACACACACACACACACACACACACACACACACACACACACACACACACACACACACACACACACACACACGCTCTAAACTGCCCACGTGCCATGCCGCATATGTCACTCAGCCCCTCATCATCACCGCCGTCTGCTCAGCGTGAGACTGTAATGCTACTGTAGTTTGCCTGGAAGAGAGGCAGGACGGTGAGAGAGAGAGAGAGAGAGAGAGAGTGTGTGTGTGTGTGTGTGTGTGTGTGTGTGTGTGTGTGTGTGTGTGTGTGTGTGTGTGTGTGTGTGTGTGTGTGTGTGTGTGAGCAGGCGAGAAACAGAGAGACAATGAGAGCACATGCTGTATAGAGAGTCGGAGGGTGACTGCATTGCATGGCAGCCTATAGACTGTGTGTGTGTGTGTGTGTGTGTGTGTGTGTGTGTGTGTGTGTGTGTGTGTGTGTGTGTGTGTGTGTGTGTGTGTGTGTGTGTGTGTGTGTGCGTGCGCGCGTGTGTGTGCGAGGAAGAGATGAATGAGGGAGGGAGAATTGCTCTCAGTGGTGGCGGAGCGGTGGGACGAGCAGCTGGACTAAAAGTTTTCAGTGTGAGGAAGAGGGAGAGATGAAGGAGAGGGGGGAGAGGAGGGGGATCAGAGTGAGGATGTTCGAGAGGGAGAGAGAGTGTGTGGCGATACACACACACACAGAGAGAGAGAGAGAGAGAGAGACTGCAGCAGCAGCACCTGGGACAGACTGAGAAGAGAGCAGAGCACTTCTTCTTCTTCTTCTTCCTCACAGTCTCCTTTTCTTCTCGGCTCTTTGCTTTATTGCTTCTTCTGTTTGGCGCATCGGCCCGAGCTTAAAGCATGAGAGGGGGGGTGAGGAGGAGGAGGACGAGGAGGGAGAGGGAGAGGAGGGGGGGATTTCTAGACAACATCTGCCTGTAGGTAAGTGCAACATCTCCCTCATTTACCTTCACTCTCACACACACACACACACACACACACACACACACACACACACACACACACAGACACACAGCACGCGATTCACCTTGAGTGTCATGCTGCAGCGGGGTGAGGTGTGTGTATGTATGTGTGTATATGTGTGTGTGTGTGTGTGTGTGTGTGTGTGTGTGTGTGTGTGTGTGTGTGTGTGTGTAACTGCTCCATACCGTACAGTATGTCAGGCGGACACATGGTCGCCACTCTGTAGTGCTGCAGCTTATTAAAAATGTCTTCTTCCAGCAGAGGAGAGTTTAAATGTTCGTAGAGTGAAATGTGACTTCTTCGGGACACTTCGGGGTGTTTGTGGTGAAATGGGTGTAAATGTGTGACATCACTCTGCGATGTGGCGGGAGGGAGATTTATGTTTATTTTTTTAGAAATCAGATTTAAAAATGTTTTAAGAAGCTTTGTTTGAAGAGCGATCAGAGGAAAAAGTTGGCGTCCCCGTGTGTGTCTGTGTGTGTCTGTGTGTGTCTGTGTGTGTCTGTGTGTGTCTGTGTGAACTGAGTGTTGTCTGTGTGTGTCTGTGTGAACTGAGTGTTGTCTGTCGGGATGGTGGACGCTGAGTCCGGTGCTGTTGGGGGTCACTGAGCGGGTCGTGTGGATCCCGAGTCAACATTTTTTCTATTCTATTTTTTTTCCACCCCGCTGAGTGGTTTGCCGGGGGGGGGGGGGGGGGGGGGGGGGGAGACGCTGGGGTGGAGGGGTGGCGGTGGGCCTGATGCGCCACCAAGGACAGTGGCCTGCTTGGGGGACATACTTCTTTATATGCCCATATGAACAAGAGCAACTATGGAATGTAAAGAAGTATGTATCCCAGGTGGGGAGACATGACAGCGCCGAGAGAAACACTTAAAACTTACATGGACACTCGATGGAGAAGACGCTTTATTTCCACACGTTAGCCCCAGATATTCTACATGTATACGTGCAGCGTACGTGTGTGTGTGTGTGTGTGTGTGTGTGTGTGTGTAGTTTTTCCGCCCTGATGTGGCCCAGTTCAGTCCAGTCAGCTCGGTGCTGCAGAGATGCATACAGTAGAAAAGTGTAGATGCAGCTGCAACTCCGGTCAGCAGTTTCCACTCGCCCGCAATAGATTTTCTGGATATCTCTTTCACTCAGTATATTTGCAGAAAAAGCTGGTTGCATTTCCTCAAACTGCGACGATTTCAGGAACATCTTTTACTTCTTTCTTTGGAAAATCTCCCTTTTTTAAATTTATATTTTGGTCATTTGTAGTATCGAACTATTGGATTGGATTTTGTGAATTAGTCTAATGCTACAAAATTAAACACACACACACACACACACACACACACACACACACACACACACACACACACACCACAGACAGACAGCAGTTTCCAGTAAATGGTGCAGTGATTAAATGCTTGCTAATGGATAGCATGGGTCTGAGAGGCTGGTTCAGAAAGAGGAAGAAGCTGGGACGGGCTGCAGGCCTCTGACGGACGCCTGCGCGTCCTCGCCCTGTCTGGGTCTCAACTTGTTGGCCTGGTTGTCGAGATGTGATCATCGAAACGTGAAGTCAGAAATATGAAGTTTTAATCTCCAGTGAGTTCTTGAGGAGCAGTCGGTGTCTGTCAGGGGGGAAGTTTATGTCTCGTGGCATCCGTTGAATCGCTAAAAGAGGCGAACGTGACGGGGAAAAACAGGAGGCAGGAGAGAGAAGATGACTTACGACGAGTCAAACCCACAATGTCAGGCTACATGATATCTGTCTTACTCTGCTGAGCCAGCAGAATACAAAGGTGACACTTTTCTTTTCTTTTTTTGCGTGATAATTCTTCTGATTAAGTATGTACGGTACAGCACTGTGTGTGTGTGTGTGTGTGTGTGTGTGTGTGTGTGTGTGTGCGTGTGTGTGTGTGTGTGTGTGCGCGTGTGTGTGTGTGTGTGTGTGTGTGCAGGAGTAGGTACAACAATCGTGTCAGGTTTTTAGTGTATGTATTCCGGCCTACTTTGTATATAAATACTGTATGTGACCTAGTTAGGGTTTACCTGTCCCTGTTTGGGTTGTTATTTGGGACAGTTTCAGCGTGCAGATTTGGCCCTGATCAGGTGTGTGTGTGTGTGTGTGTGTGTGTGTGTGTGTGTGTGCGCACCCCAGGGCGTTGCGCCTGTGTAGGAGCTGCTGGGCTGACAGTTAGTTTAACACTTCCTGCCAATCTTATTTTTACAAGGAGCAAAAAAAAAAAAAAATGTTAACAGGGGATCATAAATGAGAAAAGAGCAGCTTAGTGCCAAGAAGAATTGTTGAACATTACAGAACATGCAAGTCAGACAGCGTTTCAGAGCTAATTAACCATCAATGTGAGAGACGCTTCTAATCTGAGCAGCTGCACATGAAGAGGCCATCGAGACAAACAGAAACACACATCAGTGGAGAACAGATTCATGAAGCCCCCCTCTTCACTCATCCACCCAAAACAAAAAAGCTAAAAACAAAAAACCACACAGTGTGTGTTGGTGAGTAAGTGTGTGTGAATGTGTTTATTTTATGTTGGAGGGGATTTATTGCAGTGATTTGTAAGAAGCAGAGGGAAAGGTCGTTGTACTGTGGGAGAATTCAAAGATAGAAGGGCACAGTGTGGTGGTGAGGGGGGGTGGGAGGGTGGGAGGGCGGGAGGGCGGGAGGGCGGCGTAGACTGAAGTGGGATCGGAGCGGAGGGAGTTGTGGCGAGGTGAGCGTGTGAGATGAGGCGAGGCGGAGAGAGAGAGAGAGACTGGATTGATGATGGTGTTCAGGGCCTCTGTGTGTGTGTGTGTGTGTGTGTGTGTGTGTGTGTGTGTGTGTGTGTGTGTGTGTGTGTGTGTGTGTGTGTGTGTGTGTGTGTGTGTAGGAGTGGGGGGGGGGCTGGGCGGGTATTGTTCTGTCACTTTGCCTGTGTCAGCAGGTGGAAGCTCTCATCAGGACATTAAATATGCAACAATGCTGACTGCGGCACCGTGCTGAGACAGCCAAAGCCGGACGACTGGGGGGCCCCGTGGAAAGTAAACCAGCGGCACCGCTTTGCCTCTCGCTCCACACCAGACAGCCATCCATATCCACACACACACACACACACACACACACACACACACACACCTGGAGACCTCCGGCTTCTTCTCAGGGCTGCCCTGACCCTCCGTCCCAGCTCTCCTTGGCTGGCTAGCTGGGTACTCGGCTGGTAAAGCCGGCTGACTTGCCGGCTGGCTGCTCGACCGGTTCGCCCCATTTGGGAGTCCGCACAAGGGCAAAGGCAGAGCTGGTAATCCACAGGCCCAGTGAGGGATTAGCAGCGGTTACATACAGATCAGTCATGTGGAACACTGACTGTAACGACCAGAGGTAGATTTTACCTCCGTGAATGTGAAATTTAATGCAGAACCTGCAAAACAGACGAACGGAAGGATGTGTGAAGGCACGCTCGCCTCCCGACTGTCACTCAACCTGACTGACATGACGAGCGACTTCATTACAAACACAGCAGAGGATAAGATGCAATCAGAAGGATCATATGTTCTCTTACTGTCCACTGTTAATCAGAGGTGTCATCGAAAAGAGCGTCAAAGAAGAAGCAGGAAAAAGAAAAAGGATGCGGTTTGGAAGGCTTCCTTTCAAATCGCTGAGGCGCTTCTCTTTTTATGGGCGGAGCTTCAGCGCCACCAACTCTCTGGGAGGCTCAGTCAATGTGACGTATCTTCCGCTGCAGAGGATTGTTGGTCAGAACAGCCAGAGTGCAAAATACGATGGGATGTATTAGGACACAGTGGTACTTTTGCCATGCTGCATTTATACTCTATACGTCTCTGTATTGGGACATACTCAATCTTCTTCTGCCATACCAGATAGTATGGTAGTATGGACACTGGAACGCAGGGACAGTCGTCCTCACATGAGACCATCATGCACAGCTGCAGCTGTTCATATTAGACATGTCTTTAATTACTTACATGCAGCTGTCCCACTTAGATTTCAACCAGCACCACTAAAAGTCGTGGAGGTGTTTGGAGATCTTGTTTCGGAGCGCTCACAATGAGTCAAAGTGATTCTCGGTACGGGACAAAATGAAAAGATCACAGAGAGCCGAGTAAATTAACAACAAAAGGGAGGCTGCCTGCATTAGATTTCATCATGTCATCATATCAGCTTTGGACTAATGCAGAAACACGCAGGTCTGAAGTCTGCAGCAGGACGCTCGTCACACACAACCGTCACACAGTTTTATAAATATCACTTTATGAGAGGCATACAGTCTATGCATGGAAACCTTTTTTTTCTTTTATTTTTATCAACGGCTCCAGGAGTGTGTTCTCGCCTTATTCTAATCCAGAAACTTCTTTTAAACTTACAAACAGAAGAAGAAGAAGAAGCGGATCATTTACTATCAGCAGTAACACATTTCTGGAAGGTATTTGGAAGTTCAGTGTAAAAGTGGTGATATTCTTTAGAGAGATTTTATTCATTTTAATGATTCGTGAGCTTTCGGTGTTTGCAGGTATTTGTGGTTCACAAACTGTGTTCATGGAAATAAGTTGAAATGTAATCAGAGCTGAGTTTGTGTGCCTTTATGTGGCGGGTTGAGTAGTAATAGAAGAGGCCTTTATATTTTTACGGGCGCCCTGCTTGGCTGACTTTAGTTTCTAAAACTGTTAGTATGCATCTGAGCTGTGTCTACCTGGACTGTACCGGAGAGACAGAGGAGGACGGAGGAGGAGATGAGATTGTAAAGTCAGCCGTTTTATATTAAGTGTCAGAGTTTATTGCCAGGATTTTTTTTTTTTTTTTTTTTTTTTTTTCCTTTTCCTCTTTTAATCATGTTTATAGTAAGTGTGCATCGGCAGCAATCTGCAGAATATAATAGGAGTAAAGAGTAATGGAAGTTGAAACAGATGCGGTGGACTGGTAATGTATGTGTCGTCTCGCCCTGATACAAGGACACGGACGCAGCCTATTATATCCCGTTCTGTGTTTATGTCTCTAAAGTGAATCTCTGGGGGATTGTACATCTGAGCCCCCTCCCCTCCGCATCCCCTTCCCCCTTCAAAGTCATTCCTCAAACAATGGGCACGCACATAAAATATACACACAGATACCGTCACATGTCCCGGCGTAAATAAAATGTGTACCCGGACACACAAACACACAAACACACAAACACACAGGAAGTTGCAGCAGAACAAATCTGCGTGGTGTCGCTGCCACGTGCAGTATTGATTTATCCGCCTGTTTATGGTCTTTTTTTCTAACATGTACACATTACATGGATATGATGCATCTGCAATGAGAGCGGCGCTGTTTCTTTTATTTGTAGTATCAGCAGAAGAAGGTAAAGGTGTAATTTCACAGTTTACAGCAGCAGCATGATCAGTCATCACAGCAGCGTGTTGAAACAGACACGCGACATGCGGCGTACAGCACACGTGTCACTGAATCACTGACAAATTACTCTCACGAGAAGGAAAGAAAGAAAAACAGATGAAAGGAAGAAGATAAGGCCTCGATAATTAATGACTTCAGATATCCGATGAATAACTCATAATAACGAGCCTTAAAAGTTGCTTCGTTAATTGGCTCGGAGTTTTAATGCTTCGAAGGGAACCTCAGAATCGATGAGGAAAACAACGACAAATCAGAATTTAGCATTTAGCCATTAAGTCATACACTCTCCGTGAGCGGGTCAGAGCCGAAGAGCTTCACACACATTTACACAACGCACACACACACACACACATGCAGTGTGCCTCCAAAAAGCCGATCAGTCCCTTACGCCGGGACAGGATCAATGTTGAGGTAATTTGTTTCGATCAATTAAACAGACATCTGCTTGAATTAGACTCCGATAGACTGCGAAAGGCCCGACCCCTCCCTGCCCCTCTCTGTGTATATTTATATCTATATATATATCTAGATATATATATCTATATATATATACACATGTGTGTGTGCTGCACGTACACAAATAGAAAGATCCCTTTGAAGCCACAAAC
Organism: Embiotoca jacksoni; assembly: GCF_022577435.1. Lineage (NCBI taxonomy): Eukaryota > Metazoa > Chordata > Actinopteri > Embiotocidae > Embiotoca > Embiotoca jacksoni. Next base: position 1,732,599 of record NW_027185396.1, read on the forward strand.
AGACCAGCACGAGGTGAAGAGGCTGACACTGATGATGCAGTGCTGCGAGGAAAAAGGAAAAAAAGTTCACATCTGGGTTGAGCGACGCTTCGGGCAACTTCTGCTTCTGTTTATTGTTTTTGATGCAGGAGAAAAAGCATATTAAAAAAAAAGAAAAGAAAAAAAGATAGTTCTATTAGCTGGGGTCTAATTTAATGTCTCCCACTTGTGTTGTGTGTACATCAAGTGCTGCTGCTGACACCAGAGCCGGTCCATTACTGTACGATGTGAGGAGAGAGGGTCCGCTCCCTTCAAATGAACACGCAGGATAATTGTTATGCAGTGAAGCTGTGAAGCAGAGGGAAGTAATTAAAGGAACAAGGGCACTGTGGTGGTGGGCCGCGTCCCCCCCCTCCGCTACTGTTTCCCCCTCCCTGCTCGCTGGAGATTACACACACACTTTCACATGCAGGTTTCCCCCCTTTACATTGACACCCTCATAATTACTGCCAGGGTTTTACAGTCATCCTAATATTCTAATTACACTCTGTCTGTGTTTATAAGGTCATAAGATTTACAATTTTACGACACAGTAATTGTCAGTTGACCAAAAAAATGAGAAAAAGCCGCCCCCCCCTTCTTCTAATTGTATTTTCTGATGACGCTATCACTCGCCCCAGAATAAACACTCCTTTTTTTTCTAATTAGTTCAAAATACATTTTGCTTATGGAATATACATTATCTGCCCCCCCTCCCTCCTACCCCGCCCAGCCCCCTTACCACCACCTCTGAGCCCCTCATCCGTCTCCTGCAGTATTTCAAACCTACATCGCCTGGAGAGGCATCTCAGGGAGTTATGTGGCAGAGATTCAGTGATGTATCTCATAAGGTGTATCTCAGAATATTATGCTCGCCCGGGCACACTGTTATCTCCTTTACTGGTTATGAGAAGAGTGAGTGAGGACTGTGTGGTTTCATGAGCTGGAGATTTATTTTTTTGGGGTGGAATTCTCACGAGGCAGAACTCTTACAGATCCTAGAAACACTATAAAATATTCACACAAATAGCTTTTAAATTAATTAATTAATTAATTAATTGCTTTTAAAGCAATTAAAGTTTAGATTTTAACTGGAAAAGATCTGCTTCATCAGGATGACGTGGTTGTACGTCGATCAGGTTTGATTGACAGCGTGAGGTAACATCATCAGCGTTTGATTCAATTTGAGCCAAATTGAAATGATCAAAACTGCTGGCGGATTTATTTTGTGTGTTCATGCAGGTTTTAAGTCATAAAAAGCATCGATTTCAATTCCCTTTAAAAAAAAAAAAAAAAAAAAAAAGCACTTAGAAAGTATGAATGAGGTCTTGAGTTTTAATTACAAAGGTCTTATATTTTTTCTTGCCTGAAGTACGCAGTAAAACTCGATCAATACAATCCTGTTTTAAGTGAAGATTTTAGCAAGAACTTTTTACCACTTGTCATTGGTTGACTCATCAGTTTCCTGTCATGTATCTGTGGCAAGGTGACCTTAATTGATGATATATTCATGTAATAAATGACTATCAGCACATGCTGGGGTTTCAACAGCATTACCGTGACAACAACATTAAATTGTATTTTGTGTGCTATTAAAAAGGGTTTTTAATGACTTAAAATGAATTGGAGAAACTATAAGAATATTTTTGTTAGGTTTGAAGCAGTGAAGTCGGCCGAGATCAAATTCCTTCTACTGATCTGGTGTTTGACTTTTAACCATGCTAAGAGCAATGTTGATCTGTCGGGGAGTATCGGTCCACCAAATTGGTCCAAACTAAAATGTTTCTGAAGACATTCATGATCTCCAGCAGATGACTGTTAATGAGCATGCTGACATTGTAATCTGGTGGCAGAGTTGTCAAAAAATCTCACTCCACTGTGAAAAAGCTCCACATGTACAGGAGGGATTGGCACACAGACGTTCGTGGTCCCCAGAGGATAAATCCTGTACAGTTTGCTGTAACTCCTGACGTGTGGTTTTATTTTCCGTTGATTAGAACTTTTATCAGGTCAAAATGTTTGTTTTCCCCAGGTTTTGGTTAAATTACATTTTAATTTATTGTCCAAAATGACATCAGTTTGTTAAAATAGTGAACTTGACTTGGATGTAATCATTATAAATAACAATAAATCAGAAAACACAAATTGAAGCACTTCCAGTATTCGCTGATCAAATCGGCCGGCCAATAGATCAGTCGGGCTCGACTCAGTACGTTGTTTCCACTGTAGTTTCATGCTCTGCTTTTATTTTTGGGAAAGTGTCTCATCAAGCAGAAGAAAAAAAACAAACATTTAAATGTCAAAAATACTGCTCGGTAATTATGTGTAAAGTCGGCCTGAATAAAATGGTGTTTGCTACCTTCGGCGAAGGAAACCGCCTTCATGTGACTGTTTGGGATTTGAGGTGTAGATACAAGCATCTGTGGACTCCCATCGACCTGCCAATGTTAACACGTCTTCTGTCTGAGTGGGGCCTCGTGCATCCATCTCCCTTCGGTCTTCCAGAGGAGGAGAGTAATTGGGAGCAGCGTGCAGCAGCGGAGAGTGTCAGGGAGTCAGAGAGCCCGACTGCCATAACCAGTGATACAGGACGATAGAGGAGGAAGATTAGTGGAGCAGCCTGCAAGGCAGCAGAATCAGTGAGTCAGTCGTGGCCTGTCAGCTGGTAAAGTGACCATGTCAGTCAGGGAGTCTGTCATTCAAACGGCGCAGCCTCTCCTCCCTCCTGTAAGTGCACATATATATCTGAGAGGAGGAGAGTGCAGCGTCAGGACAAGGCTAGTTAGCATTCCTCTGTCATCGCCCTCGCTCACAACTCCTGTTATTGAGGAGGAAAAAAAGAGAGCGAGGTAGAGGACGGGAGAGTGAGAGGACGGGGGGGAGGACGTGGTGGGGACACAGGCTACATCAGATCTCCAACATGCAGAAGCAGGGTTATGTCGGAAAAAGAAAGGCCAGGACCGGATGATCAATAGACAAAGGAAGAGAAACAAAGGAGGCAGCGAGCGGCTCGTAAAGAGCGTGAATTACGCCGAGAGACTGAGAGTCCGTCGCAGAAAGTAAATCTCCCGAACCCATAAAGAGTTATGCGTTGTGATCTGTTCCACCGATCGTTGTGTGCTTTGAGATAATTGCTTCCATTTTGTTGCACAGAGACTATTACAGTATATGATAGGCGGATTACCATCTGTAACAGTGGGCTTTACACAGCAGAGGTAGTGCTGTGTCAGCAGCAGGGCCACTGGAGAAACTATAGGTTTAGTGAACAGCGTGAGTGGGTTGTGTAGGAGCCCACGGCTATTGTAGTAGTTATGGTCTCCTTTCAAAGAAATTCCACCCGGTAGAGTGGAAACACGTTCGGATGCAGCGGCATCAGCACATCACCATGATGGGATCAAATCTCAGTGCAGGTCTGGAAAGTAGAAACTGAGTTACTCTCCAGAATCCTCCTGGTTAAAGTGTGTACAAGAAGTTTTCACTTCAATGTTTTTTGTTTTGTTTTAAATCAGCTTCTGCACTTGTCTTTATTGGAGTCACATTGGGGAGAAAACTCCAGAGGAATGAAATCTCAGTGAGGCTGAACACGTCGTTTCAGAAGGCTTTTTATTTTCAGTGATTGGCTGCGTGACAGGACAGAAACCGCTAACTTATCAGTGCATCTCTCAATACTTTCCGACGCCGTCTGAGGCACTCAGTTTGAAGCACGTTGTCCGCACGTGAAGACATAAGTACTTTTTATGTTTGTTTCATTCTCAAACAACAGACAAGCATTGTACTTTTCACCACATGTTCCTCAATCAGGAGGAATCAGTGCTTTTGCTGGGAGCTGTTTTCAGCTGCAGATGAACACTGTGTATTTGGTGCTCTGGTATTTGCAGGATCAGGTGTCTGACGGTTAACGACGATGGAGCTCGATGGCACTCAGGCTTCGGATCCGCACACAAGACTTGTTAATAGATACATTTATTTTCGTAATATTTAAAAAAATAAAACCACGACACCAGTCTTTTCACCCATTATTGTACTGAGATCATTGTGAAGGTGCATCTCATGCATGTGACATTTTATTCATGTGATTTTACACTTTATTCAATTAAAACTGACCATTTCTGCATTTCCGCAACTTCTCAGCATCCCATTGTTTTCACAGAGACCAGAGAAGGAGATGAGAGAGGGACGACATGGAAAACAGGCCTAACATGTCATGAGGAAGGCTTGTCTGCAGTACATATACTTCTAATTGCTTGCATTAACCAGGAAGCTGTGTGTCACGTAATGTAACACACTTCCATGTTGCATTATGGTGGAGCGTCCGTTGGATGAGATCCTTTGATTGGTCTCCAGCGGTGAGTCTGTGGCCGGACACAGCTGAGAGCGCCACTCTGAGCTTCATGAGACGAGGTCAGAGGTCAGAGCGGTGGCAGGCAGAGATGGAAAGTTAAAGAGAGGAAGAAAAGACTCGTGGACTCTGGTGGTTTGTTATGGGAGCAATAAAGCTGCAGGGCATCGGGGCGCGAGATCCCCGAAGGAGGGAGTGGAGAGGAAAAGAGGGGGGATGAAAGAAGGAAAAATTATGTTTCAAAAAGTATTGTGATCATTTTAATGTTTGTAATGCTATACCACACTGTAAAAACTCTCCATTATAGGTCAGTTATCATGTTGTTAACTGCTTTACATACTGAATTTTGAGGTGGGGGGGAGGGGGTTGCGTTCAGCTTCAGATGACGTCATAGATACGTTTTTTTTTTTTCACGATTTTTGTAATCAGCGGAAAACATTAGCATTTCTCATCATACCGCAGTTCTTCCTTCATAACTTTTGAGAAAACAGCAACTGAATTAAAATAGGTCAAAGTGATGTGTAGAAATTATATTTACTCTTGTTAAAACACGCAGTTTTGGAACATTTCAGTGAGAACATGATGATACACAAACGTGCTTTGACTCAAAACCATAAATGTACACGGAGGGAACCTGCTATATATACCTCACAGCAGAGGAACTAATGTTATCTCTGCTGTGAACATTGCAAGAAATCCACCCACCAGTTTAGAGGTGATTGGTAAAAAGACTTCAAGTTAATTCTAAAGCCGGTAGAGCAGCCTTTAACCAATCAGTATTGACCATCTAACAATACTGTTAACATTGCATTAAGCCACGCCCACTGGTTACGGATTGGTCCGTCCTCTAGAGTGGCAGAGAGATTAATGCCAAAAGGATTTCCAGACTATAATCTTCCAGTAAAGCTTCAGTCAAACAGGCGACATGATGTCACCCAATAGTGCAGAAGTTCACTTTGTTTGAGCTGATGAATGCTGACGGTGTCTGTCTGCTGTTTAGAGTCTGAGCGTAAAGGGTCTTTTTGGAGCTTTTACTTTGTAAAATGTCAGGAAAGGATGAGAAAACCAAAACAATCAGCTAAAAGATGTTGAAAGGCTCTGTTAAAGTTAGATGATCATTCTCGGTAAGTTCATCACCCCTTTCACATGCATACAGCCATGTGATCCTTTGTTGATATCAAAATATTGATTAGTGCAGCGTTTAAGTGACTGTAATGAATTACTTTTCACTACAGGAGGAGCAGACCTGTAGCTCAGTTACATGTACATTTTTACCATGGTAGCCAAATGAATATTCTTTGACCATCAGTTAACAAGAAAATGTATATTATCCAGAGTAAAGTGAGTAAAGGGAACAGTGTGTGGGATTTAGTGGCCTCACTAAGGTTGCCTCACACTGACCCTTCTGGGCTACTGTACATGGTGGGCTCCTTATTTAGATATTAAAGGCACATTCTCAGCCCTTGAAAACACAATGATTCTTGGTTTCTGAGGATTTTGCACTAATAAAAACAGATAATTGATAATTGTTATATTCTATTTCTATCAACAGATTCCTCTAAATCTTTGAGCGAACAGCTTTGCAGATTCACTTTGATCCCACTCGACCATCCCGACGCACACGTCTTCATGCAGCGACCGAGACGCCGATCTGCCACAGATTGTAATCTCGATGGGTCTAACCGACTCTTTCAAAGTAAAAACAGAGCGCTTGTAATGAAGCCTCTCACTGTCTGTGTGCTTTTCAGCCTCAGAAAGAGCGGGGCGTCCCACTCTCCCTCCCTCACAATAGAAACGCATGTCAGCCGGGGCTATCTTTACGCCCAAGCGCCCCTTCTGACTTTAACTGCATTGGATTTTGTGTTTCACGGCAGGGCGTATATCAAGCGCGCCTTTGTGGCCCTGCTGCGGCCTGTAATGAATGCATGGCTAAAACACCTAAGTGGCAGCGGTGGTTCGTTAAGGGAGGGGGGGGGGGGTGTAAGAGGAGGGGGGTGGAGCGTGCTCAGAGTGAGAATCAGCCTGCATAGGTAGGGAGAGGGAGAAAGAAAGGTGAAGACAAGAGGCAGGTCTGCTGCGGTTTGGCAGCCGCTGCATGCGTATGGATGATGACATCATTCCACCGGATGACGTCTTCTCCACTTTAATGTCGTTCAAAGAGTTCTTCTCCAAAATGAAGAACCTGCGCATGTTAAATTGTTTCATTTAACTTCCGCGCCGCCCTTCATTCTCTTAATCCGATCTCCTCTCGCTGGAGAAACTTGAAGCTTTTCCCGTCATCCCTCTCTATCCGGGCTGTCTCCCTTTATCTGCCTTTGTTCTTCTTTTGCCGAGAAGTTTTAGTGACAGCAGCGAGCAGCCGGCATCTTTTATATCCTTATGGTAGTTTATGAGCAGATAATTACAGATATTGGCTACGCCCAGAGTCTGTAGACACCACTTCCATTTCATTTTTTTTAAAGCTACATCTCAGCATCTTCGAACACATAAAAAATGTGTCCTATACCGGCTGGGACGAGCTCCTTCCTCTGCTTGTTGCCATGTTTTTTTTTAAATCTCATTACAGTTATTGATGGTGTGTTGCCGTGGTGAGGACAGGTCCGAGAGGCAGTAAAAGGCTGCTTAGACGACTCTCGGCACGTGAGGAGGTCTGTTTGCTGAACGCTGTTCCACCTCTCTGGATACACATCCGTTAGAATTACTGAATAAAGTGGCTCATTTAGGACGCTTGCCGTGGCGTCTTTCTGACATTAGTGTGAAGAATTTCACTCCTGCAAATAGTTTAAGAAAAGACAAAGTCCCCGAGAGTCTGTTAAGGTCATATTAATGGAGGCTTCAGGGCTCGGCCCTTTTTTAAAGCTAAAATTCACTGTTTATACGTTGTGGTGGTCAACAAAGAGAAGCAGAGGAGGGAGAGAGTGAGAGGATATAATTAAATATATCATCTAAATAGGTATCGATCGTCTTAAGGGTGTTGCCGTTAGATTAAAAGGTTAAGGAATAAAACCGCTTTGAGGATTAAATCATTGTGAGGTAAAATCAAGAGCGCAGGAAGATAAACACGGCAATAATCACAAAGTATGAGCGCTGGAGATGCTTAACGATGTCCTATAGGGACATTAAAGATCCCGTCATGACGCATTAAAGGACCGAAACCGAAAAGAAAACGGCCGTGGCATTTTATCCGCTGCAAAGGCAGCTGAGGTTGGATGACACAAGGTCGAGCAGGTTCCCAAGCCGTTAGTGTCCGCGGAGATACCGTCAAAGTTGGTCCAACGTTACGGACTACAGTGTGGACGGAGCCTTTGAGAGATACGATCGCCGCGGGCCCACAAGAACCCTGAGAGGGCTGATAAAGGAAGAGTTCACGGTGCGGCACCTGAGCCGAGCAGCCGCACAAGGTCAAGAAACGTTTTTTTTTTTTTTTTTTTTCATCCTAGCAGACGTGTTTTATCTTCGGGGAGAGTAAGAGAGTGAGGAAGTGGCTGAGCAGAGGATAAAGGGTCCTGTTATGCTCCTGTCTCCTCCTCTGATCAACCAATCAGGCGCGGGAATAGTGCTGAGTCAGCTGCTGGGTGCTGCTCACGTCCGAATGCAGGGGGGATGGAGGGTGGGGGGGTGGAAGAGGAGCCAGCCAGCCAGCCGGTGTCTGCAGTGGACTGCAGCAGCATTAGCAAACGCTAACCTCACAGCAAGACCGGACCCACCGGACCCACCGGACCCACCGGCCCCGAGTCCTGCAGCCCGGTCGGTCCTGATGGACTTTTATTTCACACTTTTGCAAAGCTCACTGCAGTCCAATATTCATCCTACATGTCTGCGTTCACTTTAATAATATAGATCCCACTTCCCCCGCTGCCTCCAGTCAGTAGGTAATTAGCGGGAATAAATACAGGCAGCCACAGAAGATAAAGTTTACAGCCTGACCACAGGTCAACTTGTTTCATTACTATAGAGCGCCTTGCATTAAGCTAATTACCAACTGGCAAACATCTTCATCAGACATGCACGCAGGCCTTCATTAGGACGCTTTGTCTAAATCTGCTTCCCTTAAATGAGCACATTATAAAAGATTATTGCCGTTTTAAGTGGATTTTAATGGTTATTTTGTAACGGCGGCCTCAGAGCTGTCAGGGGGTCTCAGTCGCAGCGCGTCGGCATGACAGGAAGTGATGCTCTGAGAGGTTTCCGGGCCTCGCCCTCCCGGTGGCGCGGCGCGGGATGGAGAGCAGTCCGTCAGTGTCACCGGGAGCTGCCGGTCCCGATAAGGAGAGAGAGAGAGCAGGGGGCGCGGTGAGGCCGGTTGTGTCAGGCCATACATCTGAAATGAAAATATCACGGTGAGCGAGAGTGACAGAGTCCGCAGCGGGACTGCTTTCAAAGTGTCCCTCGTCCTGCGGCGGCCGGACGGAGCGGTGAGCTGGCAGCTGCTCTGTAACGCCACCTGGACGGTGTGCGTCTCCCCGAGGACGCCGCGCACCCCCGCCGACCTTCCACACTCTGACTCCCTGACCGCCGTCAAGCGCCACGAGTCTCCCTCCCTCTCTGCCTGGCGTCCAGCTGTCCCCAACCCTCAGACCCCCCCCCCGTCTCCAATATAAGGGCAGGAATGCAGCGGACAGCACGGTCCCAGAATAGACAAGTAGCCAGGCTATCTCCGACCACGCAGCCGGCCTGATAGAGGGCACCTACAGCAGCAGCAGACACTCATGCAGCGCCCCGACCCGCATACGGTCCACCTCACCGAGCTGCTCAACTTCTGAACGCACAACACCTTTACTTATTGTAGTTTTGATCTTGACGGGGCTGCCTTCCAGTTTAATGTTGAAAGAGCCTTCAGCAGGCATCTGAGCGAGGTTAATGATAAAACGCTACGGGTGTAATGATTCCGTTTGATGTGGGATCTGAGCGGAGGTGCGCGGGGTGAAGGAGGGTTGCCCTGTGTGTGTGTGGGCTACAGATTGCCGGAGTAAAGCGCAGACGGTGCAGCGGAGGGATTCTCTCCCTAATCTACTGAAAATCCTGCTATGAAAAGGATTTCACGTTGTAGCGCTTTCTCCTCTGAAGTTGATATTCGCGCTTGAACACACAGAACTGGCCTTCACTGTGAACGTCCACACAAGACACGAAGATCATCACACCACAAAAACACACCGCCCCACGTCACAGCTAGACGTGAACATCCACACAGGTTACATGCTTGGAAGCACAGACTGCACACACACACACACACACACACACACACACACACACACACACACACACACACACACATGGAGACTGCAGTGCTGCATGTTGCAGAGGCAGAACAACTGCAGCTCTGGGACTGGGAGAGAATTCAGGCCATGCCAGCTCGTCCTCTCCTCCATGTGCTACTTCCAGCTCTTCTCCCCTCTTTATTTCCACACTCCCTTTCTTTCCCTCTCAGATTTTTTTTTTTTTTTTTTTTCCTTTTCTAATTTCTCAGTCAAGGATGCATCCTCCTCATCAATTTGCCGGTCTCATGGGTGACAAGTTTATTAAACCCAGGAGAGATGGAGGGAGAGGGGGAGGAAGCGTGAACAGTGCTCCTTACATGCATTGCCAGTATTTAAGCTTTTTTTTTTTTTTTAATGCGATTTGTGTGCAGTGAGGCTGATGTATTTGTTATCTAGACAGGGGTGGACAGCTTTGATACAGGACTGACAGTGTAATCTCTCTCTCGTACGCACACACACACACTTACACACTCCTCTTTTGAGTGTCGAAACCCAACAGAGCCGTACAGCAGGCTGTTGAACACCGCTCAGTTTTTGACTGCTCAAACAGGAACTAATTGTACATTTTTTGGGACTATTTTCTGTGGCGGATTAATCAATTTCTGCTGCTACAGTGAACATGTCAGGCAGCAGCAGGATGGTGGATGTAGGATTTAGTCAAAATAAACTACATTGTGTGTGCTCATGAGGGAACGGTGCAACAATGAGGCTCAGAAGAGTTTTCAATATTTTTTGGACAACAGTGGCACTTGCAGAGCTTTGGATACTGGATCGAATCTGTTTGAGATTTGTTGACAATTAAAAAAAAAAAGATAGGACATTACGAAGCCTCAAATTCAGATTTTTGTCCGTCACCATCTTTGCTAGTTCGGAGCGGTTTAGAGCAGGAAGTGACCATATTTGGACGAGCTGGGGGAGGAGCCAGATGTGGATCTGGTTGGAAACCTGACTATATTACGTCCCGCCCACCGATAGCTGTAACCTGACTGCACCACAGGCCTGCCAATCAAACAGACACGCCCCCAAAAACAGGTCTTCTTGAATCTTCTTTTCTAATGAATGAGGGATTATTTTCAGATGGACCTCCAGAAAACTAAGAAGAAGGAGTGACTTTAGCTAACAACGCCGAGATAACTGATGGACACATTTTATTCACTTTGGATTTGATGAGAGAAGTTGAATGGGAGTCTATGGAGCCGGAGGCTTTTTGGAGCCGACCTCTAGTGGCACTCGCTGGTATTGCAGCTGAAGACACTTCTGCATCGGAACCATTTTTCAGGCCTTAAAGCTGTGAACACTTTTATATTCAGTCTGTGGTTCAATCAAACACACTGGTTAACAGTTGTTGTGGTTATTATTCATTTAGAGTCACGTTTATGGCCGTCTGAAGTCCATTCACTTTCATTTTGTCTCTGATCTCTTGACAAAAAATACCTCTTTACCTGCTAAATCCTCTTCTGTGTTCATTAGCAATTTGCCGACCCACCAAATGGTTTATGAACTGAAGTTTTGAAGAAGTCTGAGGAGCGCTGCAGAGGCGTGTGATATTTGTCACAGCTCTTTGCCCATTCCCATTTGCCATCTTTAATCGTTCAAAAGCAGAATATACAGAAGATATCACGTCAAATTGTACACGCACAGATAATATCAGTCAGTTGTGAAAAAAATAAAAAAAATCCAGACAGGAAAATATCAATAGAAGGGATTCCAGGGCCAAGACTCCGCTTAAACAGTTTATTTCCTAATGATTAAATGATTAGCTAGGCTAATTGAAGCAGGAAATGAGTGAGTTGCTCCAAGGACAAGCAGAGCCGTGCAGCTAGCAGGAGGACTGCTGAGTACATCATCTCTGCGCCGCCACGCTCAGCGAGGCAGCGGGCCGGACCGCCGGCCAGGAAAACATCGCAAACACAAAGCCAGAGTCGTAACGACGGAGACGAGCGGCTCGGAGAGAGAAGGCGCGCCAGCATTAGTATGTGTGCGAGAGAGAGGAAGAGATGTTCCATGCAGCGCTGGAGGTCAATGAGAGTTAATTTTCCTGCCGTCCTATCCGCTGCCTTCATTAGCAGTATTGGCAGTTAGGTGATGAATTCATTGTTTTCTCAAGTTTGTCTGCAGCCATCGTTTATACGCTCCTCTCTTATCTCTCAGGGCCTCGCTCGCAGCCTTTCTCATCTCTTTTTCATCACGCACATCGCTTCTTATTCTCCTCTCTGCATCTCCTTTTCTTCCTCACGTGCTCACTTCTGTTCCTCTCCATCTTTTCCCCTCTTCCTCCTTCAATTTCATACTTTTGTTGTTGTGTTTTTACCTTTGTGTTCGTGCCATGGCAGCATTTCTCCCAATAATCAATGACTGTTGACTGATGTATTCTGATGTGTATTTTCTGCATACATATATAAATTGTGTTTATACTTGATGCTACTTGTGAGTAGACAGTCTCCTTTTTCTTATCAGTTCCTCCCTCTGGCTCTGTCTCTTTCAGGCCTCCGTCCAGATTACTCTCCTCTTCTTCCTCCTCCTCCTCCTCCTCTTCCTCCTCCTCCTCCTCCTCCTCCTCCTCGTCCACCCCGTCAGCTTTCAGACCTCAAATGCTTTGCTAAAGCTGGTAAAATGGAACCAAATCAACTGTTCAATGGATTTGGTCCCCTTCAACCAGCTGTAGCTGTGCATTGATCACACCGAACGTCCCGACACTCACATGCAGACGGGAAGCGGCCGACAGACGTGAAATAAATCAGAGGAAAACATCTTTAAGACCTAAAACTGAAGCTACATTTGTTTCTTTATTGGACCGAAACTCAGAAACTCCTTCACGGATAACACACTTTGGATTTCTCTTGATCACACACAGTACCCAAAAGACACTTCAGTCATTTGCTTAATCTGAATAAAACAAGGCAGGTAAGTAATTACAGATATTGTATCTTGGTAAATTTGTACTTTTTGCTATAATTGCACTGCCCTTTGGAGACTTATTTTATTGTTCTTGGCCGATTTTGTCAAAGTGTGTGTGTTTGCAGATGAGTGGTATCGTAGAAGAGTGGAAGGAAAGCACGGGTGAATTTATGAGAGGAAATGTATGTATATATGTGAGTATCACTGACTCCTGATGGACATGTCTGATTAATAAAGGCTCATCCTGAAGTTCATATAAATGTCTGATGTGGTCTTTGATCTCAAGAGGGGACTTTCTGGGTGAGGAGGTTCTTTCACATTAAGAGACACCCGATCCGAAGGGGCACCAAAGTACAGCGAGACCTCACCTAAAGACACCCAATCCTAATTAGACAAAAATGCAGTCGACCCGAACGGACCCCAGCAGAGAGGACACAAACGCAGCCAACAGCAGCGTGATGCAATATCAATTAATCCGATCAATTAACAAGCAGTGTGAAAGAGAAGCAACAGTTAATAATGTTCCGACAGGGAATGTAAAGCCAGAGAAACCAAAATAAACACCAATTTATTCTAAAAAAGAAGTAATCCTACATCCACCTCCAGTACCAACAATAAAAGCTGGTATAAATGAAAGAGAATGAGAACATGTACCTGCTGGACATATTGACACAGACCTTTAAAATGAGACCCTGTTTGACCCAATAACACGGAGGAGAATTTGTAGCGTCTGACTCGGTGCAGGCGAACGCCTGAACACCTCTCGCTCGGACCAACTTCTACTTTTTTGGAAGTTTAGTTTTTTTTTTTTTTATATAACGTTGTTATTTTCATCAGAATCAAAAAACCTCGACTGTCACAAATGTGTTGGTAGTTTTGCATAATGACAAATGCTGATGCCAGTAAAACTGGACAGAAAGAATAAACATTATCAATCAATATGTTTGAAAAGGCCTAAAGTAGATTATAACATGTTAAAACTACACGGTAACACGTGTTAATTAAGGAAATTAACACTGATTTAAAATGGGTCAAATGAATGTTTTTCTACCCATGAGCACTGGATTTAGTTCATGTATTACTGTTGAGCGTGTTGGGAGGGATGTGAGTGATTTCTACAAAAAGGATGAAACAGCAGGAAGGAATTGAAGCAAATGAATCCGTCTTTCCACACTTTCACACAGAAATTAGACTCCTTCTCCCGTCTTTCTTCCTCCCACTTTCTTCCTCTCCTCGGACCTTCGTCCTCCTCTCCTCCGGGACGCTGTAATGCCCCGCTGCTCGTGGCTTTGGAGGTGTGACAGATGTTTTAATGTGGCTGCGATTCCTTATCACCACTCAGCTGAAAGCTCCATTTGCCTTGGTCCGCCGTGATAGATGGGAGGCCGAGGCTGAGCGCAGAGGAGACGCTACGCTAACAAATGGGAGAAGGAGGCATTTCAGAGGCTGAGGAGGTGGGAGGAGGAGGGGGGGACGCGATGAAGATGACACACACTGCTGCAAATGGTAGATGTGGTCATTTTCTGTTTTTCATGTCCCGGTTGTGATGAGCAAGTGAGTAATTATAGGAAGGGAGGGGCGGCTGTGCAATTACACCGGGATGAAACAGTGCTTGTCAGGACTCGGAGCGCCGCTGCAGAAATGGAGAAATCAAGCAGAACATACACGTTACAAATATTCTCGCAAATAAACAAACAAACCGACAGCAATTTTGATTAAACCCCGGTGTGTTTACAACCCGTTAAATCTGTGGGATTATTGAAAGTCAGTGGCATTACATCTTCTCGATGTTTTCGAGCAAGTGAAGAAAAAGAAAAACAAGAAAACGGCGGGAACGATCCATCAAGGCAGCAACGCTCAACCAGTGAACCGGGGACGCGTTACACAACACAATGTCATTTGTCTGAAATTACATCGTACACACCTTCTCGAAGATACTGGAAAAAATATTTTACACATGGCTAGGTCAATTTTACACAAAAAAAACAATGGGTGAACTGGAATGTGGTTTAGAACCAGAAGAACTGCTTCACTGGTGATAATGAAACTGAATGGAAGTGCACAGAAAATAATAAGTATATCGAGAGGAAATACTTCTTTTATTCCATAAAACACCTGAAACAACTGATGCAGTGTGTCAGTATGTTGGGATACAGATATTCAAAGTGGCCACAGCGACTCACTGTTAGGCTCCTTACTGTTCTTTATGAAAGATATATTTATATAAATAACATTTTGATACTCCGAAAGAAAAATTCTGATTTTGAAGAAGAAAAGAGGAAAAAGTACAAACAGCAGGAGAAAGGAGGCACAAATTTAACGACATGCAATCGTGTCATATAAATACAAGCAGAGTAAAAGCTGAAAGTTCCATATTAAGATCGAGATGAATCGACGTGCAGGTCTCCAGCGCAGTGCCAACAGTTTTTTTTTTTAAATCATTATTACTATTATTATTATTATTATTATTATTATTATTATTATTATTATTATTATTATTATTATTATTATTATTGCTGTTTGTATGTTTAGTATTGTAATCTATTCAGTGTGTGTGGCACTTCACGATCTGAAATCTTTGTCAACAAGGAGCAAAGCATTTTTCAATGAGTGATCCGACCTTACGAGTCTGAAACATGAAAGATCCTCGAGCAGAGCAGCAAATACAGATGAACTTAATTTACCAAACGTATGGAAGTGTATTTAACTCACGTAACGTACATGAAGTAACTTACCTGACGTATGTAATGTTACTTGCATTAGTGAGGTTCATTTTTTTCTCTTTTCCTCAACCTGCTCACGCAGTTTTGATGCCACGAATAAATCATGTATAAGTGTCTCTGAGGTGAAAGCAGTACTTGATGTCCCGGGAATGAGAACACGTAGGAAGTTCTGTAAGTTGTGTATTTTAGCTTCAGATTGTTTATCTAACAATCCAGAACATGCACAGTTTCCCTGAACTTTTATGTTAACATTTATTCAAAATGTCCTTTTCCAAGACAATAAGATCAGACAGTCACAACAGCAGCTTCACCGGCTTTTTTCTGAAGGGAAAACTGATTGAAATTTGTAATAAGAGATGAGCGAGTGGCTACGGAGCACACTGGCCATCGCCGGCCATCGCCGGCCATCACTGTCACTGGCCATTGCCGGCCATCACAGCATATGATGCCGCTGCCCTTTACTGTACATCCATTTATTTATCAGCCTGCTGACATTGAAGAGGAGCAACGTGCCAAGTCACATAAAACAATGGGAGACATTTTAATATAGAAATTGAAATGGGGATTAAAGGGATCAAGAACGGAGGGGATACTTCAGCACAACGCGTACGACTGTGTGTGTGTGTGTGTGTGTGTGTGTGTGTGTGTGTGTGTGTGTGTGTGTGTGTGTGTGTGTGTGTGTGTGTGTGTGTGTGTGTGTGTGTGTGTGTGTGTGTGTGTGTGTGTGTGTTAGGCCTCATCATTCACGTTGTATTGATGTTTGAACACATTCATCATCATTGGTTGACGTGACTTTTTCTCAACTTTTATCTTCTTCCTCAGCTTCCTGTTGACCCTCTCTGTCCTCTGTCCTCTGTCTCCTACGTGACGTTTTTTTTTTCCTCCAACATTTTGACTCTTCATCATTCAGTGTCCCAGTCTTCATGTCTGGGCTGCACAGATGTATTTGCGGTGTTGGGTTTGTCTTCCAGGCCTTCTATGAGGGTTAATATTGCCATCTTCTTCTCTTGCCTGCCTTAACGGCAGCTTCAGTTGCATGAGGACGAGAATCCGTCTCCTTTGGACGCCCCTTGTTTCCTGTTTTATTTTGAAAGTCTTTTTTCCTCTGTGTCAGCCCTGTATCTCCTTGTGTTCACCTGAGGTCCTCACCCACCTCACCCTCCTCACCCTCCTCACCCATCTCACCCGCTTCACCCACCTCACCCACCTCACCCGCCTCACCCACCTCACCCACCTCGCCCAACTCACCCACCTCACCCACCTCACCCTCCTCACCCAACTCACCCACCTCACCCTCCTCACCCATCTCACCCGCTTCACCCACCTCACCCACCTCACCCGCCTCACCCACCTCACCCACCTCACCCAACTCACCCAGTACCATCACTGTGTTGTGATTAGGTGCTATATAAATAAAATTGAATTGAAAATTGAATTGAAGTACAACACCTGGAACATGGAGTAAAAATGAAGCTGCAGCTTCATTGGCTGCTGCAGTTTGATAATACTTTAGGTAGATAGTCCCGCCCCTTCCTGTTAAGAAGCCATAATGGCCGTTACAAGTGTCCATCGTTTCACACTCAATTTGTGGACTTTTTTGAGTACGTCGTCCGGGTACTCAGTGCACTGCATGTTTCCATGTGAACGCCCTTATTCACTCAAAACAGAAAGTGATCAACTTCCTCATCATCCCATGCGGGCTGGGAAAGGAGCCCCCTAGTGGACAAAGCTCAGGAAGATTTATAGCATGTACACAACATCCTGTCATCATATGCCTCCACATCCACCTTAGTGTTGCACGGAAAAAGCAGCGGGACTTCCTCAGCTACGCTCTGATGGAGCGTCTGTCTAAATTGTTTATAGGACTTATTTTCTCATTTCTCGGGGGGGGGGGGGGGGGGGGGGGGGGCAGATTCTGCAAAGGTAAATTAATGGAAAAGGAACGTTTTACTGTGGATTGCATTCCCCTCTAAATGAAAAATGACAGTAATATGCTTCCATTCAATAATAGAAGAGAATTCAGTAAAGTAGTTTGGTTTGATATACTGTATGAGACGTCAGGCCAAATGCATGTTCAGTTTGTATGTGTTCATGTGTGTTTATGGGAGAGGTGTCTTGAAACACAGCATCTTTGGGGCTGTTTGGGCAAGAATACACATGCTGTTCCAAATTACTGAAGACTAGCAGAGAAATCTTTACATGAGCTGAAACACTGAGTAACTTCCACCTGCATTTTAATGAACTGAATCTAATAGTTTGTACACATAAACAACATGTGAAGATGCAGCAACATTTTCATATGGATGGAAACTGTGTCCATTTTTATGTTTTTAGTCTCATATGAGGTCACATGTAGACACAACATAAATGTAAGCAATATTCCTTTGGCAAATTGCTGTTGTGAAGCCTTGAGCTCAGATTTCCGGCGTCGCCATCTTGTTATTTTGGAGCAGGAAGTGACCATATTTGGACAAGCTGGGGAGCGAGCGGTGGATCTACATCCCGCCCACCGATGGCAGAAAACTGACTGCACCACAGGCCTGTCAATCAAACAGACACGCCCCCAACAATTCAGCCTTTTGAGGCCCAATATCTAATTAATGTTGGAATTATTTTTGGTTGGACCTCCAGAAAACTAATAGGAGCAACTTTAGCGAATGACACAATAATGACTCAAGGAAAAAATGTATTGACTTGATATCCCCCCCCCCCACCGAAGCAACAAAATGAACTGTTTAGCATCACATCCTGTCATATAAATGATGTTTTACATGTTGTATGATGTGGTAAAATCATACTTTATTCATTATATTACAAGCTTGATATTTCATAACTTTGCAATTTTTTTAAAGTTGCTTATAAACAAGATTTCAAAATGAGGAATTTTTGAAAACGTTCAGTAAGTTACATGTTTGATGGGCTCTTGTTCATCTGCTACATACTGTGACGACAGTAATACATACACAACGTTAAATCTCCAAATCCCAAATATTCATTAAGGAGAAGAATCAGTCTTATTTTACTGGATGTTACATACGTGTTTTTACACACAGGAAATTGACCCATCGTACACACAAGCACATCCAGCACAGTGGACAGCTGCAAGGCCCGGGGAGCAGTTGGGGTGATGTGCCTTGCTGAAGAGCACTTCAGCCACAGATATTTCTTGTCTGTCCAGGAATTTGAACCGGCAACCCTTCGGTCCCAAGCTTTGCTTCTCCACAGCATGACTCTCCAAAGAAGCAAATTTGATAAGATTGTGTATTTTTCATTTCATAAAATCAACACAAATTTTGATGGTGAGAAAAGTCCACTTTCTGGCTTTTAATTGTATCTCACATTCTTCATTCAGCTAAAAGCTAATCTGAGTCAAAGGTGAATTTCCTGCTGTCTGAGTCAGCATCTTGAGGCTCCAGTAAATGGACTTTAGGGTTTAGATTATCACCATCCCAACAAGCTAAACTGATATTTCAGAGGCACATTTTATTCTCCACATATCCTTAACTGGGATTTTCCATTTGTTGCCTCCATACAACATTGATTTTCACACAGACATAAATATCCAGATTATGTTTGAGGATGTAAACATCATATTTTGATTCCAGTTTTTCAAGCAGCCACTGTTTGCTTGATGACAGCTTTTCACACTCTATGTTAACCAGCTTCACGAGCTCGTCACCTGGAGTGGATTTCAGTTAACAGGTGAGCCTATAAAAGTCAACTGGCTCACTTTCTTGCCTTCCTAATAAGACGGGCTCCGTTACTCCCTGAGGAGGTTCGAATCATGTGATCTGGAATAGCTGTGTGATAAGTGAATGAAGGGGTGCACTTACATTTCCTATGTAAATAATCAGTTTTTAATTTATAAAAATTATGAAAATGGCAATAACATTTCAACTTCATATGTCATTTAATTAGTCTTTATCTGCAGGCACTGTTTGAAAGACTTTGAAATGTTTTCTTATGTTAAAATCTGTGTCCAGGTTAGTTCAGACTGAGATATGTCAGCATATCTTTGAGCTCTGTTTACTGTATCAAATCTTTTCCAAGCAGAAGCACTGCTGCAGTCCACCCAGACACCAGTGCAGCATGTGCCTGAATAGTAGGGCAGCTGAGAGACCACGGACAGGCAAGACATGAAAAACGGCTTCCTTTGCTCAGTCTTTTCCTCACCCTGAACCCCTTCCCCTCCTTTCTCCGTCCTGCCTCCTTCCTTCCTGTCTCTGTTCCTGCTACACAAGGGCTTTCAGTAAAAATATATTGATTTCTGCTTCTCTCTTGTCCTCTCTAGCTCCTCCCCTGCAACCTCCTTCTCCTCCACACACATGCACACACACACACACACACACACACACACACACACACACACACACACACACACACACACACACACACACACACACTTGTTTCTCTCCATACCTCGTCAGAGAAGAAGTAAAAGGCGAGCAGCAACACTTCATCCAGCGTGTCATAAATAAAGGGCTGGTAGATATTCAATCGACTGATAAACTGACATCCTGTATCAGCCAAAGCGAAAGTCAATGGAGGAGCAGCCGGGAGGTCTCTCGCACACACAGACTGCTACACACACACAACTTCACAAACACAGCGGCGTACACAAATGCCTATTGGGACAAATATGTGGATCAATGGAAGTAATGGTTCCAGTAGAGTCTGCTGACCCGATACACAGTCTTGTTTTTATCTCGGTGACAGGTAAGAAGCAGTTTAAATATAGCCTCATCCGCTTTCTATAAAGAACCACATGTGGTGTTAAAGCAGTGAATTCGTACTGCATCTTGACAAGTTATTGTACAGTTTAGACTTCAGGAATAACCAGATTATAGATATGCACACCAGTGCTTGTATAGTGGTGGAGCAGCTGTGTGCACAGAAAGAGGAGAAAACGCTTCCAGTGAGGATTTTAAAGAACAAAAACAAAACACAGTTATGGGACAATAGCACTCTGCTGAGATTTCAGTTTTCTGAACTACTTTTGCATCCCAGGTATTTTGATATATTTTTTATTTTTGAAGCAAAAACTTTAAACGTTTGATTTTGTTTTTGAACATTTGCTGCTTTTCTATTTCACATTTTCACATATTTTCTTTCATCGAAATTTTTGACAGTTTGTCACAAATGAACTCAATTTGATTTCACACTCACACCTGACAGAACTCGCATTCACACAGACGAGGGAGGAAGAGATATATTCACAGGAGAGAACAACAGTCGTAACACTACACAGCCAGCTTCCTCATAGTCTATAACAATCTGAGTCTCTTCAGCCTTTCTGTTTAAGAAACTGAACACTCATGTGCTGTCGATGGCATCATTCCTCTCGGAACAAACCCAAACTGTAGACACCCCCTCCCCCCCCACACACACACACCCACCAAGATGCCCTGATCTCTATACCACGGTAGCCATGGTAATAACTTACATTACTTTGAACAAGTAACTCAAAAAAACCTCCATGAGTTATTACATTTTCAAGTGTAATTAGTCATCTGATTTATTGATAAGTCCCCTCACCAACACTGTTCATTTGGAAATCAGAGGTTTCGTTGAGAGTACTTCCAACGAAACTTGAATTGTTGACAGAAAGCAGGAAGGACTCGGTTTCCTCTCCTGTTCTCTGCACGGATCACGTTGATCTGAGGAGTCGAAGTCTGTCGCACCAGACCAGCTTATTATCTCCCCCAGCACTCTCTTATCTGAATGGATGTGATGTCAGCCTCCTCTATCTATCTTCTCAGTCTGTCTCCAAGCCTGGCGTGTTGTGTGTGTGTGTGTGTGTGTGTGTGTGTGTGTGTGTGTGTGTGTGTGTGTGTGTGTGAGTGTGTGTGTGTGTGTGTGTGTGTGTGTGTGTGTGTGTGTGTGTGTGTGTGTGTGTGTGTGTGTGTGTGTGTGTGTGTGTGTGTGTGTGTGTGTGTGTGTGTGTGTGTGTGTGTGAGAGGGTGTGTGTGCCAAGTTTGGGATTCCTCCTGCAGGAATGATGTAAATGATGTACAGGATTCCCCCGGACGAACCTGCGTCTCACCTGTCTCCTTCCTGTCTCCTTCCTGTCTCCTTCCTGTCTCTTTATTCAACTCTCCAGCTGGAGTTTTTACTTCCTGTTTGTCCATCTCTTTAACCGTCTCATTGGGTTTCCTCATTCACTGCCAAGCTTGACCATCATTACCTGGTAAGGTGCTAAAACAAAGAGATAAATTGGTAGATGCTTCATTTTTATGGGCCACAGTATTTCAGTCTCTGACAGAGCAGGAGGAAATCATGTTTGATAGGTTGTGTAATTTCCATTTGAGTTTCCAACGAACTTTTGCTCACACCGATGGTACTCTTAATTATTCTAGTTAATGTGTTTTTACTTACCATTTACGCTCATTAACCTCAATTAGCCTCAGAAAGTGGCATAGAACCACTGCTGGTACTTATTCCTCATGACATCAACGTGTTTTCTACATTTCTGTGTGTGTGTGTGTGTGTGTGTGTGTGTGTGTGTGTGTGTGTGTGTGTGTGTGTGTGTGTGTGTGTGTGCAGCAGTAATGGAATGATAATTGGAGCAGGGACTAATTAATCAGTCATTACTGTGTACAATCAGAATAAATGTGTTGTTAACATGGATTTGACACAGCGAACGCATAAGCACACACATACACACGCACACGCACACACACACACACACACACACACGCACACGCACACACACACACACACACACACACACACACACGTACGGTCTCTGTCCATGTCTTATTCAGTGAGGAGACGTAGTTGGACAAATGAATAATGAGACTGCTGAGTGTGTGTGTGTGTGTGTGTGTGTGTGTGTGTGTGTGTGTGTGTGTGTGTGTTTGTTTATTCGCTCTCAAGTTAAAACAATAATTTCACCAGTCAAAGTAAAACCACATTTAATTTACAGTGTGTGAACATCTTTCTTATCACAACGATGAAAACATGCGGCTGTAAGTTTGCATCATGAGTTCTGAGGCTGCAGATCTCAGCTCAGTGAACCGCCGTGGGACATTTTGTGTTGGGTGACAGCATCACCCACCACTGTTACTGAAACACCAAATACTACATGTACTCCTCCAGTAGATTGTTCGCCTGGTGTCACAGTCCATCCTCGTCCTCGTTGTTTGGTTTTGTCTTTTCCTCATCGTTTGGTCCTTAAAGTCTTTCACGTTCACTTCCTCTTTTATTTTGACGGCTCACTTCTGTTGTCTTAACTTCCCGTCCTCTCGTCTTCCCACCTGTGTCTGACTGTCTTTCCCACCCTGATTGTTTCCAGGTGTGTTGAATTATCTCCTGTGTATAAAGTCTGCGTGCTCCTTCCCTCTTCTGTCAGATTGTCGTTGTCGTGTCAAAACAGCTTTCAGACAGTTTTCTAGTTGAGTTTTGGTGTTTGACCCTGATTTTCCTCGTGGACCCTCCGGTTCCTCTTGTGTTTCTGCTCACCTGTCTTCCGGACTGTGGTTTGACTGAGCGTTTGGAGTTCCTCCTGGATGGATTGAGTTTTGTTTTCTGCACCTTCTTCATTAAAATAGTTTTCTTTCCTTTATTTGTGTTTCTGGTTGTGCAAGTGAGTCCCAAATTCTGACAAACGTGACACCTGACCCAGTTTCCCTTCGTTAATTTGGGTCTGTTGACCCTCCATAGAGAATCGTCTGCAGACGTCCCGTCCTGCCGGCCGACACTCTGCCGTCCCTGCAGCTACCCATGGATGTGTCCACCAAAGTGTTTTTTCCTGAGTACGTGTTTTTAATAAACTCCAGCAGCTTGACCAGGGACTGAGCCTTTATTCTGCAGGGAAGGAAAGGCGGGACAAACGCGGTTAACCGCCGACACTGGTCTCCGATTGGTCCGCCCTTCAGAGTGGCTGTGCAAACACTAATACCAGCTGAGTTCAGACGCTTATCACAGCAAAGAAACCTGAAGCTGTAAGAGACCGTCGCTGCTGCCAGGCCAGTAGATTGCACAAAGGAGCATTAAAACTGTTGTGCAAGCTCCCACTTTAAAGTGGTGCTTTTATTATCAATATGGAGGCTTATGGAGGTATTTTAGAGATAACGGTGGACAATATGGACATTTATTGTATTGTGTAAAGAAGCTCCTGAGGTATTAATGTCAGTGCTAATGAAGAAAACAGGCCCTGGATGGAGAAAGAGGAGAATCCAGCCGAAGAGCTATGCTGACTTTTCATAAACGGGCTGCGATGTGGTCTTCCAGCTCGCCTCACCTCTGCAATGCGTCCACGCTGAACAGAAGCAGAAACCGAAATACAGTGCACCACTGTGCCATCCCATCATATGAGTGGATCGCCATGGTTACGGTGGATGGACCGGATGGCAGGTTAAATGTGTGCAGTCCAACCTCGACGCACATACTGCCCCCCCCCCCTCCCCCCCAGCACTCTGATTGGCCTGGTTTAAACTGCTGGATGCATCCTAAAGAGGAGGGAAGTCCCAGCGGGCCGGCAGATAATGAATGCCCTCTATCTATCCTGGAGAGTCGGAGCCACGGAGAGAGAGAGAGAGAGAGAGAGAGAGAGAGAGCGAGAGGCTATACAGTACTCCCGCACATTGTGGCATTATGGAAAGACGACCTCCCCCCACTGTTCTCCACCCCCTCCCCCCAACACCTTCCTCTCCGTTTCTCGCTTACCCACACACAATCACACACATATGGGGCTGAACTCACTGACCGTCTGCTGCACCGGCCATGACATCCATCCATATATCCAAACTGTGACCTTCAGATGGCTCCGAGCCCGCCGGCCGGTCGGCACGGGGAACGGGACGCGGGGGAAATCGGGAATGGCAGGTGTCATCTCTACTCGTGATCGATAGATATTAAAATGATACAGCAATCATATACGGTAAGACAGTGAGGAGATTGGTGGGAATGGGATGATGGGTAAATCAGGGAGCAGCGCTTGAGAGCCTCACGGTTAAAGCAAAGTCCTTGTTTGATTGCTGCTGCATGTAACACATCTCTCTCTTTGTTTCACCCTCACCACAGTCCAGTGGAGGAACAAAATGGCCCAAAAAATAATCTACAAGAAAAGGACAGAAGAGAAAAGGTAGATAAACTCCAGTGGTTTCCAAATTTTCTTTGCATTTGTTCTATCGTGCAAACTTTGTGGGAAGCGGTGGAAGATTATTAATCTATGTGATCGATAGGGAGGCAAGTGCAACAGTGAGGAAGCACGAAGATAAATGTGAACCATTTCACTTTGATGATCGACCATATTTATTCGAATGAGAGTAGACGGACGAGGAGCTCAAACAAATGGATCAGGAAAGACAGAGACATCGAGGGTATGAAGTTTCTATTACTGTAAGATTTTATTCTAGTGTTCACAAAATAAAAATCTGTTTCTCCCAAAACAAGCAAGTTGCCTTTCATATCTGCGGCCGTTTCTCTCTGATCGGGTCAATAAATGCTCAAATGATCAAACACCTCACCAGATGTCAAAGAGTGGAGAAAAAGTCTAAAAACTGGTGACAGATTTACCACAACTTTGTGTCTTTTTCTTTCGTCTCCAACTAATCATCTCACAACCTCTCAGGTTTATCTGGTGCCTCTGTTTATAAAACTAGATACAAAAAAAAAGTAGCAGCTACAACAGTCCAATCAGAGGAGACTTTGCCACATGAACATGAGATGACATGATTTACTGACAAAGTTTTGGCACATATTCAGACTCCATGGACAGCATGTCCGAGGCTGACGCAGATCCTGGCAGAGCACTCTGAGTCTGACCGGGCAAGGAGGCCTGGGCGGGGGGGGTGGGGGGTGGGCACTGAGGAGAAGCACCATTTTTGAATGAGATGAGACAAACTGATGCAGTGATTGAATGAATGGGATGAAGAAGGGGGGGGGTAAAGGGGGCTGCACCCCCTTCCCTGTCTCAAGGCTGCTTACACACTGATGCTTTAATATTATTAATCTAATCATGTACTTTTACTTCAATACTTTAACTTTATTTTCCTGCTAATAATTCTGTGCCTTTACTTAAATCCGATTTTTCATTGCAGGACTTCTACTTTGTGTTCTACTTCAGGATTTTTACTCTGCTGTTTTAGCACTTTTACTTTTGTCAAGATCTCAAATAATTCTTCCACCACATCCTGTCAAACGTCCGCATCGTACTGAGACGCTCGATCTCCTTCAGCTCTAAGCTAACATGCCAAAACCTTTGTCTTTGTTTAAGAATTTGAAATTGTTCGCTCACTTTAACTAAAGAAGCTGCTTCAAAAGAAATAAAGCTGAAGACACAGAGTAATAGACGCAGGCATGACGACATAATGTCACACATAAGTGTACCGTACCATGATGGTGGAACATAAATTTGTCGTTAATGCTGATGAATAGTAGGTTACTTATTGGCTCACCAAACAGCTGGCTTAGTTAGTCAGATTGCCCTTTGAGTAGATCGCTATGCAGTTATAAAAAAAAAGCTTTAAAACAGCTAATCTAGAGGACCAGTTTCTGACTATTTTAGTTGGGATCATGTGAATATATTGGGAAAGCTTGGGTAGCTTACACCGCCTGCCTTCACGTGATATTTCACGCTGGAGTCACATTACTTGAGTGTCGGCAGCAAAGGTTGTGAGTAAAAAGTTAATCCGCTGTCAGAATGGCAACAATACAAAAACATATATGTTTGGTATATATTTTCAATTGTTATCCCAAAATAAATCTAAAGTAAACACAAAACTGAGTCAGATTTTTTTTCTTTCTTTTAATTTTTTAGTGCCTTGTTGAAATTTGCGAACGCTTCCTCCAGCAGCAGCGATTTGTCACAAACAGAGAGAATCTCACCAGCTGTTATTGGTTCTGCAGAATTGCTTCAAGATGTGCTTTATGTTGTCAAGACTGCTGTCTGATACTTAACTAAAACTGCTGAAAGCAGACATCAAGACAGCTGGCAGTGGTGGAGACACACACACACACACACACACACACACACACACACACACACACACACACTGCACATCGCTTAGTAGGAGCCAATTCCAACATATTTCCTGTTTTTACTTAATCATGTGGTTTTTTTTTTTAAAGTCTACATAAGAAATGTGCAATTTCATTTCTCTAATCTCTAATGTACATAGCACCAAACGCAAAAACAGAGTTCATGGTAATTGTGAGGAAAGAAAAACTGATTCAAGTTCATACTAATGCAGCAAAACTGGAAATTCAGCAGTAGAGATGACCGACACTGCATCTTGTAAAAAAAGACAATCCCCGCTGTGCTTCACCCTCTGACTCACTCTGCTCCATCACGAGACCCCAGCGTACAACCTTCACCAGGTGAAGTTTGCTGAGTCATTTCTTTTACAATCCCATATATTAATGACGACTGAGAAATAATTACAGGGATAACTGGACATGTTGTACTGTCATTCACTCAGTAAGAGGCTCCAAAGAAATATTAAATGAGTCCCGGTAACCTGGCAAACATTTAGCAGCCGGGGATCACTTGATTGGGATATAACTCCTAAAGTTCGAGGTTGTTTTTTGAAATTTTCACCTGAAAAAAATCACTCTGAAATTCAGTCAGTAACAGCTGGTAAAGGCTAGTCCAGAACAAAGGTGTGCGATGTGCCTCACAATACACAAGCAGACGAGACAGTGCAACATCTCCACAGCAACGACTTCTGCTTTAACTGACAGCTGTTCAGGCTTTTTTGTGGCTGGACATAATTTGTAACATCTTAAAAACATAAGTGTTGATAGTGTAGTGAGTTACCTGCAACAGTAATCGTAGTTGTGGTTAAATGGTGAAAATGAGAGGGTTAAGAATTTGGAAGAGAAACCAGCCGACCAGTTCACTCTGCTGCAACCCTGCCGTGTTTCATCTTCACAAATTCACAAGTCGTTGAACTGAACTGGGCTGAAGGCCAAAATGAACAACCTTAAGCTTTATGGATAAGAGACACTTGGGAGAATTTTGAAGGGAAGTCTCCTCATCCCCAGAGAAATAGCCTCACAACAATGAATCAGTAAACACTGATCTTCTTGAACCTGCTCTAAAAATTTTACACCTGCAAATCTACCAAATGTAATGCAACAGAAATGAAATACAATGATGCTGCATCCATTTAATCATCGGTATGCAAGGCTGCCTATTCATTACTACACTCAGCAACCGCTGAAAAATGGTGATGGGTTTGTGTTTAATAAGGCTGGTCCTGGTGCAGGAACCTTCAGGGTGGCAAGGGTACTTCATTTTACTTACACTATAGGTGTGTAAACCACCAGCAACCAACAGTGACTTCTCCCATTGGTTTGCAAACGGCTGTTATGAAGTTCAGATTTTAGCCGTCGCCATCTTGGTAGTTCGGAGTGGTTTGGAGCCGGAAGTGACCATATTTGGATGAGCTGGGGGAGGAGCCAGCGGTGGACCTGACCGATCTGATTGGAAACCTGACGATACTACGTCCCGCCCACCGATAGCTGTAACCTGACTGCACCACAGGCCTGTCAATCAAACAGACACGCCCCCAAAAACAGGTCTTCTTGAATCTTCTTTTCTAATGAATGAGGGATTATTTTCAGATGGACCTCCAGAAAACTAATAAGAAGGAGTGACTTTAGCTAACAACACCGAGATAACTGATGGACACATTTTATTCACTTTGGATTTGATGAGAGAAGTTGAATGGGAGTCTATGGAGCCGGAGGCTTTTTGGAGCCGACCTCTAGTGGCACTCGCTGGTATTGCAGCTGAAGACACTTCTGGATCAGAACCATTTTTCAGACCGTAAACTAGGTTTACTTTTATATGCAGTTTGTGGTGTTGTGCGCTGCTGAAATGCAGCTGGCCTATAACGCCACACTGTCTCTGAACGTCTCCTCTGTTGCCGCTCCCCTAACACACGTCTTTCCCTTCACCTCTTGTGCAGAAGACGGGTTGACCTCCCTCACCATTCATTTCCATAAATTCCCTAAACGTCCTGCATCTTAAACCTCTTTTAAAGAACAAAAACTGAATTCACCGGAGACCTGAAGCAAAAGCCAGCTGCTCTGTTTCAGATGACCAACTGGTAAAAAAGTGAGCTATGACGATAAATCAACTTTGAAATACAATAATGATGACGAATGAGCTCTTGGAGGGAAAGAGATATGGCCGACCCTTCTTTCCACTCTGTGCATGGCGGAGCAGGAAACAAGGGAGGGCTGGAAATGTGTAGGAGCAGTCCTCTTGGTAAAAGCTATAAAATAAAGTACTTCGATGGATAGTTAGGGCAGGTAGTGTGTGTGCCCTGTGAGTGTGTGCACGTATGTGTGTGTGTGTGTGTGTGTGTGTGTGTGTGTGTGTGTGTGTGTGTGTGTGTGTGTGTGTGTGTGTGTGTGTGTGTGTGTGTGTGTGTGTGTGTGTGTGTGTGTGAGTGATTGCATGTGGGGTGTGGACTGAGCGACTTGATGAAGCGGTAAATTTCACTTCTCCTTCTTGCCTGTATGTTTCCCCCAGCAATCGCTCCATCCTAAACACACACACAAACACACACACACACACACACACACACACACACACACACACACACACACACGTTCTCATACCTTACTAGCCGCTGCGCTCTGACTTGACCTTCCTTCACACTTGAACTGCTCCGCTGTGGAGAAAGAACCTACAGCACTCTTTCAAACACACACCACACACACCACGGAAACATAACCAGCAGTGTTTTTGTCGTTTACTCAGAGAAGAAAAATCTGTGATGCATCGCTGCTCAAATGCCCTTAAGACACACTCGAGGTTTCCCCTGAATCTTCGTCTGTCACCGACTTTGACACCCTCAAACACAAAGGCAAGATCAGGAGGAGAGACGGCGCGAGCAGAGAGATTTATAAAGAAGAGATTTCCCGTATCAGGAGCAGCAGGAAGATGGACTGAAGGGGAGGGGGGGGAGGGGGGGGTAGCGGGGAAATAAACGACGACGTGCGGGAAAGATGGAGGACGGGGAAATAAAGAATCAGAGGGGAAGAAAGTGGAAGAGGAAAGAAGGAGGAGGAGAAGGAGAAGGAGAAGGAGAAGGAGGGGGAGTGAGAGGAGTAGAAAGAGCGAGCTGATGTTTGCTGACAAGGGCAGAAGCGAGGCCTCCTCTGAGAGCAGCCTGATGCAGAAACAAATGAGGTGACAGGAGGGAGCAGACAGCTCCGTCACACACGCCGATGGGCGCCAGAGAGAGAGTGTGTGTGTGTGTGTGTGCGTGTGTGTGTGTGTGTGCGTGTGTGTGTGTGTGTGCGTGCACGCGAGGCCGCGTGTGTCTTTTCATAAGTGTGAAAACCCCCAGAGTGGTTGTCACCATTTTTGACACTCAAACCAAAGGAAAACATCCACCTTCAAGAAAGCCACGACAACAGTAATGCTCATAGGTGCATTTAGCAAGGACACCGAGGACGGAGGCGGAGGGGAAGAAAAAAAAAAGTGCAAAGAGGATTTTCCTGCTGCTGATAAAGAGGACGTTAGTGGGGCACATGGGAGAGAGCGGTGTCACGAGAGCACAGCAACCTTTCAGTCACACCAACACACGGCGGCTGGCAGAGTGGTATAATCTAGCAGCGTGAGTCTGCTGCGCTGGGCTTCAGAGGAGGCAGTTAGCAGAGTAATGAGCGCTCAGTCGCTCGCGCAGCTTGTTACAACACCGGCAGAGATATGAAGAGACAACCGAGGAAGGTGGCAGGAGAGACACGGGAGGAGAGAACAGGAAACGTGAAGGGTGTGAGTGTGGACGGGAAATTAAAGTTCATATTGTATTAGTCACAACATATCAGATGACAATTTATAAACAGAGTACAATGTGAAAAGGTTTGTTATAGTAAATCTATTTACAGCTTAAAGACCCACACATTCACTGTGAACTACCTGTCCAGCAACAAACAGCATACAGATGTTGCAGCAGCTGGATAGAGTAAAAGGTGACCATCATATTCACCGAAAACATTTTAATTTGTGCTGAATGCACCTTCCAGATTTCAAACTGGCACTTATTTGACTTCTTTGGACACAATCAAAACCTGTAAAATTATTTTTTGTAATATTTAATGTTATCTGTTCTTTCATTCTTTATATCTCCCCAATGAAGTTACTTATAAATGGAGTGTTTGCCTACTTTGGATTAGATCCGATCTACTGCAGTATGAACCTCAGCAACACGGAGGAAAACTGTGTCACATCACAGCCTGTCCGTGAAGTCCTTTTCTCTTTTTATTCAATACTTTTTTTTTCCCATTTCCTGTTTTATTTTGTTGATCACCTCACTTTACTTCCGGTCCTCATGTTTTCCCGCCTTTTTGATTGTCTTTCCCGCCCTGGTTGTTTCCACCTGTGTCCAATTGTCTCCACGCTCTCGTTAGGTTTTCTTGTGTATGACCTGAGTCTGTTCTTTTCTGGATCTGTTTTGCCTTCTCCTCCTCTGATACCTCTGCCTGTGACTTTTCTGATTCTGTCAGTGAAGAACATTGAACTGAGTCTGAATCATGCATTTGAGTCTGTTACCAGTTATATTACAATAAGACTATTAAATTTGTTGAATTTCTTCAAACCGGCTGCTCATTTGGAGCCTGAGGTGGTGAAAAGGGCTCAGTGTCCTCTATTCTGTAGGTCATCTATCTGTGTAGGTCATCTATCTGTGTTTAACATAATCATTTCACAAGAAAGATAAAACATATCCTCATAGTTTCCATTTCAAGTGTTTCTTTTTATTTGGTTTTAGATTCCTTTTTGTTGTGGAAAAAAAAAGCAGTGATCACATTTTCTTTGTCAAAGTTGTCACTAATTTAAGTTGTATACTCTGAGTATTTGACAAACATGATTGTTTACATCTGATATTTATCTAACGTGCTGTTTTCCTGTTTTGACAAGTGGTTTCCCTGCGAGTTCCTGTGTAAGGAATCAGTTACCCCGACATGGTAGTGATAGTTATGAGACAGAAGAAAAAAATCATCTATTTATTCCTCACCTGTTAACAGGCCAGTGAGCATTTGTGACAGAGAATTGCTTTCATATTTATTTATTAACTTCATATTAAGTGCAGTCAAGGGAAAAAGAAAAAAACAGAATAAAATCAGTATTTGTTGTGATCACTCTTTAACCAGCTCCAGTTCTCCTCAGGACACTTCAACACAGTTTATCGAGGTACTTAATAAGTTGGTTTTTCAAAAAATGTTGGAGAACTTTCCACAGTTGATCAGAGCTCAGTGGGCACCGTAACACCTGCAGGACTCGTTGTTTTTCATGTGGCTGAAGTCGGTTCTCTATCTTTGGATGTTTGGGCTCGTCATCTTACTGCAGAATCTTAGTGGCATCACGTGAAGGATCCTAATCTAAACTTCTGAAGTCCCTTTTGCACTGTATGTGTCAGATGTTAACACGAAGAGGTAAGGTTGGCAATGTGTAAAATGATGATGGGCCGAGCCACAATGACCACTTTTAGGCACGTGGCACAACTGAAGATGAACTGGACTCTAGAGGTTTGGGGTTTACTCGATGTTATACTCATTAATAATATTGGTCTGCCTCTATGAAAGGGGAACAGCATAGTAAAGGCTGGATGGTTTCCCACTTGTATCAGCATTAGTAAGAGATTTTTACAAAGTTAGCTCTGACAAATGTTCTGTCTCTAGTAAACAGCTTTTCTTGGCTTTAACTGGCTCAGTGAAACACTAAGACATGCTAACACACACTGGACCACAAGCCTTCTCCTCGTTGCCTCAGTCTTTAGTCGGGGGGTCGTTTAGAAGAATAAAACTGGTGTTAGCGCTGTAGTACAGCGCAGAGAAAAAAGACAGTGTCTTGAAATTAGTAGTGGGAGGACGGATTGGGATCAACGGTCCTTAAAGTGTATGATTATGTGCTTGTATGCGTGTCTAAGCACCAGCGTGGTACTATAGAAACTTGTGGGCCTGTTGTGCTGCTGTTCGGAAGGCTAATATGCACAGCCACCTCGCAATTCCCGCTGGGCGAAGATTAATATTTAAGCCTTCAGTGGTGGCTGCCGGCGGCCTTTTCCTCACTGTCTGCTGCTTCCACTCTCATTTTTTCTTTCTGCTCGTCTCAGTTGCGGCGTCCCACCACATCTTCATGTCCACTTCTCGCTATCGTCAAGTTCTCCACAACCTTACCAACTTAACAAATTCTTTGTCTTCCTTTTCCACAGCATCATGAAGTCACCTTTTTCTTCATTTTTTTGATCATCTTACTAAATTTAAGTACATAAGCTTTTCTGTTTTCATTCTTTCCACTTTCTCTTTCCGTTACCTTCCCCTCACTCCACTGTACGACCTTCTATACATTAGTGTGTCCCTGGTGTCTTGGGTTTCAGTTGAGTGAGTCATCAGTCTTCAGTGCTGCATAGCTCCATTCAAGGCTGCCATCAGAGTGACAATTAGGCCGGTAAATAAAGATAATGTGAGCCATCCGGGGTCCTTAACTGCTGCACTGCAATTAACGGAGCTGATTGGTGGGCAAAGCCTCAACAAGGATGGTGGGAGATTAGTGAGAAGGAGAGGAAGTGTTGGGGCAGTCAGACTACCTCTTCGTTTTGAAAGGAGTGGAACTACCTTTAACAGAAATATGATGGCTGGGTAAATTGTCACTTATATCTAAGCATATCACTCTGGGTGGACTTTTGGCTCTTAGCCAAAGCTGGTGACCTCAGGTGAGTGTTGGAACCAAGCGGCAATCAACAGTGACGTCATCCGTTGGTTTGTGAATCTGTCAATCAAACAGACACACCCCCAAAAACAGGTCTTCTTGAATCTTCTTTTCTAATGAATGAGGGATTATTTTCAGATGGACCTCCAGAAAACTAATAAGAAGGAGTGACTTTAGCTAACAACACCGAGATAACTGATGGACACATTTTATTCACTTTGGATTTGATGAGAGAAGTTGAATGGGAGTCTATGGAGCCGGAGGCTTTTTGGAGCCGACCTCTAGTGGCACTCGCTGGTATTGCAGCTGAAGACACTTCTGGATCGGAATCATTTTTCAGACCAGGACGCTGCGAACACTTTTATATCCAGTCTGTAGTTGTTGTAACGTAGGTAAATTTAGATCTTCCCCTTCAGACTAAGCCTCGTCTTCACCATAACCATTCAGCACCGCAGCTGCTGATCTTGAGCTCAATCTTAACAAGTTGTGAACATGATCCAAAGATACATGAACTCTCTCACTGATGGCAGTGGTTCAGCCCTAACCCAAAGGTAGTAATCCCCCATTTTCCCGCACAATAACCTTGTCTTTAGGATACAAGTGGCCAAAATGAGTTTCCTTCACAGGGTCATTTGGCTCACTCTCAGTCCCTTTGTTTAAGCTGCCGCTGTGACTTTCAACCTAGCCTGGTGTTTCCAGACCCAAATTTGACTGTGTGAAAATATTAGTCTAGGTACTGTTACAACCCCTCTCCCTTTCTGCCTGCTGAGGCTCAAGTGGCCTCTTCCCGCATGAGCTTGCAGTCAGGGAGGGTCGTTGAGGTGATGTGGTGGCACCTGTGTAGGCCTCTACCAATGCAGCAAATACCAGCCTGCTTTCAGTGTCTTCCTCTCCCCTTGGCGCCA
Organism: Embiotoca jacksoni; assembly: GCF_022577435.1. Classification (NCBI taxonomy): domain Eukaryota; kingdom Metazoa; phylum Chordata; class Actinopteri; family Embiotocidae; genus Embiotoca; species Embiotoca jacksoni. Next base: position 1,766,411 of record NW_027185396.1, read on the forward strand.
CATCTGCTGGTTTGGTTTGGTTGATATTTTCCTTCCATCTTCAGCACTCGCAAACACGTTTCTCAACCATCCATGCATCCCACTCACCACTGATGCTACTCATCCTCACACCTCATGTTTCTTTCATGGTTACAGTTGTTCCTTTTAAATAAATCTGAACATTGGCATTTCCACCTGTCTGATCTTCCCTTTCCTCTTTGTCGCAAGCATTGAGCCAGTTCGTGACTGGGACTTGTTTGGAGTCATTGCAGCCCACTCTACGTAGACCTCAAGTTAATTTGGAAACTATTAGAGCTGCTTAAACCAATCAGTATGCGCCAACTCCACCACCACTGCAACTACATTCAGAAAGAAAGAACACTTAAATCCAACTTGATTTGTTCCATCCTTCAGAGTGGCTGAGCGAATATTAATGCGAGCATGGTTTCCAGACCATATTCTCAGCAGAAAACTAAAGCAGTGAGAGGTACTCTGGTGGAGCCAGACTAACTCAAACCCAGACGAACTCAGACCCAGACTAACTCAGACCCAGACTAACTCAGACCCAGATCTTGGGTTTGGGAACAGAATAAAAGTTCACTTGAGGGTCTCAATGTATTGAAAACATCGACACGGACAAGCCAAAACATTATGAGCACTTAAAGATTAAAGGAATGACGATTATTTCAGAACAATGGTGTGTCAAGGTCTGGGATATTTTAGATGGGCAATTCTTGTAGTCATTACGGTGGATGTGGGGGAAATGGGCAGGTGTAAAGACTTGAGCGATTTCACATGGACAAAATCTGTACCCTCTGACGATTGCTAAAAAAAAATCAAGGCCTGTGATAAGTAACCATTAGACTGGCTATTGGTGGATGCGCTGGAACCAGTCCGATCCATGATAGCTCCATCCTGGATTTTCAGGACTTGAGAACGTCTTGGTGTGTGATACCACTGGGCACCTTTAGAGGTTTTGTGGAAACCATGCCTCAACAGGTGTGTGCTGTTTTAGCAGCATATTCGGCAGGTGGTCGTAATTTCTTGGCTCATTGCTGTGTATTTAAACAACTGAAAGTTTGTATTTGTGTGACTGCAGACCCCAGCATTAAGTTTAAACCCAAGACATTCTAGCTCTAACAACAATGCCATCCTCTCATAGCCATTAGTTTCAATTCCTTCCGAACTGAGGTAGGTTTTTTTTATTGTTAGGGATTTTTATGCGTACTAACACGTGCCTTGTGGTAATCACCAGCTGGCGGTCATACAGTACACATTCTTAATAACTACTACTGCACATCCCTGGATACATCAGAAAAGATGGAAACAAATCCTGCCTGGGCACAGATGCAGAGTAAAATGACTGATAGCAGGAGTAAGAGAGAGGACGGTGGCGCAAATGGAAAGAGGATCATGAGGTATTCCACAGTTGGCAGAGCGTTGCTGTGCAGCTGATGAGTGCTTGCCTGTTGCCAACTCTCAGGGTAAGTCTGCTGGGTAAATGCCAAGACTTCCCACTGTGGCTTCTGTTTCCCGACACCTGTCCAACAGCAGCAAGTGAAAAAACGGCCTGGCACTACAACACAAAGACACAGAGGGAGACGTCCAGTTGGCGAAGCTGGCCACACATCTGGGGGGGAGGAGAAGCTGACAAACTGATATTCAAACTTTACTTTTATCTGTGTTTCCTGATCTCTGATAACACAGCTGACCACAATCAGCTTGTCTGAAGATGAAGTCATTCTGAATTCCAGCATCTCACGCAAATTTCAAAGGTCGCAGAGGTCAGTGGAACAAATACTGTGAACCCCCCCAGCAAACAAGCTCCTCTTCAGTCAATCTTTATTGAATTAAATGATGTACAATCCTGAGAGAAAGTACAAAGAGGATAGAAAAGAGCATTTGGAAAGGACTCACCAGTGCGAGCACGTTCCAGGTTTAACTGGCCAACTACAGTAGTTTCCCAACCAGCCTTGCAAGAAGCCAATACATCACTAATATTTATCTGTGCTACTTCCTGGTGGGATTCGGTCTGAATGCATTGAATAAACTCTGTTTTAAATGAGAAATCACTCATTATCTATCGATGAGTATCAGCCAACAGTCACAGTTTTATATCAGGCCGTTTCTAAACAATAGGACTGTTTCTTTAAATAATGAATGAAAAGATATAATTTCTCTACACCCACTGCTTCGTAAACAGACACATAGTGAAACACAAAGCATAATATGTAGAAAAAAAAGTGGGTTTGGTTTATTCTATTTTTCCTTTGTAAATGTTTAATCTATTTTTCTTTAAAAAGGTTTAAAAAAAAAAAAAAAATTCACGGAGAGACAGTATATAAAACAGCATCTAATCTTTCCACCCATCCCTACACAGTTTCCATTTCCCTACCTCAAACTGGGCCAAACCAAACAAAGTTAAACAACAGTATGTATGTCATGCCAGATGTTCAAACTAAATGTGGCAGAAAACAAAGGCAACCTGAGTATACACCTTTCACCGTTACTCCAAGTCTTCTCCATCTGAAGATAATGTCTGTTTTTTTGTTGATCAGTGGAGTCAAAGAGCTTCAGAAATAGATCCTTCCTAGATTGATTTATGTCACAGTTTTTCCCATCTGTGAAATTCTTTTGATTTCAGCACAGTGTGCTACTGGTGAGAGTTTTTAGCCGACATCATGCTTGATTGAACAGTGGAAGTAATCAGGACTGGGTGGGTGTGTCTAGTACAGCTGTGAATATTTATTCTTCAACAAAAGCACTTATCATGTGTTCACACACATCTCTGTTTCATGTTACATTTAGTTTGAAAAAGATACACAAAAATAGAAGAAATTAGGAGTTGATTGAATACTTTACATATACACACGTGTTTAAAGACAGTTAAATGCTCATACAAATTGTATAGACCAGTAAACAGTATACAAACCGATGTAATGAATAATCTATCACATGGACATAATGTGCAGAACGTGTAGCATATAGATTGTAGGAGATGCAGCTGGTAGGAGGAAAAGAATGAAACTAAATCAGTACCACTGACATAATTTCTTTCTGTTTCTCTTTTTTCGGTTCTTTCTGGTAACAGTATGGCAGCTCGCCAGTAGAAGGTTGGAGGCTGTCACACAGGATGACACACACTTTCCTTCTCTTACTAACCCTTTGCTCTCGCTGCTACAGCTGAGACACAGTAGCTCTCTGTCTGTCAGGTGGGTTGCAGCAGATGGAGCGGGACACCGGCGAGGTGGAGACAAGAGAAATCGATAGGGAGTTAAATTGAAGAATCTGCGCCCATTACTTTCCCTGTTTCCCGTCTTTCTCCTTGTGTGTCTGTGACAAGACTGCAGCGGCGAGCCGCACACGTGTCCCGCTCACATCCTCTCATTTACAGACGGGCTGAGTGTGTTTGCTCAGCGTGGACACACATGCACCGCAGACACAAGGAGAATAACTGAGGAAAAGGACGTTCTAATCTTTGTTGGATAAGAGTAAAACCTACTTAATGTAACGACGTATAATTCTTCTAGCTCGACAACAAGTCCAGCGCTTCCTAATTTATTCTGTTCTTCTCAGGGTGGAGTGTTCAGCAGTTCAATCACTTCTAAAGGGACAATATGCAAAAGAATGAGCTGTATGCAAAAGTCAATTTGTGATTGAAAACTTCCTCGACGATATCTCAAATGTCAGCACTTCTGATGCCAAGTTCAAGCAGCAGTGTCTCTCTGTGCCACGACTCCTTGGCTTTATATCTGTGGTCTGTCTGTCCAGCCGGCTCCGCCCCCGGTCCGCAGCCTCATTACTCATTTCACACCGAGCAACCGAGCAGAACAATTCAGGATCACATCTATTTCAATCTGAAATAATCACCGTCGTGGAATCTAATAAATTATGCAGCGCTCAATAGCTCGACACCGGCCCTTCTGTATTAGCACTGAGCTAATGATGCCAGCATATTATTCTCAAAGTCACTGCGGAACAACTTTATGCACTTCCTGTTCACAGATGCTTCCAGAAATATTTGGACAGGGACACAGAGTTTATAATTTCGTCTCTCTACACCACCAGAATGAAATGAAGCAGTTAATGATGTGACTGAAGTTTAATCCGAAGGGTTTAACACAAATATTGCATTAGCTATTTATTAGTGACAGCTTTAGTCTCTCAATTTTCACATTTCCCAAAGACAAACTACAACATTTATGCTTCATCAACTGCTGACTTTTCTCCCTTTAGATGCTTTTCTAGGCCTTTACAGCAGCCACCTTCAGTGGCTACGCCCTCACAATGTTTGACAGATGACGTGGTGATCTTCGGGTCATGAGGCCTCCCCTTCCTTCTCCATACTCGTCTCTTACTATCATTCTGATCCAACCACAGGCTGTATATAAAAGTGTTTGTAGCTTCAGGCTCTGAAAAATTAGGCCAAAGCAAAAGTGCCTTAAACTGCAAACCGCTCCGGACTAGCAAGATGGCGACAGACAGAATCTGAACTGGAGGCTTCATAACGTTCACAAACCAACGATGACATCACTGATTGTTGATGACATCACAGGTGATGATTCATTTATGATACAACATTCCTGTCAATCACAACAACTGCTAACATTAGCTTACGGCATTCTTAAACAGCGTTAGTTGTGGTCACCTTTCTTTTGAAAAACATCAGTTTGCTTTCTTTCATTGGCTTCTTTTGGTACCCTGATTTGCGTTTCTTGGGGAAAGACTTGACTAACACAGCCGTCCGTCCTTGTGCGGGTCGGACTGAACCCGTTTAAGGTGACAAGGGCCTCGAGGGTTTTCACTGTTTGTTTTTTATGTGTTATCATTCTCTCAACTGATTTATTCAACTGATTTTAATTCAGTCACACTAAATTCTTACAAAATAAAAACAGGTCATTTCCTGTATGGATAGTCTTGTGTAAAATTTAAAACGTACATGTTTGATCCATTTAGGTAGGTAGGTATATACTTTATTAATCCCCGAGGGGAAATTTCCAAATTTCCAGGGATTCTTGTAGCTTTTAAGGCCTCTAAACATGGAGAGTAAAGCACTTTTTGACAAAAGTACGAGGTGTTTAAAAAGGTTAGACTGAAGAATGCCAATGAGACTGAACTGAAAAAGCGTTTCACTGCTGGGTCACACCTTGTCTAACCCACAGTTGAAATGCAGAGTCAATGACGGAGGCTGGAAACAGAGAATTATCTGAGGTGAAGTCGTTCCTGACCTTTAGTGGTCCTTTGACTTTTTATATGCTCCATCATCAGGTCTTCCCAAAGCAAGTCTTTAAAACCAAATACTTTAAATAAAAAGAGGTTCCCTTCAGCCCTGCTGTACTTTGTGTTCAGCGTTACTTTGATCGGATTAAAACACCGTTGATGTTCTAATTCTGCAGAAATGACAAACTGTTCGTACGTGTTATAATTAGAGTACATGTGAAATGTAATAGGTTACAAATTACTAATTACCTTGTTAAAATATAATGAGTAATGTAACTTTTTTAAATACTTCATCAAAGTTGAATGTTTTCTCAGGTTTGACATCAAGCATTTACGCTGTACGGTAAGTTTAGAGAGTTTATCTGATTTCATGAAAATATTGTTGAATTTCAAGGAGGGTATTTTGTTTTCCGATGACAAGACCAACTGCTTTGGTGTGGCTGCTTGGACCAATGCACATTATTTGATTGGCAGCTAAAAGATGTAAAGGAATAGAATGAAAGTTATATTCTACATATAAGCTTTTTACTAAAAAAGAATATATTCAGATAAAAAACCCTTGTTATCAACAACATTTTGAATAGTAACTTTAATGAAACTACATATTTTTTCTCAGTAACTGTTTTTAAGGTTGTAATGTTTTGTTTTAATTATGATCAGTGACAGTCTAGTAGGAGGAAGAAGACGAGCTTTTGCCTTCTAAAGCTTCTCAAGTGTTGGACTTGGAGGCCTCGTTGAGTCTGTGTCAGCAGACTGGAGCTGGTTCGGCGGCCTGCAACGGTTTTAAAAGGTAGCAGGAGTGTTTTGGCTCATCAATGTTATGACATAAAAAGTGACTCAGCATGTTAATGTATTAAGACGTGCTACACAAGTCGTAATATTTACAACACGTGCTGACAAAATGGTAAACTCTTCCGATCCTTGTTGCCAAAGGCCGTCATAATGTTTTCACTTTTGTATCACTGCCAAGAAATAAAAAAAAAAAAAAAAAGAAGGTGATATCTCATTATTATTTAAATTCTAAGTTTGCTTTAGGAAGAGCAGAGACATGTTTTCATGTCACTTTGATTTTGTACTCTTCAGATGCTTGGTGACAGTTTTCAGAAAGAACTGCATTGACTCTCAATTAAAAGCCCATCTCAGCTCTGAGCGACTAATCGGCCTCATTCTCCTTCTGATCTGACCTGATGATCCAATAAAATTAAAATTTATTGCATGATAATGTACTGTATACTGTAATAATGGACAGTCAAGTATCTCGTTAAACTTAATTTCTGAAACTTTACATCAGGAACCAAAACAGGTCACAGGGCTATAGCGAGCGGTGGGTCCCTCGATGTCGTGGTAACCAATATATTTTAATGAGCCTGAGACCTGGGGCCAGACAATAATTTTCTTATTTGGGTCACAGGCTGAAAAGTTGAATAACCTCTGCTATCAAATACATGGTATTTAATGGTATACTCACAGCCTACAGTCTCCACTTATCACCTTGTGGACAAAGAGGGGGGCGGGGTGTGGGCCTGGATTTTACAGACCGGGGGTCAGACTGTGTAAAGAGGCCAGCTGAGATACGGTCAGTGATGAGTGTGGTCTATTTAAAGGCCCTCAGGGTTGGACACTATCTTTAATTCCTCAACTACCGGTTGGTCTGTTATCTGCTTTGCACACCGCTGGGTGACGACAGGTCACATGCACAAAGACAGAGTCAGGATGCCATATACGAACATGGCATGCGTAAATTAGTTTGTTTGTTTGTGGAGTTTATTTCCTGAAGAGGTTGTCCCTTCACCCTAACTCAGCTCCATCACCTCAGTGGTCACTGAACTATAAACCACTGCACCGAGGAAAAACATTCTCTGTTTAGATCAAGCGTTAACCAGCAATGACGTCACCGGTTGGTTTGTGAACGGCCGTTATGAAGCCTCGAGATCGGAATTTGGCCGGCACCATCTTGCTAGTTTGAAGCGGTTTGGAGCAGGAAGTGACCATATTTGGGCGAGATGATCTGAATGATCTGATCGGAAACCTGACGATACTACGTCCCGCCCACCGATAGCTGTAACCTGACTGCACCACAGGCCTGTCAATCAAACAGACACGCCCCCAAAAACAGGTCTTCTTGAATCTTCTTTTCTAATGAATGAGGGATTATTTTCAGATGGACCTCCAGAAAACTAAGAAGAAGGAGTGACTTTAGCTAACAACACCGAGATAACTGATGGACACATTTTATTCACTTTGGATTTGATGAGAGAAGTTGAATGGGAGTCTATGGAGCCAGAGGCTTTTTGGAGACGACCTCTGGTGGCACTCGCTGGTATTGCAGCTGAAGACACTTCTGGATCAGAACCATTTTACAGACCTGAAGCTACGAACACTTTTATAAACAGTCTGTGGTTTAGATACACAAACAGCATCTACTTAGCCCTGGCCTTTGTCTTTAAGTGTACTTTGACAGCGGGTAGTGTTGTAAACCACACAGGGAGGCAACGTGAGTCATTCCAAGGCCTTTCTAAGACCTTATTTAGCGTGCGTCTGTGTTTGGTACTGTAGGTCACAGCGAAACATCCATTTTGGTTTGCAATATATCACATGATTTGCAAAGAGCACTCCGAAGCAATTACAGTAAAATCATGTGTGTGTCTTCAAGGGACAATGAGGTGTTCATTTAGCTGAATTTGTGAGTAATTCACTACCAAGGTAGTGAGGAGAAGACGTGTGTGTGTGTGTGTGTGTGTGTGTGTGTCTTTGTGATGACAGGGAAATGAACCAGGAGAAGACGGAGTAGTCTGAGGGAAAAAATGAGTAGCTGCTTTCTAATCTTGGAAACACTTAAAGAGTCCGACCATTTGGCTGCGCTCCACGTCAGTCCCTCATCAGTCCCACTCTCCTGTCTCTATTTAGTTTCTGTACATTTGCGACAGACGACTTCCACGCTTTTCTTTTACCCTCTTTATCACATTCTGTGTCAGGGCTCAAACACAACCACCACCTAAAAAGTGAAGTCCACACCGAATGGAATTAATCTGTGCAAAGACATTAAGACATCATATGAAGTGGCAGACTGTTCCTGTTGAGCACTGATGCAGCGCAGCACAATGATGAACACTGAGCAGGAAGAAGCATTAATATTCCAAGTTATGTCGCTTGATCGGCACTTTTGCAATGTCACTAAGTACCTGAAATATAAACTTTATATGAAAGTGTTTGTAGCTTCAGGTCTGAAAAATGAGGCCGATGCAAAAGTGCCTTCATTAGAAAAGAAGATTCAAGAAAACCTGTTTTTGGGGGCGTTTCTGTTTGATTGACAGGCCTGTGGTGCAGTCAGGTTACAGCTATCTGTGGGCGGGATGTAGTATCGTCAGGTTTCCAACCAGATCGCCCAAATATGGTCACTTCCTGCTCCAAACCGCTCTGAACAAGCAAGATGGCACCGGACAAAATCCAAACTTGAGGCTTCATAACAGCTGTTCACAAACCAACGGGCGACGTCACTGCTGGTTGCCGCTTGACCTGAAACTTTAGCAGAGAACCCACATCAGGGAAACAAAATGTCAAAACGAGCCAGCGAGTCAGTCTTTGGGGAGATTGAACGATTGAACTCGTGTTGTCATACTGAAGAAATTGAGTTCCATCACGTCACAGTTCAGGGCGTTTGCACCGAATGTTTTACGTCAGACATTTCAGAAACGTCACAGTAGAGCTCTGTGTTGACAGTCTGACCCGGTGGACGAGTCAACTGTGTCATCGTTGTTTGGTTTTGTCTTGTTAGTTTTTTCCTGTTCATTTTGGTCCGTTCTCAATGTTTGGTTGTCTTTCTGTGTTTTCCTAATCGTTTGGTTTTATCTCTCTGTCCTTAAAGTCTTTCATATTCACTTCCTGTTTTATTTTGATAACTCACCTTCTTGTCTCACTTCTGTTGTCTTCACTTCCCGTCCTCCCGTCTTTCCACCTGTGTCTGATTGTCTTTCCCGCCCTGATTGTTTCCAGCTGTGTTCAATGATCCTCTGACCCGGTGCATAAAGTCTGCGTGCTCCTGACCTCCTTTGTCACATCGTCAAGCCCGTGTTTGATCTGTAACTCGTTGGCATTTGACCCTTGTTTTCCTTCTGGACTCTGTTTCTGCCTTTTCCCTTCAGTTCCTCTGTGTGTGTTTCTGCTTATCTGGCTTTTGGACCCTGGACTGTGTTTAAACTGAATGTTTTTAGAATTTCCCCTGGATGGATTTAGTTTTGTTTTCTGCACCAACTCCATTAAAAGAGTTTTCTTTCCGTTACTTGTGTTCCTGGCCGTGCTTTTGAGTCCCAGACTGTGCCAGCGTGCCACGGTGCCCAAACGAACAGCGGCGTGGTGCTGCCGGGCCGCACCAGAACCTCGCTGCCACACTTTATTATTTTTCCAAGTGAGGATATAAAATGTTTTCTTCATCTGATTCAAAATGTATTTACATGTTTTGAGTGTTTAAAGATCTAAAGTGTATCATTAAATAGAGACAATAAAATTAATGGAATGGTCAAATTTGTTATATTTCCATTTGAGATGTATTAATTGAAGCCTTGCTGTGATCGCTGCCATTTACGCTGTTAAAGTTATTGCATTAATTCAATTCAATTCAATTTTATTTATATAGCGCCAAATCACAACACAGGTTATTTCATGGCACTTAACACATTAAAGTCCTGACAGCAGAACTATACAACATTATACAGAGAAACCCAACAATTCAACGCAGTAATACAAAGTCAACACTTCCTTTATTATTTCAAATTAAAAGAATTTAATATTTAAAAGCTCATTGTGAGTCACATTAACATGAACAACAAGAACAATTTGCTTCTGCTCAGGTGGGCAAACACTAAAATTATTTTGTGGAATTATTAGAAAGCACGCGGAGGAGCAAATCTATAATCGTACCACAGAAGCTCACAAAGTGGGTCAAAGGTTGTCAGCAAATTCAGAAATGATCACATTTGAACATCCTGAGTGAAAACAGAGGGATGAAGGGTTTAAACGCTCATTATTCCCTCTGTAGTTTTCACCCTGCCTTCAGTGAGGACAGCTATTCAATTTCATACTAAAAACCCTCAGAGAAAATCTATGACAAAGCTACGCGGGATTAAAACTCCCATGTCGACAGCTGAGCACTTTATTTCATTACAAAGGAGGGGTCAGACCCGTATACGGTAAACTCAAAAAAATGTTTGCTGAAGTCCTCTGAGATGCTGCAGTCTGGAGGAGCGGCTGCACTCTGTGATGGAGTTCAGTGAGCTGGAGACGACAGCATGCACAGTACATCTGGACTGCAGTGCTGTACATCAGTGGTTATCGAAGGTTCCCCATCATGCATCTGTCGTGATCACTTAACGTCTAATAATTCTCTAAAATGATGTTAACAGGAAACTTTCCTGAACAATCACCATTAAAAAAAATGAAGATCATTTCAAGTTTATGGGAGTGAAAGAGTGTCGTGTTGTAGAATACACGCAGCTACAGAACAACTGGAACAAAACTTCGAACACTCAGCATGTATAAGCCACAAATAAATACATAATAAATAGTTGAAAAGTACTATATATTATATATTTTATTTTTAAAGTTTTTAAGTTGAGTTTTCATGAAATTTACAGCTATATATCCAAAGTAGCATTAGCAGCCATAAACACAAGCACCATATCTCATAACTGTGAAAAAGATCAATAAAAGTAACAAATGAACACTTAGTTAAAAAGTAACTTACATGCAAAAGTGCATGTTTATATTCATGAGGATATGTTGTTCAAGCTCTGCAGCCCTCTATTTTAAATTTAAATTTCCACGTGATAAAAATCCCAAATTTAGTTAGTTACAGTAAAACATGCAATTAAAACATTGCATTATTTCTAGCTGGGGAACAGGTGAGGATCGTTCTCCGGTCTGGCGCCATTAAACCATCGTAGAAGACGACGCCACAAGAATGCAAAGAACGCAACGGAAATATGGCGTTTCTGTTTGTTTAATGTATTCACTCACCGTTCCTTCATCATTACAGAAAATCGGATGTATTTTTTCACCTCAGTGGACGTTCAGGTCCGTTTCCTGTGAACCTTCTTTCTTTTCTTCGATATGCCAACTTTTCCATATCAGCCAAGCAAATAAAAAACTTTTTTTGCATTTCCACTCAGATTTATTTATGTAGCATATAAATACATTCCACACAAGAATGCATCCCAAAGTGCTTCAAAGAGCAAGATGAAGAAAAATGTAAAAACATTCAAAACAATAAAACTAAAACACAATTAAAACCGAAACAATAAATAAAACTGAGCAACATTAGAGCTTCCATTATTGTGCTATAAGCGGACTTCCTGTAGGTTTTTGTGGCCATTCTGGGTTTAACCAGGAGGACAACGTGGGGGATCTGAAGGATCCTTAAAGTATGTGAGGTAGGCTGCTGCCAGGCCATGTAGTGATTTAAAAATCAGCAAAAGACTCTTAAAAAGAATTCTTAAAGTAACAGGAAACCAGTGCAGTGACTTTATTATCGTGTAACTATATTCTCTCTTTTCGGTCTTTGTCAGCACTCCAGCTGCTGTGTTCTGGATGAGTTGCAGGCAGCTGGTAGCTTTTTTTAGGACGACCAGACAGGAGGGCATTGCAGTAGTCAAACCTAGAGGTTGTAAAAGCGTGCGAGAGGAGCGGTCTGATATTTCTCACTTGATAAAAAAGGATAGCTGCAGTATTTTGACAAAAAATATTTCTAATGTTTGTCATTTCCATTTTTTTATGAGCAGATTGTGTATTAAGACCGATGGATAAAGGCACATCTTGTGACAGCTATCATCATGCACACCAGCAGCAGAATACACGTGGGCATATGCAGAAAAACACACACACACACACACATATTTGCATGCATACACAGCATGATGGGAATCACTGCGTGGTTTAAATCTGACACCTGCATAAATGAATATGAAGGGATGAAATAGGATTAGCCTCTTTGCTATTGATTAGCTAGCCGTGTAATAATTAAAGCGGGCCGAGCCGCAGGGCTACTGCAGTGTACGAGTGTGTGATGAATGCCAAGGTCCCCAAACTCAAGATCCTTCCACTCAGCACAATTACAAGCGGCTCTCCTCCTGCCAGCACCGCGATGGAGCAACCACCGCACGGTCACGCAAGACAGGCTTTACTGCGTGTGCGTGTGTGTGTGCGTGTGTGTGTGTGTGTGTGTGTGTGTGCCTTAGAGATCGTTTCAGAGAAACAGTGTAACAAGGTGAGTCTAGTATTAATGATTTGTTCCACTTTAATTCTTATTCTTTTTATTTTTTTTATATTATATTTTGTGTTTAATTTATGTTTAAACATCAAAAACGATATAATTGCAGTGGATTTGAATTCTGGCAATAAAAAAGCATGCGCCTGAGGCCATGCACACATGCACAGACCTACATCACTGAGACTGTGTGTGTGTGTGTGTGTGTGTGTGTGTGTGTGTGTGTGTGTGTGTGTGTGTGTGTGTTGTATGTACACCACTGAGCAGTTAGTCCTCTATCTCCCTGCAGCGTAATCTCTTGATTTGTGGGATTGACCCCTCTTAATTCAATGGAAGAGAATTGCTGTGACAGCAACACTGAATGGATTTTCAATGCACTACACCTGCTCTAATAAGTTTAAGGAGATCCTCCTCCATGCTGCCACACATACACACACACACACACACACACACACATACACACACATACACACACACGGACACACACACACACACACACGCACACACACACACACACACACACACACACACACACAGAGCTGCAAGGGGAGGGACAGATCACACGTGCAGATATTGTACAAACTGAATGAAGTCATCGGACTGAATCAAGCGATTGAGTTCCTCTGTTCTCTCCTCTCTCGCCTTCCCCAGTCTCTGTAAATGTGTCTCTTCAGTCTGGCGCTTCTGATCAATGTCCTCTCTGTGGGCTGCGTCTCGGCGGACTCATCCCAGGACATCTTCATTAGGAGTCTGTTGCCAGATCTCACTCGCGGCGCGCCCGACGATAAAGCCTGTTAAACCTCTGATCCATCAGTCTGATACCTGGCTGTCAAGCAGCTTACGTTTTACATCGGAGGAAGTTGGCTGACACTCGGAGAGAGCGGAAGGATGCTTCAAGATGGCTGCTCGTGGTCGTTATCAGAGTTACTGACTGCAGCCTCTCTGCCCCGGTGCAGCGCTGTGTGACCGTCTGCTGAGGCCAGAGGAGGTCAGGGAGAGTCCCACCTCCACGCCGGGCCGAAGAGAGACGGGGACAGGGGATCGGAGGTGAAGGAGAAGTGAAGGACAGCGGATGGGTTACGGAGTCAGGCTCTGTGGACGATTTCAAACCCGCAGCAGCTGAAACACAGCTTCAGTAAACACATGGAAAACAAGAAAAAAAAGTACAAATGTCCCGAAAAACACACCGATGTGAAATCTTAGTTGTGGACAATACACATGTATCTTGTTGTAATAATAATTTGAAACTAATTTTAGATGCAGTTGGAAATGGACAGAAATCGTAAAAAAAACTAGCACTGATTTTAAAGAGGACTTTTTTCAGATTTTACAGAATTGTGCAACACATAAATACAGCAAAACTCCTGGTAAAAGATGTTGACAATAAAAGTGAAACCGTGATTGATAATAGACAATAATTATGCCGACAACCACATATAAATAAATATCAAAGAAAAAATTGCACAATCTCCCCTTTTGTTCTTCAGTAATGGTTTTGTTATGTTTTGCAGAACTTTATGATGTCACAGTAAAGTTGTGAATATAAAATGTCATTACTGCATCATCAGCAGTTTTTTCTTATTAGACAGCTGTGTGAATTGTCAGCATATATGCATTCTTGAGTTTTGGCCACAAATTTGTTTTTTGTGAGGTCCCAGTGACCTTTGACCTTTGAAAACAAAATCTAATTAGTTCATCATCAGGGACCAAGTAAATATTTATGGCAAAATTGGGGCAATTCCAGTGTTTCTAAGATTCACGAGAAGGCAGACGGAAAACATAATGTGGTTGTTGCCACTGTGGATGTATAGAAATGTCCTTTATTGAGATATGGCCATCTAAAACTGTTTGGTGGGAGCTTAAAAACAAATGTTGTTCAATTCGGAAAAAGAAAAAAAAGAAGAAAAAGAAAAAAAAAAAAAAAAATATATATATATAATGTTTTTACTGTTCTAAGGAAACAAGAAATGCAGTATTTTAAATAATATATTTTTAGTGAATTGCACAACAGTAAGAATTGTGTAATGATAACACTAACTGGATTTCAAATTATAAAACTGTACTGATGCAAATACTTATTCTACGGTAAGATATAACTTTTTTAGAGTGACTACAGACTAAACAAGTAAAAAATCAATCTGTAAAAGAAGATAACAAAAAGAGTTTACATTATATTTGTCTTCTTTAACACTGTTGGGATTTTTAATGGGTCATTTTAATGTGACTTTCTCTTCTATGCCGATGATGCTGCTGTATTTATCTATCAAATGTCTCAGAAAACTCAAAAGGCTCTTCAGCCACAGGATCTTCATCCTCTGATGTTAAGCTGTGTCCCAACAACTGAGGATGTCACATATAAGTATTCCCGGGATTTCTTGGTTCGCATCGCGAATTTTGTGCAATGAAGTTGTTTTTCCAGCTGCTAAATATCTGAGATCACGTCTACTTTAGCTTTCTATAAAAAAAAAAAAAAAACAACAGAGAAATAACTCTTTGCTCTTGTGACTTCATGACTACGGTTCTCATAATACTCTTTTATCAGCCAAGTAGCTGGAGCTCACCGGTAGATGGTTTAAGATGCTGCTGCAGGGAGCATCTCACTCCTGTGTTGGCTGCAAGAAGATCTTAGAATTCTATGTAAAATTGGTGTTATTACTTTTCGGCCTCCTTATCTGAACATTTTTGATTTGTTGTGTCCACATACGAACTAAAGTGTCTCAGATCAGCTCAGCAGTACCTTGATTAGGATGAATGCAGGCTAACTTTAGACTTTGTCTTTGCCCCTAAACAAGAATAATTTCCTCCAGTTCAACCAAAACTGTTTTCCTGCAGTTTGTTTTTATGGTTTTAATAATGTTATCTGTGGAACATCTCATTAATCAGACACAGACAGAAGAAAATGTGCCACATCACGTTTCCACGGTAACGTCGGTTCATCCTGTGTACTTCCTGAAGCTACAACTAGCTCAGCTAATTGTCTCCGGTTCCCTCCTCCATTTACAATGCTGTTGCTGTTATCTGTCACCAGGATCAATGTAAAAGCAATAACACTCTCCCCCAGTTAACAGTCAAGAAGTGTGTTTAGCAGTGATACAAACAGGCCACACAAATACATACTGCATCCTCTGCTTCCTCTGAGTAATAGCCTGTTAATTACAAAGAACAGGGAGAAATCGTTGGCAATTTTCAGGGGGACGACTAATATCTCATACTGGGGTTGACAGTAGAGAAAGCAGGGTGGGCCCTCTAGTGGTCAACACGGAGAAGTACCTGAAACCGTTGTGAACTTCCTCCAACAGCTCTGCACGTCAAAGTGAACATTGACCAGACATCAAGTGCAATCAGGACAGAGACGACAAAGTCATCCTGTAAAAATGACTTTTGTTCGTCTCCTACTTTGCCTCTAAAAATATTGCTCCTCACTTTTAACTGTGAATAAGACCACACTGCTCTACTGTACCAAAAGATCCCCAATAAAGCAGATGGATGCTGGGACGGATCCAGACGACGATATTCATCAGGACCGAACTGGATTATTTGTGGAGCATTACATCACTCAACTGTAAGCAATCCTTCACTTTTACACGGCACATTATCCACGCCATGTAATGCACATGAGTGCCTGCTTCTCATAAAGAAATATTGTAAAGTTTCCCCGGGGCTCCTCTTTATACAGATAGAGTAATAACCTGAGTGGACTTCCAACTGTTACAATAAAGCTGGAGCAGTAAAGAGAGCTGTGTTTGATCCAAGACTGTGATGACTGATTACAAGACAGGATGTGTGTGTGTGTGTGTGTGTGTGTGTGTGTGTGTGTGTGTGTGTGTGTGTGTGTGTGTGTGTGTGTGTGTGTGTGTGTGCTTGCCAACAGTAGGGGAAGAAGTATTATGTTCCTTGCATTGCATCAACATATAAAAAATACTCGATTACAAGTAAAAGTCTTCCGCAGGAAAAACATAAAAATGAGAGTATTGTAGGACATTATTTTATTGAAATCAACTTCAGAGACTTGTATTTCTTTCGTTCCCAGTAGCAATGACTTCATGAGCTGCCTTACAAATAAAATTGTAACCAATAAGGAAAAAAATGATATTTTTCTCAGTTGTAAGTACAGTTTCTTTTTTTAAACCTGACTGACATATATTGACACTACATCTCTCCTACAGATCTCTCTGAGCTTCATCTAAACCACCAACATGTCTTAGACTTCTCAAGGATGTATTATCCTACTGTATTTTTCGGACTATAAGGTGCACTTAAAATCCTTAAATTTTCTCAAAAATTGACAGTGCGCCTTATAATCCAGCGTGCCTTCTGTATGGTTACTTGTTGTGCTTATTGATTGATTTTATGTGGTACAATGCGCTCAAAAATCTGTCGAAATGTGTAAGTACGACTTTGGTAAGCAACGAAGCCGCTCCGCTCAATGGATATTCGGAGCATTACGGTACGATGTGTCACGACCTGATCGGCCCGTAACAGGAATGTAATGTCTGAACTAAAAGTGCATTCATGTGAGGCAGCCCGCGCCCAGAGTTTGATTTACCGGACTGTGTTGTTTTGCTTAATGCGCCTTATAATCCGGTGCGGTTTATGTGTGAACATAGACGCGTTAATTCACAGTGCGCCTTATAATCCGGTGCGCCTTATAGTCCGAAAAATACGGTAATTAACCACATTACTTTATATCAATCTATCTTTATACGTAACATACGTAGACTTTTAAGCTTCCTGTAACTAACGTCTTCGTTAAAAGCCTCTTGATTCAGGTGTTTTAGCAAACTACAGACCTACACTTGAATATTCAACCTCCCCCTTCATTCTTAAAATCCAGAAAAAGTTCTTGCTAATCAGTTATGCAACCATTTACACACACTGTAAACCCAAATTCTTCAAATGATTAAATGGATTAAGTAAAAACGAAATACAATTTGACTTAAATATTTTTAGTTCCTTTTACATTCTCCTCCTTTTGAGTTCAGTAAACTGATCAATTTCTATTAAATTGAACTATTTTGTGGATTATATAAGTAACATTGTAAAGTATAATTTCACTGTGCTTATTGTTTCCACATTATTAAGATTTTGTCAGGTTGTATTACACATGCAATCACACAATGTACTAACATCAAGAATAAAGGAAGAACTCAGGAAGATGAGAGTTCAGGAGCCAAAAAGACAACAATGTCCAACATCTGCTCACATTTTGCAGTCTGCAGACCAGCATGCTTCTCTGATCAGCCCAGCTGGTCAGGTGGGGGAGGCTCCGCCCGCAGCTGGTCAGGTGGGGGAGGCTCCGCCTGCAGCTGGTCAGGTGGGGGAGGCTCCGCCCGCAGCTGGTCAGGTGGGGGAGGCTCCGCCCGCAGTTGGTCAAGTGGGGGAGGCTCCGCCCACAGCTGGTCAAGTGGGCGGGGGCTTGTCAGATCGTTCCGCCTTCCTTCCTGCACAGAAACATCACTGGTTCAAATGAATGATGATCTTCTCATCTGCTCATCTCAGAACTTTGCTTCTTCACTTTGCTGCATTTGACACCACTGATCACAACATTTTATTGCAGTGACTGGAACATGTTGTCGTGATTAAAGAAACGTGTCTGTTTCACATGATATTTATCAGAGATTCCAGTTTGTACATGTTAGCAGTGCACACAAAAGTGGGGCTTACACCTTTCCTTTTCAATAAAACTCAAACATTATGTGTTTAAGTACACGGTTCTAAACCACCACAGATGTAATGTGGCAAACAGCGTTCTTCTCTGTCCTCTCTTCTTGTACCTTCCTGCAGACATCTTTGGCTCGAGAGCTGCAAGTTTCTACGGTAACTGGTCCAACCTGCCCACTTTTTATTGTTCTTTTATTGTTCATTTTCAGTGCTCACCTACTTGTTTTCTCACTCTTCTAATCACAGTGGCCAGAGATGACTTACGATTAGAGTGACATAAATATATAAACTTCTTATAATGTCTGAATATGTAAGCATTGCCGTTGATCTTCTATACCGGTTTTCGGCCACTTGAGGGCAGCAGAGCCCACTTTATAAGCTGATATTGTGAAAATGTACACATCCAGCAGACTTGTAGCAACATTAGCTTTTATTTAAAGTCCTTTCTATTACCACCACATTGATTCAAGTCCAAACACCGCTTTTTCTTGCAGCTCTGTTTTTGGTCTCCACCATCTTCATCTTGTTATGTAGCTGCTGAATGCTCCTCCTATGTAGTGGTGGTGGTGGGGGGGGCACATGTCTGTGCTCAGGGGCCAGTTGTCGCATGCTGCCTGCCTGCATTGTGTTGACAAGTGTTTGACTCCTGCTGCCTTGTGTGCTTGTGTGTGAGCGACCTCACGCTCCTCTGCCTCTTTTGTCTGGCCTGCATCGTGCCTTCTGCGTCCCGGGCCCTGCATCACCGTCTCCGGTTGTTAGGCCGGTGTTGGGGTGGAAGTCGACAGATCTCCACGGCCGTATGGCATGAAAAGCTCTCTCATTAATTCTGCAGCGAAAGACTCGATTACTGAGCCCCGGACCCCTTACTGCTGAGAACAGCCTTTCCCTGCACGCATTGATTTCTCCGGCCCTTTCAGCCCTCCCTCCCTCCCCGGCTCTCCCTCTCTGTCCGGGCCAGCTCAGCACACACACTCCTCCACACCGAATCATCTGAATATCATAATACAGTCCATGATGAATGCTAACAAGACAGGAGCTCCCGCTTTGATTAATGAAGATACTGTGCTGGTTCACAACAGTAGACCTGGCGCCTCACAGCCCGAACCACAGATAACTGCTCAGTAGGTATTAATCATGGTTAACCAGGCAGCAGTTTCTTACAGGACAAATGAAGTAGCTTACTGTGGACTTAGAGGGACAATGAGACCACCTACACACACACACACACACACACACACACACACACACACACACACACACACACACACACACACACACACGTCCACGCACGTCCACATCCTGTGTGCCTACATGTGTTCTGTGTAGTCGCATGGCAATGAGAGACATAATGCACAAGGTGAGCTTTTGAAGGGGGTTTAATTACACCTCTGCCCAGGTGTGATGCCCCCCCTCCCTCCCCCCCACCCACCTTGTTACCAACTCAGTTTTTCTTTTGTTGTGTCTTTTCTCCTGAGTTTGCACTCCAATTAAAAAAGTATCATTAATCTTTATTGCATCCTTATTTTTATGGTTGCATGGCTTTTTGTATTTTCTTGTCGAGCAAAAAACCAATCCGATGACTTGTACTCGTCTTTCATCAGTCACAGCCTCTAAAATGAGATGCGTTTCTGTTAGCAGGTTCCCGTACAGTGCCCGTGCAAAATGATCAAAGGGTAAACTTGAAGAAGCGCCAGCAGCTCAGAACTAGTGCGAACTGGTTGCAACCATGGACAGTCCACAGAGGCCCAAGGAAAAAAAACAGTCTTCATGGCAGATGGACAGACAAAAAGACACGTAACCAAACCTTCACCATAACGATGTCACATCTTTTACAGGTTACTTTTAGCAGTTTATCAGACAACTTCTTTGCGTCAGAATTTGAGTTTGTTTCCACCAATATATGTAAAAAAAAAAAGTTCTGGTAGATATAGATAATCCTTTCAGCACGTATTGCCCAAAGTTTCAAGGGCTTTTTGGACAGATACATGTAAAGTCAACCAAAAATCATCATATTTAATATTTGGTGGAAAATCTTTTGACCCCTAAATATCTGTCATTTTTATTTCAAATAAAGCACAGAAAAGTGCACAAAAACTATGTGATTACTCAAATACTTTCTGTCTGGACAAGACATTGTTGTTAAAGTCAGAGAACTTGTTGGCAGTTCCACTGGAACCTGTTAATTATCGACAGTCCTTTCATTCTTATTCTTTGTTTTTCCCTTAAAATAGTTTTTCATGGATTTTTCTTTATCATTTTTTGCCTCATACCATTACACATTTACACACTGTAGGACATTACATACACATACATACATACATACATACATACATACATACATACATACATACATACACAAGCCTCCCATAGGCACACTGTAATTTTTTCAGATTACAATTGATAGATTAAACAATCCAAATGTGAGTTAGTTTATTGTCAGCGCGATACAACATTAAAATTCAATGTACTTGTAATCATAAGCAAATAATGTATTATACAAAAAAATAGCAATTCTTTTCATTTTTGATTAATCAGCTGATCATTCTTTTGATTAACTAATGAATCATTTGCTTGATAAAAGGTCATAAAATAGTGATCATTCAAAACCGCACTTCACTGAAAGATGAAGAAATTCAGTAAAATGGAGGCAGCGAAACATTTGTTAGATGTTAGTTTCCTCCTCTCCGGGCTTGCACTGTGAGCAGAGGTGCAGCGAGCTGACTGATTTGTCCGGTCCAGCTCCGGGAGGGCTAAGCAGACAGCGTGACCTGCTGCCCCCTGGCTGCTGACTGGTGAACTGTGCCAGACCCAGGTCCTTTCCCCAACCGCCGCCTGCAGCCGGGGGACGTCACCCCGACCACCGAGTCTGCATCACTCCTTTTAACACAGGTCAGACAGCGGCGACCCGTAATGCATCCCGCAGTCAGACCAGACAGGGCGACCGCTTATTCGGCCTTATAGAGGCCAAAAACGCTTCAGGTTATCTCCACTTTATTCCTCTTTAATTAATGTGATTAATAGTTCATTTTGTAGAAATGTTCTCCTGTGAAGTAGAATATTAACTATCACGGGTCCTCCATCCATCTGGTCTCAAAATCTGGTTTTCATTATTTTTAGTTTGTATCAAGATTTTATCAAATTGTACAAATTAATAGAAAACCTCAAGCTATGTCATATTAGTCCGTCATAAAAAAAAAATATGCAATAAATAACCAGATGACAAACCTTCACATTTTGGCCTTCCTGTGTGGAGTTTGAATGTTCCACCTGTGTCTGAGTGGGTTTTCTACAGGTGTTAAGTGGGTATTCTAGATTGGCCGTGCATAATCTCACAAGTACACAAGACTCCTCATAAATTACATTTCAATCAAAGGTCTCACTTGGAATTTGTTAATGTGAACGTATATGATACTTTATTATTTGAAATTTGCACATCAAAACATATGTGGATATGCATCAGAGGACAAAGACATCACAGCAAGAGGATTCAAATCTGAAAATGAGATCAAATTAAATCTGAAAAAGACAGTGAATAAGAATTTTACATTAGACCCAGTAAACCCTCGTCAGCATCCATAGAAAGTGTTTCAAAATATGGAAATCAAAATCAAACTACACAAACACTTTGATAAGGAAACAATCAAATGTGGCAACATAAATATATACAGTGTAGAAACTGTCCTAATTATGAAGAGAGCTTGATAGAGAATTGTTCTTTTTATTAATACAACATTTTGTGACAATTTCTTTAAGGTGTTTTTTTTTACCCTTTAAAATCAAGCTGTAGACTGGCAGCTGTACACTGCCCTCATATAACGTAATAAACTCTGGAGAACACTGCCCTCTAGTGGTGGCAGAGAAACATGGACAATCTCATGCATGGGAACAGGTGGAAACACTGCATCACCACTGCTCAGTACCAGCACACGGTCACTGGGTTACGATCTGGCTGAGTATCTGAGTATCTGATGTTGAAATACGCTGACACCGGCAGGGACGTGAGATCATAGCTCATGGTGGGAACATGTGTCATGGTGTCTGCATGGTAGAAAGAGAGCTTCTTGGACGAGCAGTCTACGTAAATCCCAATTTTCCGAGGCCTATCTGTGAATGCTAACTCTTTGCTTACATTTGGACCACAGGTGGAATATTTTTTTCCATCATATTTAAGGAAATTACATTTTATACCTATTTCCCAAAAGTCCCTTGTTCCAACCTCTACTTCCCAGTAATGCTGCCCTGAGGAGAACTCACTGGCACTGAATGCATGGTTGGTGCTTGAGGAAGACGCAGCGATAGCGGACTGAACTTGCCAACATTGAGATCCATATCCATATTGGTCCACAAATGGTGTAACTGGGGTTATTTTGGGACAACCAATCAAACTCCGCCCATCCTCAGACACAGCCAGAGATGCACTGTTGCTTTTGAGTGTGAGGAGTTCTGCTCGGGGCTGGATCACCTGAAGCATCTCCTTCCACACAAAGAACTGGAGGTGGCTTTCATAAGGCCCCAAAGAGAGAGAAGTATTCACCACTTGGAGCTGCTTTGATCTGGGATTGAACAAAAGTTTAGGGGTCACCGTTTTGTTCCTCTCAGTCCAGCTCTTTAAAAACCTCTCTGAGTCTGTGATTTTCAGAACTGATGTCACTTCTCCCTCCAGCTCTCTGCTCTCAGACAAAGCTGTTTCTATAGCATTTAAGCTCTTTCTCATCTTCTCAACACCATCTAACTCTTTGTGTTTCAGCTCATTCTTGATCTCACCTTCTCTCTTTTTCAGGAACTGGTGCAACTCCTCAAACTGTTGGTGGATTTGTTTCTTCAGCTGCTCAGACTTGTCTTTGGTTTTCATGATTTCTTTCCTCTGTGAGTTTTCTAGACTTTCTATTGCATTGATATCACCAGATACTTGTTGCACAAACGTCTCCAGCTTCTTCCTCACATCTGCAGCTGCTTCTTTGATTGGTTTAAACTTGTGTCCTTCATGCCTCTCCCCATCTCTGCATATGATGCAAGCTAACTGCTGATCTGTGATGCAGAACAACTTCAGCTTTTCTTCATGTTCAGGGCACAACTCATCCACCTGTAAAACAAAGAAAAGACTTTATCTACTGATAAATACACCCACTAAACATGGTGATACATAAGTAAGAACATATTAGTAGAATGCTGACACAAAGCAGTGACAGCAGTGTAAATAAACAAACAGGTATGACAGATCACAGGCAGACGGTTACTGAGAAAAATGTCACAACCTCAGTTTGTGGTTTTAAGCATGAAAACATTTGCTAATTAGCACCAGTGGGAACCACGTGGCACCCCACTGTGACATCACCCCCTGTTATGTGAAACACTGTTCTCAAACCTCCAGTCTGGTCATTTGGCAGTGCTATCTTGTTGTTTGTTTTCTCTAATTGAAGTGTCAGATATGTCTCTGCCTCGAAGCAACCCCGACCCTGAATATGCATAAAGTTCAATATAAGCGGATAAGTTGTGTACAATTTCACCCACTATAAAGTTTCCAGGAATGGGGACACAGTAACATATCAGATGAGCGTCATCGTTTAACTGATCACTTTCAGCAAATAATATAAATTATAGTTTCCATTTGAAAAACCACCCTGCCTTTGATTTCTGGTCTCCGCGCTCCTTCTTCATCTTCTCCGCTTCTTTGGCCTTTTCAGCGAGGCTTTTCAAAGTAAGGACGGTGGGGAGACTCTCGGCCTCTGTTGAAACGGGTGTCCGACACTGTGGACACTGGCTGTGTGTGCTGAGCACGTCTGTAATACACTGCCTGCAGAACGAGTGGCCGCAGAGAAGAGTCACTGGATCGGAGAAGAAGTTCAGACAAATACAACAAGTCAGATCCTCAGAGCACAGAAACGACGCCATGGCTCCGACCTCCGTCTGCTCTTCCACCAGAATGATTCATGGGGTGTGGCCTCTTTATACTCGAGGCTATCTGTCCTTTCCAAGAAATTGAAAGTGAAAGTTAAAATCATTGCAATGTTCACTTTCAATTTCTTGGAAAGGACAGATAGCCTCGTGTATAAAGAGGCCACACCCCATGAATCATTCCTTCAAGAGATCATACCAGGTCATTTTAGCCAGAAAAGAATCAGTAATAAATTCTTCACTACAAGGAAAAGTTCTGTTTTTAAAACCTTACTTCAGTAAAAGTATGTAAGTATTATCAGCTAAATGCTCTCAAAGTATCAAAAGTAAAATAACAAACTCCACTAAATGTTCCGTGTCAGTGTTTTACTATTTTAATATCATGTTTTTGGATTCATAGGATTAATGTGCATTTTAGTGTCGTAGTTATTTAGGATTATTTTAAGTAATGTATATACTGTTGCTCAGTTTAATCTACAGTTATGCATCATATTCCATAAGACTATCAAATGTTACATGGTTTCTGTTCGGTCAGATCCATGTATCCCTAAGAAGTCGACAAGCTCAGAAACACAATGCATTTTATAGCAAATTCAAGTTGTTTGTTTTAGTTTAAGAATAAATTAAGTTTTCTAAATTCATAAAGGAACATCTGTATACAGAGTCAAACCTGCGTTATAATTTGAAATCTCAATTTACATTTGTCCGTCAGGCCAGGCACCCACATGACGCCTGAAAGAGATTTTGCTGTTTCTCAGCGCTCCGTTCTTAACATCCACGTCAGACGGAGAAGTGGAAGGAGGCCAAAGTCACGTCAAAGTCACAGTCTTTTTAATGAAAAACTCCCTGTTGTTTTGAGACAAACTAGAACAAGACTAAGGGATAAAGTCACGGTCTAAAGCTCATTAGGGCGTCCAAACCCACGTCTGCATGTTTAACGATGGACGATCTGGTTGGTTAATTTCATTTTCATCATTTTGCTCTCAGAGTCCTCTCCCGTTCCCTTTCAAAGTTAGGAGGTGGATTGTTATCATCACAGTTCTCTGCAGAGGAAAAAAATCAGCATGTCCATCGATTGATATTCACAATAATACACAGTCAAGAGACCACATAGTTTCCTAATTTAAATGTGAACATGAACAGAAGCTTCTCACATTTGTCTGCAGGATCTCTTGGTTGCAACATTGCCACACGATTGGCTGACTGGATCATGAATAGGCAGGTTCCTGACAAAGTGCTCGGTGAATGTATGTTTGAAACACTGCAGTCCCTGCCACTGCTCGTTCTGCAGGTTTAAAGCACGTATAAGATTGGACGAGTGACCAGATAAAAGTATAGCAGGGGTGGCCAACCCGCGGCTCCCGAGCCGCATGCGGCTCTTTGCCTGGTTTCATGCGGCTCTTTTACGTTCATATCAACATTTGTGTTTGTGTTTTTTTTTTTGTGCGTGTTCGCTTCGCTTGAGTTCAATATGGTATTTTCGTCAAACGCGCATGAGGTGAAATTCCACAAAGCAGGAGGGCAAAATCATTTGAGTAAACAATTAGTGTCAATTTCGCTCTCAAAATGGCAGGAAAAAAATGCACAGCTAAACGAAAATATGAAGATGAACACAGGACGTTTTTAACAGAGTGGGAAAGTTTATATTTTTTTGTTGAACGTAATGGCGAGCCATTCTGCCTGATATGTCAGACGTCATTAGCGCATTTCAAAGCTTCAAATCTTCAGCGCCACTTCAGCTCACTCCATGCTAACATCGACCAGGGATTTCCAAAAGGGACTGAACTTCACAAGCACAAGTTGGACACTTTGAAAAGTCAGGCAGAAAAGCAGGTACAGTTTTTCCAAAAAATTACGAAGCAGTCAGAGACTGTCATGCTTGCATCGTATCAACTGGCCTGGAGCATTGCACGGGCTAAAAAGCCATTTAATGAAGGGGAGTTCGTTAAAAAATGCCTCAGTGACGTTGTTGAAATCTTGTCTCCTGAAAACGACAAACTAAAACGAATGGTATCAGATGTCCAACTGTCCCGCCACACTGTTGAACACAGGATATCGGACATTAACACGGCTATTGAATCACAGTTGCACTCTGACCTTCAACATGTGAGTATTTTAGTGTCGCATTGGATGAGAGTTGTGACGTACAAGACGAGCCTCAGCTGGCAATATTTACACGGTCTGTGTCAAAAGATTGTGTGATCAAAGAAGAACTCCTTGATGTTGTGCCATTAAAAGACAGAACCTGTGGCATAGATGTGAAAGAAACAATGATGGCTGCATTTGCGAAAGCAAATCTGCCCATACCGAAGCTAACTGCAATAGCCACGGATGGAGCGCCGGCCATGATCGGATCTGTGAACGGACTTGTGGGGCTGTGCAAAGCTGACCAAACATTTCCCGAGTTTTGGAATTTCCACTGCATCATCCACAGGGAGCAACTCGTGTCTAAATCATTGAATTTAGACAACGTCATGAAGCCTGTGATGGAAATCGTCAACTACATCCGCACACATGCGCTTAACCACAGGCAATTCAAGAATCTCATCGCTGAGCTGGACCAAGGACTTCCAGGTGACCTGCCGCTGCACTGTGAGGTGGCTGTCAAAAGGCAAGGTACTCACTCGCTTCTTTGAGCTTTTGGATGCCGTGAAACTGTTCATGGAAGAGAAGGACAAGGACTATCCCGAGCTCTCGGACATCGAGTGGATTATGGATCTGGCCTTTTTGGTCGACATGCTGTGTCACTTGGACAGACTGAACCTGACCCTGCAGGGTAAGTTAAAAATGCTGCCTGACCTGCTGCAAAGTGTGTTTGCGTTTGTCAACAAACTGAAGCTGTTCAAGACGCATATTCAAAAGGGAGATTTAACGCATTTTCCCACTCTGCTAAAAGCCAGCGGGCAAGTCACCAGCGCCGCCCTGAAGAAGCAAAGAGCCAGATATGCAACACTGGTTGAAAACCTGCACGAAAGCTTTGTGACCCGGTTCCAAGATCTACAACTGAAAAGGCCACAGATTACGTTCCTCGTTGACCCATTTAATGCGGAGACGGACTGTTTGAAAGCCCCGCTAGTCACAGATGAGGCCGCGGCTGAGTTGGAGATGATCGATCTTTGTGAGGAGGACCAACTGAAACCTGCTTTAAGGGAAGGGACCATTGAGTTCTGGAAAAGTGTGCCAATGGAAAAATACCCCAATGTCAAACGGGCTGTGCTTAAGATACTGTCAATGTTTGGGTCAACATACGTCTGAGTCTGTGTTTTCTACCCTGAAACACGTGAAATCAAAGCATCGATCTTTCTGACTGACACCCATGTGAAAGAATTGCTTCGAGTGGCAACAACAGAATACAAGCCAGATTTGAAGAGGATTGTTCAAGGCAAGGAATGCCAGAAGTCGCACTAAGCAACATGCATAGTAAGTGAAAAACGCTATTGTAAATTATTATGTTTTTGTTTGTGGACTTTGTTGAACTGAGAGTTTGTGTGTGTGAGACAGTTCACACAATGTTCATTGTTGAAAATGACTGGCCTGTGGTCTTAGTACTGTAGGAGTCCTTTTCTGTCATTATCATGTTGGTGTGTGACATGATAATGACACACAATAAATTTGGCTGAGCAGAGGTGTGTGTGTAAGAGGAAGGGATGGGGTGATGTTCATGTGTGCCCATGTGTATGATGTGGCTCTTTGCGGTAACACAGTAAAAAATGTGGCTCTTAGTCTCTGACTGGTTGGCCACCCCTGAAGTATAGAATATACGATATTTTCTACCTGAATATGCTTGTAGATCTACATAACACTGACAAATCTGAACCCATACTCTATTTAATATTTCATATTGATAAATGGGCTCAAGTACAATGTACAAGACCATAAAATCCAAAACAATATTTGTGCAATGATCAGCACTTTTCTTTCCTCGTCGTCACTTTTTATCTTATTCATCTATTTATCTATTGTGGGTTGATTTTTGTTTTTGTTTTCCTTCGGCTCATAGCTCTGACTTTCAACCAACAATTACAACTGACTTTGACTGCCATTGGTTGTCTGTCTAACCATCCATCCATCCATCCATCCATCCTCCACCGTGCTGGTTTTATTTTGTTAAGGTCATGGGGAACCCTCAACTCATCAGTCAGATAACTTGTCGGAAGACTGCTGGTTCAGCTTTGACTGCTCAGCACAGCGATTGGTCGAGAGCTGATAGCACCACAAGAGTGCATCATCGTGCATTACAACTATTGGAGGAGAGGATGGCCTCTGAGTTAAATGAATCTTAAATAAAGGAGGTCATTGATGCCAAACACAGCAGCAGCAGGAAAAGGTAAAAAACAACTTATGTGGTAAAAAAAAAAAAAAAAATAGCATATTTGAATTAACGTCTGTATACGGTGTGTCAGCAACATTTTAAATAGCATCTCAGCTGTAAATTGTGTTGAAGCTCGGGGGTGGATTTATTTATGTGTCGGTCCCAGGCTGACTCAGCCACAGGGCCTCTAGCCCACCTCCAATTTAACCCTTTATCTAACTGAGTGTTGGTACTGGCAGTGATCGGATGCTGTATACAACGTTTAAGGTCAGTACAAAACACATTAATGTACTTGCAGTCTGTTCATGGTGGAGCTCATTTTAACAACAGTTTTGTTGATCTCATGTTTAGTGTGTAAAATCTGAATCCACAAACCAACATAAATTTAATTACATTTTGTTTAGAATACTTTTTTATTTCTGAACTTTTACTTTGAAAGTTAACGTTTTTTATATTGTAGTTTTGTAACTTTTTACTAAAAATAAGAACCTCAATTCTAAAGTGCAGCCATGTATTGAGCTAAATTCTTTTGTCAGCATGCTCACAATAATGACACATTCACCATATTTTTTGGGGGAGTGTTCAGGGGTGATTTCATACATTTTTTTCCCCATTGATTCACCCTGACCTCCTCTCTTTGAGTGAACTTTGAGTCTCTATACCGACAACTACTTCTATGGGTACATTTTTATGGGAACACAGTTCATTGTTGAAGTATTTCACTCTGGTCCAAAGCTGTGGATGACAGAACAATATTGCCTGACACTGAGCTTTGAAATGAGAATACCAGCATCAGCTTGCAACTCTACAGTAGGCTATGAGTTCTTCTCTATATTGCTCTGTAAATTGTTTAATCTTTTTTTTTTTTCCAGTCACAACTAAATGACATTTACATTTTTGTAATGATGGTACTGGTTTGGTGCATTTAATACTATAGCAGTCAGTGATTTATAGGCAGCAGCTTGTATTGTAGTATTGAATAATTAAACTGCAATTGTAATATTAGTATAATAATGTATAATATTGTAATGTGCTCTTTTACTTGTTTTTCAAAACACGAATAATAATATTAGAATTTGTATTTTTTTTTCCCGTTTCTTTTTTGTGTGGCACCAATCGCCCTCCATACAGAGAGCTCATACAGCCCCCGTCGCTCCACTGAAGAAGGGCGCTTACCAGCAGCGGTGCAATTAATTGCATCACATTTGTAGCCTGTTTTTTCCTCACGAGACACAAATGACGGAACATTATGTGAGAAGAATCGGACTAATACACGTTTATTCGAAGGTAAGCCTGTTTATTTCCACATGTAACGCCGGTGATGATGACGGTGCGGGCGGCTGCTCAGCATCAGTAGTGAGGACGTCCACATGTTCGAGGCTGAAAATGATCGTGTGAAATACACTCAGTCTGCATGCAGCATCCTCACCGATCAGGATGTCATTTGTTGATCACAGTAACAGCGCTGCTTCTATTTGTATTATTATTATTATTATTATTATTATTATTATTATCATTATTATTTGGGCGATGGGCTAAAATGAACAAAAGGCTTGTTCATCATCTGGTCGCATTAATCCCGCACACAGAGCTGACTCTAATCTGTGGGCATGTTCTGCCATACAATACTGCACTGTAGCAAACACAATGTCATTTATGGACAAGGTTTCAAAGCGTATCATAGAAAAATAAACCTAAGAATAGGCTATTAGAGGAGAGTCTATTAAAAAAAAACGCAGACCATATTTCCATAAAAATGGAATTATTTCTAAACATATATCCTACTGCCACGTGCCGTTGATGTGTCCGAAAATGCCCACCCACCCATTTGTACATGTATTGTTTATAGCTACAATAAGATAGAGACTCATTCCCTGCAGGCCATGTCAGCGGAGACTCCCACGGAAGGGACTCCATCAGCTGGGGTTACCATGTTACCAAATCAGCTGGAACGATTCCCAGTATGCCATCGTGTGTTTAGGATTGATTATCAGTAATAATTAGGTTCCTGACAAGAAGCGCGAATCTGTCTGTCTGGTACGTGATGTCTGAGAAACGTGTGTAAAAACCGCAGCTGAGCCACAGCATCGACATCTGGCGTCCTACGTGTCTCGTCTTTTGTTTCTTATAAATACATAATGGTTACGAGAACTCAGGACACCCACTCCTGCGCTCCGGGGACGCGCTGCGCTGCTTCTCGGCCTGTATGTGGTGCAGACGTGCACGGAAAGTTCATCAGGGGGAATTCCCCCAGCTGTCCACCTGAGACTGTTGGTGGGGGCTGACAGAACAAACCGGAAACGACTACAATCAGGAGAAGAGGGTTTTATGTTTAAAGGCGCCTCAGTACAGATATAGTTTATTCAATGTGAGATTATAAGTGTTTTCCTGATTCAGAGCTGCACAGCAGGATCATGTATGGGTTCTACTAACAAAAGTCTTGCATTTAACAACTGCCTTATTCATTCATGTAGAGGGGCTACTTAAATAACTTAATAATGAATCAAATACATGAACATATTTGATTTAAAGGCAGTTTAAACCACATGAAATACTGGAAATTCCTCGAGTAAGAGCCTAAATGAGGCTATAGGAAGCTTTTTAGAAGTTTCATTTTTCATTCACATGTGATTTAAGTTCTACTCTTTTATTTATGTGGTAAAAATCAGTTGTTGGAGCATCAAAATTGTTTTTTTTTTCACTTCGGTGAAACAAGAGAAAAGGGGGTGAATTGGGTTTAGCTCACTCTGTTAGATAATCTTAACTCGCGAGAGTCATTGCAGAAGAGGAGGAGGAACACACCAGTGTTTAAAAGGTGCTGACCACAAATAACTAAGTTCAGTGCTACTACTCTTTGTAACAATTGTCTTTACTTCTGTTTTAACTACCAGCTTTCTGGGCTTCTTAATAGCTAGACATAATTTGTAGCATCTTAAAGCATGAAATAGGACAGTGATAGTGGAGAATTTGGAGCCGCCCATGGGTGCTTCAACAGAATTTATGTTGTGAACTTGAGAGAGGAGATCTCCTGTTTTGTCTTTTTTTTTTTAGGAAGGGTTATTTAGAGGAGTTGGCGTCTCCTCTAACAACAGAAAAAAAACACTATTTTACTTCTAAAACTGGCCACTTCTGAACTGACAGTCGCAGGCGACACCGTCAGCTTGTTGAGCAGGTTCACCTCCAGTGTTTGTTCTGAGCTGGGTTTAACATTCACATCACACCAAATTCAAAAAATAATGACACTTCGTCACGGATATCTTTGTGTTTCTTTTTTAGGACTGTCAAATTAGCAGTATTGAACGCAGCTCTGTTACCAACGCTTTGCAAATTGCTTCCATTGCAGACGTCAGGGCAGAATATAGCTCAGTGTGGTCGATACCGATCTGTTAAACTGACTGACCTCGGTACGGATCTTTAAAATCAGCTCGGGACATGCTGATTAATTAGTGAGCTACAGAAGGGCTGTTGGGTGGATTTCGTTACCTTTGGACACGAGACCCGCAGCTCGCTGGTTCCAATATGTATGCTCAGCTATTTTATGATCTGGCTTCAGCAAGAAAGTGAATAAACATATTACCTGAGATTTTCCTTCAAGTGTGGGGTTTTACTGTCGAGGTGTTTCTCCGAAGAGTTCAGTGTGGGTCACGGAGGCAGCGTGGTTCTGATCAGGACGCCGCTCTCTGGCCTTTCTGTGGATATGAGCTCGGTGAGATTCAGCTGGCGGACCGGGCTGCTCACGAAGGCCACCATAAGGACTCAGCGCTGCTTGTGATCTGGCTACTGTGTGTGGGTGTGTGTGAGGAAAAAAGGATTATGAATGTGTGCAGCCACTGGATCACTAAATGACTCCTCATAACGAATAACCACCGGCTTTAAGCTGCTCACTGCTTCCTCTTCAGTGTGATGTAAAATCAACACTGCACACTTCTTGCTGCATAATCACTGAGATATATCACAGAAGTCGCTGCGTGTGCACGCTGCTGTGAACATTTGAACATATTGTCTTCCAGTTGAGGTCTGATCAGGAGTAAATCCTCCGTGTGGGCTGACTCAGCATTTCCTCTCAAACCATAAAAGACCTGTCAGTGCGTTCACCAAAGGTTGAACTTCCTCTTGTTCACTTTGTTCCTTACATCTCATCACAGCTGCAACAAGCTGTTCACTGACATCATCCCTCCACACAGCTGATTTATATTACACCCATTCCCATCTGAAGTGACGCACAATGTAAGAACCGCAGGGCGTACCAAATGTGGAACATTGCGTTTCTTTTAATGACACCGGAGTGATTTCACGGGGGAGTTCAGCCTCGGCGGTGATGAGTGCCGTGCAGAACTAATGCAGTTTCATTTGGAGGGATTGTCCGACCCAGTTCACAGAAACTCGCACGCTGTGAAGTGCCGCTTGGGTTATGCAACTTTTAAGCCATAAAATCTCAAAGGCCTGTTAGTCTTTGGGTTGTTTTTATCTGCCAAACTAGCCCGCAGTCAATTAGAGTTGAATGTCATATACTAAGTAATATAATGTAGTTTCTACTTGTTATAGTTCTATTAAATGACCCATTTGGTGAAGTCGGGTCTCTTTTGGTCCTTTTTGGTCGCTCTGAGCACCCGTACCGTAACACCACGGATAGTCACGCACTTACAATCCTAGAGGAGGCTAGCTGGACCGGTTTGGTTTGAACACATGACACGGAGCTAAAATGTTAAAAACACATGAGTTCATGGATATCTTTGTTCATCAGATATCTTTGTTCATCAGATATCTTTGTTCATCAGATATCTTTGTCCATCAGATATCTTTGTCCATCAGATATCTTTGTCCATCAGATATCTTTGTTCATCAGATATCTTTGTTCATCAGATATCTTTGTTCATCAGACATCTTTGTTCCAACCAGACTGAGCCAGCTGATCAGTTTAGTGTTTCTATGTTCTGTATTTATCCGGTTAGAGACTAGAAATCCTCTCTGTTGCTAGGTGGTTGCTAAGGGTCAGACTACTTCCTGGAGTCGTAAACATTGCAAACATTACGATAAGAGTCTACTGACACGACTGACTGTTGTCCAGTTCTTAGTTGTACCCCATGTGTTGCCATGGAAATGGAGATTGCACTAAAAAAAGTTTGATATTTTGAGAGTGAATATGAACACATTTAGATTAAATATTTGATTTAGTTGGTAACGTGTTGTACAATCGCAATATTACACTCGAGGGTGTTTTAACGTCATTACTGGGGCAACAGTGATGCGGTCAGGACCGAGGTGCATGCGCTGACGTCCATAAGCATCACTTAATGTCAAAATACCATGTTCATAATACGTGATCCTTTGATGTAAACATTAAACATTACTATGAGTGGAAAAAAACCCAAAAAAACCCCCCTGTTTTTACTAGTGCAGCAGGGCCGGGTACTCGTGTGATTTTAGATGAGCCTTTTTTTATAGCCACAAAAATCTGTTGTGAAATCACTTTTTAGGTGTCATCGCTGCTGTTTCACGCAGACATTGAACTCACCACAACCCCTGGACTTGCTCACTGACTCATCTGTTTTGTGGAGCAGGTGACTTTTAACCTAATGTCTTGTGGGATATGGTGTTCATGAAGGGCAAAATATTAAACGGCAATATTATAATTTTTAGACATTTAAATACACTCTTCATTTTAATAATAGGAATTTTATATGATTCTGTTCCATCAACGACACGTCCCCCCCTCCCTCCCCCCCTCCCCATTGACTGGCTCTCTAGGTGACTTCTTCCAGATGATTTCACCACCAACAGGAGGCAGCAAGGTCACGTGTGCTGGCACGTCTGAGAGATGTAGGCCGGGAGGTTGATGTAGTATGCATGCTGACGGTGTGGCTCACATTCACTTGACCTCATCCGACACGGCTTACTTTCACTGTAGTGGAGCTGATCTCAGTAAATTCTACTGGATGATCTCCTGCAGCTCACAGTGTCTATTAATAGATTGTTTAATATTTGTTTACATTCAAATAGCTGCAAAAACGCAGTCCAATGCATCGTTTCAAAAGTAGGGCTTTACGTGGGCAGGCCGGGGGTGAGAGGCAAAAATCAGCTGCCAGACCCCTGTTAACCTCCATTATGGGGGTCCCTTTGATCTGTGAATCATATGCATGATATGGAGATGATATGATACGATGATATGGATCAAATATTCTTTTACAGTATGTGGTATTAATATTAAATAATGACTCTCACAGCAAAGCTATTTTCCTTCAATTCCTATGACCTAACATTCATCAGCCTCCACCACGTGAGCTCTGTACCCGCTCAATCCGGGTATTTAAAGATGCCAGACGGTTTCTCGACTGGCAGCAGATGCTAAGAGGTCGTCTGGAACAACGTTATTCTGCTACAAATGCTGGTTGTCACTTAGTAAGTTAGTAAGCTTTATTGTTGTTTGTGAAGGTATTATTAATCTGGTTTCATTACATTTAGATTACAATTCTTTCATAGTGAAAATTCTAAAACAATTAGAAATAGTATTAAAAACAGAATCTGGTAAATAAGGTGTGTTGAAAAGACAAAGATAAAATTCCCTCCTGCTAGCTGGTGGCTTCAGCCTGACTATGAGAGAATGAGAAAATGAGTTGATCAGTTAAAAATCCAATTACTCTAAAGGTCTTTACTCACTGGGGACATTGTTGTTTTTTTGGTGCAAATAATTTGCCGTTAATTGTTAATATATTTTCTTCTGTGATTATTTTCTTCGGGAATGAAAATATAACATTGCAAGCAAGCAACTGATTTATTTGTTAGGAAGGAAGTCAATTTTATTTGAGCTGTTTCACCGTGAATAGAGGCAGCATTGTTATTTTAGGATTTCAATCTTATATGGTTCTCATGAAAATGTGAAGGATTTCCTGAGGATAGCACTTTCTTAATCACTGAACAAATTCATCCTTTTACATGCTAACATCTGAGAATACTGTGGAGAAATACAACCTCGTTTTTGTTTTTTTTACAAGTATAACAGATGTAATGATAATGGTCCAAACTAATGATGTGTGAATTGGTGATTCTAAATTGGTCAAAAGTGTGAATGTGAGTGTGAATGTTTGTCTTAATGTGTCGGCCCTCTGTTGGACTGGAGACCTGATGAACCCCACTTTGTACAGGATTCAACCAAATTGAGAAAAACAGGTCAAGTCGGTGCAACACAAAGGAAATATAAAATACGGATGACATTTAATAATACAAACACAATATACATATATCTTTGTTTGCCCGAACCAGATATATGCAGGGAGTGCAGTTGTTAAATATGTACAGGACCGCATACATGGAGTATTTACATGAACGGTGCTAACAGATGCTAAACAGAAACTCTATGCATATGAATTTGTGCATGGAAAGTGTGAGGTAGAAATAGACACTTTGTCATACATATGAAGCTGAAAGGATTGGTCCAGTAATCCATCAGTCTAATTACAGAAAATTAACCTGCAACAGTTTTTGGTTTATTTGATCATTTTCACTGTTCATTTTTCAGTTTTGGACTCTTTATCTGATAAAATAAGACTTTTGATGGGACATTTTTAGTCATTATTCATCATTTTATACACTAATTGATTTATCAGAAAGAGAATCTCTTGATTAATGAGAGGGGGGGGGGAGTATGTTTCTTTTATCATTTCTGAGCCTTTGAGCATAACTTCACCTGCTGCTCTGTTGTGTTATTTGATGCTTTTCTTTTTCCCTGTGATCAGCTCTCATGTATTCAAAGCAACGTTCTGTGTGCCTGGAGAACAGAACACAATGATTTGCATGTTATGCAAATGTTGTCTCAGCCTCAGGTGCAGAACAGGTAGAGCCGGAGAATCTGTCCTCTCACTCCCTGCAGCCTGTTCCTGTTCATACTGTGTTTGTGGGATCCTGAAAGCCGGGCAGGGAGAGGAGGAGGGAAGGAAGTCGCGATGCCTCCTTGCTGCTGCAGAGGTGAAGGCTGAATGAACTGTGCTGTCTGCTGCCTGTGTTTGTTCTCTGAGCTGCAGTCAAGCAGAAGAGCATTATTGGGTCAGTGCCTACTTTGTCCTCTCCCATGAGTTCCCCACAGTGACAGTGAGGCCCTGCAGAGTGAGATTAGCTGGTCCCCAGTGAAGTGACTGACTGCTGTACTGGGAAGACTGGAACTGAACAACAGATAGGAACTCGCCTGCCGGTGTACTGTCTATGTACTGCACACATTTCCAGATGTGTACTGATGTATCAGAGTACCTTAAGGCCATATCAGCTGAAATTGTGTAGTTGTAATTGTTGTAATTGACGGTGGCAGGTTCAGTCATATTGTCATATTTATCAATGAAAACAAGTAAAGATGGTTTATTGGCTTATTTACAGAGTGGATGAGATAAAAAGTACACTTAATGCTAGATCTCATTTTGTGTGTGTGTGCGTGTGTGTGTGTGTGTGTGTGTGTGTGTGTGTGTGTGTGTGTGTGTGTGTGTGTGTGTGTGTGTGTTCGAGAGTGTGTTTGAGGGACAGTGTAACTATTTCATTTCTTACTCTTTATTTTGATTAGCCTTTTGATTAGCCTTGAATCGACCCCCCCTCAGGACAGAAATGTAATCTTCAGCCTTCAGTGACTCCCACTAAACTCAGCAGTTTCATTATTTTCCCAGACGAGCAGAAACTGAGCAGCTGAACTGATCCATCAGTGGATTTTTCACTTGAAACTAAATTAATTGTGATCTTGCAGTAATTTTAGCAGCTTTTTTTATTTGTTAGTTTTCTATC
This sequence comes from Embiotoca jacksoni, assembly GCF_022577435.1. Taxonomy (NCBI): domain Eukaryota; kingdom Metazoa; phylum Chordata; class Actinopteri; family Embiotocidae; genus Embiotoca; species Embiotoca jacksoni. The sequence goes on from NW_027185396.1 coordinate 1,803,496, forward strand.
ATTTTAACCGTCTTTAGGGTTTTTGACAGCTGGTCAGACACAACAAGGTGTATGGAAATTTACACTCGGGCTTCAGTGAATAACAACATTTTACTCACTGAAAAATCAATAAATTATAGAAGAAAATTCTGATCGGATGTGTTATTATTGAAAATAAGTTTTGGTTGCAGCATTATGGTATGTTGATGGACTAATTAGACCTTTCTAGAACAGAAAAAAATGAAGCAATTTAATGAAACTTCACAACAAATGGCCACAATATGAACAAAATAAATCAGGTAATCAGCAGTGTACAAAACATCTGCACCAGGTGGCAAATTTCTGCTTTTTCTTTGAGTCAGATTTAAACTTTGTCTCTAAAATGTGAGTTCTGTTGTGAGGACCTTCCTATGTTTAGTGCACTGAGATGACTTATGTTGTGATTTGGTACCATAGAAATAAAATTGAATTTAATTGAAACAAACTAATTAATTAATGAATGAAAGTGAAAATCAAACTTTCCTTTGGAGAGTGAAAAGTTAGCTCGACCCATAAAGGTCATTGAAATTGAAATTATGCTGCCACAACTGTATGGAGTGCTCCTGGCCACTGGGCAGTTGTTCGTTTCAATAGTTGGTAGTCCAGCCTTGGCTCAAGCAGGTACATTATGTTGTTATGGAAACAGGAAATGTAACTTTACTTTTGTGTAGTCTAATCAGTGATTTTAGGCAGTTAAATAAAGTTTGAAAATGTCCTCAGAACTTCCCTCCTATTACAGTAAACAAACCTACACACTGGTTTCACAGCAGACATTTTGTTAAACAAGGGCTCAGTTCCATCAAGTCTCGCAGTGACAGTAAACCAGCAGTGCCAAGGAGGAACGACACTGCTAAAAAAAAAATAAAGGGGACACTTCAAATTGAGCCAGTCAGCCAAAATCAAAATGAAGTCATGATAATCCATTAAATATTTGTTGAACAAAGTGGTGGACTGAGTGACCCACTGGCTTCTGAACCCAGAATTATTTTTTACATTGAAAATAAAACTTTAGTGTTTAATATTTGCACTGGACTAAATGGGATTATTGGGGAAATTATTTTAAAATGTCTTAATTCTATTTCTCACAGTGCAAAGCAGTCTCTGTTTGCATTCAAATGAAGATTATTGAAAATGAGGAAAAGGAAGACAAAAAGTAATTTTATGCTGACAAAGTTTAAATTTCCATCTGTCACTTCCTGTTGGGGAAATGTAACCAGCCAACCAAATTTTAACTGAGCCAACTACTGTTTCTTGAAGAGAGTTGATGAAATGTTCCACTGTGATGCAAACACGTGGTTTCATGACTGTAGCTTTAATCTCTTGAGAGAAAGGTTTTACAGGATACTGACCATGGAGCCGATTTCCTACAACAGTGAAGCTGCATCACACCACGCTGCTGCATAACTAACCTTTGATTGTCCGTCTTTGGCTAATCAACACACCACAACTCCTTTGCATAATATCCTGAACAAAGTGTCAGATATGATGTTGCTTCTATTTCCCAGAACACTCATTGGTATTCACAGAGGACAATTCAACCTCGGCGTATACCAGGTCTGTGGTCAGTTTGTTTTGCTACAAAGTATAAGAGCTGAAGCAACGTTCAAGAATGGAAATTTATTTCAGTGTCAGTAATAGTATGTCCATATACAGTAAAATACTAAAAAACGAAATATCTTTCCAGACCAAACAACAGCACCGCATTCAGCTTGATGGATAAGCATACAGTCGTACACTTATAGAAGCGCAGTCAATCACATTTTAATCAAGAGAAAGATGTGATTGGGAAAGGAAGGTTGTTTTATCCACTGACCTGTGACAAAGTACTGAATGTAATGGACTATAATGGCAAGAGGGAAACATAATAGAAACCGTAGAAATCAATACAACAGCATTAGGACTGAACATGGTAGTGGTGGTGGTGGTGGTGGGGTGGTGCTGGGAGGGGGGGGAGTTAATACTTGCAAAGTAGTAGTGTTGGAAAGTTAATACTTGCAAAATTTGTGCATGCTAAAAATGAAAAAGAGGAAGAGGAACATGTTTTTTCTCTTCTGTCTTTCTTTGTTGGCCATATAATACGAGGGTGGTGGTGGTGGAGGGGGAAAGGGAGGGGGGATCTCTGGCAAAAAATAGCCAAGCAGTGACAGCAATGCTGGGAAAGTAAGGCGGAAGTTTGACACCCCAAAACTGTCTCCTTTGTTTGTTTAACTTTAAGGTCTTCTTACTTTTGAGCTTTTTCTGCAGGTGTTTGTGGCTCTGGAGCTGCATGGTTCTGCCCTGAGTTTATTGGTTTTTTGTCTTTCCATGCTTCTCTTTTCACGCTCTGCTCCCCCTTCACACCTCTGAACCTAGCTGTGAAGGAGGTTTTCATCCTGTTAAAAGGGAGTTTTTCCTCCCAGTTGACACTCGTGAGAATTGTTGAATTGTTGGGTTTCTGTATATATTATTATAAAGTTCTGTTTTAAGGACGTTACAATGTTACGTGCCCTGAGATGACTAATGTTGTGATTTTTAGCGACAGTGCATCCGGAAAGTATTCACAGTGCTTCACTTTTTCCACATTTTGTTATGTTACAGCCTCATTCCAAAAGGGATTAAATTCATTTTTTTCCTCAAAATTCTACACACACAAAAAAAAAAATCACATGTACGTAAGTATTCACAGCCTTTGCCATTACACTCAACATTGAGCTCAGGTGCATCCTGTTTCCACTGATCATCCTTGAGATGTTTCTACAACTTGATTGGAGTCCACCTGGTAAATTCAGTTGATTGGACATGATTTGGAAAGACACACACCGTCTATATAAGGTCCCACAGTTGACAGTGCATGTCAGAGCACAAACCAAGCCATGAAGTCCAAAGAATTGTCTTTAGACTTCCGAGACAGGATTTTATCGAGGCACAGATAGGGTACAGAAACATTTCTGCAGCATTGAAGGTCCCAATGAGCACAGTGGCCTCCATCATCCGTAAATGGAAGAAGTTTGGAACCACCAGGACTCTTCTTAGAGTTGGCCGCCCGGCCAAACTGAGCGATCGGGGGAGAAGGGCCTTAGTCAGGGAGGTGACCAAGAACCCGATGGTCACTCTGACAGAGCTCCAACGTTGCTCTGTGAAGAGAGGAGAACCTTCCAGAAGGACAACCATCTCTGCAGCACTCCACCAAGCAGGCCTGTATGGTAGAATGACCAGACGGAAGCCACTCCTCAGTAAAAGGCTCATGACAGCCCACCTGGAGTTTACCAAAAGGCACCTGAAGGACTCTCAGACCATGAGAAACTAAATTCTCTGGTCTGATGAAACAAAGATTGAACTCTTTGGCCTGAATGCCAAGCGTCATGTCTGGAGGAAACCAGGCACCGCTCATCACCTGGCCAACACCATCTCTACAGTGAAGCACGGTGGTGGCAGCATCATGCTGTGGGGATGTTTTTCAGCAGCAGGAACTGGGAGACTAGTCAGGATGGAGGGAAAGATGAATGCAGCAATGTAGAGACATCCTTGATGAAAACCTTCTCCAGAGCGCTCTGGACCTCAGACTGGGGTGAAGGTTCATCTTCCAACAGGACAACGACCCGAAGCACACAGCCAAGATAACAAAGGAGTGTCTTCTGGACACCTCTGTGAATGTCTTTGAGAGGCCCAGGCAGAGCCCAGACTTGAACCTGATTGAACATCTCTGGAGAGATCTGAAAATGGCTGTGCACCGATGCTCCCCATCTAACCTGATGATCTCCTGGATCTGTCCTTGTGACAGTGGAGTTCCATCAAGTCTCGCAGTGACAGTGAACCAGCAGTGCTGAGGAGTAACTACACTGCTAAAAAAAAATAAAGGGAACACTTAAATAACACATCCTAGATCTCAATGAATGAAATATCCCAGTTGAAAATCTTTATTCATTACATAGTGGAATGTGTTGAGAACAAAATAATATAAGAATGATCAATGGAAATCAAAATCATTATCCCATGGAGGTCTGGATTCAGAATCATACTCAAAATAAAAGTGGAAAAATCAGATCACAGGCTGATCCAACTACTGTGGAAATTCCTCAAGACAAGTCCAAATGAGTCTCAGTAGTGTGCGTGTCCTCCACGTGCCTGTATCACTCCCGACAACGCCTGGGCATGCTCCTGATGAGACCACAGATGTTCTCCTGAGGGATCTCCTCCCAGACCTGGATCAAAGCATCAGTCAACTCCTGGACAGTCTGTGGTGCGACGTGGCGTCGGTGGACGGAACGAGACACGATGTCCCAGATGTGCTGGGTTGGATTCAGGTCAGGGGAACGGGCAGGCCGGTCCGTAGCATCGATGCCTTCATCATACAGGAACTGCTGACACACTCCAGCCACATGAGGCCAAGCATTGTCCTGCATCAGAAGAACCCAGGGCCCACTGCACCAGCATATGGTCTTCAATGGGTCTGAGGATGTCATCCCGGTACATAATGGCAGTCAGGGTACCTCTGGCTAGCACACGGAGGTTCTGTGCTGCCCTCCAAAGAAACGCCTCCCCAGACCATTGCTGACCCGCTGCCAAACCGGTCACACTGGAGGATGTTGCAGGCAGAAGAACGTTCTCCACGGCGTCTCCAGACTCTGTCATGTCTGTCACATGTGCTCAGTGTGAACCTGCTCTCATCCGTGAAGACCACAGGGCGCCGATGGAGAAGCTGCCGATCTCGATGTTCTCTGGCAAATGCCGATCGCCATTTTGTAGGGCTCTGACAGCGCTCCTCCTGTTCCTCCTTGCACAAAGGAGCAGATAGCGGTCCCACTGCTGGGATGTTGTCCTCCTACGGCCCCCTCCACGTCTCCTGGTGGACCGGCCTGTCTCCTGGTATCTCCTCCGTGCTCTTGACACTGTGCTGACAGACACAGCAAACCTTCTTGCCACAGCGTGCATTGATGTGCCATCCTGGATGAGCTGCACTACCTGAACAACTTCTGTGGGTTGTAGACACCTCATGCTACCTCTAGTGGTGAGGACACTGGCAAAATGCAAAAGGGACCAAAAATCATCCAGAAAGGATGAGGACAGAGAAATGGTCTGTGGTCACCACCTGCAGAACCGTTCCTTTATAGGGTTGTCTTGCTAATTGCCTCATTTCCACCTGTTGTCTGTTCCATTTGTACAACAGTCGATGAAATTGATTCACAATCAGTGTTGCTTCCTAACTGGACAGGTTGATTTCCCAGAAGTGTGATTGACTTGGAGTTACATTGTGTTGTTTAAGTGTTCCCTTTATTTTTTTTTGAGCAGTGTAGTTACATGTCAATACATAAATGTAATTATAATCAGTAACAGTTTTGAGAAAATATGTAAATTACAGGTACTGTTCAAAATGTTGGCGTTACAAAGGAAGTTACATTCATACATATTATTTTCAGTAAAAGCTTATGTGTAGATATAACGTTTATTCAGGTCTTAATCAAGACAGGCTCTATTCATTTGGCAGTGTGCGCTCAAATTTTCAGCCTTGTTTCTGATTGGTTCTCTTGTCTGCCAGTGAAATCATGGTGCATTGCTCATAGCAACCACACCGAGGCGGTAGTCCCTGTTGTCAGATAAGACAAAGAGACACATTGTTGTTGGTTCTGTCATCACTCAGCATTGAGTTTACCTGAATGTAGCCTCGGTTGGAGGCTACAGGAACATTTTTACTTTATTGTAGTCAGTTGTGATCCACATACTTGTGATTTGTTTTGGTGGTTGAGGTTTAAAATCAAAACCTTTTAATTTTGAGTACTATTGTGAGGTTTACACTGCCTAGTTAGATTTTTTTTTTTTGCGTGACTTTTCAGCACACCTGAAGGAAACGCAGTCGTTTTCAGTGTCATCAGTTACACCTGTGATTTTCCTGCTAATCCAGAACGTCTGCTGGGAACAGGTTGATGCCTCCTGCTGGTGAGTGGAGCGTATCTCAAAAGGAAGTTGTAACATTATATTGTACAGCTGTTAGTACACAGAGAAACAGAAAGACAGACACACAGTGGACAGAAGGAGCTTCTTCTTTCTTTGAACTCTACCCAAGGCGTTTCACTGACTGAGAGGAGCTGCATGAAGGAGCCGTCTGACACCCACCTGCTGAGGCCCAGTCTGTCTGTCTGTCTGTCTGTCTGTCTGTTTGTGTGTCTGTCTGTCAGGACACGCTTTACCTTCTGCCTCTAGTTTGGCCAGCTTTACTTCGTTTTTCAAAGAAGTTCTAATTTTAATGTCTGATGTCACTATAAGTTGGTTCTACTGTGCACAATCCTATAAAAAAAGTAAGCTGTTATCAGCTTTTTAGCTTTTTAGCTTTTTAGGGGTCCAAGCACCAATGGTGGTGGAGCCCTATTGTTTTTGCTCTGATTTTTATTATTATTATTATGTATTAAGAAACAGTTGGGAAACCTAAACCGTAGGCTGCTCGAAGGTGAAATTGCAATAAAAGGTAGTGATCCCCAAAAAATATTTTCTAAAAAGATTTGACACACGTCAGCCATCACGGGGCGCTACAATAAAGGTCAACGCCTGAACCGTACTTCACACATTCAAAAACTGTATATTAATACTTAAATACAGCTGGTCTGCTACTATAGCCCATGTCGCCTTTAATTTTCTAAAGTTGCAAAATAAACTTTTTTTCTAAAAAAGATTGTATTTGCCAAGATGTCGGCATTTGTCAGCATATTGGACAAGAAAAACATGTGACTGAATTTTTGTCATAAGTAACTATTTTAGCACCGACTGATTAATTATTGACAATTTATGACAAATTTGAGTTACAATTGCTTCTGCTAACAATTCCAGCAGTTAGCATTTAGCAAGTGTCATTTTATAGATGTAAAAATGACATTGGGGTTCCAGTGATGGTGAAAAATATAGAGCTTAAATTAAACTGGAAGTTGAGGGTTTTTATTGAGATGTAAAAAAACCCTCATTCAATATACTTTTAGACAGCACAATAAAATGACTGTCATAGTGGATATATTTGAGATGTCATAATATCAGCACTTTGGTAGTTTGTGCAAATACCATTAAAGTTCCTTAATTTATTATACTAAATTCAATACCAAAATATATATGTTGACAGACTGAATGGTTCAGACTGATGTGAACCAAACTGACTGGTCCTGAGAGCTCTCAGGCTGGTAGCACGGCTGTGATTATGTTGTCTGACACAGACAGTGGTTAAAATGTAAAGTTAGCCTCAAAACATGCACAATGAGGTCAAATGCACAATGCTGCTGTAAGTTTTACTAATTTAAAGTGCAAGGAGCAGCTTCCAGAAATGACATCATCGCTGGATTCAAACTGGGTCGCACAGTTGACTTGGTGAGTCTCAGTTCGTTTTACCAGATGGATATTCTGCTACAGTCAGTATTGTTTCTATTGTCGTGACATCTAACCAAGCGGCAACCAGTAGTGACATTACCCTACCCGTGTTGGAGAGTTCAGATTCTGTCCGTCACCATCTTTGTTAGTTTGGCACGGTTTGGAGCAGGAAGTGACCATATTTGGACGTGCTGGGGGAGGAGCCAGCGGTGGATCTGACCGATCTGATTGGAAACCTGACGATACTACGTCCCGCCCACCGATAGCTGTAACCTGACTGCACCGCAGGCATGTCAATCAAACAGACACGCCCCCAAGAACAGATCTTCTTGACTCTTCTTTTCTAATGAGTGAGGGATTATTTTCAGATGGACCTCCAGAAAACTAATAAGAAGGAGTGACTTTAGCTAACAACACCGAGATAACTGATGGACACATTTTATTCACTTTGGATTTGATGAGAGAAGTTGAATGGGAGTCTATGGAGCCGGAGGCTTTTTGGAGCCGACCTCTAGTGGCACTCGCTGGTATTGCAGCTTAAGGCACTTCTGCATCAGCCTCATTTTTTAGGTCAGGACGCTACGTCCACTTTTATATACAGTCTGTGCATCTCACAGCAGCGTGTACAAACAGCAGCGTCCCTGAGTCCGATTGACAGCTCAGGCTTCATCCATGTCTGCTGTAATAACCACGATAAACTTCCTCTTGATACTTCAAAAGCCTTTGTGTCCAACCGGGGAGGGAAGACTTCCCATTCCAAAGCAAATAGGTTTCTGCTGTGAAGATAAAGGAGGCGGTAGGCAGGGCACAGCCTGTTGCCTATTAATATTACATCTCCTCACTCTGATCTCGCTTTGAAAACAGAAATGAAAAGGCGACACGGAGAACTGGATGGGATTGAAATAAGAAAAAAAAATAACCGCAGTGAGAACTTTTTCTATTTCTATGCTTCAGAGGAAAAAACAGTCGGACAGGATGGTGTTACCTCACCGTGCTGCATTGTTCATTTCAAGACACGCCCACCTCTGGTCATCCCATCATCACCTGATGGTGACCCACCACCTGCCTCTCGTGACGCCATTTAAAACAATCACAATCTCTTGCCTCACAAAGTCCCCTGAGTTCACCCTGAAAAACCTCCCACCTCCCACCTCTTACACCCCAGACCACCGAGGATGGGAAACAAAGCCTAACTTCATTTGGACATCCGTCAACCTGTCAATTAAAAGTAATACGATTTTAATTGGATTTTACACTCTGGCTCTCCTCCCAAACCTTATTATTCCTACTTATCATGAGGGCTCAGCTGAACAGACAACAGCCTGCAGCAGCATGCTCCGATGGTCCTTTTCATTTCGTGTTGTTCAGCAGACAGCTCTGCTTGTCAGGACCTTGTGGTGTTCTGTACTCAGTGGTGACCTGAGATGACTTTCCACCAGACAGTTTTAGACTTTTTCTGTGTTTCAGCTGTTCTTACAAATTGTAGTTATTAGTTGAATGAAAGTTGCAGAGAAAACTTCTCTTTGGGGGAATCAGATGTCACATATCAGTCCAAATCCAGTCGCAATAATTAACGCAAATCTGCACAGTATATATCGGAGCCCCGTGGTTCTCATATATATAACAATATAATTCAAACTTTGAAACAAAAATATTTCTGTGATGTGCAGCATGATTATTATCACAGGAATTGATTTCATATCATTGTTTATCAGGTTGTACTTAAAAATCTATTTTTTTTTTTGTCTCCAATTGCATTTTATTCTAATTCCCGTACTTTTACCACAGAAAACTCATTTAAAACTTACATTGCAAATTACATCACAATATTTGAGAAAATCCACCACAAAATCAAACATTTCGCTAAAAAAACTAAATCCTGGAGGGACTGACAAATATTTGGGATGAAAAATTGTCCATGTTTCATATTTTAGGGGTTACAGGACCCAAAGCAAATGAATTCATGTTTGGCCTTATATGTTAAGGCAAAAGGGTTAGCTACTTACAGCAACATTTTACTCTCATAAAGCTAAATTTCATTAGCTTCCGTCTATTTGCATTGAGGTCATCATTATTCTCAGACAAACATAACACTGTGTTCACTTTTCTTTTACCTCGGTTTTAGTTTCCACCAACCTCTATGGAAAATGTCTTGAGCTTGGTAAATGTAAAATACACTGCAGCCTTAACTGTTTCATTGATTCATGGTGCCTACACTGACCCACCCAAGTGACAAGCTTACATTACTAAGATGGAAATCACAATATCATAACTTTGGTTGCTAACAACAACATTGGAATTCCAAGATTCTCAATATGAAAAGTGAGAAGACAATTCAATCAATGAATTGAATGTATTTCATGTTTTATTATTTAAAATAAAATCTGCATACACGAAACAGTAATGACGGCGGGCAGCCAACGTCATGAGCAGCACCACGCTCACGTCAGGACCTACCGCCGCATCAGCCTTCATAATGTTTATGAATGTTGATGTTTTAGTGTCATTATTATCTGTTCAGCATGACTCGCTGGATTTTAATTTGGCATTATGTGAGGAGGTCTGAAGCTGTGCGTACAGTGTTTGTTCCCATATCGGTTACACACATTACAAATGAAGGTTTCTACTTGTCCTTGATTTTGAACCGGCTGAACTGGAGAGCTGTATTTTCAGGTGGATTATGAGGGCTGGGAGTGCTCCCCTTCCTCACACCCTCCCTCCACTCTGCCTGCAGGATTCCACTGATTGGGGGGGACGGTTTGTGTGTGTGTGTGTGTGTGTGTGTGTGTGTGTGTGTGTGTGTGTGTGTGTGTGTGTGTGTGTGTGTGTGTGTGTGTGTGTGTGTGTGAATTTGCTGATGTGCGGCCTCAGCGCTCGACTATAAGAAGCTTTAAGACACGGGTTTAGGACCCATCATGGATGCCTCCCTCTGACTCTCCCTCTTCTATTCCATCTCCATTTCACGTTTTCATTCATGTGTGTTTGACCTGTTGGTTGTCAAACACAGGAACGGAGGTAAGACGCTGAATAGATGGCTTTGTTTTAATTCGATTTATTTGATTCAGACTTGTGTTGGTAATAAAGTTGAACTGCTATATTAAAACGGGTTGCAATTACCATGATTTCAATATTTATGCAAGTTTATGTCAAAAAAACAGTTTGATCAGTGAAGAACAACAAAAAGCTACTTTGAAGGATTTTATTGATTATAGATGCACAAATTTAATCTGAAAGCTTTTCTAACTTTCCCAACACAACGGTGTTCAGGTATCCTTCAGTTCCAATAGTTACTATCTGGATTTCATGTCTGTCTTGGAGTCTTTGTGTTTCCTGTTTTACTTTGTAGTTCTGTGTCTCGATCCACTTCACTTCCTGCTCTTCTGTGACCGTCTGCCTCGCCCTGATTAGTTTCATCTGTTCCTTTTGGTCCTCTTCCCCTCCGGTGTTTTCTAGTCTGTGTGTTCTGCTTTCTTCTTTGTCAGTTAATCGTTTCAGTTCGCCTGCCTGTTCATGTTTTGGTGCAGTTTGTAACCCAGTAAGTTCTGTGTCAATTGCCAGTCTCTCGTTGCTGTTTGGTGTCTTAGTTGTTAGCCTTAGTTTACACGTTTTGTGTCTTTGTTGAAGTTCCATAGTTTTGATCTTTGCTTCTTTAGTTGCCTTTTTGGGTTTTTGGTTCAGTATTTTCTGTCTAAGATTTCCCTTCGGACATCCAGCTGCTTTCTTTCTTGATAAAAGCTTTTTGTTTGCCTGAAACCTGCTCCTGGTGTCGTCTGTTCGGGTCCTCTCTTCCTGTGGACCAAGTCATAACGCAAATCATGTGTTGGGTTAGTAGTGTTTCAGTAATTTCCAGTGTTACTCTGTGTTATATTGCAACAATAAAAGTTTGTTTTTGAGAGCTTTCACATTTCTCTTCATTTGTGTCTGTAATTGAAGTATGCACAACATTTAAGTGATCAGTTACACATTGAGCAGCTGTACTTCCCTGTGAGATGTGGCTACAGCTCTCATGTTTAGTGGTTATTGATTTTATGAGTCATTTGCTCTTTGAAGGAAGTGCTTTCTTTCCTTTTTCTGCTTCGTTAAATTGTTGCTGCTGTTGCGGATCCTTTTGCTCAGTCATGTACTTGGGTGGAATGTTAAGGTCAAGTTGTTCACTGTAAAACATCACAGTCATCAGCAGTCTGTCACACACAGATGACACACATAATGAGTTGATGCTTTGCTGTTGAATAGAGGTTAAATCTGCTTTATTCCCACTAGTGGTATTTAACATTAACGTGGCTGCTGTGGATCTGTTGTGCTAATTTTACACTCTCCACCTCCATTAAAGAGATTTAGGGAAACAAGTTGAAAACCCCTTATTGCAGTTAGAAAGCCATTTCTGTCGGTTCATGTCTGTGTTTACTTTCAGTCAGATGGAAAAACGTTGAAAATGAGATGTCAAAATCACGCGACTCCTCTTTTCACCCAATTCCTACAACGGTAAAAAGTAAACATGATCCATAGAGAAACGATAGCCACATGAAATGAGCTGCAATCATTCTCTAATTGTTAGTTTAGGTTACTCAAAAATGTACAATGGTACAGCTCTCGAAGCTAAAGGTCGAAACGGGAACTTCAAGCAGATGCTGCCATTATCTAAAAAGATGTGAGCACTGCATGATTATAACATACATCTGAAACATGTAAGGTTAATGACTCTTGATCAGCTATTTAGTTTAATATTCAGACCAAACAGGTGTAAAATGTTATGTGTGACAGCCTCTTCTAACCATCATTTCTCCTCCTTTGTTTTGTTGATATGTCCCAACCCAGCATCACTGGGGCTGTCTAGGTGTGAACATTCCACGCTTTGTTGTTTTTTTGTCGTGGGACCAAGTACAAAGGAAATCTTTTGGCAGTATTAGGGGGCAGGATGGGTGACTATGTGGCATTTGCAGACATTTTTTCTTGCGTTGTATTATTGTCTCCTTGCCCCAACCATGTTTTTTTTCCAAAACCCCAACCATGTGCTTATTTAGTAACCACAACGTCTTTTTGCCAAAAGTAAAATTTGTCCTGTAAATCACATGGCTCGCAGCATGCAGTGGGTTTCATTTTTGTCCACGACAGAAAACGTGTAGCTTTCACGCCCAGAGAGCACCAAGTGTGACTATCTCACGCTTTGCTGTAGTGGACGGGCGTGTCTATTTCACGCTTTGCACCGATACTGGGTTGCATATCCAGTAAACTTTGCTTACATTGTGAATATTCACTGCTTTCTAGAAGAGGAGTGTATTGCAGCCAGGTGGAGTAAAATATCAATAATATGGTGTCAACACTTCTCTATTCATTAATAAGAATTTATACACTGCAAAATGTTTGCTTGTTAATGTTGCTAAGGGCTTATTCCAATTGGGGTGTTGGATTTCCGTCTATAATATTGTGAGGTCTCGACCTTATTGTGTAAAATGCCCTAAGATGACTTCTGCTAGGATTTGGTGCTATATGAATAGAATTTAATTCAAAATGAACTTTTCTGTCATCTATTGGGTAACATACAGTACTTTGCTGCATCAGTATGTGCTGTACACTGTTTTCACTGGAAGAGACCAGCAAACGGAATGATTCCAAGCTTTTTAGTCTTTTTTTTATTAAATAATAGGATGAATGTTGTGAGTAAAATCCACATTTATAAAGTAGTGTGTTATATGTGTGTTATTTTGGAGTAGAAATGTAGATTCACTAAACAGTCCAAGAAAATTGTGTTACTCAACAACCAGATCTGCACTTTATTTTCATGGTGGTGTTAATGAGAACTGTAGTCTGTGTTTCTGATTGCTGGAGCGGAGAGCACCACTAATGGTTCATTAATGGTGTGTGTTATATAAGGTTTTATAGGTTGTCTGTGTGAGCCTGTGTGTCTGATAATAAGTTCTTTGTATGTGTGTGTTGGTAATTAGAGCAGTTTTTGTCGTGTCACGCTGTAGGAATTCGAGTCAGTTCACTGAACTTCACTGTGTATTTATTTGTCTTCCCTGCCATCCATACTGTACGTGTCAAAAACACTATGCTGTGCGGCAGCCGAGGTCACACTGTCGGTTGTCTGGATATCAAAATTCTCCGGTTTGGATGTCTTTTTTAAGGATTCCGCAAAGAAAGACAATAAGCATTTTTAGCAAGTGGTGTATTTTTCTTAGCTGTATCACTGAGTCGTCTATCTTCCCTTCCTCCAACTATTAAAAACTTATTGGCTTATTAAAAGTGATTGTTTCATAATAATTTATCCGTTTTCCTTTTCTTTTCTCTCCATAGGAAGCTATTACTGAGTGCCATTATGAAAGTCTGTCCGCCCACTACAACCATGTACAGATGAACAGAAGCAGCTGAAGAGCCTCAACACACATTCTCCACTGTGGACACATGACGTGTGCATGACAAGCCAAGACTAGATCCTCTCAGAGGCTGACTGAGGCCTGACCACAACAAATTCACTTTCCCTGTTTCTCCATTGTTGGAGGTCGACACTTCGTCTCCCCAGCTCTTTGACCCCCCACTGGACCCTCAAAGTGCCCCCGAGAGGGGCGATGCCAGTCCTGCTTAATGCCGACGCCTCCTTCAGCTCCAAACAGGAGCTCCTGGACCTGCAGGACTGTCCTCTCAGCAGAGGTCACTCGCTGGACACCCCCAGTCCAGTGGACTCTGAGACCGGCAGCCCCACCGGCTCCGGCCCCAGAAGCCCCGGCAGCCCGGGCGCTGATGGCTCCATCCGGACCCACATTTTCACCGGGGCTTCGTCTCTCCCCGGGCAGATGTATGGGGGGGACATTAGACCTCGAGCTGAGACTCCTATGGGGTTAAAGCTGATCTCTGCTGATTCGGGTCAGCTGTGCGGTTGGGGGGCTCTGACACCCAAAGCCGTCCAGATCTTCAACACCCCTCGCTGGGTGCTGTTCTTCCTTTGTGTTGCCTCTTTCCTTCAGGGGATGATAATCAATGGCTTCATCAACACGGTGGTCACCTCCATAGAGCGGCGCTTCGACCTGCGCAGCTACCAGGCCGGCCTCATCGCCAGCTCCTACGACATCGCCGCCTGCGTCTGCCTGGCCTTCGTCAGTTACTTCGGCGGGACGGGTCACAAGCCGCGCTGGCTGGGGTGGGGGGTTCTCATCATGGCACTGGGTTCTCTGGTGTTTGCCTTGCCTCACTTCACCACGCCTCCCTACCAGGTCAGCCTGCCCGAGCAGACAGGAATGTGCTCCGCCAACCGAACCAGCCCGTGCCAGGACAGGGAGGGCGGAGGACTGTCCAACTACCGCTTCGTGTTCATGCTGGGCCAGTTTCTGCACGGCGTGGGCGCTACGCCTCTCTACACGTTAGGGGTCACATACCTGGATGAGAACGTGAACTCCAACTATGCGCCTGTTTATATCGGTGAGTCACATCAGGAATTCATGAAGTACAGCATGGTGCTGTTGGGTGCCCCCCCCTCCAAAAAAATGAATATTATAGCTATTTCTAAGTTGTTTGTGGTGTCTCAAAAAGCTATTGGTTGTAAAAGTTTGAGTTGTGGACAGAAATTCTTGTCTCAGGAAGATTGACACAGTTGCAAGCTGCAGCTTCAACTCTCCACACTCTGCATGCTGGTGTTAAACTATTCATCTTTAGCCGTTGAATCCATGTCATTTTCAGTGGTTCAAAAACACCAGTGGTGGTTTTGTTAAAAAATGATCTAGTTGATCTGCGCTTCATGAACATTTCACATATAGTTGGAGTTCTCAAGAAAAAGACAACATTGTGAAATTAGACAGATGTGATAATCTCCTATTAAACACAGGGTGCTCACTGGTTAGTCAGTTTGGTAGTTTTACATTAGCATGAGCATCAGATTGGCTAAACTGGAAATCTGCCAGATGACATCTCAGGTGAATTTTTTAAACTAAATGTTGCAGTGTTCATCAACATGACTGCTACAATTAGCAGAGCCAACCAGGCTGCCACAGACAGAGAAACATTATCCATCGGTTACATGGCACATCCCTCGTCTTATTAAGTCCAAGACCAGAGGTGTGCAGTCATGTGTCGGCTCATATTGGCAGCTCTGCTCTGATTGATTTCGCTGAACTTGAATTGTTTTAAAATACTTTGATTGTATAAAAATATGAGAATAGGGTAAGTTGGGCCAGTTTTTACTTGGCAGAGGATAAATTGAGCCAAATGAGAGTACATTGTGCGACTAATTATGTTGAAGTAAAACTGAACATTTCTACCTCAAATAATGCCATACCAAAGTTGAAAAAAACCTAATAGAGGTGTCTCCATTTGTGCAACCTGAAACATCTGGTAATGTAAAGGTGAAAAGGGAACAGATAAATGGTCTGTACTTGTATAGTGCTTTATCACCTTTCGGTCTCAAAGCGCTTTAACATAGTTTTCCCATTCACCCACTAAAGAGACAGATCACCATGCAAGGTGCTGCCATCAGGAGAACATTCACACACTGATGGTTCACCATCGGGAGCAATTTAGGGTTCAGTGTCTTGCTCAAGGACACTTAGGCATGTAGACAGGAGGAGCTGGGGATTGAACCACCAACCTTCTGATTAGTGTTCAACCCACTCTACTGTCTGAGCCGCAGCCTCAGCCGCAGGTGTAACAGATGGTTACACCTGTGTGAAATAGCACCAGTGGAGTTGAGGATTTCTATTAAAGGTTCAAATCAACATTTTAACCGTGGTAACATGTGCATGTACAGGCTCGAATATCAAGCAGTCAACACAATGGCTGTGCATTTCTTTAGTGAAACTGCATTATAGCTGCTAATGACTAATAAAAACACCAATTCAAACAGCTAGGATTTCATCCATCATACACTCAAGGAAAGGGTGGAGATAGAGACGGGGACTATTTCAATATCCACAGATCCACACATACTGAATGAAGGCAAAGGTGTAAAACATCTAAACCACTTAAAGGCTTAAATTAATTTTGATGAACAGAGATAAGTTCAAGAGGTTTAATCATTGCCAGGAGAGGACTTCAAAGGAGCATTGTATGCAGGTGAAAAAGCCTATCAGCCTATCAAATTGCCACTTAAACACAGAGATCTGGTGTCAGTCCAGTAATCTGACCCTCTTCACCATTCAGCATTCACTCCTGTCCCTTTCAAATAGCAGCACAGTGCAATGCAATCCAAAACACACAAACAACAAGTACACAGTTTCTCACTTCTTAAGAAACATGAACTTTCTATACACAATCCCTTACAAAGAACAATGGGCCCTTTTAACCTGCAAACACAGGAAAGTTGAGCAGAAAAACAGGAAGTGGACGCTGCAGTCACTGTACTGACACACCCGGCTCTGTTTCTCCCTCCCCAGGGATCTTCTACACTGCAGCCATTGTCGGTCCAGCAGCAGGATACCTGCTGGGAGGATACTTCCTCAACATCTACACCGAGATCCACCTGGAGTGAGTCTGCTGTGGATGGCAGAAAGGACCACAACAGACTAGAACGGGCTTGACTACAGTATCAAAGAATAGAAGTGACGAGAGTGTAATACTGAGCGGGTGGTCCATGTCGTGTAGTTTACAATAATATCTGCATAACTTTTAATATAATTAAACACATTTTTATAATGGCCATATTTTGACTGGTTGACATAATGATACCATACTGTTATGCTTTTTACTGGATGTTTGAAGGCAAAGTTACATTTATGCTTACAAACAAAACATAACACAATTTTGTTGCATTTGTGTTTTCTTGACAGCAATGATCAAATATTTTTTAGTATTTTATAATATCATCTAAAATGTTCTTATTGCAGAATTACCCTGAAATATTGTAATGTTATTTCTGGACCACATCAATCCCCCTTTCCCCAAAACAGACTAAAGGATGATGGAATAGAACCGAGTACAAAAGACGAGATCAGACTGCAGTAGAACTGACTCATATATGAAAGACTAGGACAGACTAGAGTATAAAAATGTAAATGAAAAATGAATAAATAAAGGAGTAGGACTGTCTAGAATGGACCTGAGTGTATGAAAGTATGAACTGACTAAAGTATAGTAGACCAGAGCAGAGCAGAGTAGAGTATAATATAATGAACTAGAACTGACTGGGGTATAATAGAATACATCAGACTAGAGTGCAGTGAAATAAAAACTGACCTGGAGTGTTTGTGATGTCACAGAACAGAGATGACTCCAGAAAACCCCCACTGGGTCGGTGCTTGGTGGATCGGCTTCCTAGCAGGAGGAGCAGCAGCTCTACTTGTAGCGTTCCCCATCCTGGGTTACCCACGGCAGCTACCAGGTACCAGCCAGGAACACACACACACACACACACACACACACACACACACACACACACACACACACCTAAATGGCTGCTATAATGTGAATAGCTAAAATATTTAAACTTTTTTTTATCAAATTGAATGAAGACTCAGCATGAGAATTCACACTCAAAGTTGCCGATGCAGTTTATTTATGAATAACGCATCGATGACTTTATGAGCACATTGTTCCTGAGCAGTGTTGTTAATAAACAAATTGCATCCGGCGCTTTTTTTTAAGTGAGTAATTTATTTCTGCTCGCTCCTTAACATCGCTCCAGGAACTGATTTTACTATATTTCTTTACTTTGACATTTAATTAATGCCAGTGTTTGAGACGCAGGTTTTTGTCTTATATCATTGAACCACTTCATTCAGAGGAGCTGATTTGATTTGATTGGCTGTGATTGAAGTCGACTGTGACGCACCTTTTAATTATATATCCCTTCTACTTCACCACTGCACCACAGTGCGTCTCAACTTGTTTTCACCAAACTACCAAACACTCACTTGCGCTCCCTTTACACCACCACCTACACGGACACCAATATGGCCCTCGGTATCAATCCCACCCTCTGTGTCTCCCTGCAGGCTCTCAGGAGTACGTGGCCATGAGGGTGTCGGAGGCCCACCAGCTGAAGGACGGGAGCCACACCACAGCTTCAGATCCTCAGTTTGGCAAATCAGTCAAAGACATGCCAAGGTACTGCACCGATATTAGAAAAAACAAATCATTTTGATACAGTATAGAGGGGTTTGCGTGACATGAGGCGTGTGAGGGAACAACAAACCAGGATGACTGAGAGCATTGACGTGAGAAAACTGTTTCTGTGCCACAAATTAAAACAGTAAGAAATGTCAAATCTTCAATATCCAAAGAAGGAAAGCTGCCTGTGACCTGTGGTTGTAGAACAGGCTGATAGCATCTGGTGATGTAGATGGTGGAGAGTTTTAACAGAAAGAAACACAAAACAAACATCACACTTTAATTGAGTCTTCATGGCTGTTTGATAAATTCGCCAATAGTAAAGAATTATATTTAACTTGTATTTAAAACTAAAGGAATCATTGAGAGCATGCCGATCGACTCCTATCTCATGCTGTCTGTCATACTTACTGTCTCATAATCAAAAAAAAAGATCTCGTTAACAATGTAAAAACAACAATCTACACAATCTTGTAAACCTTTACAAGAAACGGGAGGTTTAATGTTGCCATAGTTACACGTTTTTATGGTCTATATTTTTTGACATTTTGGAAAATTATCCTGAAGAAGTCTTAAAAACAGCTCTGAAGCGTTCCACTTCTCTTCTACATTATTTGTATCTATATCCTGTAAGTACAAGATAGTGAGTGCACTGCAGTTTATATCTGCAGTTTTAATCCAGTTAAGTTTTTAGGATGATGTTAACATTAAACTTTTAACACTTCACATACAGTGCATCTGGAAAATATTCACAGTGCTTCACTTTTTCCACATTTTGTTATGTTACAGCCTTATTCCAAAATGGATTAAATTCATTTTTTCCCTCAAAATTCTACACACAATACCCCATAATGACAACGTGAAATACATTTTTTTGAAATTTTTGCAAATCTGTTAAAAATCAAAACTAAAAAAAAAAATCACATGCACATAAGTATTCACAGCCTTTGCCATTACACTCAACATTGAGCTCAGGTGCATCCTGTTTCCACTGATCATCCTTGAGATGTTTCTACAACTTGATTGGAGTCCACCTGGTAAATTCAGTTGATTGGACATGATTTGGAAAGACACACACCGTCTATATAAGGTCCCACAGTTGACAGTGCATGTCAGAGCACAAACCAAGCCATGAAGTCCAAGGAATTGTCTGTAGACCTCCGAGACAGGATTGTATCGAGGCACAGATCTGGGGAAGGGTACAGAAACATTTCTGCAGCATTGAAGGTCACAATGAGCACAGTGGCCTCCATCATCCGTAAATGGAAGAAGTTTGGAACCACCAGGACTCTTCCTAGAGTTGGCCGCCCGGACAAACTGAGCAATCGGGGGAGAAGGGCCTTAGTCAGGGAGGTGACCAAGAACCCGATGGTCACTCTGACAGAGCTTCAACGTTGCTCTGTGAAGAGAGGAGAACCTACCAGAAGGACAACCATCTCTGCAGCACTCCACCAAGCAGGCCTGTATGGTAGAGTGACCAGACGGAAGACACTCCTCAGTAAAAGGCTCATGACAGCTCACCTGGAGTTTACCAAAAGGCACCTGAAGGACTGTCAGACCATGAGAAACTAAATTCTCTGGTCTGATGAAACAAAGATTGAACTCTTTGGCCTGAATGCCAAGCGTCATGTCTGGAGGAAACCAGGCACCACTCATCACCTGGCCAACACCATCTCTACAGTGAAGCACGGTGGTGGCAGCATCATGCTGTGGGGATGTTTTTCAGCAGCAGGAACTGGGAGACTAGTCAGGATGGAGGGAAAGATGAATGCAGCAATGTAGAGACATCCTTGATGAAAACCTTCTCCAGAGCGCTCTGGACCTCAGACTGGGGCGAAGGTTCATCTTCCAACAGGACAGCGACCCGAAGCACACAGCCAAGATAACAAAGGAGTGTCTTCGGGACAACTCTGTGAATGTCTTTGAGAGGCCCAGGCAGAGCCCAGACTTGAACCTGATTGAACATCTCTGGAGAGATCTGAAGATGTCTGTGCACCGACACTCCCCATCCAACCTGATGGAGCTTGAGAGGTCCTGCAAAGAAGAATGGGAGAAACTGCCCAAGAATAGGAGCCAAGCTTATAGCATCATACTCAAAAAGACTTGAGGCTGTAATTTCTGCCAAAGGTGCTTCAACAAAGTATTGAGCAAAGGCTGTGAATACTTATGTACGTGTTATATTTTCATTCTTTATTTTTAACAAATTTGCAAAAATTTTAAACAAACTATTATCACTTTGTCATTATGGGATATTGCGTGGAGAATTTTGAGGAAAAAAAATGAATTTAATCCATTTTGGAATAAAGCTGTAACATAATAAAATGTGTAAAAAGTGAAGCGCTGTCAATACTTTCGGGATGCAATGTATGTGGATAGATAAATACGTCATTGCGATATTCACAACATGTGTGTCCACGATTTCCACGTTACGCGTGTTTACAAGGGCTTCTGTATTTCTAACCAAAACTGTGTGTTGATGGTTTGGGACACAATCATTTATCTGAGTTTGTGTAATGTCAACATCACTGCTGCTAGCTCCGATCTCTCTGGATGTCCATGAGTCACATGAGCAAGCTGTGTTTACTACGAGTTCAGCCGTCACGCTGTGATGCCATCTCCCTCTCTGCAGGGATTATCGAGGATTACACGGCACACTATGTAACACGATGATGTATCTGTGGATCTAGCGAATTGTTTATTTGCACTGTATTAAGAACGTTTTCACACTGAGATTACAGCAGCCATCTTTAAAGAAAAAGGAAGCTGGAGTTTATTCACTTTGTCTCCTCCTCTCTCCAGATCTGTGCTGCTCCTCTTAAAGAATCCCCCCTTCCTGTTCCTCTGCTTGGCTGGAGCTACGGAGGCCACCCTCATTGCTGGCATGTCCACATTTGGTCCAAAGTTCCTGGAGTCACAGTTCAGTCTCAGTGCATCAGAGGCTGCAACATGGTTCGGTCAGTGACTAAGAAGGAATTGATATCATACAACACATGATACAAAGCACAGAGAAACCCAGGTGGTTGATTAGACATAATTCAAAACATTTACAAGTGTGTGGAGTTTTTAATTCCTCATTCAGTTTTGTAACTCTAAACTGAACAATTCCTTTGGAGATGTTGGAGACATTAAATCCTCTTCAACTGCAACAAGGACGTGCAACCCAACACCAGAAGTAAGGTTAGGTTGCATGGTAACGACTGACATCTGCATTTCCAGAAGGACTTTCAGGAAGTTGTAGAGAGTTGAAGTTTGAGTGAAGTAAAAATGAATAATAACAGGAGTAAAATACAGACAGGGCTTTAAAAGTGACTTCATGTTTCAGTATTTCACTTCACTGGTCAAATCCTCTCTACATCTTCTAATCTCTTAATGACAGTCTTTTATGAGTGCATCTTGGGTGCAAGGTGTACATTTTTCCCTGAGTTTGGTGTAGCAGGAGAGCTAATGCAGTTTAAAAGGAAAAGTGTGCATCCTACAGGGAAACAACTGGGCGAAGTTAATTTCACAACAATCTGTCCAGTGGTATTTTTTAATTCCCTTAATGTTTCTTGTCTACCTTGGATGGACTACTGACCTATGGGCCTGCCAGGGAAAGACAGAGGGGCTAACGGGGTCAGAGGAGCCCTGGTCTTCAGCTGAAAAATATCACAGAAAATGACCCAAAATATATCAAATTTGATCTAGAATGACGAAAAGGAACACAAAACTACTGCAGAGAGATGCAAATCAAGTGGGGGACAAAAAAAAAATACCACAAAGAGATGCGTTATGACCAAAATGTGTCAAAAAGACCAAAATGACACCAAAAATGGATACAAAATGTTGTAAAAGAACCAGAGACAACACATTTTAACACAAACTAATGCAAACAAACAAAAAAATATCAAAAAGAGATGTAACATTTAAAAAGAAAAAACAAAAAATGAAAAAACAACTAAAGAGACATGAAAAATGATCATAAACAGCAGGGGGAAGAAAAATGAACAATATTAGACACAAACCAATTACTAGAGGTGAGAGGTAAAACAACAATAACACAAGAAAGACATGCAAAGTGGATGCAAGGAGATGCAGACAACTATAAAAAGACACAAAACAAATATAAAGGGGTGCAAATTAGCTACAAACTACAAACTGACACAAAATAATCAGGAAGAGTTATGAAACAAAAACAAAAGGTGCAAAACATCTGCAAGACAAACAGTGACTCCAGACAACAGGATTTGATGGTGATCGTCCTGGAGGTTTTCCTCCTACAGGACGGGTCCAGGGTCTTTTACTAGTCTGTGCCAGGGGCCGATCGATCTTCCATTTGAAGAATTGTTATCACCGTTCGTTTTCAAGTGGATTTTCCTTTTAACTTTACCTTCATGCTGTTATTTCCCCCTGCAGGATACATGGTGGTTCCAGCGGGAGGCGGCGGCACCTTCCTGGGCGGCTACATCGTGAAGAGGTTGAACCTGCGCTGTCGAGGGATCATCCGTTTCTGCATGATATGCGCGATGGTCAGCCTGCTGGCCATCTTCATCTTCCTCATCCACTGCCCCAACGTGCCCATGGCCGGAGTCACAGCCCCTTACCGGGCCGGTCTGATGGACAAACAGCAGTTGGACCAGTACCAACACCTGTACGACAAGCCCAGCAAGCTGCGCCTCACAAACAGGTCGGCACTGTTTTCAGTCGTAGTCGTTTGAAACTTAAGTTAGTGGTTTTGTTCTTTTGATTCTTTTTAGTTTTAGTTTAGTTTTAGCAATTTGGTTAGTGAAATTATAGACAGTCTAATTTACCCCAAGATGTATTTGTCTTTTTCTTATCAATCAGGAGCCAGTTTACTGTCCATGTAAAAAAATCATATTTTCACTCCATTTGTGGGAAATGTGGTCTTCACATTAAAATGATCTAATATCCGTTTCTTACTTTTTTGTTGTTGAAAAAAGTTGCAAGTGGATGTTTCTTATTCTCACTTTTACTTAACGTCCTTCAAAATATTACCATCATGACGACTTATATAGTAGTGACTAATGAAAATCGTTACTATTACACAGAATGAGAAATTATGATCAAACAGATGCAGACTGCCCCCCCTCCCCACATCTGTTTGCATCTGTCTCACTTCTCGTTTCTCTCCCTCCTTTTTGTCCCTCCCTCCCTCTGTCCCTCCCCTTCCTGTCCCTCCATCCCGTCCCGTCTGCAGCTCTTCTTTAGACGAGAACCTGACAGTGGGCTGTAACGCCGGCTGCAGTTGTGTCAGAGAGCTGTACAACCCAGTGTGTGGAGCGGATGGTGTGATGTATTACTCCCCCTGCCACGCTGGCTGCACCTCCATCAACCACACCGAGCGCTCCACGGGCAAACAGGTGCACCACAAACTCTGCTCACGGCTTTTTTATCGCTACTAGAAGGAAATTAAATCTGATTTACAAGCATCTGAGGCAAAATGGCAACTTTATGTCACCAATATTTCCTCCCATATGCTAAAATGTTCCATTATGATCGATCTGAAATGTAACTGATGTGTTTGTTTACTATTATTTCAAGTTCAGGAGCAGAAAATGTCACTTTGGTTTGTGTCTCAAGCCTCATCTTGCATTCTAATAAATTCAATACCAGTTTTCATCTGCATTATCAGTGTTAGTAGAAAGTGAAACAGCAGACGCAACCATTGGCATCATCAGCCCCATATGACATCTATTCACTGACCGCGCTCCATATAACTCAAACCTTATGAAGGAAATGAGAAATGTTATTCTTTGATAGTTATCTGGAAGCAGTTTTTGCTGCTCAGGGTATTTTCGTGATTATGAAAGAACATGACTGTTTTACCCGGATCAGCAGCAGCCAGCAGTGACGTCACGGCCATTATGAACCCTCCAGTTCAGATTTTGGTCATGACCATATTTGGGTGAGCTGAGGGGAGGAGCCAGCGGGGGAGCTGACCGATCTGATTGGAAACCTGACAATGCTACTAATACTACGTCCCGCCCACCGATAGCTGTAACCTGACTGCACCACAGGCCTGTCAATCAAACAGACACACCCCCAAAAACAGGTCTTCTTGAATCGTCTTTTCTAATGAATGAGGGATTATTTTCAGATGGACCTCCAGAAAACTAATAAGAAGGAGTGACTTTAGCTAACAACACCGAGATAACTGATGGACACATTTTATTCACTTTGGATTTGATGAGAGAAGTTGAATGGGAGTCTATGGAGCCGGAGGCTTTTTGGAGCCGACCTCTAGTGGCACTCGCTGGTATTGCAGCTTAAGACACTTCTGCATCGGCCTAATTTTTCAGACCCGAAAGCTACGTCCTCTTATATGGTGGAGACCCAGGGCTTAAGGCCAGGGGTGATGTTGCACTGGACTGCATAACATTTAAATATTCTCATATTCATACATGCATTAACATACATTTGAATTTTAATATCTGACAGCGTCAACAGAAACTGGACACGATCGTTTCGCAGGTAGAAGTTATAAGGTGAGACTGGTGACCGGCCTTCACTCAACGTCAACAGGGATGCCCCTCAGTACCCTGTGAGCCCATGCAGGATGGAGCGGGTGTAGATAATGAATGCATGTTTAAGAATCTGACTGAACTTTCACTCTGTTTCACTTCAGTGAGACAGATCAGGTTGCCGGCCTTATCAAAGTAAAAACTAATATGAAAAATGTGTATAATTTAAAACCAGCCACCAAAACATCATAAAAAGGGTATTACCCAAATTTGATACCAAACAGACCGAAGTGCTTCATCCACTTTTGAACAAATGTTTCAGCCATGCTGGGTTTGAAATATGAGCTAAGAAATGAACAGCTGAATGAGCAAACTGGGCAACTTTAGCTACTAAAGGCAGATCCATAGTTTTCTGCATGCCTGAGAGAGTCCAAGTAATTATAAGATCATCATCCACCCATATAGATCTTTCTGCAGACATCCATGCACAGTCCAAACTCGGAGACCTTGCAGACCTGCATACCAACAGCACCTGTACCAGAAATTAAACTGGTTTCTTGCACGCTTTGTATTTCATGATATTTTTACGATATTTGACATCCTTGGCCTTGTTCCTGTAAAGCAGATGCACACATTGTTTTCTCTTTTTGACTTTTTCATTTTGTTTACCCAAACACAAACCAAGCAGCTCTTGTTGTTGAGGTTTTGGTAGAAAAAAAAAACTCCTTCTGTGATGAACAGTCAGAATTTGCAGCACTTCTGAAGAGATTTGGACTTTAATCTTCAAAGTCCACTCTGGCACCACTTATGGATGAGAAGATCTTAACTAAGAGAGTACTAATCCAGTATTCCTACAAAGTGTTCCAAACTAGAACCACAAATATGACACCACTTCTCTTCTTCTCTTCATCCACTGTGCAATACTGGATTTAAACACTGGACTATAACTGAGGATGACATTGTTAAATCTGTATCTAGATGATGTACTGATAGCTCGGTGTGTCCTCAGCGACATCATGTGTGGATGTGTGTGTGTTTGCAGGTGTTCTCTGGATGTAGCTGTGTGCTGGGTAACGTGTCGTGGGGCGAGGAGGGTTTCGCCCTGGCGGGGAAGTGTGGCAGCTCCTGTCACCACATGCCCATTTTCCACTCCCTGCTCTTCGTCATCATCTGCTTCACCTTCCTCTGTAGCATCCCAGCGCTCACCGCCACACTCAGGTGGGTGTTCAACCACTGCATCCATTTGAAAAGCTGCTGCTGCTCACATTTGTGTATGTTGTCTATCAGTCAGAGATGAATGGATTTCCTTGATAACAGTAAAACACATTACTGAGGAAGCCTCAGTTGGCATCTGAGCTAACCCAACACTTTTAGGACTGACTGACTCCTACAGTGAGAAACTTCTGAGTTCCCAGACTGTTATTCATAGCAAAGAAAAATGAAGCTGTGAGCGACAGTCGGTGCTGCCAGGCTACCTTCAAGCCAATATGGTACTAATAAATAATAGCTAAATATGAAAAGTAAAGTACGGCCAGGCTGATTTGAACTTATTGCAACTTATACTATTACTGCTGACCTATTGCATGGCCTTTGAACCTCTGCTTGTTACTGCTTCGATTAAATTGATAGCAGAGTTGAGGAGTTTATGGAAATCCATAGCATGTAGAAGGAAATGGTTGAGTGTGGTTGTACCACTTACATCATGGCTGCCTGTCTGACCCACACTGTCCTGTGTAGGTGTGTTCCAGACAGCCAGAGATCCTTCGGACTTGGCATTCAGTGGATTGTGGTGCGCACACTTGGTAGGCCGCTCTATACTCTTTTTTTTTTTTTCAAAGTTCACTTTTAACCTCCACATCACAACCAAAGTGTTTCATTCTCTCCAATCCGTGTGGCTGTTTTCCCCACAGGTGGTATTCCTGGACCAATCGCCTTCGGCTCTGTGATTGACATCTCCTGCTTGCTGTGGCAGGATCAGTGCGGTGAGCAAGGCTCCTGCTACCTCTATCACAACTCAGCCATGAGCCAGTACACACTCGTGGCTGGAATCACCTACAAGGTAATACTTCTACACGGGTCATTTACCGTATCCTCAGTTTCCGTATCACAATGTCACGTCACTATATTTTGTATTTGAAAAATGTAACTAGTGAGGTAAGATTTCACCCTGAAGAATGTACAAATTGAAAGGTGTAAGGAGAGGGGTTAAATATCACTTCAGTTTTTGCATAATGGATATTATCTTCCTCCCTGACTCAGCTGCAGCCCTCGCCCCCAATATCTCAAAATACAGCACTGTGTTTGTGCTCTTTTTACTACACATAGAAGTATAAAGAATTTAAGATGGTGTAGTCTAATTTAAACCTCCAATTTTACATATCAAAGTGTTACCAGGTGAAAGTTGAGAGAAGTTGTATAACGCCTTAGTCGTGGAGCACACTGGCTGCGTGGCGTCATTTCATTTCGCCGTCCACATTAACAGATCAGAGCAGCCACACGTCTGACCTGCAACTCACGCCTCACATGTGCAGTGCATCATTTATTAAAGTGAACAGACGCCTATTTTCCACGTGTGCCATGCGGGTGCCAGCTAAAATATACAGGGAAATCATCTGTGATCACATTTGTCCTGGATGATCACAGCAAAAACACAGTGTAGGCTGTAATTATATCATGACTATCATGACGACACTTCACCAGGTAAAGGGGCGGGGCTTTCTCTGCTGATCCCCCTCTGTCTCGCTATGAACGAGGGTGAACAAATACCACCTGCCAGCTTTTTGGTTTCAACTCATCACTTGTCGGACCTCAAAAACACTATTCTGATGGCCTTTATCAAAGAGAAACGTATTGATTCAATGGAAGGACCTGCAGCAGGTGTGGATGCACACATACAAGCGAGCCACAGCTGAGCAGCGTGTGAAAGGTAACGGCCTCCAGAAGTGATGTTGATGAGTCCATGTCAGTTCACAGTGCTGTTTTGTTTGTAAATTGCAATTTTTCTGTGAACAAAGTTATATTTAAAAAAAAGTTTGAGAGCAAAAAAAAGGTGGTGGTGTGGAGTTTGACAGAAGAGATGTTACCTGGCAATATTGTTCATCATGTGATACACACTGGCCCAAAACCCCTTTTTTTTTTTCTTCACACAACCATTTGAAAAGGAACGGCTGTAAAAACAGTGAATAGCTTTTTATCAACGCCACAATCTCTGTGAAATGATTCTTCATGTTATTAGAAATTCAGTCCGATAAGATTTGGAAAGTCTGGAAAAGCCATTATGATTATTATATTTTGTTCCGTTTATGCCTGCTGGGAGCCAACAGGAAGTCATCTGGCTCTTCCAGTATGAGTCTGCATGACTGGAACAAAAACACTAATAAAGATGCTCAATGGGACCAAAATGGCAGAAGCATGTTGAACATCTGGGGAGGAAGCTTCGAAACATTCATAACATGTCAACTCGTACATACATCCATGGTTCGTTTGAGCTAAACCACTGTTGGCATAACAACCCAATCTTTCACTGAGATGTTCGTGGTTAGAATTGCATTGTGGGAAGCTGTAACTGTGTTTTATATCTTCAAAGTTTCTTCACAGTCTTCATCCTTCCACCATTTTCTCCTGTAAAAGCAAAAATTAAAAACCAAACTTAGCTGCTGTCAGTCACATTTAAATGTTTAAAGCACTCAAAATTATTTGTTCTGCTTGTTAACATTTATTAAGCTCCTTATTATCATACTCTGTGAATAAAGGGACTTCCTGGCTGCTCGACAGATGATGAGGCTCCAAGCCCATTTTTGCAGTAAAGACATTACCGAAAGGATTTTGACTAATTTTTACTGATCTGGAGTTTATTTCATCTGAGGCAGCAAAAACATGAAGGCTTTAAACAACTCATAATGCTACACTCTCTGTGAGAGTAGGTGTTATACTCAGATACACTCCATTATAAAAGAATATCTGATGTTGTAAATATGTAATTGTCTTAGTCCTTTTTCTGTATGCTCCCTGTAAAAAGAGTCGCTTATGGTCAGTGAGTATTTACATTGTCTTGGTATCTTATTCATGTTCTCTTCTTCTTTGTTGTCATTATCCTTCTACACATTTGGTGGCCTTCCTTTGTGTCAGTCAGCTGCACCTTCATTCGTCTCCTGTTCAATGGTTTGAAATTATCAGGTGCCTGCAATCATCCTGAGTTTATGAAAGGGCAGTTTGTGTGCTGAAGGTGACACCCTGACGAAGGCTGTTTGTGCCGCTACCCGTGGGTTGCAACCCAGTTTTGTTTTAACATGTGCAAGCATCTTATTTTTTGTATTTCTACGTGAAATAACCATTTGATTTACAGTGCATCCGGAAAGTATTCACAGCGCTTCACTTTTTCCACATTTTATTATGGTACAGCCTTATTCCAAAATGGATTAATTCTACACACAATACCCCATAATGATAACGTGAAAAAAATTTGTTTAAAATTTTTGCAAATCTATTAAAAATAAAGAACGAAAATATAATACGTACATAAGTATTCACAGCCATTGCTCAATACTTTGTTGAAGCTCCTTTGGCAGCAATTACAGCCTCAAGTCTTTTTGAGTATGATGCTATAAGCTTGGCTCCTATTCTTGGGCAGTTTCTCCCGTTCTTCTTTGCAGGACCTCTCAAGCTCCATCAGGTTGGATGGGGAGCGTCGGTGCACAGACATCTTCAGATCTCTCCAGAGATGTTCAATCAGGTTCAAGTCTGGGCTCTGCCTGGGCCTCTCAGAGACATTCACAGAGTTGTCCCGAAGCCATTCCTTTGTTATCTTGGCTGTGTGCTTCGGGTCGTTGTCCTGTTGGAAGATGAACCTTCGCCCCAGTCTGAGGTCCAGAGCGCTCTGGAGAAGGTTTTCATCAAGGATGTCTCTGTACATTGCTGCATTCATCTTTCCCTCCATCCTGACTAGTCTCCCAGTTCCTGCTGCTGAAAAACATCCCCACAGCATGATGCTGCCACCACCATGCTTCACCGTAGAGATGGTATTGGTCAGGTGATGAGTGGTGCCTGGTTTCCTCCAGACATGACGCTTGGCATTCAGGCCAAAGAGTTCAATCTTTGTTTCATCAGACCAGAGAATTTAGTTTCTCATGGTCTGACAGTCCTTCAGGTGCCTTTTGGTAAACTCCAGGTGGGCTGTCATGAGCCTTTTACTGAGGAGTGTCTTCCGTCTGGTCACTCTACCATACAGGCCTGCTTGGTGGAGTGCTGCAGAGATGGTTGTCCTTCTGGAAGGTTCTCCTCTCTTCACAGAGCAACGTTGGAGCTCTGTCAGAGTGACCATCGGGTTCTTGGTCACCTCCCTGACTAAGGCCCTTCTCCCCCGATCACTCAGTTTGGCCGGGCGGCCGACTCTAGGAAGAGTCCTGGTGGTTCCAAACTTCTTCCATTTACAGATGATGGAGGCCACTGTGCTCATTGGGACCTTCAATGCTGCAGAAATGTTTCTGTACCCTTCCCCAGATCTGTGCCTCGATAAAATCCTGTCTCAGAGGTCTACAGACAATTCTTTGGACTTCATGACTTGGTTTGTGCTCTGACATGCACTGTCAACTGTGGGACCTTATATAGACGGTGTGTGTCTTTCCAAATCATGTCCAATCAACTGAATTTACCAGGTGGACTCCAATCAAGTTGTAGAAACATCTCAAGGATGATCAGTGGAAACAGGATGCACCTGAGCTCAATTTTGAGTGTAATGGCAAAGGCTGTGAATACTTATGTACATGTGATTTCTTCGTTTTTTATTTTTAATAGATTTGCAAAAATTTCAAAAAAAACTTTTTTCACGTTGTCATTATGGGGTATTGTGTGTAGAATTTTGAGGAAAAAAAATGAATTTAATCCATTTTGGAATAAAGCTGTAACATAACAAAATGTGGAAAAAGTGAAGCGCTGTGAATACTTTCCGGATGCACTGTAAGGTGTTTTACTTTTTGCCAGAAGATTGCCTGTCATTTTTTTTTCTTTCCGCGTTCCCTTCCAAAGACCAACTTCATCACGAGTTTGAACATCTGATCACTCCGGACCATTTTCCTATTTGTGATAAGAATGCCACTGTTTCAAATGCCAATTCCACAAAGAAAATGCCGTCTCACATGTGGGCCAGTGTGCTAGTGATCTTTAGAAATGATGTAATCTAGCTGTAGCTTTTTATTCAAAATTCAAACTGTTGTTCAAACTGTAAAAAAACATTAAAAAAAAAAAATAATCCATATTTTCACTGTAACAACCTCCTGGAATTCAGAAATTAACCTCAACAGACCATTTGAAGTAGTTTGCCTTGTGATCCAGCAGGGGGTGTTCAGGTTGACCTTTAGCTGCCCTATATGTAATCAAACTAATCAATAAAAATGGAGAACTGTAAGAGGAAAGCATGCTTTTCGGAAAATAAGGACACTAAACAATATGAGAAACTGTGTGCGGAAGTGTTTTGGATTCTTTATTTTTCATGTTGAAATTACCAACAAAGAAAAGGCTGTTTGTCGACACGTTTGAATTAGTTTGAACGATTGCCACGTTACTTTGAATTCATCCAACTCAGCCCGAGTGGAAGTCATGAGAAAGTTTCATCCTCTTTCTTTGTGCTAATCACCTCCTGCCTCCAGCTTCTTCCTCAATGGACAGACATGATGATTGTGGCATTGATATGTAACTCACAGAAAGAAAGGGAATAAACATATTTCCTTAAAATGTCAAACTATTCTTTAAACATATGTGAAAAATATTTCCTGTGCTTTTTATCCTCCGATCATCTTCTTCAGGTTTTGGGGACAATCTTTTTCCTGGTCGCCAGCATCCTTTACCAGCCTCCTCCGGAGTCGCCACAGAGCAGCTGTGAGAGCACGGACCACGGAGCGGGACACGTCAGCGACCTGCCCGTCAAAGACCTGCCCGAAGACGGCGTCATCATCAACCTGCACGCCAGGTTATGACGTCAGAGACGCCCCCTCTCCCCCTCCCCCTTCCCCTAACCGCTGAGTCCATCTGTTCGTGTGTGTGTGTGTGTGTGTGTGTGTGTGTGTGTGTGTGTGTGTGTGTGTGTGTGTGTGTGTGTGTGTGTGTGTGTGTGTGTGTGACAAACAGCCCCAGAATGCCTTCATGCACCCACAAACACACACACATTCAAACACACACACAACTTTCTATAGCACGGGATGACTTCTGACATGCTGCTTCGACTGCATGTGTGTGTATCTGAGTGTTTACACACGTTTTTATGAACTAAGAAGCATTTCAAAACTAATCAATTCAAATGTTTTTTTTTATTTTAGGATGTGAGTGTAATGACATTTCTGTTTCGGTCTTCATGTCATTATCATCCTTCAAAAGCCAATGGAACACCTGAGACCTGTGTGGTGTATTAAACATTTAAAATGTGTGGGGGGGAAAAAAGCACTTATCCGTCTTCTTCTGTTCTTTCCCCGTTACTGAAGATAGTTACACCGCTTTATTTTGTACTGACAGGAAAAGCCATGGACGAACATACTGTAAGACCAGTAATGATGAAGCCAAATCATCTTCATATCACGTCTTATTTAACACCAAGAGTATTGAAAGGCACTTACAGTTGCTTCAGACAGTTTTCAGACTTTTACACCTTTTTCAAACTTGACTGTTGAATGGGAAAAAAAAACTGAGTTCATCTAAACTCAGCCACCCATAATGATAAATTGAAAACAAGTTTTAGAAACTGAAATCGCTCATTTAATTATTCAGACTCTTAATTCAGTACTTTGTAGAAGCCCTTTTTGTCTGTCTTTTGGACAATTTGTCCCATTTCTTCTGGCAGATTCTCTCAAGCTTCATCACATTGGCTGGAAAGTTTCTGTGAGCTTCCATTTTCAGGTACTTCTCCTGATGTTTTGTGGTGTTTAAGTCTGAACTTTGGTTGGACCACTCAAGATCAGTCAGAGACTCGTCCTGAAGCCACTCGAGCGTCGTCTTGCTTCTATTCTTTGGGTCATTATGGTGCTAAAAGGTGGACCATCCCTCCATTCTCAGGTCTCTGCACTCTGGAGCAGGTTTCCTTCAAGGTCCTCTCTGTATTCGGCTGCATTCATTGTCTCCTCAAATCGGACCAGTCTCTCTGTCCCTCTCAGCACTCACCACACACAGTGCTTGGAGTTCACTTTCACCAGAACCAGAAACAATCTTTCTCTTCTGCTCTCAGAGTCCTTTTAATGCAGTTTTGCAAACTGTGAGCACAAAGTTCTCCAGCTTTGCAGATGACTTCTGAAGCTCTGTTTGAGTTTTTGGTCACTGACTTTCTTGCTCAGTTTCTTGGTCCCAAACTTCTTCCATTTCACATTTACTGAGTCCGCTGTGTTTCTGGGAACACTCGGTTTAGAAATGGTTCTTCATCTTCACCCTGATCTTTGGCTCCCCACAGTTTTATCATGGAGGTCTACACAGACTTCCTTGGACTTTAAGCTTTAGTATTTGGGATCTTTGTTTAAAACACTCTCCTCTCAGTTCAGTTTTCCAAAGGTAGACTATAATCAAGTTCGAGAGTTACGAAAGCAAACTCAATGCAACTGTCAACAGTTTGGAATACTTTAGTGAATGAGCGATTCCAGCTTTTGTTTTTTTTCAAGAAACGTTTTCATTTCAATATAAACTACTGTGTGTATATTGGTGGTAAAAAATAAATAATCAGTTTTATTCCTTTAAAATTGAATATACAATTAAATAAATTGTACAAAAAGTCTGAATACTATCTGAAGAAACTGCATATATTAGTATAATGAACATAAATTATTGGTCACACCACAGCAGCACAAATATATTTTCAGTTACAAAAGCACATGCGTATTTTTGATAGCTACTTGGACACGTGCAACAGATTTATGACCTGTCACTGGCTTGTATTTAAAAGTAGTAATACAAGGAGGAATAAAAACCACAATGCATTTATAATCTACATGAAAAAGACCGATATATAGATTGCTCTATTTGCTAACTTAGTAGGAACCACTTTGATGCTTCTCTTCCACAGAAGTTGTATAGCTGCACTTTAAAAAACTACATTTGGAAAGTATGTGTTGACACAAAGAAGGCCGTTAACAGCATTTAAAACAGCAAAATGTTGCAACAAAATCTGTCCTTTCCTTTGAAATCGCTGCAAAAATATGTGAACATTTTTGTCAAGTTCAAACATAGATGAACTTGTCGAATTTGTGAATTGACTAGAAGACCTTTTTCACAGCAGATATCTTGACTTGTCATAACTAGAGTCATTCACAAGTGTCCCAGTAATCCATGATGGTCAGCTCGACTCTGCAGTACCAGGACTTTGAATCGTATCTATAATCTGTGCTTTTCCTGCTGTGAAAAACGGTCTTTTCGAACCGTGTGCACATCGCTGACCTCTGAGGAAACGGAGACAACAGAAATAGAGGAAGTATTCACGGCTCTTCAGCTACGATGTACCATCAAGTTTTGTCAGGTGATGAAGGGAAACTAACCCCTCAGGTCTTGTGCCAGAAGTAACAAAACCTCCTTCATTTGCTGACTGAAGCTGACTAAAAATCCACCTTAGAAACAGATTTTCTCGAACATACGTCAGTTTTTTTGTGTATGGACGGAACCAGGAGACTCCACTGCGCTGGTAAATTTTCATGGGAGATGTAGTTTGCAACAATGAGTATAAACTAGGGATGGGTATTTCAAACAAACAAACTCTCTGAAAATGGCTCGAAATACTTCCTATGGCTAAAAAAAAACTTGATAACTTCTAAAATCATTGTCTTGGACAAATCTAATGAGAGTCACGTCTTTAGTTTCATCTTTGAGATGAAGGCCGTTGTTTGCGCTGCACGTCCAACATCAAACTCACTTCATCTGGCCTTCGATTATTGATCAGTTGATGGACCGTTGCTCAGTGCTTCACTCCAATGACTAACTGTGGTGAACTGATGATGCTAGCTAGCTTTACCTGCAGGGTTTGACTGCGCCTCATCTTCATTTATGTTTTGAAGTTCCACACAGAACGTTTTAACGGCTGTAGTCGTCTTTGCATGTTTCTCCTAATCTCAAAGAGAATCACAGTTTTACCTGCAAATCTCTGGAGCCTGGTAGCAACGTGTTCTTCTTCTCCTTATGTTGTTTAAAGGCAGCTGGCAAACAGCTTTTAGGTGCATTACCGCCACCTTCTGACGGGAGTAACGCATTACATGCAGGCGCCGGAAGAAACGGGAAATAAGGTAGAGCGATAGATGCATATAATAATAAATTGTATTTTATAATGACTTTCTTACATAAACTGTAAACTCCAGGACGCTAACTGACTGATGAGTTGATGAACTGAAGTGGATTCTGCAACATATCTAATAAGCTACAATACCTTCCACCGTTTCAGACTCTCGTTCTCTCCGTTCTGTCCAAGGTCACCTCTGTGAAGGCGGCTTTCTATCGGTCAAAAGCACAAATTAGTTTACCAAGGCTGAACTTGCCATTAAAAAAAAAAAAGTACACTTATTGATTTTGCCTCAGTAGTAGCAGCAAAAGGAACAGAGTGTTTGCTGTATTTGTCTGTATTAAATGCTGGTGTGATGGAGCCTTTTAAAGGGATAATCTGCGGGGTAACTCATAAACCGGGGCGCCGAGGGCAACGCATCATTGGCGTGACATACAGTATAAGAAATCAGCAGTTATTTGGACCTAATTATCACAGTACTGTAAGTCTGTAAATGTGCCAAAGCAGCTTTGCCTATCAGCTCTTGTACTATTCATTTTCTATCAGTGACTTTATTTATGCAAATAATTTATTCATAATATTTCACCACTTGTTTGATTTTTGCATTCACTGTGCGATGATAGCAGGAATGCTGCCCCGGCCGCTCTCCGTCCACGAAGAGCTTCTCCTCTCCTCGTCTCTTTTATGTGATAGTGAAACACAACCTGCTGTGCGTTGCCTGTGTTGTTGTTGTTGTTGTTGTTGTTGTTGTTGTTGTTGTTATTGTTGTCATGTACTCTGTTCATGCCAGGCCTGACCTAAACAGCCTCCTGCTGATGTTGAGGAGTTTGATTTCCATATGAATGTATATATATGCAGTCCTCCTAGTTGTGCTTTTCAATCATTTCCTCCGCTTTGACAAAACCACTCCGTGAACTGATTTTTATTCTTTTTTATTTTGTTTTTGGTACTGTATGTTTTTTTTTTGTTGTTTTTTTTTTTAAAGAAGCAGGGGATCTTTATATGGAACGATTCAAAGATGTCAAGTGTTTTCTAATTACAAAAGTTCAACAGCAGATGATGTTTGTGTCTCAAATATTTTTTGTCATGGTGTGCATTTGTGTGTGTATGTGTGTGTGTGTGTGTGTGTGTGTGTGTGTGTGTGTGTGTGTGTGTGTGCATGTGCGTGTACGTGTACGTGCGCGTGTGTGTGTGTATGTGTGTACTTGTGGAACTATCTTTGTGAAGACCAGTTTTAGTTTTCCACCATCGGTGTGAGGACATTTTGACGAAGTGAGGACATTTCCGTCGGTCCTCACTTTCTCACAGCTCTTCACAGTGCTGTTCAGGGTTAAAACTTGGTTTTAGGGTCGAGGTTAGATTTAGATTAGAGTGAGGGTGAGGGTTGGGGTTTGGCACTTAGTTGTGATGGTTAAGGTTAGGCAGCCTGGTTTTACCAAACCCACTTTGTGAATAAATGGGTTTCAGTCGCTGCATCCTACTGGAAGGAGACGTCAGGTTGATTTTGAAAGTATTGAAACAGCCTTCAACCAATCAGCATTGACCAACACATTCGCCAAAACTCAACAGAAGCTGCAACTATATTTAGAAAAACATACTTGGTTTCAACTTTATCGCACTTAACCATCAACACTAGTCGCTGATTGGCCCACCCTTCAGAGTCGCTGAGGAACAGGGTTTCCAGACTGTAATCACAGCAAAGACAGAAGCTGTGAGCAATAATCTAACAGAGTAAGGGTTAAGGTTATTGGGTCGGAGGTAAAGGGATGCACTGTCAACTCATGTCCTTAAAAATATAAACCAGAAATGTGTGTGTTATTCCTAAGAACAAAAAAAATACAAGTAAAATTGGTATCAATCAATCAAACTTTATTCATATAGCACAAGTCATAAATCAAGAGCTGAACATCCATCCATTCATTACCTGCTGCATCCTGCATAGCCCACAAGACAGTTTTTGGGTTCTTCCCATCAGTTTTCTCAAATTCAGTGTTTAAACAGGCAGATACAGAATAAATAACATCATACAGGTGTGGATAAACAATCAGAACTGATATTTAAGGGGATTTTCAGGGTTCAACAAGTCTACATTTGTTACAAATTCACTTAAAACTGTAGTGAGCACTACCTGCAAAATCCTTTCAAAGTAAAAGTCCCTTTGACTGTTCCACATTCTTCATACAAGCTCTGCGCTTCAGCACATTCAATTTGAAACTAAAATAATGAAGATGATATTAATGTGCTCAGTCACTAGAAAGATCTGTGTGGGACGTACAGTTGTGTAAAAGTAATCAGACACATTGGTACAAATGTCTCTTGGAAATTGTCATTTAGATTAATTTAGACATTAGATGACATTTAATGTCTTTCGATATGAAAAGTAAAGAGGTGACCGTGCAAGTGAGGAAAATATTAAGGAGACTGACAAAAATCGTCAGTTGGGTTCATTTTAACAAAGCACAGGATAAAAAGAACGACTCCACTGAGAAGGACAAAAGAATGTTTTCCAGACAAGAGCAAACTTCATCACCAGAACATGTGAGGTAAGTCGAGCTCTGCTGTCTTGGTGCTGATTAAAGTCAAATCAACCAGTCAAAATAATGGGAAGAGGATAGTGTGGAGAAAAAGTGACACCTCATTACCCAAAAGCGTAATCTCATCTGTCAACAGGGGAGAAAGGCAGCGAATGACTGCGTTTCAGATTAAGATTCTGAAAAAAGAAGGTGAACCCAAACAGTAACTCTATAACTCTGTAAGAGAATTGAACAAACCATGTCCATAAAGTGGAGTAAAAATTTGTATTTGAAATGTGGAGTAAAAGTGTGAAGTATCCTCTAATCCTTCAAAATCATACACTGCTTGGTAGGATCCCTGTTTGGTGTGTGTGTGTGTGTGTGTGTTGTGTGTGTGTGTTGTGTGTGTGTGTGTCGTGGGTTGGGCTGTGTGTGTGTCCAGACTCCTCCCGTTGACTGCGGCTGCAACAGCTGTTCCTGATTCCATTAAGCACCTCCCTGCAGTATATCTACCCTCATCTTTCACTGCTCTGACGGTATCACGTCACTGATCACCAGCAGCCTCTCCCCTGCAGCCACCACATCCTGGATCCCCTCTCCCTACAACACACATGGCCTCTGATCGCTCTGCTGAATGCCGGCGCTGACTCAGCAGCCACCTGGACTCAAACCCACACTTACCTGTTCCACATGGAACCTGGATCTGCGTCTGTCACAACCCGTGGAGGTCCTCAGCCTGTCCTGGTCCCAGACCCACCTGCTGGCTACGGCCTGTTCAAGCAACAAGACATATGAAACGGACAGTTGAGGTCCCTTATCAAATGTAAATTCAATTGTTGAACACCTTCATAGAGATTAAACTTTGCTCAGCTCTGCTCAAAGGTGTCTTAAAGGTTTTATTTTATTCAAATTGCCCTGTGTTTTCGCAGTGTCACTCATCCCCGTTGTTTTCATTATACAGTCCCAACCACTAGGTGGTGCTAACTCACAGTGTTTGAGCCACCACTGTCCCATTACTCCGGTGCAATTTCTCTGACCTGCACATACAGTACAATGGTAGATGGAACAAAGGGTTATCTCAGATCTTCTTTTGCTTTATTGCAGGATCAAAGAGTGATAAATGTTGTTTAAAAGCAACTGTGACATAACAATTATCCTTCAGATTTAACTCAGACACTCTGATACACAAACTTCAAACATCCTCAGTTACAGTGACTCTTACCCCAATTATCAGAAAGATGAAACAATATACGTCAACAAGCATACTCCAGTTACCATGGAAACATTCTGAATATCCTCCTGAGGTCTAAGGATAAGTCTTTATTGTGTCATTATCAGTCTGAGTGTTTGAGTTCAGAGCTGAAGAAGCGTTTCAGATGACAGTTTAAACATCTTCAGTAAACTCATGTGGTTTCACTTCTTTTCAGATAAGTGGAGACAGTTCCTCCTCAATCCAAAATTACAACTCTCAACTGTCAGTCAGACACGTCAGCTCTTTTGTGCGTGAATTTATGAGGAAATGACACACAGCTGCCCAAGAGACAATAAGAAATACTGAAAAAGTAAAAAAAACAGTCACTAAAAAACCTTAAACACTAAAAATCTGCGCACTAAATTCATCACTCCCTCTATCATGTGACCAAATACTGGAGTCCTGCTGGATTCAGAAAGTATTTAGACCCCATCACTGTTTGCACACTTTCTTCTGGTGCCATTATATTTTTAAGGGAAAAGAAAAATAGCCTGAAATAATAGTGAAAATGTTTTTCTTAATTTCTTTTCAAAAAAATCTTTCAGATAAAGACCAAGCTGTGACATCGACCTCAACAATAAAAATGTTTTGATGCATAGAGGGTATACAAACATTTCTGAATCTTTATGTGTAAAATAGCCTCAACTTTTCGAACTACCAATGTGGCCAAACTGAATAATGAGCCTTGGGTGGGGATGTGACAAAGGAGAGCTTCACAAATCCTCTAGAGAAATGAGAGAACCTGCTGGAAATACCACTAACTCAGCAGCACTCCATCAATCCGGGCTTTATGGGAGATCATATGAAGTTATCTGGTTAATACCATCCCAACAGTGAAGCATGGTGGTGGCAGCATCATGCTATGAGGTGCTTCTCAGCAGCAGTAGACTGGTCAGAAACTGAATATAGAAAGGTCCTTTTAAGACAGCTTTCTCCAGAGAGACTGAGACTGAGATGATTGTCCCTCTTTCAGCACCACAACGACCTGAAGCACGCAGGCACTGAACACCGGAGTTTTCAGAACTATTCTCTGACTGATGTTGCGTGGTCCAACCAAAGTCCAGACTTAAATCCCAAAGACCATCAGCGGAGAGACCAGAAATTGGACAATGACAGACATTTCCCATCCATATTGATGGAATTAAGGAAGTGCCAGTACTGAATTGAGAGTCTGAATACTATCAATGTCCACTCAGAGGCCTGTCAGTTGAAATACTCTCCATCTCACTGTTTGTCTCACGCACACACATTTTCAGTAGATTATCATTCCTCTGGCATATGGAGTGTTTGACCTTCCTCCAGTCAGCCCACACACTTTGAATTCATGAACATGATAGATGTAAACCACTCCATAGCAAGCAGCAACCAGCAGTGATGATTATTTTCAGATGGACCTCCAGAAAACTAATAAGAAGGAGTGACTTTAGCTAACAACACCGAGATAACTGATGGACACATTTTATTCACTTTGGATTTGATGAGAGAAGTTGAATGGGAGTCTATGGAGCCGGAGGCTTTTTGGAGCCGACCTCTATTGGCACTCGCTGGTATTGCAGCTTACGGCACCTAATTTTTCAGTCCCGGAAGTTACCAACACTTTAATATTCAGTCTGTGGTCCATACTGAAGCACTGAGAATAGTGATTCTTAGGACTTTTTTTCAGAAACCCCATAACTGAAAGAGAATCTTCAATTCAGGAAGTTCTCTCTTTCTTTTTTTCAGGGTTTGGATTGTTGTACTCACACATGGGACAAGTTATGAGTGACAGGAACCCAGCACCAGATTTTTTTGTGGTTTGTTTCTGTGTGGGTGACTGGGATGCAAACTGCTAAGGTAAAAAAGGCCCTATATAAGTCTGGACCATTTCCCATCCCCTCATCACTTAGATGGAGATAGTTGAGACCTGGACTACATGTATATTAGACCGTGATGTTGGTCTTGCAACGGTATCAGCCGGCCACCAGGGATGGATGAAGGCTGCAAGATGCCCAGGCAGCAGTGAACTCGCCCACATCTGGAGCCACGGGGGGAGCGATGGAGGGTAAAGGCCAAATACTACGTACGTAAGAAGTAAAAAAGGAATGAATAGTCAATTTGTCACATTGAACAGCCAAATCTGATTCAACTGACAGAAATCTGAGCCCCCTTGATTTTCAGCCATGTTTTATTACAAAAACAGTCAAGGCAGATGTGATCCTCTCACAGTGGAACATGGAGTTCATGTCAATGTAAACCAGAGGCAGTTAGACAGGTTAGACCATAGATCTGTGTGTGTGTGTGTGTGTGTGTGTGTGTGTGTGTGTGTGTGTGTGTGTGTGTGTGTGTGTGTGTGTGTGTGTGTGTGTGTGTGTGTGTGTGTGTGTGTGTGTGTGTGTGACAATATCTCACTGCATAGTAAATGTTAATGAGCTGTTCTCCTTTCATGTGGGAAACCCATTGTGTTGTTGAAAAGTGGTAGAAGGAGAAGAGCAGGGAGGCTAGAGACAGACAGAAGCTTTTGTTTCCCAGCTGGCTGCATCTTTCTTCAGACTGTGTGCAGATTAAGAGAAAAACATCAGGACACCTTGTTGTCTTTTTTGTTACATAACAGGTGTACTTTCTTTCCAGTTTTGTGTTTTTCTTGAACTCATTTCTTCAAGATGGCAGAACCTTGAAATACCTAAATATGAATATATACACATTGTGTAGTGTATGAATTCACACATGCAGGACAACACGAGTGAGTCGAAATCAGTTTCATTCAGTTTTGTTTGACAACCTTTAGAGATGAGTCACAGTAGTTGACAAAACTTCATCATTCCATGTCCTTGACATTTAGTCTGAACAGGACTGCTGCTATACATAACAATCGATCTAAGAACAAGGCCTCGTAGTAAGTAACAGTTGAGCCTTAATGTGTCTGAAAATCTGAATTCTTGAAGAAGCTGACATGTTCAGACTGCATGCAAATTGGATTTTTTTTTTTTGTCAAATTAGATCTTTAGTCCTGTCCTGTCCACACTGGTATTTGTAAGTGGGTGGATTGGATTTAGTGTGCAGACTGATCCAGACATCACCAACCTATTTGCATGGGTTGCTATGGTAACGACGTAGGTGCAGCTACGCTGATAACGCAGCTTTTCAACATGGAAGCTGCCGGCACGGACGTGGCAGCAGACAGTTTATTTCAGATTCTGCCTGTGCATTGTTGTTATTGTTGTCACCTACAGCAAAAATATCTACACTTTCTGATATCTCTGCTAGTGGTAGCATCGATTCTGCTCACTGTGTCTCTCTGAAAATGACGTTGTCACCGTGTGTCGCATCGCGAGTGACACAAGAAATCCGATCTGAGCCAGCAGAGTGTCCGGACTGAGACACATCTGAAGAAATCCAAATGGAATCACATTTCCAACCTCCTCCAAATGGGGCTTTGATCCAGATTTCATTTATTTTTTTTATTTTTTTAATTTTTGTTGAGACTTTAAAAAAATTCAATCTGGACATGACAAAAATCTGATTTTGTCTGCAAGTCTGAACATAGACATTGTGACTGACCCTGCTCCTCCCCCACCGTCACCAACATTACCTCTTCAGCAGACTTTACATGAGCAGCAGTGGCAGGACGGAGGACAAGATGATGTCTGCGACCACTAATTCTCAAACAAAAGAGGCTGTGAATTAAAGAGGAAACCACCTGCTCAACCCCGTTTAACCGTCTCAACAGCACCTGAAACTTCCGGCAGCCGTGCCCTCTCGCCCAGCCGGTAGCCCAGCAGCTCCGAGAGGATTTGTAAACTGGTGTGGCTGACCTGATGGAGCTGGAGATGGAAGGTGCTTCACGTTTTTTGGGACGTCTGGGAGGTTTACGTTGCCTCAGACAGCCTGCCTTCCAGCAGACACACAAGCTTTAAGAGGAGGTGGTAGGAGAGGAGACTTACAAGTAACATCATATACTCAGTAGGTTGTTTCCATTATGCTGGAAGGAAAACCACTTTTCCTTGTTTGACAGGATAACGTACTGTGTTCCAGGTTTCATAAGCGTTGTGCAGAAGGGAGGTTAACCTTGCAGAGAGACACAGTGCTACGTCTGCCAAAGAACACGGCGAGGCTGTCACTACATCAAAGTGCTCTCTTGCAATGACAAAACTCTACAGTGATGTAAGAAGGACCTCTGCACTGATACAGGGCGGTCGCTACAACTTCCTGCGGTTAACTTGGATACTCAGACTGTCTGAAGAATAATTATTCTTCTAATGACTTCACAGTCACTTTGTCCCGTTCACTGGGTTTCACTATAATTCTGGGTTGGATGCAGATTTGACTTAGTATCCCTCATACAATTACTGACAAAATGACTGAATCTCTCCCACACATGGAAAGCTTTTGAATACCGAGCTTTTGTCAATTTGGCTTTTTAGAATAATGCAGTGACAAGAGCTCCCTGTACCAGTCCCAGGCCCCATGTGCTATTAAATCGCAACCCGTTGCCAAGCCTGGCACACTGAGTGAAGGAGCCCTCTGGTTCTACTATGACTAAAATGGATGCAGCATTGTTGTGTTTCATTTCTGTCTTTCATCCACAGAGCCCAAGAAAAAAAAAATCCAGATGGAAATCTTAGAGGTTTAACCAAATTATGGCCTATAAAACACATCAGCTTAATAACTGTTAATTAGTAACACATTGTTAACACTGCCAAGTTCTGCACAACTATTTGCAGATTGAAAACCATTTGTGACTCTGCAGTAGCTGTCTCCTGTACAGGCTGAGTAGAGAGGACATTTTACATTTCAGTGTAGAATCAAACCAAGAATCTACGCCACCATGGAAACTTTTCCACTGTTTTGGCTTCGGAGGATTGCAGGAAAGAAGAGCCACCCAAAATATGAATATCAACATCCTTGGTCAGTTGATTTATCTTTCCTGTATTAGAATGAGATTATGTTTAGAGCAGTGATGGTTTCTTTGACCCACGTTGTCTTGCCTGAGGCCAGTCCTTGTTTTTGAGGGATCACTGATGAATCCCTCATGAAATAGGGGA
This sequence comes from Embiotoca jacksoni, assembly GCF_022577435.1. Lineage (NCBI taxonomy): Eukaryota > Metazoa > Chordata > Actinopteri > Embiotocidae > Embiotoca > Embiotoca jacksoni. The sequence continues at coordinate 1,847,346 of NW_027185396.1, forward strand.
TATAGAAGCTTGCTGACACTGGGCCTATACAAGGCTAGTTACGAAACGACTTCTGCATTGATCTGAGTGAGACGGACATAGTATCATCAGGTGTCCACTGTTAGCCGTAACCTGACTGCACCACAGGCCTGTCAATCAAACAGACACGCCCCCAAAAACACGTCATTTTGAGGCCTATTTTCTAATTAATGAGGGATTATTTTCAGACGGACCTCTAGAACATTAATAAGAAGGAATAACTTCAGCTAGCAAAACTAAAATAACTTGTGGAAAAAAATGACTGACTTCAAATTTAATGAGAGGATTTGAATGGGAGTCTATGGAGCCAGCGGTTTTTTGGAGCTGACCTCTAGTGGAACTCGGTGGTATTGCAGCTTTAGGCACTTTTGCGTCATTCTCATTTTTCAGACCCAAATGCTGCGTCCACTTTTAAATACAGTAAATATAATTAACATTAGCCTTTTCAAAATGAGCCAAGCCTGTACATGCAATCGCAGCACAATGCATTCTGGTTAGATTTCATGACAGGTTTTTAACTCGACAGCACTGTTTAGATAATTGGCTGTAGACATTTCACATGTTGCAGTAGGAGGATTAACATGTATTAATGATTGCAATCCATTTAGGTTTCACTTAAAAATAATACTTAAATGGAACCGACCCATTAATTCAATTCAATTCGATTTATTTTCTATCGCGCCAAATCACAACACAGGTTATTGCATGGCACTTAACGCATTAAAGTCCTTACAGCAGAACTTAACAATATAGAGACTATTTGGTCTATTTACACATTCCCTGCTATGACAAAGAGTAATTGATGATGGTAAAAAAATATAATTTATGGAGGGAAAAAAAACATGTTTTATGGCTAATATGGCACAATTCACAGGAGTAATAAGGACAAATTTCATTATCTGGAGGAGACACCTTCCTGTTTGCTCAGAGAGCATCAACTGGGAATTTGCTCAAGTAATCTGTTCAGAGACATGGATTCCATTAAGTCAATTTCTGCTCTCTATTGAAACTGCATGAATAAGAGGCTGTTTTAAGGTCAGACAGGTCACGCTGTTTAATGAAACCTGCTGACGTTCATCAGGCTCTGTGTGTGACGTGTGTTTGGTTTCAGTTTGGGACGTGGTGACAGATGATGGAGGACTAGACTAATAGCTTTGGATGGAAAACGCATCATGTTATGTTTATTTTCAGAGACAAAAAAAAATTAAACAGACGTGTGCCGTTTCTCAGGAGTAAAGTTCTGCCTGTTTACACTGCAATCATCTGTAATATGATTGACTGTTTATACCTCACACACCTCCCAGATCCACTCTTCCTCCACGTCTCAGCCTCAGAGTACTGTTTCCCACGATTTTACATACTACTCATACACCAATATACATTCCAGTCCGTCTCCAAAAGATATACATCCTTTAGCAAACTTAAGTATATAAATTGGCAGCGTGCCTAAATAAGTGAAACCATTAAACACTACAATTTTAAATATTTCAATAGAACAAAAAAGCTGCACAAATAAATGGGAAATGTTAGATATGCAATCTCTTCTGTCCACATCTTTGTTGGTAAAGGATTTCATAACAGATCATCAAATTGTTTTGTTTTGTAAATTAACTCCTCCCCGTCATATTAATTGTCACATTCCTCACTGCAGGATAGAGGTGTAGCCATCTTCCACTCAAACTTATCGATCAACTCAAGACCTAAACTTCTCTCATATCCAGATTGGGAAACACAAAATGAAGCTAGTTCTACTCAAACACAGTATTACGGCAACGCGTGAAATAGACACGCTGGTCCACTTCAGCAAAACACAAGATAGCTATGCTTTGCGCCGTCTATGCGTGACAGCTACACATTTTCCTCTAGTGGACGAAAATGAAACCTACTGCATCCTGTGATTTACAGGAAATTAAACTTTAAGCCAAAACACGTGGTTGGGGTTAGGAAAAATAAAAAACAACTCAAGAAAAAAGTTGTCACCTCCTGGATTCTGTAACTATTGCCACCAAGCCATCCTTTCAGTCTCCTAATACCACCAAAAAATGTCCTTGTACTTGGTCTCAAAACCTCTGTTGGGGGACCTTGGTCACATGATCTCACGTCACATGACATGTATGTGCGTGTAAGTTTCACGCTTTCAAAACATGTAACCTTTTTGCTTAAACAGCCCAAAAGGTATCTGGCATGTCTATTTCACACTTTGCCGTGATACTGGGTTGTTCTATTTGTTGTTCTTTATTGCCCACCTTCCTCTTACTCACAGTTAATTAACCCACTCTGTTACAATCACACTGTCTGTCTTGCTCTGACATATGGCATAGAAACTAAACACCTAATTGTATTTCCTCAACTTCCTCTTTTGTCTGACCATTTTTTAATAACATTTGAATTTACATTAATGGCTACACAGTTGTTGGGGATGCTCTTTAAAGAAAATACGAATTTCAGCTAGCCAGGACAGATAGCCTCACAATGTGTAAAATGACAGAAATGCATATTATTCGTTATTAATAGAGAAAAACAAGAACAACCCCGGGTTTATTTTCAGCACTGTAGCCGAGCTGAGAAAGTCACAGCTCTGAAACTTTATTTGTTTAGCTCTCAGGCGTAAAGACTTCATGAGCTCCTTTACAAATACAATTCTAACTGTTAGGGAAATAATTAATCACATCCTTCTCACAGCTCTCCAAGATGTTTCACCGAGTAAAGTAGCTTTATTTTTAGACCACATCTCTTATACAAAGCTCTCTAACAATTGTTTCATCTAAACCATCAACCATCTTCACAGGACTAAATGATTACAGACCCGTCGCCCTGACGTCTGTAATCATGAAGTCCTTTGAAAGACTGTCCACCTGAAGGACACTACAGGCCCCCTGCTGGGCCCCCTGCTGGGCCCCCTGCTGGGCCCCCTGCTGAACCCCCTCCTGGACTCCCTGCAGTTTGCCTACCAGGCAAACAGGTCGGTGGATGATGCAATCAACATGGGACTGCACTACATCCTGCAACACCTCGACTCCCTCGGGATATATGCAAGGATCCTGTTTGTGGACTTCAGCTCGGCGTTCAGCACCATCATCCCGGACATCCTCCACACCAAACTCACCCAGCTCACCGTGCCATCTTCCGACTGTCAGTGGATCACAAACGTCCTGACTAAAAGGACGCAGGAGGTGAGGCTGGGAAACTTCACATCCAGCACCTGGACCATCATCCCTGGTTCCAGCTCCTCCCCTCTAGGAGGCGCTACAGATCACTGTGCACCAAAACCACCAGGAACAAGAGCAGTTTTTATCTGCAGGCCGTCACTCTGCTGAACACTTAATATCTTCAATATGACTGGACCTTTTTGCACTATACCCAACTCCATCAGCACCGATTGCACCATTGCTTTATGTGCATATATGAATATATTTCTTTCTTTCTTCGCTGTATATACATCTATTTATGTTCTATATGTCTATTTATGTCTGTCTGGTTTTTTTTGCACACTGAGAGAACAAGTTACAACCAGAGTCAAATTCCTTGTATGTGTTAACATAAATGGCCAATAAAGCTGGTTCTGATTCTGATTGTGATCTTCAGACCCAATCTCAACAAGACTGCTTGAGGATGTTTTTACTCTTCCATATTAGAGCAGATCAATCAATCCTTATTAACAGGTTTACAACCTATGCAGGCTTGTTAGGTTACTTCAATTGTTGCGTGAAATCCACTCAGATAAATGAGTGAGAGTTTTGAGCTCTGCTCCGCATCATGTTAGTTCAGTCAGACATCATGTTCCACTGATGCTTGTTCTGAGGGCTCCTGTCAATGAGCATGTTTATTATCATTTACACATTTCATATAAAGCTGTCAGTCAGAAAACTCAAGACGAACCAGGGTCACTTTTAAAGATATCTCTCGGGACAAATCCACCATCACTTCTGTTTAGGGAATATAAAATTGAACATGTCACGTGTTTCCAACAAAATAAAGAGGTTAGAACCCAACAACTTTGTGTACAGTATGTGTATCTGACAATGTAAAAACTCTGCTCATGAAAACATTTCACATGCTATTTATACTGCACATAATTGATGTCTGAACAATATCCATAACTGTCTCCTGTAAGTCTGTTTAAAGTTGGGCTTCAAAAAGTTACATCTAAATCTTGCAAGTAAACAACACGATCTTGCTAATTTTTCTTCCACCTATTATTGTTGTAAAAAGTCCATTGTTATGGTGATGCAATGTTTCTACAACAAACCGGTGGAGCTGATTCACTCGGTGGTTCCCATAGACTGTTTATAAAAGTGTTCGTAGCCTCCAGGTCTGAAAAATGGTTCCGATGCAGAAGTGTCTTCAGCTGCAATACCAGCGAGTGCCACTAGAGGTCGGCTCCAAAAAGCCTCCGGCTCCATAGACTCCCATTCAACTTCTCTCATCAAATCCAAAGTGAATAAAATGTGTCCATCAGTTATCTCGGTGTTGTTAGCTAAAGTCACTCCTTCTTATTAGTTTTCTGGAGGTCCATCTGAAAATAATCCCTCATTCATTAGAAAAGAAGATTCAAGAAGACCTGTTTTTGGGGGCGTGTCTGTTTGATTGACAGGCCTGTGGTGCAGTCAGGTTACAACTATCGGTGGGCGGGACGTAGTATCGTCAGGTTTCCAATCAGATCGGTCAGATCCACCGCTGGCTCCTCCCCCAGCTCGTCCAAATATGGTCACTTCCTGCTCCAAACCGCTCCGAACTAACAAAGATGGTGACGGACAGAATCTGAACTGGAGGATTCATAACGTTCACAAACCAATGATGATATCACTGATGTTTGCCGCTTGGTGGTTCCCTGGTTCTTAACTTGTCAACAGTTGCTGCCACATCACATTACAGCTTCCAGGAATACATACATAGAAAAAAAAGGTTACTTTATGTCTCCTGTTTAATTAAAATAACACAAGTGAGTTTGTGTTTGTAAATTAACAAGCAATTCTCACATGAACTGGGAGATACCAGAGAAGATCGGTGGTTCATCACAGCAGCAGGGTTGGCTCCAATAGTGTTTAGTGTTTAAAAAAAAAAAAAATGAAAAAATGGAAAACACACTATCAGTGTGTCATTATCAGGAAACCTTAGTTGGTTCATGTTCTTGTGGAACAACATACTAAATTAGGAAAAAGACATGATGATGAGAATCATTGGCGAAGATGTCATCCCCTCTTTTAACATCCAGAGTCAGCCATTCATCAGAATACACAGCACATCTGTTTGGATGTGACGCCTCATCAGTGTGAATAATTATCGGGCCTGTAATTCATTCTCTTTAAACTCGTCTACCCGTGCGTCACAGCATTAAAACCTCCGTAATCACCCTGCCTACTGTAAGCGCCTTCATTTGCATTTTTGCATGGTTAAATGTCATGATGTACATGAACAGCCTTAAAGCGCTTTCATGAGGCTCATGTAGGTTTTGAGCTGTGTATGGTGTGATATGTGAGCCAACATTTTGGGACATAAATAGTTGTTTTTTTCGTTGAATTGGATGAGGAGAATGGTGCTTCTCATATCTGTATGATAAATGTGAAGCTAACTTAGCAACTCATAAGGAGTGGAAAAGGTGGGAACTGCTATCTGAGGGTAGCAAAAGCCATCTGCTGGCACCGCTAACACTCACTAATTAACATGTTACATCAATACAGGAACTGAACGGGTGTTAAATGACAGTATTTCTTGGTCTAAACCAGCTGTCAGGCTACATATTCAGTGTGCAGACAGGATTGTGGTCTCGGTCGTCTCCTCTAACTGTTAGCAAGAAAGCAAAATGGGATTATTCTTGTAAACACCACTGCTCGATACTGTACCATCTCCATAGTAGCAGTTCAACATCCCATAATTCTATAGGCATATAGATGTCATCTAAAAGCAAATTTTGCATTTTTGTTTGTGTTTCTTTATTTTAACTTTGAACTGAACCTTGAACCTGGATTGCTTTGCATGCCAGGCTTCAGTACATAGATTCCTCTTGTCTTTCACACCCACAGAAGTCACTCAAATGCAAAGAATATTTTGTACAATTTTTCTCTACACTGCATGGACCTGACCCTAAACAACCCCCTGCTGAGACCAGATGCAAACAGTGTTACGTATGTGGTTGCACACCTCCAGTAAACCTCTCTCTCTCTTACAGGTGCTCTCCTTCCCACTTACCTGTTCAGGTAGAACACCTGCAGTCTATTTCCCTGTAATGTAGCAGGGTTTAAAAGGGAGGAGCAGACAGAGCTGGCTGTCTCTGCCCACTTCTCATATCCAGGCAGCAGGCAGCATTTGTTAAGGGGGATTGCTTTAGCTCCCCTCTTTCTTTTTGTTTTCCTCAAGTGATCACTGTTATTTTGTTATTTTTAATTTGGGCTGGAGGTCACTGGTAGTCCTGTCTTTTTCTTGTTGGTTTGGTTTAGTTTATCTGTTTAGGTAGGTTAGAGGAATGAGCAGCGGCCCGTTGTGTGGTTGGCCCAGTGACTTTTCCTCCTTTTGTTCTGTTTAGCCGGGATCTCCAACCCTCTTTAGTTGTTTTCATTTTGTATTATTAATTTAGGGGAAAAATAAAGCTGTTGGTTTGCACCCTTAAATCATTTGTAATGGCGTCCATTATATGTTTCGGTCCCGATTAGATCCTTTATATGTCAATTTATTTTCTTTTTTTCTTTTAATTGTTGGCAGAGGTACAACCACATGTAAATTATACCCTTCAATGTCAAAACTATTACAATAGAGACTAAAATAAAGCAGGAACACAACCATTAAAGATAATAAGGCCATCAAAGAAACATTTGCAAAGCAATCATCATGTTATTCCCAAGGAGTACGTGAGAAACACTTGGGATGTGTTTACTGTTTGCAATGCACCACGTTTAATGCATAAAACCACTTAAGACCTAAAAGGCTGCAACCCAGAATGAGAAAGCATCTAGTACCCACCATTCAGCCCCCACCTACAGGAGTTGAAGCCGCATTCAATGTAGATTTCCTTTTCTTAATTCTGATGTCATACGTTGTCTGTGTAACGCGCTGACTGGGTTTGACTCTTTTTGGGTTGAAGCTTCCAGTCCGTCGAGCGTCTCATCAGGAGAGCAGCAGCATGGATTACTAAATTCTGAAGGCCCATTGGACACAGCAGCTCGTGACCTTTTAAAATTGTATCTCCACTTCACCTCGCTGGGCTCCTTCTGGATCAGCTGTCTGCGGCCGCCGCCACCCCATCACTTCACCCACCAATCACAGGGCTCTGGGAGGTCAAAACGGTGCATTCAAGTGGTTCTAAAAAGTTCTACCTGAGGTTCTAGACGCTTGTGACGACACAATACAAACGATTAAACAGCGTGATATAATAGAAGTAGTAACATTGTATAAATTAACAATACATTTCTTTATTTCAACGTGGATTAACTAGTGAGAATGAACCTTTATCACCTCTTTCTTTTAGTGCATTTATAGCCAACAAGTACAATTTTCACACTGTTTTTTATGACTCATTTTAAGTGGAGCAGAAAAATGTAAAAGTCAGCTGGACACAGATTTTCTAACCGGTCATGGAAATGACATTAGCTTCTTTAGCTAGCTACAGCTGGCTAGGGAGGAGAGCCTGCTTTTTTTGGTTCTTCTTTTTTTTAACACAGACTCTCCAAAATCAAATTATTATTATTATGAAAACACAGGAGTCCATAATGGAGATAAGTTTGTTCTAGCCGATTTTATTCATTTCCAATTCAAAATCTTCAGATTTCACTTTCTGTTAGCAGATTACAGCACTTTAGACTCTGTGATTGGTTGTTTCCTCCTGAAATATACCTTAAGTTATTAAGTACTCAAGCTTGTCGTGTATATTTTCTCGCACAGACATTCATCTTTTGTAGTGATGATTTAACAAGAAGAGCTTCATGCCAATCCAAGACGAAGAGATCCAACTGTGAATGTTCTTTGGGAATATGGATGGGTTTTATAATGTATTGTCAGAAATGACACATAAAGATTGGTGGAATTAAAAAAAAGTTGTTTTTTTTTTAATACTAAAATACTTCTGTGTAGATTAAAATACATTTACAAAACATCCTTCACATTTTGTTATGGTTTTGTGTGATGTTTTTCTCAGTTTGAATCATCTTTTAGTTTGGAAGTTGCTTTTGATATGTTTTAAGCTTGTTTTTTGTTTTGTTTCCTGTTTTATTTTGAAGGTCTCCCTATGTTCATCTCTGGTCCTCTGTGTGTCTCCCCCTGCTGTGTTACCTGCCTGCCTCACCAACCTCACCTGCTCTCTGGTTCCTAATCAGCTTCAGCTGCTCTCACTTTCCAATCACGTCTGTCAGTATAAATTCTTTTGTTTGTTGTGTTCAGTCAGTGTCTGTCCTGCGTCCCACGTTCCCTTTGTGGTCCCCGGTTACCTGCCCCACATTCCTCCCTGTTTCCTTTTATGGCTTTGAGTTAGTTTTTTTACCTGAGTTCATTTGATTCTGCATCTGTTGGTTTGGTTTTCTTTGTTTTATTTGTTGAGCCTTTTAGCCGTGTTTGATCAGCCATGGCTTGGTTCGCTTGTTGTTGTTTGGTTTTGTTACGGCCTCTTCTTTTGTTGATTTAATAAATCTTTTATTATATTTTGAGCTTTGTACCTTGCATTCGGGTCCAACCTTCTCCTGTAACGTAACAGATTTGCATTCAAAATGATTTTTTTTTAAATGATAGACAGACGGTGAACCTGCAGTGAAATGATGCATAAATCTAGAACAGGGATGAACTGTTCAAATTGACCCTTAATCTAACAAAAATTTATAAAAATCATAAAACATGGAAGTAGCATCCTTGACGTTTCCTTAAAGCTCAGTTTCTGGTGTCTCTGGACGACACCATGTTGACACTACCTGACTCAGCTTTACTCCTGGCTAATCCAAAAACGAGAAAAGAGGTGGTGCGTGGGATGAACTGAGATGGGCTGAATGAAGTCTGGTTGTTAAAACCTGCAGGTAGGCAGCCAACTTTCACTGCACCCAGCTGTCACTCAAAGCAGCCCCGTCTTTAAATATGCATACTTGTAAGCCTTGATACAATTAACCAGGTGAGTTATATCGAAAATGGGAGTCTGAGGGGATCGACTCGCTTTTCAAACCAGACTCAAGTGGTCATTCGAAGAAGTGCAGATTTTGGCTTCTTTTTTCAGGCCCTCAGGCTGCTGGATAAAAACTGGCTCATGCTCTTTGGTGCTCAGAGACATCCCAAAGCTACAAATTCACTTAAAAATGTACATTTTCACTCAAAGTCACGACAGAGAAGTCCTCCTCTAATAACCCTGCAGCATTGCACTCCGCATTCTTAAGATTTGAGCAGAACACATAATAATCTAAATCTAATATGATTTTTAGCAACAGGGAGGCAGAAGGGCCAACTTGTATATTCCACAAACACACACGTGATCGAAGGCGTTACCTTTCGCCTTTAGTGGATCAACAAATACAAGTGTTATTATTTCTTTTGATTCCTCAGCTGCATCCGGTGAAATTTCTTAAAATGGTGGCAGTGGAGGATTCTCTGAGAGGACATTATGAGGCTCATCAAGACTTATAGAGATATCACAGGCGAGGTTGAAGGGAAGTGCAGGAAAAAAGGGAAAGTAATGACAACTCAGATGCTTTAAGAGGAAAAGTTCAAAGGAACAGAATGTTACTTTCCGCACAATTAACATGAATGGAGAGTGGAAGGTGATTGTTAAGCTCAGCAGGGGGAGAAAGGGAAATGGCTGTAGAGAGTGCCGGAGATGCAGCAGGGGTCGTTCTGACCTAACGGGCCGATGATCATTAGCAAAATATTATATTTTCCTAACACATCACGATGAAGTTCACCTAATGGAGTTTTGTTTCTTGGCCCTTCCAGACACTTAGAATTACAGCTATTGTGAAAGCATCGAGGGATAAAGAGCCGTGATCAATGGATTTCTCATTTCTGCACAGCAGTGAAATAAAACACCAGGAAATTATCACAAATCCTCATAAAACTAATGAACGTAACCAAAACGGCTGAAGTAAATGGGAGAAAAAGAAAAACATCATCTGCAGATTTTCTTTAAAACACATGTTCACCTCAGTGATGATAATAATAAATATTATGTTTTATGTTTCCATTTTGTGTTTTTTTTTATTTTATTTTTTTTATACCAGTACAAGGCTGGTCCAAGTGCAGATCCAGGCCATTTGGAATTACGGTAAGAGCTTTTCTTTACGCTGAATTGCTATTTTGATGGTTCAACATGAATCCAGTTGTGCCAAGATGGTTTAGAACAACACAACAAGGGGTGTGTTAGTAAAGATTTGGCAGATTTGGTGTGCTTTATGAGGTGAACGTGCACTTGTGCCCCTGCCAGCCAACGGAGAGTGATTTTCATGGCTTCAATGGGCAAAAGCACACATGAACAGACCTATCTAAAATCCCAAAACAAATGTTTTGGTAACACAACCTCTTTTCACTTGGACATTTAATGGTGTCTATAAGAAATCCGTTTTTGTTTGGCCCTAATCATATATTATTGAACTGCTTGCTCAACCTGGTTTCAAGGGAAAGCGTGAAATAGACACGCCCTTCCACTGACAGCAAAAAGTGAGGTGTGAAAGTTGCACGTTTTCCTGCAGTGGACAAAAATTAAACAAACTGCATGCTTTGAACCATGTGATTTACAGGAAAATGAAACTTTTTGCAAAAACACGTGGTTGGGGTTAGGCAAAAATATTTACATTTGACATTTACATGCTTGAGTTTCACGCTTACAAAACGTGTAACTTTCACAGATTGCACAGATTTCTGCTTTCAAATATAATCTCCTTCTCCAACGAAGGTGGTCACAGTGCTGACATCAACGGGCACCTTGTGTGTGTCTCTCTGGCACCAACAGCTTTGACACAACATCAGTATCTGAGATCCTGACAATGAGAACAGGATGATATTTCAAAAAATGTCATTGTGAATGACGCTAACTCAGGATTACGAGTTACTAAATCAAACGTGTGACACAGTCTCATTATTCTAACTATGTATAATTTTCTTTTCATTTTCTTTTTCTCTTGATGGAAACAGACACATATATGTTAATGAGGCAGTCTTTGCAACCTGACAGCTCATGCATCACTCTGATGGTCATCCGGCAGACATACAGTGTTCATGTTTGTTTCACTTGACTGAATTAGAGACATTAACAGGGAGCGGGACATGTATCCATGGGGTAAAATGGCACATCAACATCATGGACCAGTGATGATGGTAAAACTGTACATCCACTTCCATCCACATTTCACCACATTTCTATTGTCATTTCTATACACACAAAATAAATGAGCAAATCTTCATTCAGGATCTTTACTGCTTCATGGTCCATTGACAGAGTCAAACCCATGAAATTGAAGGACAGTTTACATTCTCCTGGTGTAACAGTTATCACAGCGCTTACTATCCAGCACCACAGTGTTAATATAAATGCCTGAGAAGCTTCTCGGGACTTCCAACCAAGTGTCTTTGTCCTTTTTAAGAACGAAATAAGGAATGGAGATCTCTCGAGCTCAAGAAGGGAGGAACCAGGGGAGACAAACTGCCCATCTGCTCATTAAACATTAAACAAAGCTGACAGCCTGGTGGTCCCAGTGTTTAATGGGTTCTTGTTCTTCTACCTGCCGGTTTCCCCTGACTCCTGAAGTGAGAGAGGGTCAGAAACATCAAGCTGACCTCTTCTACGCCTGCAAACAGATTTACATGAACCATCTTTTGCACTGGCCTTTGTACTTACTTACGTTGTTACCATCTTTATTTCTACAAGACCACTTTCACCTTTAATTCTTCTGATTCTACTTTTTTCTCTGATTCACTAATATAAACGGCGTGTCGTATAAATGTTCCATGTTAGTTGAACTGTTTACTATTGAAGCCATAATTTCATGTATTATTGTGAAGGACAGTCATGGTTTAAATATGATGTAATTTTATGTTTGTTAAGTTCATTGTTCGATGAATTATAAGTCTCATGTTTACATCTCGCGTGAACGTGCTGCTGAGATCAGAGATCGCGCTTTTCCTCATCACAAGAACTCCCCTTGAGGAGACCTCTCTCAGGAGGCGCTGCTATATTATGTCCAAAGTCAAATAAGTGACCTCTGAAGTTACAGCAGATGGTCAAAGAGACTTTCAGAACTGAAGGACAGCCAATGAGATATTTTGTTTACACGTAGCGTGCCTTTACTTTGTGCTAGCACTTAGCGCCATTTTATTCCACTGTTATTACCTTCACACATTAGTTGTTAATGTTTTGCTGTATTGTGTTCTGTCATAGATGTAGTTCTCACACCTCGAAGACATGCAACGGCTTGCCAGACATACTAAACGTGCTTCAGACGTGAATGCATTATTATGAATCGTGCCAGAGCAATAAACGGCCATTTGAATGAACCAACCCACGTCTGTGTTGTCGTGGAGAGAACTACATAAACAATAGCATGTGAAAAAATGAATATGAAAACTATGGATGAGAGTAACATTGTTCTCATGAAGTATTTGGGATTTTTGAATAATGTGTGATGAGGCTGACAAAACAGAGCTTCCGCAATATCAGACAGATCCAAGTACCAGAGGGAAGACGATGAGCTTTTGTCATCCTCAGAAGTTCTGCCAGAGAACAAAGACAGCACACGTGTGCTTCAGGATGCAAATGCAGCAGAGTACCAGACATACACTGAGCAAGTGAAGATTCAAACTGAGGGAAAACTTCAAAGATTGGGAAAACTTCAAAGATTGGCAAAACTTCAAAGTGAGAAAGATAGGGCTTTCTGTCACGCAGCAGAAGTCCATGCAAAATTGTGCCATGGGGGTGCATAATGTCGACACTGTAGCCTCTAGTTGTCTGAGCTACTATAGGAGCCAAATCAAACACCCACGTGTGTCGTTGCAGTTGCAGGCTGATTGGTTCAGAAATACAGTGCTGTCTTGCTCAATGTTGCTCTGGAAGCTTCAATCTCACGGTTATGTGGCAGATACTGTAATATGTCACACTGATGGTGTGTTCCGTGAGCACAACTCAATCTTTCCTTTAAGGACTGACTTCTCCTGACACTGTTGTGGAAGGCAACACAGGATATTGGTCCTTGAACACAAAACAAATGTAATGTTACTGCAATACAAAAAAATCCCAAACAACATGCTCTGAAAATATGTCATCACAACACTTCAGGCTTTGAGTGAATCAGTGATGTTTCATCGAGCACCATTATCAGGCCAAAATGTTCTCTGTCCTGTGTTTTGGTTAATGACTAAATACCTTCCCAGCAGCCTGAGCTGTGCTTTGTAACGAGGGATAATTAGCAAATATTATCATGCAAAATAGCTGAACTAAGATTAACATGGTGATGCACCAATTCAAAGATATTAAGGATTGTAATTTAGTGATGAGATGTTGATTTGATAGCAGGTAGGTAAAGCTTGTCTTCAATAGTGTCTGAAACAAAAGGTAGATGCTAATTTGGATAAATATTTTATATGTTCGCTATTTTCTATTAAGTTGCTTAGGAAGATGAATAAAGTAATCTGTTCACTCAATTTCTGTTCACTGTCTCCATTGGCTGGGAATTGGGCGGAGTCATAGTGGGGCGGGGTCATTCGTTGGGCGGGGTCATGAGTGGGGTGGAATCATTAGTTGGGCGGGGTCATGAGTGGGGTGGGGTCATGAGTTGGGTGGGGTCAGGCACTGCCAAGATTTTTGGAGCTACCAACACTGATCTTCATAACCAGTCATCAAACCAAAGGGTGATGTCCCAGAGGCTCAGTCAGTTGTTGTCTATGAAGTATGTATAAGTCATGGTTACAGTTCACTGCAACAGAGCCCTCTAGTGTCCATAGTAAGTTTTGCAGAATCAATAAAGGAAGTGAGGTGACGCAGTTATAGAGCTACATAGTCAACATAGGGAGAAGGGGGGGTGGATGGATGGCCCATTAAAACATTGCACGTTCCCAATTTCATTGTTTCAACATTTCTTTGAACCATTATCCATCCCATAACCATTACCTGTATATTATCGTATTTATGACAACAAAGGTCCTCCATTTTACTCATGCACGGATCTCCTCCGAAACCTATAACCACGTTGTTTTTGTGTCTAAACCTAACTAAACAGTGGAAAAATATCTGTGCTCTTATGTGTAATATCAAAGTGTTGAGTTGTTGGGTATGTTTGGATATTTAGGTGTGGATATTTTAGTTTTGCCAAGAATGTATTTTATAGTTCTCACGAGTGAACTTGTTTTAAACCACCTGTCATCTTCACACAGTTCATATTGCATTCAGGCCTTTTGTTTTTCAGAGGCAGCCGAGCAGCAGACACATCTGCCGAACTACATTTCCTTAACTCACAGCCTGACAGATGCACATCACATCGAATATGAACGATGTCCTTTGTTTTGTGCCTTGAAGAAGATGTTCTGTAACCGCAGGGCAACAAATCACAACCCCATACAGACCTCAAAAGACAAACTAAGAGTCAAAATGTACTGAATTGACTATTGTGTTTGAGCTTTAGACAAGTTTTAGTTTCCCTCTAAGACTGAAGAGGATTAAATGCCTTAGTGAAAAGATGCAGATATCTTCCTCTATCCTTTTGTTGGTATGCTGTAGTCTGTATGTTTGAATGCTATAATCACTTTTGGCTTTTATTTGTATTCCTGTTGCATTGTTTATTCTTAGTGGAATGCAAATTTCTGTTGTATTTAGAGATTTAAAGAAAACATTTGCATGTTCTTGATGTCAAAGTAAATATGAAATGGTTCCCTTTATACCTCATGACAATAGTGAAGGATTGTTTCTATCTACCGAGATGTGACTCAGATAAAATGATTCAATATTATAATAACCAATTCTGTTCTTTTACGTGTTACCAAAGCGTGTCATTCTGTTTTCAAACAAGCCACTCTTGATCTTACATCGACTGCATAAATTTGCTTTACCCAAAACACAATGTTGACAATAGAGTTAATAATGCTTCAGTGAATGGATGATCCTGACAGACCACAGGTCCGAGCTTCGTTTGTCTCAACACAATGCAACGAATACAAATTTTGAGATGGACCATTTCTTGTATATCAACCAAAACAACTCCTCACAGTGCTATACATTCACAGACAGACATGTAAGTCATGTAGAGCACAGTGACATCATCTAGTGAGGCACTGTTTTGGCAAACCCGTTATGCGGGGCAGGGGGGGGGGGGGGGACTTCAGACTGTAAAGATTGGTGGAGTGAGATGTGAAGTCACCCATTGGTTTGCAATTGGTTTAAAGGCTTATGGTCAACGCCATCTTGTCTGCTTGGAGCTGGAACCAATAAATATATATGCAGTACCAGTCAAAAGTTTGGACACACCTTCTCATTCAATGGTTCTTCTTTATTTTTATTTTTTTCTACATTGTAGATTAATATTGAAGACATTCAAACTATGAAGGAACACATGGCATTTTGTGGTAAACAAAATAATGCTCAACAAACCAGAATATGTTTTATATTTTAGATTCTTCAAAGTAGCCACCTTTTGCTTTGATGACAGCTTTGAACACTCTTGGGATTCTTTCAATCAGCTCCATGAGGTGTTCACCTGGAATGGTTTTCCAACAGTCCTGAAGGAGTTCCCAGAGGTGCTGAGCTCTCGTTGGCTGCTTTGCCTTCACTCTGCGGTCCAACTCATCCCAGACCGTCTCATTGGGTTTAGGTCGGTGATGGTGGAGGCCAGGTCATCTGACGCAGCACTCATCACTCTCCTTCTTGGTCAAACAGCCCTTCCACAGCCTGGAGGTGTGTTTGGGGTCGTTGTCCTGTTGAAACACAAATGCTGGTCCCACTAAGCTGAAACCAGATGGCATGTCGCTGCAGAATGCTGTGGGAGCCATGCTGGTTAAGTATGACTTGAATTCTGAATAAATCACCAATAGTGTCACCAGCAAAGCCCCCCCACACCATCACACCTCCTCCTCCATGCTTCATGGTGGGAACCACACATGTAGAAACCATCCGCTCACTTTTTCTGTGTTTTACAAAGACACGGCGGGTAGAACCAAAAATCTCAGATTTGGACTCATCAGACCAAAGTCCAGAGTTCCACTTGTTTGTACACATTCCTTGTGTTTCTTGGCCCAATCAAGTCTCTTCTTCTTCTTGTTCTTCCTCAGTAGCGGCTTCTTTGCAGCAATTGGACCATGAAGGCCTGATTCATGCAGTCTCCTCTGAACAGTTGATGTTGAGATGTGTCTGCTACTTGAACTCTGCGAAGCATTTATGTGGGCCCTAATCTGAGGTGCTGTTAATTTGTGGTTTCTGAGGCTGGTAACTCTAATGAATTTATCCTCAGCAGCAGAGGTAACTCTTGGTCTTCCTGTCCTGGGGCGGTCCTCATGAGAGCCAGTTTCATCAGAGCCTTTGATGGTTTTCGCGACTGCACTTGAGGATACATTCAAAGTTCTCTAAATGTTCCGGATTGACTGACCTTCCTGTCTTAAAGTAATGATGGACTGTCGTTTCTCTTTACTTAGTTGAGTGGTTCTTACCATAACATGGATTACAACTGTAGTCCAATAGGCCGATTCACTGTATAGAACTGTGCACCAACCCTGCCTCTGCACAACACAACTGATGCTCTCAAACACATTAAGAAGGCAAGAAATTCCACAAATTACCTCTTGACAAGGCTCACCTGTTAACTGAAAACCACTCCAGGTGAACACCTCATGGAGCAGATTGAAAGAATCCCAAGAGTGTGCAAAGCTGTCATCAAAAGAAAAAGGTGGCTACTTTGAAGAATCTAAAATATAAAACATATTCTGGTTTGTTTAACACTTTTTTTGTTTACCACATTATTCCATGTGTTCCTTCATAGTTTTGATGTCTTCAATATTAATCTACAATGTAGAAAAAAAAAAAATACAAATAAAGAAAAAACATTGAATGAGAAGCACAGTTCTTTGATGTATACTGACCTCAGACCAGGTCCTTGTCCTGGTGACGCAAAAATTATGACGATCAGCAGGGGTCTGAAATCTTAACCCTTTCTGTGCTGGGGTTCCCTGTACTCAGACCACGTTGTGTATGTTACTAAAACACAACCTGACACCAGTTTTCAAAGGCTGCTGAGTGTAGTTTATTCAACACTGGACCATTAACTGCTCATCACGCCATAAAACATACATTTACAACCACTGTTACAGTAAGGTGTATTCTTATTGATTTTTTACAACATAAGTATTTGTTAATTGCAATAATTTCTGGGGTGGAAGTACAATATAAGAACGAGGTTGAACCAGCTCAAACTTTAACTTGATTTTTTTCCAAAGGTGACGGCACTCTCCGAGACTTGTCCTGCATCAGTGGCCTGTTGTCCTGCTGAGCTCTTCAGTACTGTTGAAACCTTCTCAGCTAATGAAGGCATAATGACGTCCTTGGAGCATCCTCAGTGTTCTGGTGATTATGTTTATTGACCGTTGCCCTGTGCATTTAGTCTTTTTCTTGTTCCAGGTGTAGAATGAAAAAGCAGTCTTTCTCAGAAACAGCAGTCAAATATTTAAATCCAGAGAGGATCAATCAGTAGAAATCTATTGCTTGGATTCATCGCTCAGGTTGGGCTTTGCTTGTGTATGATTAACTCAACAAAGTTCCAAGAAATCATTACCCATAAAGAATGCTGTCATATTTAGTTTGTTATTTTGTGACCAGCATCTAGATGAACTGCTTCACCTTCGAAGTTAAATTTTTGCCGTCCCCTTGTGCTTCCTGTACAAAACACACACATGGTAACTCATTTGTTGGATATAATGATCTGCCTCTTCCACAAACACAAGAAACTTGAAAGCTCCTCATAATTATATACACAATGTACATGCCCAGATGAGTCTTGACTCCTAACGATGTAATTATTCTCCTCACGAGGGCAACGGGCAAGAAATTTGAGCACCGAGCAAACAACTGAGGCGGTGACCTCATTAACACACACAAGCCGCAGAGACCCGACACGTACGTCGTAATCAACCGATGAGAGGGAGCGTAAAACTGATCAGCTTCCTGCTGTGGCAAGAAAAAACAATCAAAATCCTCCAGCAGGTACTGTTTATGGATCAATTGGTGTTCACTTCTTATCTGGTAAACCAACATTTTACTGAAGTCGATGAAATGTAGCCTGCCACACGGGTAACAACCAACCAGCAACCATCAGTGATGTCATCCTCCATCAGTGATGTCATCGTTGGTTTGTGAACGTTATGAATCGTCCAGTTCAGATTCTGTCCGTCACCATCTTTGCTAGTTCGGAGCGGTTCGGAGCAGGAAGTGGCCATATTTGGACGAGCGGGGGGAGGAGCCAGAGGTGGATCTGACCGATACTACGTCCCGCCCACTGATAGCTGTAACCTGACTGCACCACAAACCTGTCAATCAAACAGACACGCCCCCCAAAACCAGGTCTTCTTGAATCTTCTTTTCTAATGAATGAGGGATTATTTTCAGATGGACCTCCAGAAAACTAATAAGAAGGAGTGACTTTAGCTAACAACACCGAGATAACTGATGGACACATTTTATTCACTTTGGATTTGATGAGAGAAGTTGAATGGGAGTCTATGGAGCCGGAGGCTTTTTGGAGCCGACCTCTAGTGGCACTCGCTGGTATTGCATCTTAAGACACTTCTGCATCGGCCTCATTTTTCAGACCTAAAGCTACGAATACTTTTATATGAAGTCAATGGTTAAATTACCCAGCGTTGGGGTGTGTAATGCAGTAATGACTTAACTTTACTCAGTATCCATTGGCAGAATACCACCAAAGGCAATTAGTGAGCGACCAAATGGTGATATACAGTTTCAGTAAAAGGTTAGGCACACCTACTCATTGAAGTGTTTTTCAATATTTTTCCTATTTTCCACATTGTAGAACAAAACTAAAGACATCCATACTTTGGAGTTTTAGATTCTCCAACTTAGCCACCTTTTGCTTTGGCAATAGTGTTAACAGTTTATTCTCTCAACCAGTTTCATGAGGTCGTCACCTGAAGCTTTTCCATCCCAAACCCTCTCAGTTGGATTTAGGTTGGGGATTGTGGAGGTCAAGTCATCTGATGCAGCCCTCCATCACTCTGCTTCGTGGTCACATAGCCCTTACAGAGCCTGGCAGTGCGTATTAGCACATTGTCCTAATAGAAAAAAACAAGTACTAATCCTACTGAGTTCAAACTACATTGGAACGGTTTGTCCGTGCAGGATGTTGTGGTAGCCGTGCTGTATGTTGCCTTCAACTCTGAATAGATTCATTCATATTTTATGACAATCCGTCTACTATTCGGTCCATTTGTGTTTCTTGGTCCAATCACTTCTTTTCTTCTTGGTCTCCCTCAATAGAAGCTCCTTTGCAGCCATTCCATCATAAAAGCCTGATTGTACTGTAAAGTAATAACGCTAAGAAAAGTATTGTGGCTGTTGTCTTTTTGATAATTTTTTAAAAATTGTTACCAACCATAAATAATGTATTAGTTATGACTGTTGTAGATGTTGCTCAACACTAATGTGATCTGTGTTCATTTGGTAAAAGCTGTGATAAATACAATAATACTGAGAACCTGCAGATGCATATTAATGTTACACAGTATTCCCACCAATTGCTTTGTGTATGTTGATGCAGCTAAATTGCTTTTTCTAAGATGAGTCTTAATGGCTCAGGTTTTACAAATCGTATTAAACAGTACTCCAAAGACTTACACAGACAGGACCATTAAAACATTCACTGATGCATTATTCGCCAGCGCCTCCTCAGCAGCAAGGCCAGCTATGTTTTCTTTTTATTGCAGAAGATTTGGTCCGTGTTTTAGCACCGATCCTCCTGATAAATTAGCTCCACTGTGTGTGTGTGTGTGTGTGTGTGTGTGTGTGTGTGTGTGTGTGTGTGTGTGTGTGTGTTTTTGTATGTGTTCTGTTTCAAGTTGAAAATCTTCTCCTGTGCTGCACTGTGATTTTATGAATCATTTCATATTATCTATTTCACTATTTCAATATTTTTCATGAGTCACCATCACAATTCACAAAACATACAGCATTTTGAGTCTGTCTTTTGAATGGGCTGATCCAAAAATAATATTTCAGAACTGGAGTTCAACACGGGAGTGCCAGCAGTTTCCATGTTAGGAAGCCATGTCACCAGCAGGTCGTTACCATAGCAACCTGTACAGCTAAATTGGTGATGTCTGGATACACTAAATCATCGTTTGATGGCAACAGATGAAAGGTCGAACTTGAGGCTTCAAAACAGCAGTTCACAAACCAACTGTCAGGATTTGTCAGTTTCTGGCTTCGCTGAACCCTTTTGTTTCCAACCCCCCCCCCCATTTTCCTTGTGTCCTGTCTGTCTGTCTGTTCATGTTGTCTGTCTGCTCGGCGCTGCGCTCTTCCCTCCCGCTCAATCCACCTGCCGTCAATCACCTGTCACACACCTGGACTCAATCAGTCCATCTACTTCCTCCTGCCTAAATACCCTGGACCTGCAGTTGCTCAAGTTTCCCACTGTGGTAACGCTGATCAGCAGCTTTATTTTTATTCGGTAATTCGAATTCCCGAGAAACTCCGTCCTGACTTTTACCTCTATGTCCAGTTATCCTGCCTGACATCGGTCTCCTGTGAGGTTGCTCTGGTGCCTCCTGGAGCTTCCAGATACTCACTTGACAGCTCCACTGTGCTCTCGCCACCTCGGCAGAACAATCAATCTCCAACTCTCTGGGTTAAACCATCTCCACAAACTCACCTCTTCTGTAAAAACACTTAGACTGTAATCTGTCTCAAATCTCCCATTTGGGTTCAGTTCTGTCTGCTAAATGTAACACCAATTGTTGACATCACAGTCGGTTCAACAAATAAAATACACTCTACATTAATGTATTTCAGCCAGTAATTACTCATAAACATTTGTCTTTGTAATTTCCAAGAACATAAATGTTAGTTCTGGGAGACTTTGATGGTCAAATCACTGATTGACATTATTAACGCGTTGCCAATTCCCCTTATGATTAAAATCAAACTTTTTAGATCTGAAAAAGCAGTTAAAGCTGAATACCAGCTAAGTATCCAGTGTGTCATATTTCTTTTTTGGACTGTTTTGAGTGCTTCGTCCTGGTATTTGTAGTGTACTGCATGTTTCTGTACTTGTGTGAATGCACTTGTGCACTCAAAATAGTGACTGTTAGTACACCAGTACAACATCTGGAGCACATGAACAACATCTGGGTGATGTCACGGTGGGTTGCTACTTGGTTGGGACAAATGACTGATCTGCTCGTTCAGGTTGGAGTACTTGCTGATATACAGTACACACATTTAATTTAAGTTAATTTAATTTTAGTACTGAATAAGTACCTCCAGCGTAGTCACTACATCTGACATGAATCAATGTTGGTAGCATGAGAAAGGTGAGGAGAGCATAATCTCTGAGTGAGCAAGATGTGGTTCATCACCATGAGTCAAGTGTTTCTTAAAGTGTGGTTCACACATTTTTCTAGGATGAGACCACTTTTGATGGTATTGAGTGAAATAAAAGGTACCTAAGGACAGAGGAAGACAAAGGAAATCTACTGCCCTGACACTGTGTGCAGAATCTGTTCCATCAAATTAGCAGCCGGTTTGTTTTTCACCAAATTGAACTTTACTGAAGTGTTTCTAACCAAATGACCCGACCTGACCTTCCCACATGTATCACCTCAAACTCTGACATTCCTTCAACGCCTTCATCCACTATATCTTCCAATTTCAGAGAATACGAGAATCAATAACCTGCAAACCCTGAGGGTGTTCCCTGTGCACCATAAATGAAATATGAAACATCCTATTCCGCACACACAGCACTGGTGATGGCCAGATCAATAACAGGCATAAAGGCGCTGTGGGATAAATTGTAGCACTTTGTCAGTTGGGGCTGTCTCAAGCGGTGCTCGTCATTTCTTTTGAAAAATCTACCACCAAAAAGTCCCTCATTAATCATTCATGTAGCCGTGGAACCTTTCAGAAGACTGAAATGTCAAGTGGACGTTACCCAGGCACTTACCCTTTCACATAAAAAGGACCACATCCAACTGTTGCTGATCTCATCTTTAAGATTAACCTCGCTGTAGAGCCATGATGAGATGCATCATTTCTTTGGTATTCTTTAAGGCATTTAACAGTTTGCCCGGTTGTCAGTGTATCATCCTTTATTCAATGATTTAGATTTGCAGATGACCAAATGCGTTTGTTTTCCTGTTTGCAGGAAGTCGTGATCTGGTGATGACCGTTTAACCGAGGTTTAGCAGAAACCTGGAGGTACACTGATGAGCCTATCTTCAAGAACTTACTAAGACCACAGCAGAAAAGGAGATTTAATGTCTAGTGAATTACTGGTAATATTATAGACTGCGTGAAGTAAAGTTCTAGAAAAGTGCACCAGACATAGAACTGCTACAATTGCTTTTTCTGCTACTTCATATCAGAAATTGAATCCAAGAGAACTACCCAAATCAAGTCTACTTGTATTCATTTTTATGCATTTTATCTGTTTCTTATGCTTTTTATTTGTTTCTTGTGCATTTTATGTTTTATCTCATTTCTTTTCTATATTTTTAAATGTTCCTTTATATCTGTTTTTATGTGAAACACTGCATGTCATTCTCTCGCTGTGAAGCACTTTGAGCTGCATTACTTGTATGAAAGGTGCTATACAAATAAAGTTTATTATTATTATTATTATTATTATTATTATTATTATTATTATTATTATTATTTATAAATAATATTAGGTTTCAATATTAAATAGACCAGTAATGATAGATGGTCTGTAGCCTTTGTAGTAAACCTACAGACAAGTGTAAACTGGGGTAAGCTAAAACTTAACTGAAATTATTCCAACAAACCGCCTTTGATTTTAGATGGAACACGAAAATGAGATGTACAAAGATATTGGGATCTTTCACCTCATATTTTGTAGCACACAATTTTGAGGCAAAAACTGCTATTCATTGTTTTGTGGCTTCTATTTAGATTTCTACACTTCTCAACTAGTAGTTTAGTCATGTCCTCTAAGCAAACTGCTTCATTCCACTTTAGGTTTGGTCGGTTTCAGCTCTTATCTATTAATAGCAGACCTCTTCAGAGCGCAGAGTGGTTCCATGTTTTCTTGTCAGTCATTCTTGGGTGCGTTTCCACACACGTTTTTGAGTGTGTGTGTGTGTGTGTGTGTGTGTGTGTGTGTGTGTGTGTGTGTGTGTGCGTGTGTGTGCGTGTGTGTGCGTGTGTGTGCGTGTGTGTGTGTGTGTGTGCATGTATGTGTGTCATTATTCTGTTTCAGAATGCCTTTATCAGCTTCTGACTTCATTGTGTCCTGCACAGATTCAAGACACCAATGAAGCCTCCCAGCAATACAACCGAGCCGCCACCATGTGTCACAGTGGGGATTGTATTTTTGAAGCAATATTTCTTTCAGGAACATTGAGGTGATGTGATTTACCAAAATGCTCCGAGTTTGTTTCATCTGTTCTCTCACAGAATCCTTAAGACTTGTCAACATGTATTTCAAAAACCTCCACTCAGGATTTTACTAAGTTTTTCTAGTGAAGTGGGGTCTTCCTGAGTCCTCTTCCATGGAGTCCTCCTTTCATTTAGAAAGCAACATATGCTGTGATCAGATACTGTTTGATCTTGGAGATTTGCTTGTATCTGCTTTGAAGTTTTTCTTGGTTCTTTTACCAGCATTGAACTTATCCTTCTGTTCAGTCTGGTGTACGTACATTATATTTTGCAACCATGTCCAAGGAACTTTCCTTCTTCATCTCATTTGTTAATGTTCAAACTGGAGCACAGGATGATACCAAACAGCTCAATGTGGACTTTTATCAGATAGGGTGAATTGCAAGGTTGAAGACAATTTTAAAGTGAAACTGTACCTCCGCCAGGTCAAACCAGGTCTAAAGTACAGCGCAGCCAACACAGGGCTGTCTTCCTGCCACACATGAACAGACCTATTCCAAATCAAATCAAAAAGTGGATGTCCTACATATTTAATCCCACTTACATTAACAATTAAAACAACATTTTATCAATGCAACCTTGTGATTACAGTTAATCATGTAAGAAATCAGGCACGCCCCCAAACATATCTCTTTGTGACACCAAATATCTTATTTATTATGCAGTTATTTTTAGAAGAACTACCAGAACAATGATCAGAAGGAGTGAATTTAGGGAATGACACCAAAATGAATTGTGAAAAAAATTCTCTTTAAGGGACAAAAACCTCCAACAGAGGGAAGGAAAAACTCCCTTTAACAGGAAGAAACCTCTGACAGAACCAGGCTCAGGGGTGGGCGGAGCATCTGTTAACAGAACCAGGCTCAGAGGTGGGCGGAGCATCTGTTAACAGAACCAGGATCAGAGGTGGGCGGAGCATCTGTTAACAGAACCAGGCTCAGAGGTGGGCGGAGCATCTGTTAACAGAACCAGGCTCAGAGGTGGTTGGCCATCTGCCTCAACCGGTTGGGGTGAGAGGAGAGCAGAGAGAGAAAAGGACAGCATAGAGATAGAAGAGAAGAACTGTTGGTGGAGACGACAAGTGCAGAGCAGAGACATGCAGCTCCATGACGGGACATCTGGAAAAGAAAGAAGAGAAACTACGTGAGCGAAGGAACTGAATGGAGACAACAGATAATAAGAAGAAACTATGGGAGAGAAAATGATGGTGAGGCATGAGTCAGTTAAAGAGTAGGAGGAAAGAAAAGAAGCTCAGCATGTAACGAGGTCCCCCAGCAGCCTCGGCCTATAACAGCATAACTAAGGGTTGGTTCAGGTCTACCTGAGCCAGCCCTAACTAAAAGCCAGTGAAGAGAAGCTAAAACTGGAGAAATGTGATCTCTCTTGTTAAATCCCGTCAGTACTCATTATAAACCTGCAGCATTTTGGATCAGCTACAGGTTTTTAATGAGTAATTTGGACATCCTAACAACAAGGAATCACAATAATCTAGCCTATAAGTAGCAAACACATAAATATGTTTTTCTGCATCATGCTGAGGAAGGATTTTCCTGATTTTATTAATATTACGTAGATGAAAGAAGGCAGTTCTGGAGATTTGCTTTATATGGTGGCTAAAGGACAAATCCTCATCAAATATGACTCCAAGGTTCCTCACAGTTTTGCTGGAGGCCAAGACAACATCATCTAGAGTAACTAAGTGATTACAGAAAGAGTTTCTGAGGTTTTTAGGACCAAGTACAATAACTTCTGTTTTGTCTGAATTTAGAAGCAGGACATTTTTGGTCATCCAGGCCTTTATGTCTTTTAGACAGGCTTCAAGTTTTACTAACTGATTAGTTTCAACTGGTTTTATAGAAAGATATAGCTGAGTGTCATCTGCATATCAATGGAAGTCTATGCAGTGCTTCCTGATGACATCTCCTAATGGAAGCATGTACAAAGTAAAAAGTATTGGGCCTAACACTGAGCCTTGTGGAACTCCATAACTAACTTGTTTGTCTGGAAGATGCATTGTTGACATGGACAAACTGGAATCTATCTGATAAGTAGGATTTGAACCAGTCTAATGCAGTTCCTTTAATCCTTGTAACGTTTTCTAATCTCTGTAATAAGATCGTATGATCAATCGCATCAAAAGCAGCACTGAGGTCTAGAAGAACAAGTACGGAGACGAGTCCATTATCTGAGGCTAATTAAAGGTCATTAGTAACTTTCACCAGAGTTGTTTCTGTGCTACGATGAACTCTAAAGACTGAACATCTTCAAACAGATCATTCCTTTGTAAATGATCCCAAACTTGATTTGCAACAACTTTTTCAAGGATTTTAGAAATAAACGTCAGGTTGGAAATTGGTCTGTAATGTCCTAAAACAGCTGATCAAGAGTCGGCTTTTTAAGTGAAGGTTTAATTACAGCCACTTTAAAAGCCTGCAGTACATAGCCGGTTACAATAGATAGGTTGATCTGATCTAATATGGAAGTATTAATTAAAGGGAAAACTTCCTTAAAAAGTTTAGTTGGGATGAGATCTAACAGACAACTAGAGGATCCAGATTATGAAATAATTCTAGTTAACTCAGAGAGCTCAACAGGAGAGACATGTTCCAAGTTTACATCTGGTCCTACAGTTGCTTTCAGGGCTGTTGTGCTTAACATCACATCAGTGATGGTGTCAGGAAGGGTCGGCCCGATTCTCTCCCTGATAGTGAGAATTTTATTAGTAAAGAAGTTAATGAAGTCATTACTGCTGAGAGCTGAAGGAATAGAGGACTCAACAGAACTGGGACTCTTTGTCAGCCTGCTGCAGTGCTGAAAAGAAACCTGGACTTGTTCTTGTTTTCCTCTATTAATGATGAATAATATAAAGTTCTGGCCTTACAAAGAGCTTTCTTATATAATATTAGACTATCCTTCCAGACAGGTGAAATTCTTCTAAATTAGTGGAACTCCATTTCCTTTCCATCTTTCTAGTCGCTGCCTAGCAGAGCGTAAGTCTGAGTTGTACCATGGAGACAACTTCCTCTGGTTCATGACTCTCTTCTTCAGAGGGGCGACATCATCTAGAGTTGTAGCAGAGATACTGCAGTGTTTTCTACCAGATGATCCACTTGTGTGGGACTAAGATCAACGTAGATGTTTTCCACTGCTTTAACACACGGCATCGAAGAGGATAAACATGTAACTGCTTCCTTAAACTTGGCCACGGCATCATCTGACAGACATCTACTGTAGTGGGATTTATTCCCACATGCTGTGTAGTCCATTATTGTAACTTCAAATGTTAATAAGAAGTGGTCCTACAAAACAGGGTTTGGAGGAAATACAATTACATTTTCAGTTTCCATGTGACAGAACCAGATGGAGGGTGTGGTTACCACGGTGCGTGGGTTTATTTACATTCTGAGAAAAGCCTATAGAATCTAATAATGAGCTGAAAGTAGAACTGAGGCTGTCGTTGTCCACGTCAACATGAATGTTAAAGTCTCCCACTTCACTTTATCTGAACTCAGCACTAAATCTGATCAAAAGTCAGAATTCAGTTAGAAACTCTGAATAAGGACCAGGTGGGAGATAAACAACTACAAATAGAATCGGTTTCTGTGTCAGACTCTCAAATGAATTATAACTAAGTTTAGGTTTTGGATGAATTGATAAACTTGAGTGGAAGATTGCTGCCACTCCTCCTCCTCCTCCTCCTCCTCGGCCTGAATCTCTAGGAATATGATAATGAATATGACTGGGAGGAGTTGCTTCATTAATACTAACATATTCTTCCTGTTGCAGCCAGGTCTCTGAGACAGAGTAAATCAATCTGATGATCAGTTATCAAGTCATTTACTAACAGAGATTTAGACCAGAGAGATCTGACATTTAATAGTCCTCTTTTAATTGTCAGATTTTGTTTTGATCCATTGATTTGGTAATATTTTGTAATTTTTATTACATTTTTATTGATACATTTTTCCTTGAGTTTTTTAAATATCGGTGGTCTGGGTACAGACACAACCTCTATAGGATGTTGAAGGTTTTGGGTGAGTGACAGCTCTAAAGAAGCTGCAGAGGAGCTGTAAGACTGCAGCTCTGCGTCCTGGCCTCAAACCGGGATGGCAGGTTTTAGGGCTGTTAAGAGACATGGCCATATTTCTAGAAAGAAGAGCTGCACCATCCAAAGTAGGATGGAT
This sequence comes from Embiotoca jacksoni, assembly GCF_022577435.1. Taxonomy (NCBI): domain Eukaryota; kingdom Metazoa; phylum Chordata; class Actinopteri; family Embiotocidae; genus Embiotoca; species Embiotoca jacksoni. The sequence goes on from NW_027185396.1 coordinate 1,875,108, forward strand.
GCCGTCTCTCCGGATCAGACCAGGTTTTCCCCAGAAAGTATTCCATTTTTTTTATTTCACTTTATTAATCCCCGAGGGAAATTTCTTCGCTACAGCAGGGGGGCTCTCAGGGGGGAGCTGCTGCAACAGGGTGTCACTAGCGCGGCGCCAGGTAACCTGACCTGAGGTGCATGTTTTTTTTTTGGATGATGGGAGGAAGCCGGAGAACCCGGAGAGAACCCACGCAAGCACAGGGAGAACATGCAAACTCCGCACAGAAAGACCCAGGACCGGATTTGAACCCGGAACCTTTTTGCTGTGAGGCGACAATGCTAACCACTGCACCACCGTGCCTTCCAATTGTCAATGAAGCCCACATTGTGTTTCTTTTGTGCCTACGTTTTTGCCGGATTGAAAAATATGATAATAATAACGGTATCAATACATATATGCACCCAATGTTATGGCTGTGGTTTTCTACACCGTGCTTCTATCCTTCAACCCCCAGCTAGTGATTAATAGGTGCTGGCAGACAATAGGCATGCTGCACTGCTTCATTGTCACATCCGCTTCACAGACAGGAAAAGTGGGATGAAAGGGTTATTATTGCACTCATATTCCTGGCATTCCCACAGGCCTGAAGGTTATCAGCCTTTTACACGGCAGGCTCAGTGTTTTTTCACTGCTGCATACGTAAATACCAACAACAGGCAGGTAGCATCTCCGTTGATTATTGTGGGCAAAAAGTGACAAATGGAAGGATGAGGCTTGAATGGAATTTACATCTGACAGGATTGTGCCTCTCTGTGGACTAACATTTTTCAATAACAGGCCATTTTCATAACTTCTTTTTTCAGGCCTTGGAGAAACCTTGGGACCAACACTGGCATAAATAATCATTTACCTGCTTATTGTTGCATTCATCCGTCATCTGCCCCTTGATCCATAGGTGCAGCATCTGGTATAGCAGATACTCTAATGCATCTCCAGTCTCATTATTTTATACATTATGTGGACATCAGTTGGTGAAGATGGGACTGGTTTGACTTAGGGCTTCTCCTCAACACAATGTTTCTTTTGAAACATGTATCGCACATCTTTAAGCGACATGATATGACATGCAGGAGTCATAAACATTGTTTTTGTGCCACAAACTTCACAAATCTAAAAAGTAAGAGAGTGAGTGTATGATTAGCAATTTGGTCAGTGGCCGTAATTGTAATAAGTTAGAGTGATAGCGTGCACAGAAACTGGAGAGGAAGAAGCTCCTATTTGAAAGTAACAAGCTGTAATTGTTACAGTGTGTTTATGGCTGTTTAAGGATGATTGCAAAAGCCTGTCAGGCTGTCTATATGCAATTACTTGGGGACAGAAGATAGGGGAGGCAAGAAATCCTTTCATGACTCTGTGTCGCTCATAAATAATACATTTTAAGTTCTGTACTGACAAAGTTGAATGAAGCACATCTAAAAAGTATTTAATCCTCGGTTCTGCGCAAAACCTGTTTGACAGAAAAAGCCCTGCGTCGTATCTCTAAAATATTAAATGATTCAAAAATGTATCATCTCACAATAACAATATTCTTTTTTTAAAATTCAAGTTAAGGATATTTGATCTTCTGTATAAATAAACACAAACAGATCAGATAATACCACATGTATAGATACACACAGGTCAAGTCCACTTTTGAAAGTGATTATACATGTAATTTCCAATTCAGGCTAAAAGTATGAACAATGACATCACCCGTTGGTTTGTGAACGTTATGAATCCTCCAGTTCAGATTCTGTCCGTCACCATCTTTGCCAGTTCGGAGCGGTTTGGAGCAGGAAGTGACCATATTTGGACGAGCTGGGGGAGGAGCCAGCGGTGGATCTGACTGATCTGATTGGAAACCTGACGATACTACGTCCCGCCCACCGATAGCTGTAACCTGACTGCAACACAGGCCTGTCAATCAAACAGACACGCCCCCAAAAACAGGTCTTCTTGAATCTTCTTTTCTAATGAATGAGGGATTATTTTCAGATGGACCTCCAGAAAACTAATAAGAAGGAGTGACTTTAGATAACAACACCGAGATAACTGATGGACACATTTTATTCACTTTGGATTTGATGAGAGAAGTTGAATGGGAGTCTATGGAGCCGGAGGCTTTTTGGAGCCGACCTCTAGTGGCACTCGCTGGTAATGCATCTTACGACACTTCCCGTCCACCGATAGCTGTAACCTGACTGCACCACAGGCCTGTCAATCAAACAGACACGCCCCCAAAAATAGGTCTTCTTGAATCTTCTTTTCTAATGAATGAGGGATTATTTTCAGATGGACCTCCAGAAAACTAATAAGAAGGAGTGACTTTAGCTAACAACGCCGAGATAACTGATGGACACATTTTATTCACTTTGGATTTGATGAGAGAAGTTGAATGGGAGTCAATGGAGCCGGAGGCTTTTTGGAGCCGACCTCTAGTGGCACTCGCTGGTAATGCATCTTACGACACTTCCCGTCCACCGATAGCTGTAACCTGACTGCACCACAGGCCTGTCAATCAAACAGACACGCCCCCATTTGTTTTTTTGTTTTTTTAGGCATATTTTTTAGGCATATTTTTTTTTATTATCAGATGAACCACCAGGAAACTAATAAGGAGTGACTAGCTAGCAAAACCGTGATAACTGCTGGAGAAATTGCATTGACTTTTTGGAGCCAACCTCTAGTGGCACTTGGTGGTTTTGCCGCTTAGGGCACTTCCGCTTTGGCTTTATTTTTCAGAGTCAGAAGCTACGTATACTTTTATATTTAGTCTATGATTATAAGCTGCTAGCTGCCCTGTGAGAATCATGAATTTTGAAATCTCCATGATTTCGTTTTTCAGCAGCTGTTAACTTTACAGTAACTGATCAGTACTAGAAGCTTTCTGACGAACAATCACCTTCTCTACTGTCTTTTACTCTCTACAAACAATATGGTCTGGGTGATTCTTGGCTTTTTTGTTGAGTGGATGGTCCAGAGGGAATGAAAGAGGATAGTTGTCAGAAGCCTTCTTGGGCCAATATAGCACACTGGAGAATATATTGGTTCAATTGACCATATTTACCATCAATGAGTGGACAATGACGAGGCAAATATTTCCTTGAAATAGCCAAGAAATATTTTGGCAAGGCAGTCTCACCTGTTTTATTGTGCACAGATTTACAAAGAGGCAATCATAAGATCCATTCCTGACAGTCTGAACTCTAAAGGCTGCACTCACCAGAGGTCACGGGGGGGTGATGGAGGGGCAGAGGAGGGGCGACTGGTCTCAGGAAAAATGTTCTTTCTTCAGTAACAGAAAGAAAAGTCTCTCAGGTCATGTAACGTCTCGACATCAGTGACAGTTATGACACAGAGTTACCAAGGGCCACTGACAGGAAAGAAGTCATGAAACTCATGTTGGTTTTCTTTTGAAGCCAAAAAATAGTTTTGTAGTTACACACATTCATTATTGAGACTTTCTGCCCTTTTTTGTACTTTTTTGTACTAATTGTTCTGTGCATTTGTAATAACTGTTAATTCTAACATATTTGGGCTGAATAATATATAAACCACTGTATTAACTAGATTTAAGAGTCTCCAAATATAATTTAAACTCAATGCTCTACAATTAACATGGACAGGTTGGTTCTATTTTGACCTTTTTTTTTGTCTTGAAAAATGTAACTATTTGATATTAATATTTTGGAGGAACTAATCTGTTTGGGTGAAACGGGTTGTTGGCTGGAGGCAACCACAAGTAACGACATCAACACTCCAGCACTGAAATGAGTCCTACGAACCAGGACCTTTACAAAAGGACATTTTTCAGAGATTCAAGACATAAATATTGTCAGAGAAAACAGCATTTACATGTTGAGAATGTGAACTTTCTTACTTTGGGCCAGCTAACAGGCGAGTCTTGTCACCGAGACTTTCTTGTTCAATACTGCTGTATGAAACAGAAAATATTAAAATGTTAATAAGATATGCAGGATCAGTTTTAATTTTTTTTTAATTAACTAATGATTAAGTATGTTGCAAGTACTTCGAGTTTTTTAAATATTTGGAATTTACACTTAAGCTCAAATTGGAAATGCGTATAAAATCAGGACAGCGGACACCTTCTGTCCAACCACTGCTTGCTCAGTTAATTAAAGGAATATTCATCCGTGACCCACATAATTCTTCATACATGAACACGAGTAAAAACACACATCCTGTCCCTGACTTTACATCATAGTTAAGGCACTGCAGAGATACATTATGTACTGTACATCTTCTTATGACCAAACTGTGACCAGCTGACAGTTATTATACAGATATTATACAGCAGCTCGTAAACACACACACACACACGCTTTATAACCTTACAGTGTTTAAGGCAGTTTAAGGCACTTCCACATTGGCCTCACTTACCTTACAGTGTTACCTTAGAGTGTTACCTTAGAGTGTTACCTTACAGTGTTACCTTACAGTGTTACCTTAGAGTGTTACCTTAGAGTGTTACCTTACAGTGTTACCTTAGAGTGTTACCTTACAGTGTTACCTTAGAGTGTTACCTTAGAGTGTTACCTTACAGTGTTACCTTAGAGTGTTACCATACAGTGTTACCTTACAGTGTTACCTTACAGTGATACCTTAGAGTGTTACCTTAGAGTGTTACCTTACAGTGTTACCTTACAGTGTTACCTTAGAGTGTTACCTTACAGTGTTACCTTAGAGTGTTACCTTACAGTGTTACCTTACAGTGTTACCTTACAGTGTTACCTTAGAGTGTTACCTTAGAGTGTTACCTTACAGTGTTACCTTAGAGTGTTACCTTACAGTGTTACCTTACAGTGTTACCTTAGAGTGTTACCTTACAGTGTTACCTTACAGTGTTACCTTACAGTGTTACCTTACAGTGTTACCTTAGAGTGTTACCTTACAGTGTTACCTTACAGTGTTACCTTACAGTGTTACCTTAGAGTGTTACCTTACAGTGTTACCTTACAGTGTTACCTTACAGTGTTACCTTAGAGTGTTACCTTACAGTGTTACCTTACAGTGTTACCTTAGAGTGTTACCTTACAGTGTTACCTTACAGTGTTACCTTAGAGTGTTACCTTACAGTGTTACCTTACAGTGTTACCTTAGAGTGTTACCTTACAGTGTTACCTTACAGTGTGTGTTAGCCTGAATGCATGCAGCGTTGATTCATAGTGGGCCCCTCTGGCAGGAAAATGTGCAGTAAAAGAATTGAAATGATGTGTATGAAAGGTCCTCAGAAGTACAACTGAGTGTTAAACTATGTGGAAAGAGATGCTGTGTGTGTGTGTGTGTGTGTGTGTGTGTGTGTGTGTGTGTGTGTGTGTGTGTGTGTGTGTGTGTGTGTGTGTGTGTGTGTGTGTGTGTGTGTGTGTGTGTGTGTGAAAATAGACAGACTTGCTCTGCTGCACTTGTTCGAGCAGTGGCAGTCCTTGTGAAGGAACCATTAGAGTAACATTTCCTATCGTGATAATATTTTTCCACACTGAGAGTTTATCATTAACACTGCAGACACACTCGACTGCAGCCTGGAACACAATCAGATGCATCGCGGTTGGGTCTCCGGCTGTCACCTAACGGTATATCATTTAACTTCTGTGTCTGACTGAGAGAGACTTGTGAAAACGAAGATGCAGATACCGATGTTTGCTTCCTGATTGGCTCTTATCAGTCTCAAGGTATCCTTCCCTGATTCGTCACACGAATCCTTTTCCAGAACAAAACAATCTACATCTACATTTGCTGTCAGCGGTTAATTGAACATGGAAAACGAATCATGTGTGCTGCTAACACACCTTCATAAAACATCGGTGTTGCACCATTTTTGGTGACCCATCAGATTCTGTGACCGGCTCTGATATCCTTACCCTGATCATCATACTAAATGGCTAAACAGAACCAACCAAACCAACACTGCAGAATCTGACTTATCACCAAATCCAGTATATTTCCAGTTTTAGGGGGCATACCCGGTGCACGTGTTAACATGGGCAATAGACTGTATATAAAAGTAGACATGCCCTGGGTGTGAAAAGTGAGGCCAATGTGAAAGTGCCTTAAACTGCAACACCACTGACGGCCACTAGAGGCTGGCTCCATTTATAGAATTACATGCAACTTCTCTCGTAAAATACAAAGTCGAAAAAAAAAATTCCACAAGTGATTATCGTGTCAGTAGCAGAAGTCACTCCTTCTTATTTGTTTTCTGTCGGTCCTTCCGAAAATAATTCCATCATTATATAGATATCAGGCCTCTAAAAGTTTAGGGGTGTGTCTGTTTGATTAACAGGCCTCCACTATAGGTGGGCGGGGCATAGTGTCATCGTGTTGCCAATCAGATCGAGTCAGATCCCAACTTGTTCAAATATGGTCACTTCCAGCTCCAAAATATCAAGATGGCCACCGCCAAAATGCTGAACTTGAGTCTTCAGAACGGCAGTTCACAAACCAGCAGAAGACTTTATGATTGGTTGCCACTCTGCATGGACAGAGATCTGTTCTGAAAGTGCTCAGAATGCTTGTGGGGACAAAAAGCGTTTTTGATTTAAAAAATCGTTTTGAAAAAAAAAAAAACACATTAATGTGGATGTAGTTTGATCTTGCAGAAATTCAATGTCCCTCCTAAACCCTGAACCGGTATGTTTTACACAGCACTCGTCATGCTAATTTTAGCGTGGTCAGCTCTGTAGCTGGGAGGAGGACCGCCCCTTTACTGGGAGTCAGACCAGGTGAAAAATGTCAACACCTGATTACTGGGGTTTGGTTTTTGGAGGAACATCTTTCCAAGTTTGAAACTGCACATGAATGTCCTGAAAAATGTGACGTCCACAGTTTCCAGTAGCACGTCAACACAGAATGCATTTGTGGAATCTTGATAGATAGATAGATAGATAGATAGATAGATAGATAGATAGATAGATAGATAGATAGATAGATAGATAGATAGATAGATAGATAGATAGATAGATAGATAGATAGATAGATAGATAGATAGATAGATAGATAGATAGACAGATAGATAGATAGATAGATAGATAGATAGATAGATAGATAGATAGATAGATAGATAGACAGACAGACAGACAGACAGACAGACAGACAGATAGATAATAGATAGATAGATAGATAGATAGATAGATAGATAGATAGATAGATAGATAGATAGATAGATAGATAGATAGATAGATAGACAGACAGACAGACAGATAGATAGATAGATAGATAGATAGATAGATAGATAGATAGATAGATAGATAGATAGATAGATAGATAGACAGACAGACAGACAGACAGACAGATAGATAGATAATAGATAGATAGATAGATAGATAGATAGATAGATAGATAGATAGATAGATAGACAGACAGACAGACAGACAGACAGATAGATAATAGATAGATAGATAGATAGATAGATAGATAGATAGATAGATAGACAGACAGACAGACAGACAGACAGACAGACAGATAGATAGATAATAGATAGATAGATAGATAGATAGATAGATAGATAGATAGATAGACAGACAGACAGACAGACAGACAGACAGAAGACAGACAGACAAACAGACAGACAGACAGACAGACAGACAGACAGACAGACAGACAGACAGATAGATAGATAGATAGATAGATAGATAGATAGATAGATAGATAGATAGATAGATAGATAGATAGATAATAGATAGATAGATAGATAGATAGATAGATAGATAGATAGATAGATAGATAGATAGATAGATAGATAGATAGATAGATAGTTCGTTACTTTATTAATCCCCACGGGGAAATTCTTTAAATTTGAAGTGAAATATTTTGAATAAACATTGGGAATTTAAAGTGGCGCTGATATTTGATCATGTTGTGAATTATTTATTTCCAAAACTGATAGAAATGTGTTCACATTCTTGGTGATTTTTAGATGATATGATGCATTTGAGAACCCCATAAATAATCCACACATTGACATACACATTTTTAAGTCCGTTTTTATTTGTAGATCTTGTCAAACACATCTGTCACCATTGCTGGCACTATTTTCTCTCCATATTCACGTGAAGTGATGATTGTGCATTTTCCTGTCGCTTTGGAAATCACCAAAATCCATCGTTCCAAAGAGGAGTAGATGTGCAGTATTACAGTGTGTTGTACTTCTCTGCATCTTTTGTATTTTTTGACATATATCTTTTGTGTCATATTTTTCAGGTCAGTTCCGTTTCACTTAGTCCAAAATTCCTCTTCATTCCCTCTGTTGTGATGCGATGGCAGGAGACTTAAAAAGGATTCGTGATGGTACTCTTCAGCAGGATGAACTGTTTCCAAAGGCTCTCTCTTTACCTCTTAATTATCCATCTGGACACAATAATAATGTGGCTGAGAGAAAATTCAGGGTGGCAGTCGTAACCATTTTTATTTGATTTTGGAGAAACTAATCTGTTTGAGTGAAACTGGATGTAACTATAAGTAATTAAGATTATGTCACAGTTCATCCTTGTTTAGTTGTCTTTTTTCATATCAGTTTCTTCTTTTTTTCATTTTAGTCCGTTCTCATTGTTTAGTTTTGTCAATCTGTCTTTTCCTCATCGTTTGGTCCACTCTGTCCTTAAAGTCTTTATGTTCACTTCCTGTTTTATTTTGACAACTCACCAGCTTGTCTCACTTCGGTTGTCTTAACTTCTTGTCCTCTCGTCTTCCCACCTGTGTGTAAATTGTCTTCCCCGCCATGATTGTCTCCACCAATTACCTCCTGACCTCCTGTGTCCCACTTGTGTCACCGCTGTATGTCGCTCGTCAAGCCAGTTTTGCGGTTTGTGGCCTGCTTTTGGTTCCTCTGTGTGTGTTTCTGGTCACTTGTCTTTTGGACCCTGGACTGTGTTTAGACTGAGGGTTTTTAGAATTTCCCCGGGATGGATGTAATTTTGTTTTCTGCACCAACTTCATCTAAAGAGTTTTCTTTACATTACTTGTGTATCTGGTCGTGCATTTGACTCCCAAATTGTGACAAACGTGACACATTAGTGTTAGCATCTTGTCTTGTGATGTTTAGCAAAAGTAATGCAGCAGCTCTGATATAAATCCTGCGAAGCAGGAGCTGGACAAAAACTGATTTTTGTTTTAAAGTCTAGACTTGGTGTCAGTAAAAGCAGCAGCAACATGTTGACAAGGTTTACTTCCCTTAAGTACTGAACATGTTGAGCCAGCAAGACGTCAGCCCGGGGGAAAAAAAGCTTTTCACTCATATTTTCTTGTACATGTTGTAGATGTTCTACTTGTGTTCCAGATGTTCTAATTTGTGTTCCAGATGTTCTACTTGTGTTCCAGATGTTGTTCTTGTGTTCCAGATGTTCTACTTGTGTCCCAGATGTTCTACTTGTGTTCCAGATGTTCTACTTTGTGTTCCAGATGTTCTACTTTGTGTTCCAGATGTTGTTATTGTGTTCCAGATGTTGTACCTTGTGTTCCAGATGTTGTACTTTGTGTTCCAGATGTTCTACTTGTGTTCCAGATGTTGTTCTTGTGTTCCAGATGTTCTACTTGTGTCCCAGATGTTGTTCTTGTGTTCCAGATGTTCTACTTGTGTTCCAGATGTTCTACTTTGTGTTCCAGATGTTGTTCTTGTGTTCCAGATGTTGTACTTGTGTTCCAGATGTTGTACTTGTGTTCCAGATGTTGTACTTGTGTACTAACTCTCTACTCTGAGTACATCAGTGTGTTCTCTCTGTCAGTACAGAAACATCAGAACACTACAAGTACCAGGATGAATCACTCAGAACGCTCCAAAACAAGAAGAGTGAAACTGTCAGGGGCAGTTTGTGGATGTCACGCAGAGTCCCTCAGCAGATATTATACAGCAGCACGTAAATACACACACACACACACACACACACACACACACACACACACACACACACACACACGCTTTACTGCCTCATCGTATGTTAGAGTACATACACATTGATTAATATTTCTCCACACTGCTGGATCACACGATGGATCATTAGCACCGAAGACACAATCTTAATGACACCCTGGATGACGATCTGATACTGATATCGTGGCGTCTCCAGCTGTCACGTGTCGTTATTTCTTTGCGCGTCTGTGTCTGACTGACAGAAGAATCTCCGTGCAGAGAGAATTCTGCCTTCAAAACCAAAAGAAAAGTCTCTTGGAAAGTGTACTTGAAGTGAACTGTCTGTGCTTCTGGATGTGTTGACCCGTTGTGCTGTTTGTTTATAAGGTGAATCATAAACGGAAAACGGGCTCCACTCAGTGAATGGTTGTGCGTCATCGCAGCAGCGCCAATAGTAAGCACGCCTCCCGCCGTGCCAAATATAAAAGCGGCTCTCCTCCGCTTCCACAGACCGATCCTGTTTTACTCCAGGTGTAAATCAACACACGTGCACTTAATTTGATCAGTCAAGCTTCATGTTGTCACCCATAGAAGCACAATGGATTTAAACTTTACTCTCTCCGGGTGCGACTTGGTCGGCTTAGGCGCGCTGGCGCAGAGACTCTTTGGGAATAACTCACTGTTTCCGTTTGATAACAACACCTCTTCTCAGATTGAGGAGGAAGACCTGGAAGTCAACACGGACATTTACTCCAAAGTGATAGTCACTGTTCTCTACGTGACTCTGTTCGCTGTGGGCTTTCTGGGGAACTCCATCACCCTCTACACCCTGCTGACCAAAAAGACCCTGCAGAACCTCCAGAGCACCGTGCACTACCATCTGGCCAGCCTCGCGGTGTCCGATCTGCTCATCCTCGTCCTCTCCATGCCCATAGAGCTCTACAACTTCATCTGGGTCCACCACCCGTGGGTCTTCGGGGACGTGGTGTGCCGGAGTTACTACTTCCTCCGGGATAGCTGCTCTTATGCCACCGCGCTCAACATCGCGAGCCTGAGCGTGGAGCGCTACATGGCCATCTGTCACCCTTTCAAAGCCAAGAGCATCATGTCCCGCAGCCGCACCAAGAAACTCATCAGCGCCATGTGGATCGCATCGTTTGCGCTCGCGACGCCGATGCTCTTCATCATGGGCCAGGTGACGCGTAGAGGCGAGAAGATATGCACTGCCATCGTGCTTCCTGTCACCATGAAGACTGTGCTGCAGGTGGGTGCCAGAAAAGTGTCTGATCACTGGTGTGGAGACTTGACGTGCACGTCTCCGCGGTTACTCTTTACGCACCGAGAAATTAAAAGGGGGAAATATGAAAAGGACTCTTAGTCCTCAGCAACATGTAATACATAATATTTAATGAGGGTTTTACATCACATATCTGTGACATAGCACTTGGCAAAAGGCTTCATACGCGTCTTTGTCTCCAATATTCCTGTTTGTGCGCATCGACCCAAAAATTTGGATTGTAAGCAAGAAAAAAATATGTTTGTTTTATTAATCTATTTAGGCTTTAAATCAATATGTCAAGATGAATCTTGCCATAGGGTTCTTGTAGTAATTTCCTCTCCTTCTCCAGGAAATGAACCGCAGACAGTCACCAACATCAACAACATGAGGCTTGTTTGTGCTAAATTAAACAAACTAATTAACTGGAAATGTTGACATTGTCATTTTTATACAATTAAGATTTATTAAGTAAAACTATCAGTGAAATATAAAGAGGAAAAAGGTCATTAACAGCTACAAAAAAATAAGTGAAGAGACACAGCAGCATGCAGGCTGCATGGTGTGAGGTCCCCTGTGCGTTTTTATGTTTGTGTATGTAGAGTTGGAATGTTGATTTACAGAAAATTAATCTGCAACTGTTTCTTTTATTTAATCACAATTGGATCATTACAGACATTTTTCAAACAAAAATTCCAAAGATTTCACCATCCCAGCTTCTCAAATGTGAGGATTTATAGCTTTTTCTCCTTTCACATGGAGGTGAAGGGATTATTTGTTGGTTGTGGACTGTTAATGAGACCATTTGATTCCCATTACAGTGGATTCCACCCGAACTTTGGGTCTTTTAAACTCTGTTTCCTTCAAAGATAGCTGGAGAATGATATACCCCCTGCTTAAGTTATACAATATGGACCAAAAAAATGAGAAATGCAATCATCAATTTGGCTTTAATTAGTAATACAATATTATATTATTTTATCTCTAGTCTTCACTATGTACTAGATAATGTTATGCCTGTCTCTCATGTCCTTTGTAACAATATAACTATTACAAAATAAGGAAGGACATGTCATTTCTGGCTGGCAGGTTTGTAAAACAAACCTTCACACCTTTAGATTTGTCTAGTGCCGCAGTAGACTGAATGTTTTGTGGATGAAAAATATATTAGAATCATGGATGGACGTAATCTCCACATCTGAAAAATGAAGCCAATGTGGAAGTTCCTTAAAGTGAAATAACCCCTGAGAGCCACTAGGGGCTCTAACTCCAAAAAACCTCGAGCTCCATCAACTTCTCTAATGAATAAAAAGTCAATTCACAAATCATTTTGGCGTCATTTCGCTCTGAAAATAATCACATAATTAAGAGAGTGTCTGTTTTGACTGACATGCCTGGGGTGCAACCATGTTACAATTATAGGTGGGCGATCACAGTGTCCATAGTTCCCCTGTCGCTCTTCCCCAGCTCGGCCAAATGTGGTCACTTCTGGCGACGGGCAAAATGGCAGATTGTTCATGGTCCATTCTGTGATGTCACAGTGGGCCTACTTGTACTGGACTTTTTTTTTAATAAAATTTCTGACATGGCAGACGCAACAATGACGGAATGACTCAAATAAACAATCAGGAATCACATTAATCATTCAGTTACAGCTATATAAATGGAGTAATGTAAAGAACATTCATCAGCGAATGCGTGGGTGACTGAGCGAGAACCAAAGACACACACACACACACACACACACACACACACACACACACACACACACACACACACACGTTTTCCATACTCAAAGCACAGCAGCCCCATTAAAGAAAGATAGGCTATTTCTCCAGGCTGTCCCCAGCTCTACCCAAGATAAATGGTGACCTGCTGCAGGTCGGAGGTCGTGTAAATGATCGGGCCGATCTTCCTCGCCTCTGTTTACATTGCATGGCGTGGCCTTGACCGAGAAGCCGCACCGAGTTGTTGTTGTTGTTGTGAAGAGAAGAAACGTGACGACTAGGTGAAGTGTTCTACGGATGTTCAGATAAAAGCAGCAACGGAATGTAATTTCAGCTTTTGCGTCAGCATTACAACCATCACGATCATTGTTTCCTTCTCTGCATCGCAATGAAGGATTTTTCCCATCTGTCTTGTGTTTTGATATCCTCCAATGTCTCTTCTCTTCTTTCTGTTTTCTGCCTTGCTATTTATCATCCCAGCATGACAATTACAAATTGAAGCAGTGCCAAGGCTAACATTTCTTATCTGCCGATGCTTTCATTCAGCAAGACTCCAGCAAACCGACTGTTTCATGAAGCAAACATTTTCTCACAGAGGAGACTGTAGAAATCACACAAGTTGGTGGAATGGAGTCTGGGGACAGTATATAACGGATGAAATCAATCCCGTAACAAAATCAAATGGCTGCCATAATATTTTAGAAGTGTTTGCGTGTTTGTGAATATGTTTTCACGGTTTACGTGTATATGAAAGATTCAGCTGGTTTTAAAAGGTGCCCTGCTGCAGTGGAGGGTTCCCACACAGTCGGCCTGTTTGAAAAATGAAGTGAAAGAGAAAAATGAGGCGTGAGGATAGTGAGGAGGTGGAGGGGGGAGGTCGCTCTTGTATAGATAAATAGGAGCAACACTGCCTGGGTCAGGAGTTCAATCCTCTTAAATTCAACTGTAGCGACTTAAACTTTGCTCTAAATGGTAAAACTAAATAATGCAAGATGACTAAACCTTCTATTAATTCTTAAAGGCAAACTCTCCCGGGGAGCAGAAATGTTACCGTTTGAAGTTTTCCTGAGTTTGTTTGAGATTTCAGTCCTGCGGGATTTAGTGCCCCCCACTGCTGGTAACAACAACTACAATTTAATATTTCAGGGATTGCGATCCAATTGCTGCAAACCATAGACTGTTTATAAAAGTGGACGAAGCTTCTGTGTCTTAAAAAATGGTTCCGATGCAGAAGTGTCTTCAGCTGCAATACCAGCGAGTGCCACTAGAGGTCGTCTCCAAAAAGCCTCCGGCTCCATAGACTCCCATTCAACTTCTCTCATCAAATCCAAAGTGAATAAAATGTGTCCATCAGTTATCTCGGTGTTGTTAGCTAAAGTCACTCCTTCTTATTAGTTTTCTGGAGGTCCATCTGAAAATAATCCCTCATTCATTAGAAAAGAAGATTCAAGAAGACCTGTTTTTGGGGGCGTGTCTGTTTGATTGACAGGCCTGTGGTGCATCAGGTTACATTTATCGGTGGGCGGGACGTAGTATCGTCAGGTTTCCAATCAGATCAGTCAGATCCACCGCTGGCTCCTCCCCCAGCTCGTCCAAATATGGTCACTTCCTGCTCCAAACCGCTCCGAACTGGCAAAGATGGTGACGGACAGAAGCTGAACTGGAGGATTCATAATGGCCGTTAACAAACCAACGGGTGACTCCCTGCTGGTTGCTGCTTGGTGCAAACAGAGAAAACTAGAAAAGAAAATACATATTTATTGCTGATTTGGTGTCATTCTGTGGGTCTGAATACAATCTATCTACAAGTGATGTGGTTCTAAATAAGCACATGAATACATGTATATAGATATCAGGTGCAGTTGGAGGGTGAACATGTAAACATCATATAAGTAAGGTGCCATAGTAAGGTTGACATCTTTTGTAAAGTGTTTTATAACAGTCAGGTATCGTGCTAATAGACTCATGCCCCAGTTAGTCAGCGTTAATGTTTGACAGCGTTCAGTTCTCGTCAAGAGTCGAAGTTTTTGAGTTTTTTATTTTTGTTTTTGTTTGTCTGTGATTTGATGGACTTCAAGCACCTTCCAAAGGGCAGCACGTCCAACAGATGGTGTCCCGGGTGAGACGGGTCCGGCAGTACGTCGGTTGCTCTACTGAGCTGAATAAATAAAGAGAAGCCGTATTTATGACCCTCTGAAGAGCTCTTTCTTCTGCTGAGCGACTGTCCGTGCAGTGATACAGTACATGATCACTCTCACATAATCGAGGACCTGTCGGAGGACGCCGGCAGCTTCTCCTGCGGGTGGGTTTTCCCGGGCATCCTCAGGAAGCTGAGCGTCTGCTGTGGTATTTTTGCAGTGTAATTCAGGAACCAGGAAGCAGAGGTCCTCATCGACGTGTCGTGGATCTCGGTCTTCACTGTTCTTCCTGAAGTTCTTTTGTTTTTGAGGAAAATTGTGAGATAACTTTCTGACAGAGACAAGACAAGGTCATTGGAAACTTTTCTATCATTAATTCACTGCACATCTGTAGAAAAATGACTCCATGTCACAATATTTCTTTAAAAAAAAAAACAGTGTTTCTATTCCAGTGAGGTCTTAGTGGAGTTGAAATGCTGTCGGGTCGGCATTAGCAGTAACTTTTAACAAAGCTTACAACTGCAGGAGTGTGAATAGTAACCAGTGAGGCTGAAATCACCAACTAATTAATACCTGTGAAGATGGGTTAGAAATATCAAATCCATTATTGAATCTTTTTGCATCCCAATTGAATCCTAAGTTTGTAAAGGTTTGTTTAAGTGTTGTTGGACGAGAACCCAGAAACACTCCAGCAGTTTCTCATGTTGGCTACTAAATGAATCAATGTTAACTTTAACCAAGCTAACCTAATCATTTCAACCACCTGTGGTTCCAACCTGAAAATGAGCTGAGCTGCAGAAATGTTGATTATTGAGTGAATCAACAGCTGGAATATACAAACTTTTACCATCTTATCCAATTAATGGATGTCCTGACTCGCAGGATAAACGCTCCCTGCCGAGACTGCTTTCCGTCAGTGGTAAATGCTGCAATCATGACCTGCAGCAATCCCAGGCTTTCAACATTTGCCCTAGCTAACAAAAAATATATAGATATAAGGTAAGATGTAAGGCTGGATTTTCTTGATTTTATGTTGCACCAGGAAGCAGATACAAACCCAACCCTACAACTTCCTTTGAAACAGACTTTCCTGTTGTTGCTAATTCTATACATTGGATTGATTTTTTTTGTTTGTTCATAAAGCAACAGTAAAATCCAAACTGAAATGCCGGAATTTGTGTAGAATATGGAGTGTGTGAGGGAGGAGGAGTGAGTGTGAATGATGGGGAGGGTGAAGGACTTGATGAGCAAGAAAAACTATTTGTTTTTAAATTTCTTTCAGGTTGTAGGAAGTGAGGAAGTTGAAAGTGAAGGTGACTCGCTGCGGTCGGGAAGCAGTTCCCATGTTTTCTGTACATTTCTATGTGACACGCTGTGCGCTTGGTCCGGTGCCGCTGTGTGCACTTACCTCGGCCTGCGTACCTGCGAGTGTGTTGGCTGCTGTTGCACTGAGTGGCGTCATGCTGTGCAGGACTGGGTTGCACAGTGATGTGTTGTTTGTGCAGCAGGATGAGTTTGAACTGCAAATTGACCCATTCATCCAGAGGGGAAGGACTTTTACATCATTACTTTTCTGCTCAGTCAAAATGTTGCTTTCATCGTGTGTTTTCTTTCCTGTTGGCATCAGTAGTCGAAGGAATAATATGAAATGCGTGACAGTATTACAAGGTACACATAGACCAGATTTCTTTCCCCTTAAATGCCGTGTTGTCATTATTTTAAATTCAAATGGTATAACAAATGAGGATTTAGAGGAAGCCTATGCCATATGTCAGAGCAGTAATGAGGAAGTGATTAAATCAGTTAATGAGTTTAACATTTTGACAAAAGCCACTTGAGTCTCATCAAGTGACATCGAATGACATCAACATGAATGTTAAAGTCACCCGCTACTATTGTTAGAAATGTACCTGATTCTCATACAGGCCCGAAGCTGGTCTGAGCACAGATCCGGGAGCGTTTGCATTTTGGTACAGCGCACGGGGCTTTTTTTCCACTCTGGTGCCGAGCTGCTGTTTTCATGGCTCAACATGCACCCGGCTGCGTTGAGATGGTTGGAACAGTGCAGCGGGGTGTGTCGGTAAAGAAAAGCTTGTGCAGTGCAATTTTGGTGACACGCCAGTCCTGCCCAGCAAAATGTGAAATAGCCACGTTCGGCCTGTCTCGACGTGATTATTTTGCAGAGTGTAGTTCAACTAACGTATCCAGAATCCCACAGACAGGTTTGGTGGATGCTCTACGCATGTCCTTCCGCTTGCACAAATAATTAAAACACGATTTTTTAAATGAATTGAGGTGGATGTTAACATTACATGACATTACATTACATTTCATTTAGCTGACGCTTTTATCCAAAGCGACTTACAATAAGTGCATTTCAACCATGAGGGTACAAAACCAGAACAACAGGAATCAAGAAAATACAATTTCTTCAAGATAGCCAAACTACAAAGTTCTATCAGTAAGTGTCATTTTAAGCTACTAAAGTTCTACTGTTCAAGGTAAAGTCTGAAGAGGTGTGTTTTTAGTTTGTGGTGGAAGATGTTCAGAGTTTCTGCTGTCCTGATGTCGTTGGGGAGCTCATTCTACCATTTAGGAGCCAGGACAGCAAACAGTCGTGATTTTGTAGAGTGTTTAGCTCAGTGAGGAGCAACAAGCTGATTGGTAGAAGCAGAGTGGAGGGAGGGGCTGGGATGTAAGGTTGGACCATGTCCTGGATGTAGACTGGACCCGATCTGTTCACAGCACGGTACGCAAGTACCAATGTTTGGAAACGGATGTGGGCGGCTACTGGTAACCAGTGAAGGGAGCGGAGGAGGAGAGGAGTAGTGGGAGTGAATTTAGGAGGTTAAAGACCAGTCGAGCTGCGGCATTCTGGATGAGCTGCAGAGGTCGGATGGCGCTAACAGGTAGACCTGCCAGGAGGGAGTTGCAGTAGTCCAGACGTGAGATGACCAGAGCCTGGACCAGAACCTGGACCAGAACCTGCACCTCCTTCTGAGTGAGAAGAGGACGTATTCTCCTGATGTTGTGCAGCATGTATCTACAGGAACGTGTTGTTGCAGTGATGTTGGCAGTAAGAGAGAGTTGACTGTGGAGTGTCTCCGAGGTTCTTATCAGTCAGGGTCGGGATAACAGAGTTGTCCAAGGTAGTAGTCAGGTCGAGGGTGGGGGAGTCTTTCCCTGGAAGGAAGAGCAGTTCGGTCTTGTGGAGGTTGATTTCCAGGTAGTGTGAGGACATCCACTGAGAGATGTCAGTCAGACAGGCAGAGATTCATGCTGCTACCTGTGTTTCAGATCGGGGAAAAGAGAGGATTAGTTGGGTGTCATCAGCATAGCTGTGGTAGGAAAAGACATGCGAGTGAAGGACAGAGCCGAGAGAGTCGGTGTAGAGAGAAGAGGAGGGGACCCGGGACGGAGCCTTGAGGGACACCAGTAGTGAGAGGACAAGGTTCAGACACAGATCCTCTCCAAGTTACCCGGTAGGTGAGGTCGTTGAGGTAGGATGAGAACAGGGGGAGAGCAGAGCCTGAGACACCGAGGTCCTGAAGGAGGAAAGAAGGATCTGGTGGTTCACTGTGTCAAATGCAGCAGAAGGTCTAGAAGGATCAGGACAGAGGACAGAGAGGCTGCTCTAGCAGTGTGAAGCTGCTCAGAGACGGAAGGAGGACCGTCTCTGTTGAAACCAGACTGGTGGTCAAGAAGGTTGTTATGGTGGAGATAGGAGGAGAGTTGGTCAAAGATAGCTCGCTCCAGAGTTTTGGAAAGAAAGGGAAGAAGAGAGACGAGTCTGTAGTTGTTTACTTCAGACAGGTTGAGGGGGGGGTTTCTTCAGGAGAGGGTTCACTCTCTCCTTCAGAGAGTTCAGGAAACAGACCGTTGACAGAGAAGTGTTGGTGAGATGGGAGAGAAAAGGAAGAAGGTCAGGAGCAATAGACTGGAGAATGTGAGATGGGATGGGGTCAAGGGGGCAGGTGGTTGGGGGGGTGGAGGTTACCAAGGTAACAACTTGATTGGGAGACGGGGTGAAAGAGGAAAGCGAAGGGGATGAAGATGAAGATGTTGGACATGTAGTTATAGAAGCTGGGTTTGAAAAAGAGGAGCGTATGTCATCTATCTTTTTAGTAAAATAGTTGACAAAGTGGCTTGGTAGAAGGGTGGAAGGGGGGGGGTCAAGGAGGTTGGAGAAGATGGAGAAGAGCTTTTTGGGATTGGAAAATGAGGATTGAATTCTGGTTAGGTAGAAAGAGCTTTTGGCTGCAGAGATAGAAGCAGAGAAAGAGGAGAGGAGAGATTGATAAGTGAGCAGGTCATCAGGGTGGTTAGATTTTCTCCATTTCCTTTCTGCCGCTCTAATAGTGGCTCTCTGGGAGCACCGAGTCAGACAACCACGGAGCTGGGGAGGACTGGAGGACATGGAGGAGGACAGAGACAATCAAGAGAGGAAGACAGAGTAGAACGGAGAGTGTCTGTGGCTGAGTTAGGATGCATGAGGGAGAAAGAGTCAGTTGAAGGGAGGGCAGATAAAACAGAGGAGACCAGAGAGGAGGGAAAGAGGAGGGGGAGAGGAGGGAGAGGAGGAGAGAGAGAGGAGGGAGAGGAGGAGAGAGAGAGGAGGGAGAGGAGGAGAGAAAGAGGAGGGAGAGAAGAGGGGGAGGGTGGAGAGAGGAAGGAGAGGAGGAGAGAAAGAGGAGGGAGAGAAGAGGGGAGGGTGGAGAGAGGAGGGAGAGGAGGAGAGAGAGAGGAGGGAGAGAAGAGGGGGAGGGTGGAGAGAGGAGGAAGAGAGGGAGAGAGGGAGAGAGGGAGCGAATGTTGTGACGGACAGGTCCAGAGTCTGTTGATGTGGTCAGGTTGTCGGTTTGAGAGAGTCAGAGATAAAGAAGTGGTCGGAGACATGAAGTGGAGTTACAGTGAGGTTAGATGTGGAGCAGTTTCTGGTGAAACAGAGAACATGCTGTTACTGCTGCTGTTGTTGCCAGAAATTGAAGAGGAAGAGTTTCCCATTCTTTCTGATTCGTACCAAAACCAATGCTTTTTGTTAACACGAGTCTTATTTCCATAAAATCCCACCTGCTGCAGACTGAAGTCTAGAAAACACAGCAGATGCTGCTGGCAGGGATTGAACACCTACAGTATGTGTTTCAGATGATGGCAGATGCTGGTGATTGATTTTAAGGTGTAACGTTGCACCTGTTTTGTGATGAACAATAGAGGAGTGAATGTGAAGATAACAGGTGTTTAAAAAGCTTCATCCCCTCAGGCCAAATAAACTTCCAACAACAACTCAGAGCATCTGCTAAATCTTAAATGTTGTGAGTCTATGAAGCGACTGTCAGAAGTTTTCTTTTAAACATCTGCTCTGGCTACAGTTTATCCGCCTGCCTTCTGTTCGGTCTTCCTCTTCAAAGGAAGCGTTCAGGACCCTGTTGAATCTCAGAGCTTCCAAATGTTTACATCCGCACTGCAGCAGTAGCAGAAATCCAAGTGACGATTGAAGCTTTGGCCTCTCATTCACTCAAGTAATGTGTTGCTTTGAAGCCCTTTCATTATTAGATATTCGATTTGTAGTTACACAATGAGGGCACTTTTTGACGAATGTTAAAAACAACATCTATGAATCTGCATTTCTTATGCATGTTAACAGGCTTGTTATATTTCTAGGTTTTCCAGGGCTGTTTATTTGCAATGGAAAATGCTAACAGCAGTTTTAGGCGCAGACAGACGTCTTTTCTTCTCAGTATTGTAGTACTTCTGCCTGTTTGTGATTCAAAAAATTATCCTTCAAATCCTGCTTTTAATACTATTTACAGCTGTCATTAGTTCTGCAACAGCCAATAAATGTATTTACACAGAAGAAAGTATTTGGACTACGTCATTTGTCGAGTTGTGTCACATTGTGTGGTTTGACATCTCCTGCATCGTAGTAAATATCCTCTTCCTTTTCTTCGCTGTGATTGTAGTCTGGAAACTCTGTTTGCATTAACGTTTGCGTAGCCTCTCTCAGACCTGCAAAATACGACCGGCTGTATTAGGACGTCCTGGTACTTTAGGCATACTGCATTGAACATACTATGTAGTGGGACACAGTAAATATTTTTCAGGCACACGAAATAGTCTGGTAGTATGAATACTGGAATGCAGGGAAAGTTTCACCACATGTGGTGGTCAATGCTGATTGGTTAAAGGCTGCTCCAATAGTTTTCAAGTTAACTTGAGGTCTTCGCCCAGTAAGATGCAACAACTGGAAACGATTCCCTCAGGAGCGCCGCCGGACTCAAACTCTCCCGCAGTGAATTTGATTAACACCAAGCGAGGGCTGAAAGACTGGCAGAGCTGAAAAAAAAAAAAATGAGAGACTTTCTTCTCCACCAATCTGACAAACATCAGCTGCAAATTAGATCAGTTCTCCTTCACAGCGCTGTGATCAGCTGGTTGTTAGTGGTCATGGTGCTTGGTCAGTTTCACTGTGAATCACAGTCTATTTTTTCAGCGATATTATTATGGAACAAGTTAATTATCCTAAATTATACTGCAGTTTTAAACAGATTAGTTGCATGTTTAATTAATATCTACATGATGATAACAATATTAGGCGTCATTGTTCGGATACACCACCTTAAAAATATTAAGCTACAGCGCTGCTACAACACACATTTAGATAGTTGAGCCTGGAACACGCTGCTGCGTGGCGTCGTTTCAACCCGACGTCCATATCAACAGATCAGAGCAGCTGCACTGCTGCTCAGACGTGCATCTCACCTGCACCTCACACCTCGAGTGTTCAGTGCTTCATTTATAAAATAGAACTGACGTCTAAAATATACAGGGAAACAATCTGTGATCACATTTGTACTGTATGATCAACACTGTAATTATATCAAGACGACGCTTCACCAGGTAAAGCGGGGAGGGGGGGTATTCACTGCTCCCTCTCCATCTCTCCTCTGTCTCGGTGTGAGTGTCGTTATGAACAAGGGTGAACAAAAACCACGTGATTGCTTTTTGGTTACAACTCATCACTTGTCAGACCTTAAAACTACAATCTTGATGGCCTTTATCAAAGAGAAACTCACGTATTCAGTGGTCGGACCTGCAGCCGCAGCACCCTAAAAAAACAAAACAAAAAGGAGCGAACAGCTTGACGATGAAATACCTGCTCACTGCTGGATATTGTGAAAGCACATTCATTCTCTGAGCTCTGCTTTTAGGATGTTCGACATGACACCAGACGATAGCCAGATTAGTTTACGTCACAGATGGCGAGACACGCGTGCAGAGACCTTTTGTTTAAACAGGGTCAGCACGATGTAAAATATTTGGAATACGTGCTGCAGAAAGTGAGATAGATTTATTTATATGTGAGGAAGCGGCAATTGTGGGAGCAGAGGAAAAGATAAATGGACTCTGCTGGTTATAAACACCACGCAAACGTTCACTAAATGGCACTTAAATAAGGAGACGAAAATAGAAAGTGAGCGACAATATTTATTGAATTTATGACATGTGAGTAATAAACCTTCCGTGTTTGGATTTTTTATTGAGAAGCAGCTTCATCGAGCGACATCCCAGATGAAGGCTGGGGAAAAACAGAATCTGTCTCCAGCCATTGAGAAAGCTAAATGATGAAAATAGAGCAGCAGGAGACACATATTCACTCAGAGGAAAAAGACAGAATGTGAAGTAACATATTCTCTTAACTTTTGCATGAAAATGCATGTAAATTTAAATATCCGCATATAAAATCCTGACAGGTTTGACCATACAAGTAAAGTGAGATCATAGCAGCAGCATCAGAGGGCATTGGTGGATTCATTGAGCTATTGTGAAGCTTTAAATCTAAAAACAGACTCCAGTCATTTCCGTTGTTGCTCTCTGCCCGTTCAGTTGTGACCTTTGGAAAACGTAATAAAAGTAATCCGAAGACTGAGAAACAAAGATACTAGGAGCTTTTTAAAGTATATTCTGGCACATCATGAGGGAAGTAACCAAAGAATAGCTTTGTAAATGACAGTATGCCATTGTATCATAAACAGAAAGTCAATGAAGGTTTTTCAATGTGAGTGAGTTACAGCAGTAGCAGCCTTTAACCAATCGGCATTAACCACCATATGCTGTATGTTGTGTGCAGAAACTACCATCACTGCTAGACACCCCCACTGGTCACTGACACCTTAATTCAAACAGGGTTCCCAGACTAAAATCACACTGAAGGCAAAGCTGTGAGCAATTGGTGGGTGAAAAACTGCCTAAATCCTTGTGTGCAAAGCTTGTAGCAACTTCCATACTGCGCTGAGTTTGAATACTTGTTTTTACAATAAATGAGACATTTACATTTTTACAAAATTTGCAACAAGAAAAAAAAAAGAATTGTCATTATATCATTGACTGAAGATTAATGAGAAAAATATCATGTTATCCATTTAAAATTAAACCTACAGCTTTATGTGTAAAATGTCAAGCAGTCTGAATAATTTTTTAAGTGACTGCAATCAAAAGGCACCAGATAACTGTCAAAGCTGAGTGACAGCTGATCCAGCTCTACGGTCATCATCAGAAACTGGGATGGTGATTCGGAGGAAAACGTGGGAACATAAACTTCAGCTCTATGCCTGGTGTTTTCTTGTTAGCTGTAATTTGCATTTTCTTTTATCATTTCTCATTCTCGACATCATCAGATGCTCAGCTTTGGATGTCAGAGAGATGCAGGGAAAATATCTGGGGAGCAGGTTATCAAAGCAAAACCAGTTTTATGAAAGGAGACGTGCTTTTTGAATTATTCAGCATTTCACTGTTATTTCTTGAAATGTGTACTTCCATAACAAACGGAGAAAAATTGATTTTAAAGAAGCGGTCAAACCTGAAGCACCTGCGGCTAAAGATTAGGACTTTATTCCCCAGTATGAGTTCAGAACAAATCAGGATCCTTCCCTTTATGCAACCAGATAATGTATTTCATTCTTCATGCTTGATCGAAGCCCACAGATTATAAACTCCTCACCTGCAGGCTTTCTTTGATAGATTTTAAATTTGTAACTGCATTTCCAGCCACCTGTTTTCATGCACATTTTCGATTTAAGGATAAAAAAGAAGAAACATAAAAGTATTGCCAAACAAATGTGATACGTCCAGCTGACCTTTCTCACGCCCGGTTAATAAGAGACCAAGAACTGACACCAAGATGGAAATTAGCCATCATAAACGTTCATTAATGCACCTGTGATTGACACGTCAAAATGTCCAGTCAGGTTTATCTCAATCAGTTCCCCCCCCCCCCCCACACACACACACACAGAGAAACAAGGGAGAGATGCAGGAACAGCTGAGAAGAGACATTACATTACCAGTATTTTAAATACTCTGAAATTTTAGTTTAGTTTTAGAATGTTCATTTTTTGTAAAAATGTAATTTCATAAAACAAACATTTATTTTTGGCCGATGTCCTCCGTCCAGATCAATTTTAGGGCTTCATAGTAAAGAATTTAAACTGTAGTTAATAAGCCGAGGGTGAGAAAGTGAGCAGGATTCATTCTCTGTAAAGATCCAGTAAAGTACGAGCGATGACATTTTGTCTCCCGAGAAAACAACAAAAGCCGAGTGAGAGAGAGGATCTGAATAAACACCTCGGTTTGAATGTTGTTCATTGGCTGATCAAACTGTCTCCGACGTCTCTGCTTCTGTTCCTGCTCAGTAGAAAAGTGAAGAGCTGTTTCAGTACTTCATCACGGCCGTTCTAACTCAACGTGTAAAAGAAAGACGGAACAAAACCAAAGGCAAAACAAATATTTTATATAACCTTGGAGATTTTATATAAAAATGTTCAAGTGGTATTTCGTAAGCGAAGATATAAAAGATTTCCAGGGAATGCACGCCATCTAAATAACTCTAAATCTCTCAAATTAAACTGCTGTGAAATGCGTCCTGAACGAAGAAGTGTTTCGTTACACACTTGTAAACAACATCCATCATATGAAGCAGGCTTCACTTGAATATGACTAAAGAGCCATAAAAACTGAATTTCCTGCAACAAAGTAAGAAATGACTTTACCAAGGCAGGCGGAGTGTGTGTGTGTGTGTGTGTGTGTGTGTGTGTGTGTGTGTGTGTGTGTGTGTATGTGTGTGTGTGTGTGTGTGTGTGTGTGTGTTGAACTACTGGATGTTGGTAACTGGTCTCAGGTGTGCAGATGAAGGTGAAAGGCACTGTGTGCTACGCCTCGTCGTTAGTCTCAGACATGTCTATTTCCTGTGTTATTGTGGAAGTCGCCTTGTCTCTGGTTTCAGGTCTCATCCCTTCCTTGTCGTCCTGATCGTCTCCACCTGTGTTCAATCATCTCCGCGCCCTCGTGTGTCTATAAAGTCTATAAAGTTTATTTTTACTTTTAGTCTGTACTGCAGCTACCCTTAAATAGTATCTACTGTTACATGTAGTACGTGTACAATTGGGACGTACGACTTCAACATAAAAATGCATCTTGAACTTTGACCCTCTTGGTCGTATCAGTCGCAATCCATAGCGTGACGTTTGTAGTAAAAAGATAAAGGATGCGATTTGGAACGAGCACACTTCCTTTTAATGACTCTTCTTCTTCCTCCTCTTCTTCCTCTTCTTCTTCCTTTTCTTCTTCTTCTTCTTCTTCTTCTTCTTCTTCTTCTTCTTCTTCTTCTTCCTCTTCTTCTTCTTCTTCTTCTTGGGGGCGGAGCATTTACGCTACCAACTGTCTCGGCGGCTCAGGTGGTGATGTATCTTCCGCAGTGCAAAGGATTGTGGGTCAGAACAGCAGAGTATCACGCCAGCCTGCAGACTGCAAAATACAACCGGATGCAGTAGAACATCCTGGTACTTTTGGCTTCCTACATTTAGCATACTAAATCTTTTTCTGGCGTACTGACTATTGTGGTAGTCTGGATACTGGAACGCAGGGTGCGTCTACTTTACCTCTGTTGCCAAATCACTGTTGTCCTTTGTGCCTTCATGCGTAAGAAAGACAATGAGGAATTTACTTCCTAAATAGAGTTGGAAAAGGTGGCACATTCCTCAGATGCACCATCAGTACTGCTATTAGATTTGAAAATGCTGTTTTCTCAAACAGCATCTCAGAACAGTTTGGCAATAATAACTGGCTTTTTAAAACTTTTTAAATGTTTTATTCGCTATAAGTAACATTTTTGAGCTTTAACATGGCTGAAATGCATTTAGCGAGCAATTTATTAGGAACACCGTACTGATGGGTAGGACCTCCTTCAGTTCTCATTAACTTCAGCTGTTGGTTGTGGCTCAGATGGGGGAGCAGGTTGTCCACTAAACGCAGAGTTAGTGGTTCAATCCTTCAGTCCACGTGTTAAAGCTCCTCGCATGGCAGTTACAAGGCGGTTACAACTGCTGTGTGAAAGAGTGAATAAGGCAGAAATTGTAAAACCCCTTCCGTTGCTGTACGAGTGCCGACCGCTTACCTTGGTGTCATGGATTCCATCACATGTTCAACATTCCTTCACGATCCTGCACAATATTGACTTGAATCCTTTCTGCAGTTTTGTCAGCTGCACATTCAGGCTGCTGCTCTCCTCTTCTAATACATCGCAAAGGTGTCCGACTGGATTCAGATCTGCTGACGGGGGACGACTCTGAACTCACTGTTCAGGAAACCAGTTTGAGACGAGTTTTGCTTTGTGACATGGTGCATTATCCTGCAGGAAGCAGCCAGTAGAAAATAATAAACTGTCTTCTTCCCTTTAAAACTAACCAGTCATGGTTTGAATGCCACAAAGTGTCAAAGGAAACATTCCTCACACTATTCCTCCACCAGCAGCAGCAGCTTGTACTTTGGACAGAGAGCTGGTTGGGTTCACGGATTCATGCCATTGACATCTAATTCTGCAGTTTCAGCAGAAATCCAGATTCGTCCAGCCAGCCCACACATTTCCAGTTTTTCTGAGCCTGAGCTCATTGCAGCCTGAGGTTTCTAACCTGATGCGTCGCTCTGCTGCTGTAACCTGTCCACCTCAAAGCCGGACGTGTCTTTCATTCTGAAGTTTCTGAAACAGTTTTAAAGAGTTATCTGAGTTACCGTTGTTTTTTTTTTTGCTCGGCTCCAACCAGTCTGGCTGCTTTCCTCCGACCTCGGACATAAAGAAGTGTTCACTGGAGGTTTTTTGCTTTTAGCACCACACCGAGTAAGACTGAGATCAGACGTTTCAGAAAAACTCAAATCAGTCAGTCTGAGATCATTTCCATTATGAGGTTGTTTCTTTTAATTATAAGATTATTATAGTTATGATAAAAAAAAATGTGTTTCTACTTTTGTGGTTACAATACGCCTCTGTACCATTCTTCAGTTGGAACTTCCTCTCGCTGATAAATCCATTCATCTTGGAGACTCAATTAGAATTACATAATTGTGCTGCAATCACACTTTTAGTATTCTGCTTTGTGTAAAATAAAAGCATTCATTAAAATCGTGAATCATCCCCAAACTTTAGAACATTATTTTTACATTTTTCAGTCATGTTTGGCCTTTTTTTGCAGTTTTTTCGTACGTATTCACCAAAACACTGACATGGCCAAAAACGTTCTAATTATTTTGATAAGACATAAATGTTTGTGGACTTTTCTTTATTTGCACTTCATCGCACAGGCTGGTTATGAATGCAACTGTTTTTCACACTAGGATTCCCATATTTTGATGACCACAGAGCAAATAGTAGTTCATAATTTGGTATATAAGATCAGAAACTTCCACACTTGTGCCGGAGAAAGTGTTCTGCAGGAAAAACCTCAGCAGGTATTCACGGAGAGTTCAAGACAAACTCCAGCTGACAGTTATATGAACATTGTTTTATCTGTGCGGGCGGATCACAGACCTGAAAGCAATTGTGTTCCCACCAACTGTGCACCCGCTGCCTCCCGAGAGCGTTGTCAAGCTGATCCGAGCTGAGAGCCGAGCTGTGTGGAGGCAACATCTAAAGAAGGTGTTAAGTACACTGATTAAGTACACTGATCTAGTTTGTAAGTAAATATATATGAACTGAGAATACAATTATTTGGATGGCAAACAAATTCTCTCAGTTTTGTCGATGCCGTCACCATGCCAACCACTGCTGCTCACAGGCTGCTCTTTGTCCAGCGGAACAGGAAACGGTATCTGCCGGTAGATATACGAGCAGCAGACGAAGGTATATCTGCTGATGAAGGGATCGACATGCTGACGGCACTCACAACGTAAAATATCCCCAAAAAGAAAGTCGTGCTTCTACATATAAAATAATTTTAATAGGAAAGCGCAACGTGATGTCAACTGACCTCCATGTAGCTCAACACTCACACTTTTTCTTTTTATTCTCAGTATGTCCTGGAGCTCCCCTTAAAAAGTATGTACTGTTGCTTGTAGTAGGTAAAGAATTTGACATACTACTTCATCATAAAAATGCACTTTGACCTTTGACCCTCTGGTCATATTCATCGCAAAGAAAAAGAAAAAGAATGCAATTTGGAACGAGTATGCTTCCTTTATTGCCTCTTCTTCTTCTTCTCCTTCCTTTTGTGGGCGGAGCATCAGCGCCACCAACTGTCTGTGCAGCTCAGTCCATGTGATGTGTCTTACGCTGCAAAGGATTGTGGGTCAGAACAGCCAGAGCAGCACGCCAATCTGCAGACTGTAGAATACGACCGGATGCAGTAGAACATCCTGGTACTTCTGGCATCCTACATCTAACATACTATGTATTGGGACGTACTAAATCTTTTTCTGGCGTACTGAATAGTCTGGTAGTCTGGATACTGGAACGCAGGGCTTGTCTCTCTCCCTGCTGTTACCTGCCGGCCACGCCCACCTCACCTGCTCTCAGTTCCCTAATCAGCACCAGCTGCTCTCACTTTCCAATCACCTGTCAGTATTCATTCGTCTGGTTTTCTTTCAGTCTTTGTCAGTCCGTTGTGTTCAGTCCGTCTTCCCTGAGCTCCGTGTTTCCCTCCTGCTCCCCGTTCACCTGCTCCACATTCCTCCGTTTCCCTCTGTGGATTTTAGTTTGTTTCTGAGTTCATTTGAATCTGTTGGTTTGGTTTTCTGTGTTACTTTTGTTGAACCTTTGCCCCGTTCTTTTGTTGATTAAATAAATCTGATCTTTTATGTAAAATGGCCTTGTATTTGGGTCCACCCTTCTCTTGTAACACAACAAACAAAACTTTGGATTCGCAAACAAATGTTTTTGACTTGCAACCAAAAAGGCTGGATTTGCAATCAAAACTTTTTATAATGCAAAAACTGTTTAGTTTAAGAAGCAAAATTCTGAAATATGTCACTAAAACAATAAGAGCAAATTTGTTTGCAATCCAAATAATTTCATTCTCAGTTAATATTTTGACTTACAAACTTGATTTTTTTGAATGCAGAGAAATTTGCTCTCAAAACTTTTATTTTGCTTGTATAAAAAAGACCCCAGAATATCTTCATACTTGTGCTGTCTGCTTTAAACTGCTACAGACAGATTGTTAATATATATATATATATATATATATATATATATATATATACACATATATTCAGTCTGGTGCAACTTCATCAGCTGACATCTCATCAAAACAGTGTTGCTGACCTGTGCACTTTCCTCACCAATGCAGCATTTATTATTCAAACCGCTCATTCCCTGAACTTTATAGCAATGCAGCAGCTGCCAGCAGTGTTGATCTGTTTACGTGCAGGCTGGTGTTGAATTCAGAGCCATATACGTTCTTTATGCACTGACTGTATGGAAACAAAACAGGACATGAGGGTCATTTTGTTGCTGCCTTTGTTTTCATTTGTTGTTATGGGTGATCAAGTGGAAGGTAAGTTCTGTTTTTCCAATTACCTACTTCAAGTGGGATATAGTAGGTGACCATTCTTGCTCGGAGGCAGACGATGTTGACTGCTGAACATGTGAATTAGGAAAGCATTAGTTGTCCCTTTTGTTGTGAGCTCCTTCAGCAGTCCGATCACGTTTCCAGCTGCAGACACTGTGGATTTACACCCACACATTTAAATCGGAGCCGAGCGCACCACCGTTTATCTGCTGCTCTGGGCACAAAACCCGGGTTGGTATCAACAGTCACATCAGCATTCAAAAACGGTCCAAATCAGTTCTTCTTAACTGGAATCTCTTTGTTCACAGAGATGAAATTAACAGTAAAACTGTTTTAGATTAAGTTAAACTTTGTGAACGCTCACACTTTGGACTGAAAACTAAAATGCCACCAAAATCTGCACCATTACAAGATGGAAGAGATGAAAAGAGTTGATTAACCAACTGTTGGAGATTGTTGCTGATTAAGATGGCAAACCAACAAACAACTGATTGCAAGTAGGAGGATTCAAATCAAGGCAGAATTGCTGAACTATTAACTGACCAAAAAAACTGTTTTAGAAATGCAAACCATCAAAGGAAGAGGTGAAGTTTGTTGGGAAGTTTATTTAAGCAAATCAGAAATAGGCATTTCTAACTTTTACAATATCTGGTGAGTGAACACGTGAGTGTTTGGACTGCTAATTTTCTTTTTGAAAGCTGTATCCGTTTCTGTGCCCACAAAGTAATCGTCATTTAACTGTTCAAATCACCGTGGTTTTATTTTCTATGACCACTCAGGTGATGGGCAGTGATTACTGATACAAAGCATAAGATGGGATCGAGCTACTGAAACTGGTGGAGCTGAGGTTGGCCGAGACTTTGGCTCTCTGTTGGGCAAGTTACTGGAAAGTCTGATACATCCAGTTTAAATGTTTTCAATGGCCCTAAAGAAAAATGCTTAGCATGCAATAATTTGATAAATACAAGTAAGGTAAAAGTCTCAGCTACTTTAAGACATTTCAACCATGGACAAAGGAATCTTCGATCTTTGTTTGTGAGGACCTTGCTACCAGGAGAGGAGACCCTGTGTGTCTGTGTGTGTGTGTGTGTCTGTGTGTGTCTGTGCGTGTGTGTGTGTGTGTGTGTCTGTGTGTGTCTGTGCATGTCTGTGCGTGTGTGTGTGTGTGTCTGTGTGTGTCTGTGCGTGTGTGTGTGTGTCTGTGAGTGTGTGTCTGTGTGTGTCTGTGCGTGTGTGTGTGTGTGTGTCTGTGTGTGTGTGTGTGTCTGTGTGTGTGTGTGTGTCTGTGTGTGTGTGTGTGTGTGTCTGTGCGTGTGTTACGGTACAACTGATGGGATTATCTGAGCTGCACCTGCTGCAGAGAGACTTACGTTAACTAAACTAACAACAAGCTTCAAAATGTCTCTCGCGAAGCCAAAAAGACGTGAAATTGATTTTGAAAATCGACAAACCGAAGTGTTTGTTGGAGCTACGATTCAAAAGTAATGAAGCAAAGTAAGTGGAAATGGCAAAATCCAGGCGGTTCCATTTACCGCGCCGAGGCGGATGAAAATAAAGATCTGTTTTATGATGATTCAATCAGGCCTGCTGAAATTTGTCTGGGTGCTATTTCAGTTGTCACCTTAAAGTTGGATGCGGACCTGCTATGTTTTATTTGTATCATTTACAGACCCAAGCTGTTTTAATATTTTATGTTGTGTTTTGCTGTCTTGAATATATAATAATAAAAGGGAGTGATTAGTTAATTCCATGTATTATTATATCGGTTAACATGAGATGACTGAAGTAATTAAAGGAAACGCTCAGTAAAGCGGCTTTAAACATATTGTGGAAATCATTTAAAATTAAAACAAATATCAGATAAACTGTTAAAACCATCGTTATTTAAGGCCCCTGTGAAATTTTTCTTTTTTTTTTTAAATAGCTTCAGTAAACAATGTAAATGACCTTATCAACATACCACAGAAAACTCAAAGCAGTTACAGGTTCATGATGACAAACAGTATGAGATACAGAAAGTAACCTACAGCTGTAAGGTGCACGAGTTACTGCCTCGACAGTCCAGGAGATGATGAAAATACAGAAACACAACATGTCACTGAATAATGTATTAAAAAATAAAAAGAGAGAGAAGTCGATATTCCTTTATCTGCAAATCAGATTCAACACAGTAGCAGGACGAGGTCTGTATCTTGTAGAGAAGGAAATGCAGGGAACATCAGGAAACGAAGCACAAATCTCAAAAGGAAATGTTTATTTCCGCAGGCATACAGCGACCACAGTGTCAGCTAAATACAAAATACTTCAGTCATGCAGATGATTGTAGAAAAGACCATCAGGACAGCTGCTGAGCAGTCCAACAGCAGCCACCACGAAGCTCCCCAATGTCTCAGAGTCACACAGATCCAATTAGCTTCTTTGCTCCTTTTCTTTCTGTAAAATCTTCCACCTGCTGTA
The DNA here is from genome assembly GCF_022577435.1 of Embiotoca jacksoni. Lineage (NCBI taxonomy): Eukaryota > Metazoa > Chordata > Actinopteri > Embiotocidae > Embiotoca > Embiotoca jacksoni. Next base: position 1,907,414 of record NW_027185396.1, read on the forward strand.
TTTTTGGAATCGTGTTGTTATTCAACCCTAACCCTATTACACAAAACTCTGGTGTTCCTTCTCGTGAAGGTTCCCGTAGACGCTGAGTCTGCTCATTCAGTGAAGAATGACTCCAGTGACCAAATCACAAAGATGAGAAAACTTAGATTAAAGGCAATAAAGTATTGTAACATTTCTGGACCTTTTAGGAATCTAACCCTTAGGGTTATTTTTGCAGGGGTCTTTTTTCCCGCGTTTGCATCCATTTGCGATTTTCGTAGACCAAGATGAACCCGACTGCACCAAGAAGAGCGCAACGGTGCAACAGGTGGTCTTTCAATAAAGATGCACTGGTGTTGTGTAATTTTGGTGTCAATATTACGGTGAACTTTCACCTGAGAGCTTTTTTGTGGCCTCACAGACGTATCCAAACTCCCACAGACAGTTTTGTCAATGTCCTTCACATTAAATCACACTTCAATAATTAAAATACAATTTTGTTTGATTGCAACCTTCTGATTCAGTTGAATCATATTAAAAGTTAAGCTGACTGCCATCTATTGAATTGGATGTGAATCAGGCAGTTAGTGCGTGTTTTGTTGCAGCAGCAAATAATTGCAATGAATTATACATGAAAGGATTCAAAAGCCTCCTCATCTACTCACGTGGTTTGGTCATCAAACCAGCTGTTCAAGGCCTGAGTGACACTGTCCTGAACCCTTTCAGCAGAAATGACAATTTACACAGGTTGGCTTTGGTCATTTAATAAATGATTGCAAAATAAATTGGGCACACTCAAAGCTTTCATGCAGTTTATTTATTAACACCACAACATGACTGAGTAAAGAGCACATTGCTCTTCATCAATTCAGTTATTAATAAATGAATTGCATTGGGAGCATAATTTACTTCTGCTCACTCTTTGTCATGTCAGTGTTTGCTGTGTATAAGACAGATATCATGAACCTCGTCCTCCGCTGGGCAGCGGTGTCACAGTTCATCGTTTGTTAGTTCTGTCTTTTTGTCGTATCAGTTTCTTCCTCTCCATTTTAGTCTGTTCTTGTTTAGTTATGCAGACTATCTTTTTTGCTCCCTACCTTCTTTGTCAGATCGTTGTTGTTTTTACCACCAAGTCTTTGCCTGAACAATCTTCCAGACAAGCATGTCAGAAAATAACAGTTCATTTATTTGTGTAAAAAGTTCATAAATTTATTGTAAAGATGTAAGACTGCTTTTTGTAGTGCATTCTGCTTTCATGTTGTGTTTAACTGTTTTCAAGCAGGAAAATTAAATAAAAATCGGGCCCATGAAAGAAATAAACATAAACTTTTGTGCACCCCAAGCACGCACACTTCACTGCACAAATCTTTAGCAAATCTCAGCATGTTCACTCAATGTTCCCAACGAGTGCTGGTATGCTGGCAAAGAAGACATAAACACAGCGTACGGGTTCATTTCAAAATTTTAAATTCAACTGCATTTGAAAAAACAATATTTCCTCCAAGTCCAAATATATTGGTGCTCTTATCAAGGTGGAAAGCCTCAAGAGAAAATATTCACCATCCACTTTCAGTCACATCCCACAGAAAGAAGGACTCCAAACAGGTTGTCGTAAATCTCCAGTGACAACGAGATAAGTTAGAAAAATGGCTTCCCAACACCGGATAAGAGTTCTACATTGCACACAACTGAGGCAGGCAGCAGTCTTGTAGTTTTTTAGGCCTAGAAGATATTTATTTTAAGATTTTTTTTAAACCTTATACTTATATTCCTCTTATGTACAGTGGTGTGAAAAAGTGTTTGCCCCTCCTGTTAAAACATAACTTAACTGTGGTTTATCACACCTGAGTTCAATTTCTCGAGCCACACCCAGGCCTGATTACTGACACACCTGTTCTCAATCAAGAAATCACTTCAATAGGACCTGCCTGACAAAGTGAAGTAGACCAAAAGATCCTCAAAAGATAGACATCATGCCGAGATCCAAAGACATTCAGGAACAAATGAGAAAGAAAGTAATTGAGATCTATCAGTCTGGAAAAGGTTCTAAAGCCATTTCTAAAGCTTTGGGACTCCAGAGAACCACAGTGAGAACCATTATCCACAAATGGAGAAAACATGGAACAGTGGTGAACCTTCCCAGGAGTGTCCGGCCGACCAAAATTACCCCGAGAGAGCAGCGACGACTCATCCGAGAGGTCACAAAAGACCCCACGACAACATCCAAAGAACTGCAGGCCTCACTTGCTTCAGTTCAGGTCAGTGTTCATGACTCCACCATCAGAAAATACTCTGTGGACTGACGAGACAAAAGTTGAACTTTTTGGAAGGTGTGTGTCCCGTTACATCTGGCGTAAAAGTAACACCGCATTTCAGAACAAGAACATCATACCAACAGTAAAATATGGTGGTGGTAGTGTGATGGTCTGGGGCTGTTTTGCTGCTTCAGGACCTGGAAGACTTGCTGTGATAAATGGAACCATGAATTCTACTGTCGACCAAAACATCCTGAAGGAGAACGTCCGGCCATCTGTTCGTGACCTCAAGCTGAAGCCAACTTGGGTTCTGCAGCAGGACAATGATCCAAAACACACCAGCAAGTCCACCTCTGAATGGATGAAGAAAAACAAAATGAAGACTTTGGAGTGGCCTCGTCAAAGTCCTGACCTGAATCCTATTGAGATGCTGTGGCATGACCTTAAAAAGGAGGTTGGTGCTGGAAAACCCTCCAATGTGTCTGAATTACAACAACTCTGTAAAGATGAGTCGGCCAACATTCCTCCACAGCTGGAAAAGACTCATTGCAAGTTATCGCAAACACTTGATTGCAGTTGTTGCTGCTGAGGGTGGCCCAACCAGTTATTAGGTTTAGGGGGAAACACTTTTTCACACAGGGCCATGTGGGTTTGGATTGTTTTTCTCCTTTAATAATAAAAACCTTCATTTAAAAACTGCATTTTGTGTTTACTTGTGTTATCTTTGACTAATACAGTATTTAAATTTGTTTGATGATCTGAAACATTTAAGTGACAAACATGCAAAAAAAATAAGAAATCAGGAAGGGAGCAAACACTTTTTCCACACCACTGTATGTATCAAAATGTCAAAGTAAGACACTTCAGGTTCAACCAGTTATCATTTGCATTGTTATTTTCTGTGTCATTCTTATCCCCTCAAATCACTTTATGCCTGATATCTCCATGCACTTCGCTCCTAATTATTCACATTAGCTCTTCCAGTGTTTTGGCAGCTTTTCATAATTTATTTCCCACTTCAGCTGGAGTCTGGCCTCACGCTGATACCCGAGTTCACCGAGCTGCTTTTTTTCCTGCTCTCCTTTTCAACTTGAATCAGTCTTCAGTGTCTGGTAGGCAGGGGCACCTCAGAAGTCATCCAGCCTGTTCATTAAATCCATTAACATTTTTCATCCATGATTATCACTTAGAAAAACAGCAGCACTCCGTCACTGAGTGTTTATACCTGAGAGTTGAATTGGTGGAAAAAAGGAAAAACTGTTGCAAAAGCTGTTACAGGTACAACGAAAATATGGACACAAACGAGCACTTCATATCAGTCCCTCCAGGAAATTGGGATCGCAATAATTAACACAAATTCGAGCAAACTTCATAATATTTGCAGGAGCTTGCAATTTTTTTAATTGCGGCCATTTTTCCGCAAAAAATATCGTCAGCAGAAGCTGTGCTGAAAGTATTAACAGTATAAAGTTAATCTTTTCAAACAACACTCTTTATTAACAAAAATAACTCCTCATTTGCAATCAGAAAAGCTGTGCTACTGTTTTCATCACCAAATAAAACTGCACTAGAGGAAACAGGAAGTGACGGGGTTTGTGGGAAATGTGTTCTTCACATTAAAATGATGATTAAATGTTTGTGATCAAAGGAAGTGATTCCATATTACTGGATGTTAAATGAGTTTTCTCCACACGTCCAGTTGTCAGAGACGTCTCTTTGTTGGTTTCATCCAGCAGGTCTATGTGTTGAATGAACATGAATTAAACAGCATCTAAAGCTCTTATTTTGACAGCTGATGTCGTCCTTGTTTCTATATTCCAGTCACAGACCGTCTGTTCTGGAAACATACGCAGCTTTTAGGAGTTCAATACATAAATAAAAAAAGATTAGAACTAAAATATTGATGTGATGTGCAGCGTGATTATTACCAAAGAAAGTGATATTTATTCCTTTATGAGGTAGTGTCTAAAAAAAAATCTCAACTTGCAATTCATTCTAATTACTGCAATTTTACACCGCAATTCTTTTGAAAATCCGCTGCAAAATCAAACATTTTTGATTTCAACAATCACAAAAGAACTCAGAAATCCTGGAAGAATTGTTAAACATATGTGCACGTTTTCACCGTCAAGGCAGTTTTACAGTCGCTGCAGTCAGTTATCATAACTTTAGTTTAGCAGCACATCCTTTCATTTTTTTCTTTCCATTCTTGTCTCATTAATTTTCTCAGCTCACTTTCTTCTCCCTTTTTTATTTCCCATCAGCAGTGGGAAGAAAATAATTTTCTTTAAAACTCTCCATTCTGGATTTGATCAAAGTTGGCACATGAAATGTAATCTCGTCGAGTGTTTGTCAATGGAACTTTTGTATTGCTTTGAGGAAAGAAACACAGGGAAGTCAATATGTTTTAATTATTCCTTTGACTGGGAAAAGAAGACCTAAACAGACCTATAGACCTAAACACTACTGTTTCATATGTCTGTGAAATGTAATTAATGAAAGGAGGACTGCTCACCATCGGTTGCAAAAAGATTTTCAAAAGCATACATTTTGGTTTCAACACACTTACTTGTACAAGTGTTTGTCTGTATTTTTCTAAAGTAGAGAAAGAAACTGAAAACAGTAAAACAAGAGCACTTATGGAATAATGTAATGTTAAATGTTAAATTTAAAAAAAAAAGTTTTACCTTTTAGATTCCTTTATGTAGTCGCTGTTTGCCGTAATGACAACTTTGCACAGTGCGAAATATGTGAAGCAGCTTCTTGAGGTCGTTGTCCTCACTCTTTGCCTTCAACAAAAATCCAGTTGTGTTGTGCCTGGATTGTGTTTGTATACAGCAGATATCCCTATTCAACTACTGCATTGCAGTATTAGGGGGATACTGTGGAGCTATGTTGCCGGGTTGATGGCAACCCTCCAGCCACCCTTCCTTTGAACTATGAGCTCACATAAAATATTGGGTTATGAATTATTGTTTGGAGAAAACAAGCAACCTGGCGATGACACCATAGGCTGTCAGACAGTTGAAAAATGTAAGAATTAATCCAGAAAATAAGTTTGTTACATTGCAGAGGAAACACAAGAACAATTGGTAAAACAAAGTACTCTGAAAACATTTGACTTAAATGTCTTTAAATCCTCCTCTCCAATATGAGATGAAAAATGGCAGCAGGAAAAAACTTCAGGTCCCTGTTTCCCAAAGCATCAAAAGGTTCAGATCTCAGTCCCACTGCGAGCCTGTGAGTCAAGCTCATGTTTTGTCATGTGATCCTTTTAATGCTTTTTTTTTTTATTATATGAAGCAAAAAGTAATGCCATATTCTATCATGTTTTCCACACGATTTTTCATTAGTTGAGTGCCAACCAGCTTGTATTCATATATCGTTGGGCCCTCCTCTTACTGCAGTCATTTTATTTAAAAAGATTTTATCCTGATAATCATCCTGTAATGCCTCAAGTTATCTTGTGAGCCATTGGTGGTGGTGGTGACAAAGGAGGAGGAGTCAACCATCAATCTGAAAAAAAGCCATCTTTAGAGGCTGTATATTTAACCTGAGTGTTTGTGGCTAATTTGTATTCCTCTTTGAACAGGTGAATGCCTTCCTGTCCTTCGTGGTACCCATGGTGGCCATATCTGTGCTGAACGGGGTCATAGCCAATCAGCTGCTGCGGATGTTCCGCGAGGCCGAGCAGGACAACCGCGTCTGCATCATTGGAGGAAACCCCACCGTGCTGAATGTTACTGTGGAGTCCAACCGGGCTCAGTCGCTTCGGCACGGAGTTCTGGTTCTCCGTAAGTGAATCCCCCCAAAAAAAGACACGCACAGAAATAGAGCAGATTATAGAGATGAAGGTTTAAATGACCCGTTTTTAGACAACAGGGATACCGAGGATAACCAATTGACTCTCTCTGAAAATGAAACATCCAGCTGATTAATTTTCTGTCTATTGCTCATGTTACTTTGAAGCCAAAATTGACAAACAGAAAATACTGTTGCACATAAAAAGGATTTTTTTTTTTTTTTTTTTTTTTTTTTTTTGGACAATATGGGTTCAGAGCTTTCAGCTTTTGAGGGGGCGTTCATTAAAATTGTGCTTTGACATTGACATTGAATTTCAAAATGTGATGAGACAGCTTTTCCTCCATCCAAAGATCAGCACTGATGAGGTGGTTTATTATTCATCCACGGTAGAAATTGGAATGTCAAAGTTCTCAAATGTAAAATAATGCAGAAATTTGTGCACATTTCTTATGAACGAGCCAATCAGTGATCCAATGAACCAATCAGCGATCCAATGAACCAATCAGTGATCCAATGAACCAATCAGAGATCCAATGAACCAATCAGAGATCCAATGAACTAATCAGAGATCCAACGAACCAATCAGTGATCCAACGAACCAATCAGTGATCCAACGAACCAATCAGAGATCCAATGAACCAATCAGAGATCCAATGAACCAATCAGAGATCCAGTGAACCAACCAGTGATCCAATGAAAACAGATTGAAGGCTGAGTCTTGAAGATCTGCCAGTAAAGAGCCCTTTTAAGCAGTTCTCAACCTTTTGTGTTTGAGTTCACGCCATCGCCCAGTAGGACAAGCAGACAACACACTCAGTCAGTTTTTATTATACACATACGCATTTTAGAATACCCACACCTTTCTACATGAACCTGCTGCTCCATCAAACTGTCAGTGATCTGCACTTCATTTACTCCTGCTGGATAAATGATCCAAAGCCACCGAATTCCTCATTGTTATCTTGTCAGCGATGTCGAGGTAAATCCAGGAGCTGCAGCTGATAATCATCGCCTGCACAAACAACCAACGATGGAATAGACTGATTTATTTTCAGAAAAAACTCATTTTAAACTTAGTTAGTTTAGTCATTTAAAGTTTGTTTTCTTTTGCAATTAAGTGTGCACAAGCTGGGAGGGTCTGAATGCTTTCAGAAGCCACGATGGAGCCATAACAAAAAGTTTGCACGCTAAATTAAATTCTGTAAAAAATAATAAATTGGGAGTGGTGATGAAACAGTTAAAAAAAAAAATCTGTCGCATGGACTGTATCACTTCCTGTTAAGCATAGAAATAAAACGTACAGTAAGACACTACAAGAAGATGATCGAATATGCATGGTTCCATGTATCGAAGAGTCACTGCCAATCAATATTTATCTGCAATCTTTGCTCTGATCTCTTTTTAATCAACGCACACTCTTCAGATCTCAGTTTGATGTCTGTGGCATTTAATCAGAAATTGATAATAGAATGTATAATTTATTTTTGTAATAACTCCATTTCCATTGTTCTGATCTGTGTTGCCATATCACAGATTGAATTTGAAGCTTAATTGGATCAAGGGGAATATCGTCGCCAACCAGAAGGGTCCAGTGTTTCTAATATTCCCAATTAAAGCAGTAGTTGCTGAATTCTGTTCTGATGCGCAATCAGTAGTGTTGCTCTTTAGACAATCCAATTGGTTTGATAATGTCAAGTGATTTGGACACAGAAGAAGGATCGTTCTGCGCTCATCAATTATGAAAGAGGAGTGAGACTCCGACTAGAATAGGGCACTGATTAATCTCCCCTTTTCCCCTATCGACCCCCCCCTCCATGTCCATCCATAACTTCATTAGACGCGCTCTTTACATTCGTGCCTGTCATAATTGCAATTCGAAGCCCAGTTTTTTAAAATTAGCCTCTCTTTGTCCAGCTGTTTCATCATTTGGCAATTCAATACAAGCTTGTATTTCTCATTTTCTACACTGCGAACCCACACAGATCTTGTCAACAATAATTAAAACTGTTCACGGTGAGTTGTGGTTTCTAGAAATAGCCACAGACTTCAGGAAATGGGCCAACTCACAGTGATCTTTGCATTTAGTCCAACACCACTTGTGTGCTGTAGTCTGACTGACTGTCATACAAATCGGACAGACGCAGAGATTCAATGCAACTCATACCAGTCCTACAAGTCAATCAGGGGTGCAGGTATGTCATAAATATCAGGGTATTCGTGGAATTTACACCAGATTTTTTGACTACAACGACGGTGTTGTAGAGTGTGAAACCAAACAAAGGAACAACACATGTAGTAACATGGAATTTGGAGAACATGCGAAGATATATTTCACCAAACTTCACGAAATACAGTGAGGTCCTTCCAACAAAACATGACAACATTATAGAGAGGAAACCAAAATTACAAAAGTTACTACAGGAATGACATCTGGTTAGAAAAACTAACTTTTAACAGGAAGAAACGTCTGAGCCTCCTCTGGGTTTAACTTCTGTTCATTAAGTTTATCTCGTCTAATTTCTGACACACATCGGACTGCTCGCTCAGTTCATTTATCCACTGCAGAGCCAAACCATAGGGATTAATTAGATAATCTAACCCGATTGTGTCTTGATGGTTCAGGTTGTGAATTACAATCTCATTGAAGTGTTTTCGGACATTTACAAATGTGAAATCCTTCATCAATTCCTAATAGATGGCACATTAGATTGTGCCTGCAGTGATGCCTTATTCTGTTAACATGGCTCCTCCCATTTCTGCACCAGTGCATGTGCTTGTTTCCTTTTTTATTTACAAGATGAATGGGATCATTTGCATATTGAGCGGGGATGTGGGATCTGATTATAAATGGTCCCTTGAGACGCATGTGGAGATGCATGATAAGGCCAGGTGTGCTCTCACCTACTTAAAGCTGGCCACTTCAGATTAGATCACCTGTGACAGATTTTGAATGGCAGGTGTCCCTTTTCCCTTTGATTGCCAATATTGTGTCCTCATTATGTTACACAAACAATCTCCAAGCAGAAGCAGAGTGCTCACAGCACATATGGAGGTATATGCTCCACCAGAGTCTGGTTTGATTCCCTGCTCTCTTTCCCCACATTTCCTGCCTGACACTAACAATCATTCTGTTGTCATTACCCTAATGAGTCCATCATATCTACATATTGTGTTGGTCCTCTTCCATTGAGCCGCCATCTTGCCATGCTCTACTGTGTCCCAGAAGGGACAAACCAAACACTGGCTAAAAATATTTTTTGGTGAGTTTCACAGCTCCTGTAGATTCTCTTACATGCTTGGAAGGGGAGGGTGAGGCGAGGGGAGTTCAATCCTACACACTGCTTCTTAAAGATTGATTTCCAGTTGTGTTAATTTTCTATTTTCATCCAGTTCACCAAAACACTTTGTTTATACTATGATCTGATAAATACTGAAGGCATTTCCTTCCCAATTAAATTATTGGAGGGCTGTATTATCCATCAATGCCATCTATGTTTGTTAGCTGGGGGTCTTCTTTTTATTCTTTGGTGATGCATTAATTTGCTTCTTTACACATTGCCACATTCTTATTTTGGGAAGAACTTGAGTCAAGCTTTGAAGTAATCACAGTGCATTCACTTTTCTTGAAGGAAGTTTGGTTGGTTGGGATAGCTTTAATATCTTTTTAATGCACCAACAACATATTAGGAGGGGTTGATGAAAATATTCTGTCACAGTTATCACCAGAGGTTCATGGTTAAAAGGCCTGAAGCCGTATGTGCAAAGAGCTGAGACAGTGCAGGGTGGGTTGCCGTGGTTCCATAATTACTGCTCCTGGTTGTGATGACCGACTGACCAGTTGGGACCAGGTGACAGTGACGAATAGCGATGTGCCGAGAGCTGAGTGCTGAGCCTCTGTTCTGCAACAGACTCCAGACAAATGAGCTCTGCCACTGACTAGATGGACTACACACAGAAACACACAAACTGGTTTCACTTTTCCCATCGGAATTTTCATTGAAAGAATACATTTCCTTTCCCTTTTCCGCTGCGAAAAGTCGGTCTGATGTCATTCGACATGGAAACGTTTGTGGGGAAAGAAAGATTTATAGTCAGCGCAAAAATAAGTCACTCCATGGTTAATTATTTAGGTCGTACTAATGAGAGCAGGGTCTTGTGTCGTGAAAGGACAGACATCGTCGCTATTTCAAACAGTGTACATTAGTACATCCAGCAGAGAATGGAAAAACAATCATTGTTAAGTGTTGGCGACATTATGGGCTGCGTGTTTCTTCACTAGACCTGAAGAATCGCCTGTAGAATACCTGAGATGTACTTCACCACCGGTAGAGAAACAAGCTGAGGAGAGCCTGCTGTAGTCTCTCCTGACAGGCAAGTTGTCAATCAAATAGTGTGGCTGGCCGATCCCGCAGTGATTAGTGCCCTATTAATAGTTTTACTGGATGGAGAGGTAAAACGTAAAGAGGGCCCAGAGAGGTTTCTTTGGATGGAGTTTGTTGCCTCGGTCACAGCAGGCTTCTTTTAAGTGCCACGAAGCTAGCAGCTTACCATTACCATCACGGACTGTGACTGACAGGTACTAATATGCCTCAGTGAAATATCAATAAAAACACTTTGCTGCAGGGGAATGTGTCACTTCATGAATTCATTCTCGTATAGGATTTTAGCTGCTAAACAGTTTGGCGTCCCTTATGTCATATTTTTCATCTCAGGATGCACCAAACTTTATAAATGGGAGACAGGTCTGGACTGCAGGGATTCTCAATCATGTTACTGAGTTAATGTTGCTAATTAACCTAATTAATTGAGATGTTCCATCAGCTGTTTTTTTTTTTAGCTTTACCCAACTTTTCCAGCCATTTGTTATACCTGTCCTAACTTGTTTTAAACGTGTTGCTGCCATCAAATTCAAAATAATCACGTGTTTTTCATAAAACAACATGCGTGATTTTTGATTTTACACAGTAAAATACAATTCACATCATTTCCCTGTTGTTGTTGTGACTGAGTTGTTCAGCATGATTTGTGGGATGGTGGGACGTAAATTTGGTACTCTGTCTTTTCAATCAAACACTTTTCAGGGTCGTTATTCTCTCAGTTGTTATGTTATTGTATTTGTACAACTCTGACTGAACATTTGATTGATCCCGGCTTCTAATGCTCTCTCTCTCCTTCCCTGGTGTTCAGGAGCCGTGGTCATCGCCTTCGTGGTCTGCTGGCTCCCCTATCACGCTCGCCGCCTCATGTTTTGCTACGTCTCTGACTGGTCCGAGTGAGTAACAGTTCTTCTCAGTGAACCTCCAGCAGCTTGTTTGCTCACTTGATCCATACAGAAACACACCGATGCTGCATTTACTGTCCACACACGCACATATGCACCTTCAAATATACACATCATCTACACAGTTTCACGCACATACGCTTGAACCCTCGTACGAACACACACACACTATTATTGGCTACAGCCGTCATTTAGAGGGTCATCAGTTAGTGGTGTCTGACAGAAAAGAGCAGGTCAGATTCATCTTCCTGATTAGATTGCCTTCATTTAAAATTCTCATCCTCTCTCATTCACTCTGTCCCTCTCTTTTTTTCCTCTAGCTCTCCTCTAATGATTAGCCTTTCCAAATTATATATTGTTTTCCTAATCAAATCAAACAGACACCATTCCAGTAAATGGAATTTGGTGCTCAAAAAAATGCTGTCCTCTGGTTTTATATACATGATGGACAAACTGTCTTTAAATGTGGCAGCAGAAAATAATGCATCCTCACTGTCCATTAAATCAAACACACAAACCAAATGGTTTCAAGGCTTTCTGAATAAATATGAACTTAACAGCATGATGGTACCCTCCAAATGTTGAAGACAGTTTGCAGAGATCTTAAATCTTTCCAGGAACGTAATCACGGATATCTGGGCCTGTGTAACGGGTGGAAAAGTGTCTGGGATTAGCGTTCTTTGGATGTAAAATAAAATGTGCTGCAGTCAGTGGAGCTCCACGAGACATGAAAGCAAGTATTATAGAGACAGCTGCTCGGACATCTTAGGGGAGACTCCAGATGAACCAACATGCAACCATGACTACAGTTTTTATGTTGTTTACAAGGTTAAAAATGAAGAAGCTTTAAAAAAATTAAAGCACTAACTGTAGCAAACAATGACAAACAATGATTTGTAAAAGTTGATTATAAATTAAATCAGACTTTCGGTTATCTAATCTCTCACCAACATATACAACATTACAACTTTCTATATGACGAAGAATTTGGGAGGATGATTTTATTTTTTTTATGTTTCATTTTGTGGAAAGCTTTTCATCTCTGGTCCTCTGTGTGTCTCCCCCTGCTGTGTTACCTGCCTGCCTCACCAACCTCACCTGCTCTCTGTTTCCTAATCAGCTCCAGCTGCTCTCACTTTCCAATCACCTCCGTCAGTATATATTCTCCCGGTTTTCATTCCCTTCTTGTCAGTTTGTTGTTAGTTTGTGTGCCGTGTGTTTTCCTCGTGTTCCCTCATCCACTGCTGCAGCTTCCTGCCTGTTTCCCTCTGTGGGATTTTGGTTTCCATCCCTCTTCTTGCGTTCAGGTCCAAACTCCTTAACAGTTGAGTAAAGTTTTAAATTGTATTTCAAAAATAAAGTGGAAATTTTGAGGATAAACTGAATCTGAAGTAGGATTTCATCGACTCATCTTGTAGAATCACACGTGATAAGGAAGTAGTTTGATTTACTCTCAAAAGTTCAACTTAAATCTTGGAATGTAATTTTACACTGGAAACATAATTTCAGCTTTATTGTTGACATTTTGGATTGTTTTTTCTTGACATTTTAACTTTTTTTTCTTGTGGGCAAAGTTAAATAACATTCTCTTATTTTTGTTATTCCTGGAAGTGGCCCTGATACTTGGTACATATCTCTTAAAAAAAAAAAAAAAAAAAAAAAAAAGTTGTAAACTGCAATTAGGGATCTCTTCAAAAAACGTTTTAAGACAAAACTACCAGGGATGATGATAAATGGCTGAGCTACAGGTACAAAATAGAGTACGAGCAATATAAAATGGGTACGGTGCACAAAGCAAGGTTACCTTTTTAGCACAAGTGCAGTCGACATGCTCGCCATGCAGACGTTCCACATAGTCTCAACTTTTCGACTGCACTTGGTGGCAAGTCACCCGTTGTTATGTGCGTCCCCAAACACCCCTCCCACAGAAGGACCACCATAACAATGTTTAGAAGAAGAGAATTCCGCTAATGAAACTATAATGAAAACATTTATTGACTTTACTGTATTTTATGAGAAAAGTTAAACACTTTTTGAAAGGGAGTCTTTTGAAGTCGGAGGTTTTTTTGCAGCCCGGCCCTAGTGGTCCTCAGTTCACTTCTGCATTGGCTTCACTTCAGACCCAGCGACTACATCCATTTTTATATGCAGGCTTATGGACTGCACGTGACCAGTGCTGTCTTCCAAACAACATACTTCCCTCAGTACACGAACTAATAGTGCTCTTCCATGTCAGGACTCTTACTGTGTAGTGCAGGAACTTTAACAGAGAAGTGATGTTTCAAATCACACTGTTGTTTTGCACTGACAGGAAATGACCTCATCATGTGAACACATCAGCCTCAAAAATATCTGCAGCTTTAATTATTTTACCCAGAATTCAGTGTGTTTTTGTGTCCTCTGTTTAACACTCAATAAACACATTGATTCTTCTGTCCAGCAGCAGCAGTGGAAAAGAAACACTTTGTGTTCAGGAACAGCTGCAGCTTTCTCAGACACTTTTAATTTGAAAATCCTTTACTTCGGTGGCCCCGCCCCTTCCTCTATGGAGCCAAGATGGCGACCGTTTAGGGTGGAAAGTGTCCAGAGTTTCACACTTCTTCTTTTTTGGAGTGTTCTGAGTGATTCATCCTGGAACTTGTAGTGTTCTGATGTTTCTGTACTGACAGAGAGAACACACTGATGTACTCAGAGTAGAGAGTTAGTACACAAGTAGAACATCTGGAACACCAAGTAGAACGTCTGGAACACAAGTACAACATCTGCAATGCAAAGTACAACATCTGGAACATAGCTCTGGTTGTTGTGGCCCTAGAGAGTAGATGTTATAAGAGCCCTGCTGCCAGTTCGTCAGTGTCCACTCCTGGTATTGCAACAAAAAATAATTTCCCCATCAACCACTCAGAGACGTCTATAAAATTGTTGAAAGGACACCACTGCAAATAAAGTCAGTCATTACTAGACAAATATTTCACTTTCCCACATTCTGGAAAAGGTTTTAGACATGAATGAGTGAACTGATGTGACAGCAACTGTAATCCTTTATTTTGTGATGAAGAATCGAGTGTTCCTCAGACACGATCATGTCGGGTTCCTTGCCTCTCGGCTTTCCTCTGCTCCTCTCCATCACTGCCCGAGGACGAAGACTAAACTTGAAACATTTCTTATCTCTCTGACATGAGATTAACGCTTCTGTAGTCTATATGCTCTTCTATTTATCTACGGAAAGCTAAACATCTAATGTCTTATACATGCAAGAGAGGAGCTTATAATATTACTCAGATGATTTATTTACTGATGTGGTTATTATTTCACATCACATCCTACCCTGGTTGTAAAAACATTTTCTTTAAAATAAGTGGATTGTGTTACCACTGTATGGGTTGGTGTCCTCTGTACTGTGCCTGCAGTGGAGTTATTATTGAGAGGCAAGCTCTTATTATTCTCTTGGTAGTATTTTTTTTTTATATTTTTTGGGCCACAAGCGCCCCAGAAACTGCAGGTAGAACATCAGCATGACTTTCCTGGAAATAGCGCGAGTCAGCTCTCACTCTGTCTGCAGCATTGAAGGACAGCCGTCTTCAATTTCAGATGTAAAAGGGTTTTGTAAATACGTCTCTTCTGCAGGACAAAAAGCAGCAGTTGAATAAAGTTACTTTATCGCAGTTGGAAAGGATATTACAAAAAACGTTTCTTTTATCTCTCTTTCTCACCTGTTGAGATTTCCTCAGCTATCAATCTTGTTAGACACATATGGAGGCAGAGAGAGTGAAGGAGTGGAGGGGGCCGAGTGTGACTTCCTGTCGGCCTCTACCTCCAAGAGAGCCTCTAATCTGAACACTAGGATGCATCTTCTCAAGCAATTTCCTTAATTTATTTTAGGAACATGATAAAGCGCCAAGCCTTTCTAAACTACTGGTGTGGCTCATATTCACATTTTATCTGTTCTTGTGCATTTTATTTGGTGCCATATAAATAAAGTGTATTATTATTTGTATTATAATCACGGTTTATCAAGTTTATATGTACATATGTGAATTATGTATTTGAGCAATAAGTCGTAGCTAAACAGAATTTAGATTATGATAACGAAATAAGGCATTTCGTTGAATTTTTTTATGCTTCAATCAACCTTTTGTTGCTCATCTTTTAATGGCCAGAAAGTTTCAAAATATTAGATAATGGTGCACAACTTCCAGGACATAACGTGAACATAAAATGTATTAATCCCATGTAAGTCTTACTGGCTTTGGTCATCCATCTGCTGTATAATCAGTGCTAAAATGTCCCTAAAGTTACCATGGTAACCGACACCATACCAGAGTTGAGTCTGACAGTCTGACACGAGAAAGAGAACCATGCAAATCTCAGGATGTGATTCCTGAGGGACTCTGAGATCGATGTGATCTGACCCGGTGTGTCTCTGAAGGTCCACCTTCCCTCAGCTGACTGCTGATGAACATTTGACCATTTTAACTGGTCACAGCAGGAAACTAAACAAGTAACAGCAGAAAGTTTGATGACATCCACGGGGATTCTGGTCATTGACATCACACTGGATTAAAGCCTTAAACATTTCAGGAGTGAATACGAACTTTCAGGATTTTTGTGAAGTTTTAAGAACTGTTGGAGGAAGTATGCCCTTTTTTTATGGGACTTTTTTTAAGCTCCTTCTTCAGGGTTGGTACTCTCCCAGCCCATAAGGAACTACAGCGATATAAGTACGGTAATTCTTTACCGGTAAAACATTAGCCAACATTAGATTGAAAAAAATGGAACACGTTCATCCCCATTGTTTCGTTTTGCCTTATTAGTATTGTCCTGCCCATTTCAGTCTGTTCTCATTGTTTAGTCGTATTTTTATAAAATATTATTAAAATATATATTTTATAAAAATTAATAAATAGATCTCAAAACCATGAAAAGAATTTCAAGCAGATTGTCTGTGTCTTTTCCTCCATGTTTTCCTTGGTCAACAAGAGAAACTTCAGTCAGCCATTACTTCAATACATGATGTCACTGCAGGTTATTCATGTGGACATCAGTATGTCATAGTTTTGATGTCTTCAAGAGCAACAAAATATAGAGATCCCTTTTAATGAGTCCGAACTTCTGACTGGTCCTGGAGGTCTGAAATTTCAAACCTCTGAGTTGAATCAAACACAATCCTTTTTTTTTCTCGGAGAAAGCACTGCCTTCAAGACAATAGTCAGGAAACACGTCTCTACCGAGCGAACATCACAGCTTACATGAAAGATGGTAACATAACTGCTGTCTTACTTTACAGGAAGTGCAAAGATAAGTATCTGTGGCTGTCTTTGGGTTAAGGTATCATTAAACAGATTGAGGTACAGGAAGCATTGTGACATTGGAAAACGCACCTGTGCCTTTCATCATGTGTCATTACAGTGAAATATGTCTGCAGCTTGAGGAGGGTTTTCTATCAAAGTCAAAATGCTGGCAGAGCAAAGACTCACCAAGACTTGTATAAACAGCGGCCGCAGAATTACCTGAGTATATATAATGAAAAGGTCGTGTTCAATACACTGCCTTTCATTCATCTTTAATGGGGTCCCTGTGTGCAGACAGACAAATACGCCGTTGACCTGCTGCACGCTTCACTGACCCTCATCCATTGCAGGAGCAGAGCAGATCGATACACAAGATTCTGGTAACTGAGATGACGCTCTGGAGTAGCTATCTGTTCGGGACACATTCATATGTTAGGGCTGCTAACCTTTTCTTTTTCCCTTAATTCTCATTTGTGTGTGTGAAGATGTCTGTGACAGGCCCCCAGCCCTCTGTTCGCTGCATCAGTCTGCAGCAGGGGTGTCAAACTCATTTTAGTTAAGGGGCCACATACTGCCCACTTTGATCTCAAGTGGGCCAGACCAGTAAAATCATAGCATAATAATGGATACATAACAACAATATTTCTCTTTGTTTAAATCATTGGTGAAGGTTTTTGGATGATAAACCCTATTTTAAGATCTTTCTACAATAAACTAGAAACATAAAGACCAAAAACTCAGACATCAGCCCACTGTTTATCTGCCCCGGCTCTCCTCTGCAGATTCCCTCGCTTTGTGACGCGTTTCACGTCAAACGTGTCACAAAGCGAGCAGCGAGCGCGGCTGCCTGTGGCACCAAGCGCTTCTTCCTCCGGAGCAGACGTCGCATTTACGCTGTTTTTGAAGCAATTACTGGATCGATTAAAAAAAAAAAATAACAAAACATTTGTACTCATAAACCTCCATATTCTCATAGAAATGCAATTTATGTCTTTCTGTAATTTTCACACTTAGCAAAGTCATCCGGCGGGCCGAGCTGGACCCCCTGGCGGGCCGGATCCGGCCCGCAGGCCATGTGTTTGACACCCCTGGTCTGCAGGGTAAAGGGAAGAGAGAAGTTAGGTATGTGGAGGAGTGGTTCCCCACAGAGAGCCTGTTTCACCCTCTCAACCGCCTACTGGCACTGCTCCGTCCACTGGACCGGATCTGAGGCACCTTTCCGGGTCCGGTCGGTCAAGGGGCTGGTCAGCTCCACAAAGCCCGGGATGAACCGCCTGTAATAACCGGCCAGCCCCAAAAACTGCCTCACCTCTTTTTTAGTCTTAGGGCGCGGGCAGGCTGCGATAGCAGCCATTTTGTCCACCTGAGGGCGCACCTGCCCACCGCCCCGGTGGTACCCCAGATATCGTACCTCCCTCCGTCCAACTGCACATTTCCCTGTTCCCTGGGTTGGCGGTGAGCCCAGCCTGCCTCAGGGACTCCAGCACCACGCCCACCCGCTGCACATGCTCCGCCCAGGTGGTGCTATGGATGATGACATCATCCAGGTAGGCGGCAGCACCCGGTCCAAGAGGCGTTGGAAAGTGGCCGGGGCACCGAACAACCCAAAGGGAAGCGTGGTGAATTGGTATAACCCAAACGGAGTGGAGAAGGCCGTTTTTTCCTTGGACTCTGGCGAAAGAGGAATCTGTCAGTAGCCTTTGGTTAAATCCAGGGTCATAAAGAAACGTGCCATGCCCAGTCGGTCCAGGAGTGCGTCGACCCTGGGCATTGGGTACGCATCAAATCGTGACACATCATTCACCCTGCGATAGTCCACACAGAACCGTATAGAGCCATCCTTCTTGATAACAAGAACGATGGGGCTACACCAGGCACTGTTGGACTCTTCTATTACTCCCATCTCCAGCATAGCAGCCAATTCCCTCTGAACCACTTTCCTCTTGTGTTCAGGTAACCTGTAGGGTCGCGACCGCACCGTCACGCCCGGAGATGTCTCAATATGATGTACTGTGAGGTTCGTGCCTCCTGGCAGGATGGAGAACACATCAGCAAACTGCTTCTGCAACTGGGCAACGTCTGTTCTCTGAGTCCCGGAGAGATGGGCGTCACAAGGGAGTGAGGCAGGATTGGTAGATTTTGGAACCTCTGGCCCCAGCTCCTCTCTCTCTGAGAAACAGACTCCGCCTCTCTCCATGCTTTTAAGAGGTTGAGGTGGTAGATCTGTGTAGCTCCGCCCCTGTCAGATCGCACCACCTCGTAGTCGATGTCCCCTGCTCGCCGTGTGACCACAAAGGGCCCTTCCCACTTGGCGAGGAGTTTTGAGCTGAAAGAAGGAAGTAATACAAGTACCTTTTCTCCCGGTGTGAATTGCCTCAGCTTGGCCCCTCTGTTGTACAGCCGTTGTTGATGTTCCTGGGCCTGGAGCAAATTCTCCCGTGACATCTGACCCAGTGTGTGGAGTTTTGCTCGCAGGTCCAGGACGTATTGAATTTCATTTTTCCCAGAGCTCGGACCTTCCTCCCAGTTTTCTTTAAGCAGGTTGAGCACCCCCCATGGTTTCTTGCCAAACAGCAGCTCAAAGGGAGAAAATCCTGTAGAGGCCTGGGGGACATCCCGCACTGCAAACAACAGAGGATCAAGCCATTTATCCCAATTGCGTTCATCCTTGTGGATAAATTTACAGATCATGGACTTTAAAGTGTTATTCAGATGCTCCACAAGACCGTGGGTGATAAACACTGGTCCAAATAGACTTAATGCCCAGTAATCCGTAAAGTTTTCTCAGTGTTAGTGACATGAACGAGGTGCCCTGGTCAGTCAGAATCTCTTTTGGGATTCTGACTCGGGAGATAACCTGAAACAGAACCAGGCAACACTCTTTACAGAAATGCTGCGCAACGGCACTGTCTCGGGATACCGTGTTGCGTAATCCACCAGAGCTAACACAAAGCGATATCCCTGTGCACTCCGGTGAAATGGCCCGATGAGATCCATGCCAATTCTTTCAAATGGGACCTCCATTAATGGTAGAGGACACAAAGGCGCTCTTGGAATGGCCGGCTGGTTTACCAATTGACACTCCAGGCAGGATGCACACCAACGGCACACATCCCCCCAGATCCCTGGCCAATAAAATCCGGTCATTATCCGGTGCAGTGTTTTTTTCATATCCCATGTGGCCAGCCATCGGGTTATAATGAGCCGCATGAAAAATAATTTCCCGGTGGCTTTTCGGCACCAACAACTGGGTGTTTTCCTGTCCTGTCTGAGTGTCACGACTCACTCTATACAGCCTGTCCCTAATCAATGAAAAGTGCGGGTATGACTGTGCTGCGTCAGGGCGCAACAACTTATCATCAATTCTTATCACTTGGTCAAAGGCAAAGTGTAGAGTATTATCACGAGACTGCTCAAGCGGAAAATCCTCCATGGAGTGTAATTCGGGAACTGGTGGAGTCTCCACGGGGGGCTCCGCTGGTTCCGTCTCCCCGTCTGCAGTGTCGGACAACCTCGCATCACGGCTGAGCACAGCACACAGCACACATATCACATGACTCCGTCTGCCGTGAACGCACCCCCGCACACTGCCCCATTAATTTATGAAACCCGGGCCAATCTGTTCCCAAGAGTAGGGGGTGCGCTTTTTCCCAAAGTATCTAATTTCCACTGACGATGCCTCCACCGATGCCCCGACGTCTGAGGGGCCCCCTGTAGGTTGGGAAGGGTACCCGTAGCTGCTGGGACCTGTGGAGACAAGATAGGAGGGAGAGGGTGAGACGGCGGAGGTGGTAGTGGCCAAGCCAAGAGCGGTGGCTGGACCCTCCTCCGAGGGGCAGGAGTCGGCTGAGCTGGAGCCAGTGGCCGCCCGCCATCTTCCGGACCACTGGGGTGGACAGCAAGGTGGTCCTCTGCCAAAATTATGGCCATATTGAGCGATGCGGGACGGTGGCAGCGGACCCACGCCGCCGTTTTGGCTGGCAGACCCTCCAGGAACTGTTCGACAACCACCTTCTCCCCCACCGAGCTCCCCGGTCGCAACCACCTGGCTGCGGCATCCCTCAGCCGCTGGGCATGCGCGAAGGGCCGGTCCATGCTCCTCCGGTGAAAGGCCTAGCTGGTCCAGGATGGCTTTCCTTACGTCAGCAAAGATGTTCCTGGCAGCTGGTGGAAGCCCCAGGGCCACCGTTTGTGCCTCCCCCGTCAGGAGAGGCAAGAGCCGGACTGATCACTCTGCCGTGGGCCAACCGTCGGCCTCCGCCACTGCCTCGAAAATGTCCAGGAATGACTGAGCGTCATCAGCTGCAGTCATTTTATATAGGGCCATCCCCGCCACCATAGAAGAGGCCGGCGGCGGCGGAGCTGCAGCCAACTGTGCTGCGAGCCCCTCAAGTACCTGAGCCTGTCTCTCCACCTGGGCCAGCAGCACCCCCAGGAACTGCCTGTTGGTCTCAGCAAGGTCCCGCTGCATGGCCACAATCTCCCCCATCATCTGTCCTAGGGCGAGGACCGGCTGCGCCGGCTTGCCCATCTGCTGTCTGTCCATCTCTCTGCTGAGCCCCACAATGGGCGCCAGTGTGACAGGCACCTTGCCATCACCGCGGGTTCTTTCAGCATGAATGACAACAGTTCTCTGAAGTATGGTTTACAAGGTGTTTTAATTCCACTGACCACAAACATACAATAAATACATACAGAATTTCTGTGTGCGCATCTGTCCAGCAGCCACCCTGCTGCTCCATGTCCTCCATAGTGAGTCCGTCTGGTGACCTGCTTGGGTTTTTATGTGGGTTAGGGAGGGACAATCAGGGATGTGATTCAGCTGGGGCCAATTAAGCCCCTTCCAGGCACCGTTCCCTGAACCACTCCCCCAATCAGTGCCTCCTGCAGCTAAGCCAAACCACGCCCCATCACCACAATGTCTTTACGTATTCTCTTGTTTGAATGTTACAGAGTTTCCTCTTTAGTGTCTGTTCATCCCGGCTTTGCCTGTTCATAGAAAGAAATACACGAAAGAACTATGTTCCCGAGAAGGTTCTTCACTGCTCCGATGATGCAACCCTTAAAGTAAAACTAATTCACGTTTGTTTGTGCTGACAAAATGAGTGTAAACCACAGACTGTGCTGTACATAAAAAACTTGAATGTGAAGCTTTAGTGTCAGCGAGATAAAAAAATATGTTTAGACTTCGCCCTCGAGTGGTGATGGAGAGGAGCAGAGGATACCGTAGAAACAAGAAACCCGACATGATCGTATCTGAGGAACACAATGTTCTTCATCACAAAATAAAGGATTGCAGTTGCTGTCACATCAGTTCATTCATTCATGTCTAAAACCTCTTCCAGAATGTGGGAAAGTAAAACCTTTTTAAAGTAATGACTGGCTTTGTTTGCAGCGGTGTCCGTTCAACAGTTTTACAGACTTCTCCTTCATAATGGTGGTGAATGGGAAAATAATGTTTTGTTGCAATACCACAAGTTGTCACTGTGACAAACTGGCAGCAGGACAGAGTCTCTCTTATAACATCCTCTCTGGACGGCCACTACAACCAGGTTACAATTATGCACACAGACCCCTCTGGACATCCAGGTGCAGCCTCTGGGTCTGAAAAGTGAAGCATAACTAGCACTGCTGAGGGGAAACGCTATAAATATACAACACGAGCAGAAAAAGTGATGAGACACTTCTTTGCCTTTGAATCCTCAATGAAAATGGTAAACTGGGGATACTGGACAGGACATTTCCACACTGCTTTTCCTCTGAACAACCTTTCTTGCTTGACAGCTGAGAGCTTACGTTTGAGCTCTTCAAGATCACATTCATACAGACTGGCCGAGACAGTTTCTCTTGGGAGTTCAGTGTTTGTATACCCCCCATAATATCAAAGTTTGTTTCACTGAAACATCTTCATCTCTAGTCAAGACAAGTCAATTTTATTTATGTAGCACCAACTCACAACATGTCATTTCATGGCACTTAACACAGTAACGTACATTATAGAAAAACCCAACAATTCCCACATAAGCTAGGAGGAAACAAATTCCTCTTTTAACAGGAAGAAATCTCCGACAGAACAAGACTCAGAGGTGGGTGCAGCATCTGCCTCGACTGGTTGGGGTGAGGGGAGAGCAGAGAGAGAAAAGGACAGCATAGAGATACAAGACGAACTGTTGGTGGAGATGACAATATCTGCAAAAGAAAGAACAGAAACTAGGTGAGTGAGGGAACTGAATGGAGAGGTAACAAATAATAAGCAGAAATTATGGGAGAGAAAAAGCATGACGTTAATGAGATGTGATGGTGATATATGAGTTATAGAGAGTTAATGAGTGAGAGGAAAGAAGCTCAGTGCATAACGAGGTCCCCCAGCAGCCTGGGCATATCACAGCATCACTAAGGGTAGGTTCAGGGCCACCTGAGCAGCTCTAACTTTTTGATAAAGATTATGCTTTATCAAAAATAAAAGTTTTGAGTCTAATCTTAAAGCTATAGAGGGTTTCTGCCCCTCGAACACAAACTGGGAGCTGGTTCCACAAGAGAGGAGCCTGAAAACTGAAGCGCCGCCTCCCAATCTACTTTTTGAAACTCTGGAAACCACAAGCAGGCTGACAAAGAAGATCTCTGTCAGGATGATGTGTTTCTAGTTCCTTGTCCCTTTCCTACATTGAACTTTACAACATATCCACTAAGTACTTTTGAAGCTCCCTCTTTGTAACCTTCTAATGAAAGGAAGTGACCATATTTGGATAAGCTGGGAGAGGAGCCAGCGGTGGATCTGACTGATCTGATTGGAAACTTGACGATACTACGTCCCGCCCACTGATAGCTGTAACCTGACTGCACCGCAGGCCTGTCAATCAAACAGACACGCCCCCAAAAACAGGTCTTCTTGAATCTTCTTTTCTAATGAATGAGGGATTATTTTCAGATGGACCTCCAGAAAACTAATAAGAAGGAGTGACTTTAGCTAACAACACCGAGATAACTGATGGACATATTTTATTCACTTTGGATTTGATGAGAGAAGTTGAATGGGAGTCTATGGAGCCAGAGGCTTTTTGGAGCTGACCTCTAGTGGCACTCGGTGGTATTGCAGCTAAAGACACTTCTGTGTCGGAACCATTTTTCAGAGCAGAAAGCTTCAAACACTTTTATTCACAGTCAATGGGTACCATCAAGAATCTTCATAAATACTGCTAGAATTTCCATTCATGTGAGGTCTGTTTGTGTACAAACACAGTTTGCCCACCTGGTATCCCATGTTTGATTCATGTCTTCTTGAACTGACATCAATCTCTGGTGAACGTAAGAGTCTGACATGAACACATACATTTTCAGAAGGAATTTCAAAAAAGCAATCAGCTTTATGGACTTCTTTCACTGCATCAACAGTAAAACGGTTGAGACCATGTGCACTGCAGTGCACATACGTTCAGGCTTTGCTGTCATTCTGGCTGTAAATCCACTTCACTTATCAATCGCGATCTTAACTTGGACCGGTAAGATTAGATTTATATTCAAGGCCAGACTTTACCATTTTCTGGGTGAGTCTGGCTGCATCTGATTAACTGGCTGTCTAGAAATCAAAAAAGCACTGTAATAGTACCTGACCATCGACGGTTGCTCTTTTTTTCATCTTTTGTTTAATCTGCGGTGACAAAGAAAAACTCGCTTCCCTTTACTTCCATAATGTCTTCCCGAATCATATCTGCCAGGCATTCCAAAATTTCATTCTGAATGGTCTTACCGGTATGTTTTGCATTTCCTGTCATACATTTTTTGCGATCAAAGGATTGTGTTTTGAAATCAACCCCATTATTACCAAGAAGTTCCCTTTGTTTTGTGATGCATCTCTCTCAAGGTGTCATCTCTAATGTTGGTGGGTTTTTGTGTGCTTTTTCCAAAGCATCTACAACAGACATATTTGCCAGAATTTTCATGGAATTGACATGACCTTCAGATTTTTCATGACACTTACACCCCCCCATCTATGTACTCTAAACTAAAATATATAAACGCAATACTTTTTGTTTTTGCTCCCATTTTTTATTAAAATCTGCGAATCACCTTTTCCAAAATAATCCATCAAGATGCTGATTAAACAGCATGATTATATATCAGGGGTGCGCTGGACAGGTAATAACAACCGGCTATACGCTGCTGCATTCAAATGGAATTCGTGAGCTTGTGGTTACAATATGGAAAGTTGTGCTCACAGTATACTTGTCGTTCAAGTGGTGAAGTTATGAGAAGACCGTTGCTAAGAAACGGCAACATGGACGGCGTCTAAAAGCCACAGGCCTAACAATTTTAGTAAGCTGGCAGGCATGTAACGTAAAACAGGAAATGCAAAGACATAATGACAAGCTGTTGGAACCTCATCATCTTCCTCAGACAAATTGTTTAAGATATGATGAAAAACTATACATGACTAAGATTACAATATATTAGCTTAACATCGAACAAAAATGTATCTTCTATAGCTTTCGCCATTTCTGTAAATGTCATCAAACATGTCACAACTCTGGGCTTCCTGAAAATGTCAACTTCCTATGTCATAAATACCAGAAGTGAGCAAAAGGTTAAGAGAAATAAACATTTTGTGGACATAAATATGTTTTACCTCAAGTTATTAAAAGTGGTAGCAAAAACAAAAGTGTTGTGTTTAAATTGCTGTCAAGCCTACGTGAAGTTTTAGCCTGAGGCAGGGAAAAGTGTCGACGCCAGCCATTACCATCTTTGTCTTGTTAAAGGCCTTCCTGTCACCCAACAGCGTTCGAGGAAAAACTTTCATCTCAGTAAATGTTCTCAGTTTCAACCTCCCTCTGGTCTGTGCATGCACTGATACACATAGCTCGGTGGACAGTGATGACTGCTGCTCATCCTTCCCATCCTTGACATGCTTTTCTGCTTCACTGATTCCTGCTTCTTTAGTGGGGGGTTTTCTTCACAAGGAAAAAAGTCTCAATACTTTGAGACCTTTTCATTCATCCTATTGTTGCTCTTTCCCTAAATGTCTACGGTATGACCCTAAGAAATAACAATACATATTTTGCAGTTGCGTAGTAAAGTCACAAAATAATGTTTCAAACACTTGGCTATTTCCGAGTAATCTTGACATAGATATTATATGTGGATGTAATATCACTAACACTATATACCCTCTCTCAAAAATCTTTAAAAAAAAAAACAGACATTGGAGTTTTAACTTTTTGACAATTACGTCACTAACATGCTGTCATTGCCTGGTGTGTTCATTGTTGGTTCATCAAGGAAAACACAATTTTCCCTTCGCCTTAACTCAGCGTCACAAGACTTCCTAAAATCATGCCTTTGTTCTCTTTTCCTGCATTACAAAATTGTCTAAATATATTTAGTTCAAGGTATCTTTCAATTAGGAGGCCCCTCGTCTTGCTAACTTTTGTTATGCGATACCTATTTCACCCAATAAAAACAGAGCGCTGATATAATGGCTTCTTCTTAGCGCAGATTGTCATAAGATTCACCACAACCACAAAAAAATGGGTGGTCATAAGATCCTGGGCCCTCGGCCACCTTTAGCCACCCAGTCGGTTCTACCAATGTTTTAGGTCAGCTGGCAAATTGTCCAGGATGGAGATCCTCAATGTAGATTGCCGAATGACTATCACAGGTGGCTTATTTCTGCATTAGCGTTTGCTCAGACTTGAAAACAAACATTTTGTATGATTTTTGTAAAATACATTTTTTTGGGAAGCTGCAGGGAGCTTATACTTCTTGCCCTGATAAACCCAGTTTTGTATAACTCAATGTTTCCCCAAACCCCTCATCGGAGGTGGAGAATGCCAACTTAGCATGACCCATAGAGCCACAGTCAACACATCATTGAGAAATATACCCAGGTTAAAATAAACCCGAATCATCCTTTAAAGTGTGTTTTCACACTTGAGGATTGCAATTACAGTTGTTTAGTTTCTTGTATCTTACTTATGTTGCATACTGTTCTTCCAATCTCCAACACTATCCTACTCCGCTTCTTTCCTTCTTTAGTGTCTCTGTACCACTCCCGTTCCATTTTATGTAATCTTTATATCCTTAAAGTCCCTCTCCTTTCCTGCTGTGCAGCTTAATCTCCCACTTCCTCCGACTTCCCAAATGCAATCGGAGACAGAATCACATCAGTCAGTTACAAACATACAACACCTGTGTATTGCAGAGCATACAATAATATTTATATAGTATGATATTTCAACTCCTTATGGTACATGGACTTCAAAAGCCAATCTTCAAGATGTGTCTGTGTAATTCCAGCATTGGAAAAATCTTTTTTTCTTTCCTGTTGCTGAGGCTTTAACAGCATTAAAGCCAAAAACTGACCTAAAGTCTCCAGTACAAACTTGAAGACACTCCCTCGATAGGGTTAGGGTAGTGGAACAGCAAGGCCTAAAATGAGCATTATTGGGTTAGTGACATATGTGTTCAACATCCTTTAGTAGGCACTAAGCATAAGTCTGTCTGTATGAAAAAAAAATCGCATTAGTCTGTTAATTCTCGAAACAGATATTCTTTAAGTATCTGTCCAGTGAAATAAAGACAGATATGATTTAAACTTTCATTAACATTCTTTAAGGACAGGACAGGACTAGCCGTAGGCTTCAGGGTTCCGACATTCTCTTTTATATGCATAAAAAACAGTTTTAAGAATAAACGTCTCACTGCAATCAAAAATCAAGTTTGTAAGTAAAAATATATGGACTGAGAATAAAAAAAAATTTAATCGTGAAAAAATTGAGATTCAGATTGATTCAGATCCACCGCTCGCTCCTCCCCAGCTCGTCCAAATATGGTCACTTCTGGCTCCAAAAAATAAGACGGTGTTGGCCGAAATGCCAAAGTTCAGGTTTCAATTTACAATTTACAAACCAATGCTTGATGTCACTATGGTTGCCGCTTGAGGTGAACATGTTGCTATTGAACTTCATTTTGGTTGTGCTCTTAATTGTCCAGCTATAACATTAGCATTAATTTGCTTGCAACCCACCATCATTTATACTATACAGTTACTTATTTATACTTAAGCTGTATGTTGTACTACACATAACTATATCTCCCCTCTCTTCTGTTTTTCTCGCAGTGACTTGTACGACTTCTACCACTATTTCTACATGCTGACCAACGTCCTCTTCTACGTCAGCTCGGCCATCAATCCAATCCTCTACAACCTGGTGTCGGCTACCTACCGCCAGATCTTCTTCTCCACACTGCGCTACTTCTGCGTTCCCTGCCGCCACAAACCCAGGAGGCAACCGCACCCCTTGACCCGCCACTCCATCAGCATCTCCAGCAACCACACCCTCTCCACCAACATCATCAAAGAGACGGCATACTGATTGGGCTGCAACGGAGGACACTTTCTTTCACTGTAAACCCATCTGCCGCCGCTTTGTGGTCACTGGTCCAACCTTATCATGGAAATTCTGCCGTTGGGTTGGACACTGCTCCAGTATGGCGATGACCGTCATTTTCATGTGATCCACTGAAAGACCAGTGATTTAATTTCAGATGCACATTTTCTTGTGTTATTGTGTGTTGTGTAAAGATCAGCAAAGATCCAGCAAAAAGAAAATAGAATGAAAAAAGATGGACATAAATGCAATAAATCTGTAAAACATAGGGATACTAATGTAAATATTTTATATAATGTGTTTCTATGTACATGTTTCTATTGGACCAATTATTCACACTCGCTCGGTGCTATACAGTGTAAATGGCTCTACTGTTTTAGTGTTGTTAAGCATCAACTTATACAACCCCGTTTCTAAGAAAGTTGGGATACTGTGTAAAATGTAAATAAAAACAGAATGCAATGATTTGCAAATCACATAAACCCATATTTAATTGAAAATAGACCAAGCACAACACATAAAATGTTGAAATTGATAAATCGTATTGTTTGATGAAAAATATCAGCTTATTTTGAATTTGTTGGCAGCAGCACGTCTCAAAAAAGTTGGGACAGGGGACACAAAAGAAACGCCTTTAAAAAACACCTGATTAAACATCAACTAATTCGGTTACCTTGGCAACAGATCCGTAACATGATTGCTTGTAAAAAGATGATTTCAGTGAGTCAGAGTCTCTCAGCAGTGAAGATGGGGAGAGGTTCACCACTCTGTAAAAGACTGTGTTGGAAAATAGTGCAACAATCTAAGAATAATGCTCCTCAACGTAAAATTTTAAAGAATTTGTGGATTTCATCATAAATGGTTCAAAATATCAATAAAAGATTCAGAAATCTCAGTACACAAGGAAAAGGCTGAAAACCCTTATTGGATGGCCATGATCATCGGACCCTCAGGCAGCACTGGTTTAAAAAGAGAGACAATTCTGTAGTGGAAATCACTGCATGGACTCACGAACACTTTTTTGAGACGTGTTGCTGCCATCAAATTGAAAAAAAGCACATATTTTTCATAAAACAATACAATTTCTCTGTTTCAACATTTGATGTTGTCTTTGGTCTATTTTAAATTAAATATGGATTTGCAGGATTTGTAAATCATTGCATTCTGTTTTTATTTACATTTTCACAGCTTCCTAACTTTTTTGGAAGCGGGGTTGTAAAACTAAGAAAAGTTATTTTTCCTGAAAAAATGGCCTCTGGCAATGCTTTTACTGCGGCATGATTTAACTATCCTTTGTGACATTTTGGGTGAGCATCCGTGGCTAAATCTGTCTTCAATGTTAGAAAAAAACTGGGCAAAAAGTAGGTATTTCTCTTCAACACATGGTAGATTGGCAGCTGTACAGGAAGAATCTCTTTTTGGCAAAAACTTTTGTAGAACAGAGGCTGATTCTGGAACGTCCTTGTGACGCTGCAGGGACCCTGATTTCCACAGGATTTTGTAACTAGTGCAGAGAGGACGCCTATTTCTTGTAAAACATTTCAGCATTCATAACAGCCATTCATGACAAGATTCTGTCATCATAAGTAATAGAACCTGAAAAAAACTTTAATTTAATCACTGGTGTTGCAGAAACGTCCGATATCGACATCAACTGGAGATAGGTTTGGTTTAACAACCATGTGCTTTTATAGTAAATTTCTCTACTTAGTACTGCAATGTCATAATAGCACATTATTTCGTTAGATGGTTTAGTTAGCTTTTCCCTGAATATGAATGGCTTGTTCCATGTGATGTCAGTACTCTGAGTCAGTTGTGCACATTTTGTAGAGTGTGAGGGAAATACTTCCCCATGTGTGCACTTACCAGTTTCCGATTCTGTTTCTTTGCTTTAACTTATTCAATCAATGAATCATCAGCACTGAACCATTTTGTTCACAACACGTTATTTTCAGGTGCTGTGAAAAACTTTTAGACACGAGGCCTTTGTGACTGATTTCAATCTGCTACCAGTGGAAATCGATGGATTTCATTATACTACAGAGGCTATTGTAATGACACAGTGTCGGAGTCATGACAGTTGAATCATAACTTTTGCACTACTTATTCTTTCAAAGTACTAGTTTTGAAGTCTTATCTTGGAGCCTGTTTTCATGTTTACCAAGTGACACCAAAGGTTTCAATAGCTTACATCGGCTAAAAAGCACTAAACTCAAGGGTTGATGAGAAAGTTTTTAGATATGCAAGAGCTTGAACAGGACAAATTGAAATCTAGACTCTATGATGGAGCCATATGAAACTTTAAGGCATCACCAGAGTGACTGCCAGCCTATCAAATAAATGACCTGATATTTCACAGCTTGAGTGATAACTTTGAGTGTAAGTCAGAGCGTCACCAAATTCAGCAGAATTCATCCTCTGGGGACCACGTAACAAATGCTATATGTGTTCGTGATATTTCACAAAAGAAATGAGAAAGAGAAAGAAATGTGAACCTCAAAATGACACAAAGAAAAGTTAGGGGATCACCAAAGTCGGTAATATTCATCATCTGGGGACCATGTGCCAAATGTTGAGGAAATCCATATGATCGTCTAGATTAGATATGGGATTCACCTGCTGGGCGCCATGAATGTGTGTATCAAATTTTATGGGAATCCATCCAATTGTTGTTTGGACCAAAATGGTGGACCACCTCAGATTGACAGCCATGGAGCGTCCTTGCTAGCATGGCTAAAATTAAACATTTTAAAATGTGGAAAAAGATTAGCAGCTTATGTGTAGCTACTCTAACACATGTTACACCTACCTTTAGCCACTAAATCTACAACGTGCCCCAGCACTACTGTTGCATTGTAATAAGTATTTGACACTGCTCCCACTCTCACAATGCATACCGCTGCCCAAAAAAAAAAAAAAAAAGTTCAGCCTCAGTGTATTAGTTTTCATTACACCATAACTACCTGTTTTAATATAATGTACTTCGTTATCAACGGTGACAGTTACTTGCTGTACTTTGTATTGGTTGATCTGGCTCTGTGTTCCTGTGCAGTATCTGTGTTTATACTGTATATTGCTTTATTATATGTGCTCAATGAGAACTTCACCAAGCCAAACATCAGATTCCCGAACCGACGGGTTCACCAGACAGCCGCACTGAATGAAAAAATACTGTACCTTTATATGAGCAAACAACTCAAACTGCTCATGCAGTTTTCTCGACTTTTAACTGTACTTGGATGTTTTCTAACTCGAATGTGTCCTTCACAGTATTTAAATCAAAGGAATATTTTGGTTATTTTACTTGGTGATTCAGATTTGCTGCTGTATTACATTTCTCTAACAGAATGTTATTTCATTTCATCACAAAGAAAAAAAGAATTAATAAAGAATGAAGATATATCCATATAATACAGTGATGTCCAGACTTTGCTCTTTACAGTATGTCTCTCTGTGTCTGTCTCTGTCTCTGTCTCTATCTCTGGCCACACAGTGTCTCTGGCAGTTATGCAAGGATATACAAACCGAGAGAATTGCCCACTTAATGCCATTTAGCAGAACAGCGTTTGACCTTTTCTAAAGTACACTCCTGATACTTAACCGCTGTCGGCTTAAAAAAAAAAAAGAAATGTCCCTCACAAAGCACATGCAAGCCCTGTGTCTCACCAAGCTGTCAGCTGATGAATCCCATTGGACATAAGAATAGGCTCCTCTGTGCACCAGGTAGTCAAACCCCACAACAAAGCCTACAATCTGTGCCTCTTGTTCATTTCAGTTTATAGAGAGGGTAAGAAATATAAGACAATTTCTCTGGACAGCTTCTGCAGTATTCAGGAATCAAGAGCAGCAGGCCTTGAAACCAAATACAACCCTGTTTCCAAAAACGTTCAGATGCTGTGTAAAATGTAAATAAAAACCGAATGCAATGGTTTTCAAATCATGTAAATCCATATTCAATTGAAAATAGACCAAAGACAACATATCAAATGATGAAACGGAGATATTTTATATTATTTGAAGCCAATTGATGCCATCAAAAGGCCTCAAAAAAGTTGGGACAGGGGCATGTTCACCACTGTGCTGCATCACCATTTCTTTTTACAACACTGTAAACATTTGGGAACTGAGAAGACCAGCTGCTGGAGTTTAAAACGTGAAATGTTGTCCCATTCTTGCCTGTTAAAGGATTTCAGCTGCTCAACAGTTTGCTGTCTCCTTCATTGTATTGTTCATGTCCTGATGCTCCAGATGTTTTCAATGATTGACAGGTCTGGACTGAGGCCAGTTTATCAGCGGACTCTTCCACTACGGAGCCATGCTGTTGGAATACGTGCAGAATGTGGTTGGACGTTGTTCTGCTGAAATAAACAAGACCTTCCCTGAAAGAGACGTTGTCTGGATGGCAGCATATGTTGCTCCAAAACCTGAATATATCATTCAGCATTAATGCTTCCTTCCAGATGTTCAAGCTACCCATGCCATGTGCACTAATGCATCCTGTACCATCACAGATGCTGGCTTTAGAACTGTGTGCTGATAACAAGCTGGATGGTCCATCTCCTCGTTAGACTGAACGATGCCGTGTCCATGATTTCCTTAAAAGAAACATTTCTGGATCATGTTTATCTTTGGTATCTTCTTTGCATTGTAGAGTTTTAACCTGTATTTGCTGACGCAGCGGTGAACAAAGGTTCAGACGTTACCATTCACACTTGGTGAAATGAACCACACAAACAGAGCAATCCCACCAGAGTTTGTTTTAATCGGACCAAGTCTGAATACACCATGAGTGTGATTTAAACCGGTTTAAGACTGGTGCTGGAGCTTTTCTTCATTCAGGGATCAGCTTGGAAATAACACATTTCACACTGTTGGATACAGTTTGCAGGGTCTCACTTCTGTATTTCATTCGCCCTCCTTGCAAAAACCTTCTCCAACGATTTTGATAAATAGGGAGATTGGTTTCTTCCATCTCTTTTCCCACTATGAACTGGATGTGGACAGCGATGAATTTGAAATTCTCATCCTGGTCCCTGAATGTCTACTCTGTTCCATTCAGACAAATTTAGGAACACGGTGGAACACAACTAGCCGGTATCGCTTCTGAGAGGGAAAGTGCTTTCTTTAAAGAGCAGCTGGGGAATTCAAGTGGCAGCATTTGTAATGTTTTATCACAGTTGGGCTGACATCCACACACACAATGTTAACACAACATACTGAGAAAGCAGGAAGAAAGAGGTTTCCATTACACCCAAGGAAAAAAGTATGCCAGTCAAACCATTTGGCTTCTCACTGTTGTTGCCGTTATCTTTCTTTTTACCATCTCTCTTCCTCTCTGTTGGTCAACTGCTGGGCTCACAGATTTTAATTTGATACATATCTTTTTTAAGTGCCAAAGATTAAAGCAGCTGAAGTGTCATAAAGCTCATTTGAATAGTAAATGATTGAAGGAACTGATGAATGAACTCCAGAATGTAACAGTAGTCACACTGTCAGCAATCAGCTCCAGGGTCAGTTGACATACGATACTGGAAGTGAGTGCAGTTGAAGTGTCTTTCACTTTCTTTAATCGGTGCATCCTTGAACACAAATCGGTAGAAGTTACAACAAGACACACTACTACAAACACACCTGCCAACACCACATTTTTCCTGGGATCTTCCACAATTCAAATAACTTGCGTGACCTTCAAACTTTATTTGGATAATCCTCAGGCACAGATGCATAGTTTTGTATGCGTGTCTGACATTACTTAAGTTGGTAGATCATCTATGAAACACAAAATACAAACCCAATCAGGAGACTACATAGAATTCCAACCAAAATGTCGCTGCAACCTGACAACCCACAACCCGATTCAAACAGCACGTCTGCAGCTGCTCTCCACGTAGGCCGGCAGTTGCCAGAGCTTTGTTATCCAGACGCAGTTATAAAATCTGAATTTTAGAAGTGCAGAGTAGCAGCTTGGAAGTGACTGCTGGCTATTATTTAAAGCCCCGTTTTTCATATGAGCAAAAACTGGTAAAAGCCCAGATCCAAAAATATTTGCATGTTGATACAGCGTAAGAGGCTTTTTCCTTCTTGCGTCGAGTTTCTATTTTTTTGGTCTAAAATAAACTGGCTTGCGCTGAGATGGCTGGAAAGACGCAACAAGGGATGTGTCTGTAAAAATGTTCTGTGCAGTGAAATTTCTGTGAAATGTTTGAGGTGAAATCAGGCTTGCTTACCCGCCAGCTCAAACCAGGTCTGAGTGCAGCTCAGCCGACGGAGGGTTATTGTCGTAGTTTTAGTGGCCAACAGCGCATGGAGTCTTAATGGGCCTTGTTTTAGTACCTATTTCATATTCGTCTTATTGTTTGACAACAGAAAAAGAAAAATATATAAAAGTGAAAAACTTGCTTGTGAATTGGGTGGTATTAGGCCTGGAACCTGCGATAGCTCTGAGGCGCTGCTCCACTGCGGCTCGGTTGCGTTTGTGTCCACACCTGCTGCGGTGCTGCGGCTGCAGGTCCAACCATTGAATCAATGAGTTTCTCTTTGATAACGGCCAGCAGTATTGGATTTTTGAAGTCCAACAAGTGATGAGTGGTAACCAAAAAGCTGGCACGTTTTTTCGTTTACCCTCATTCATAGTGAGACACACACGCACACGCGCATACACACACACACACACACACACACACACACGCGCGCGCGCGCGCGCGCACACACACACACACGCACACACACACACGAGGCGTGAGACGCATCTCAGCAGCAGTGTGGCTGCTCTGATCTGTTAATATGGACATCACAATGAAATGACGCCACACAGCAACAGGTAACACACACGCCACGCAGGCAGTGTGTTCCAGGCCTTACAACATGTAAGCACAGTGCAAGAGCAACTCGATTTAAAGGACTTATACCACATCTGACACGAGGATAGCAGCTCTGTCCTCTAACCTCTGTCCCTTTTTGTTCAGTTCAATAACAAGCTAGAATTTCTTTATGCTACGTTCTTTCATCTGACTTTCATCAGCACTTGATAAAACTAGTAAATTCCACAAAAAAGTGGATCAAAGCTTTGTTTGAGGAGAACCTGCTTTAGATAGGAACCCTAATCCCTCCATTCTTAGTGTGTCACTCACATGGCTGGTCCCTCTCACCGAGCTCTGAGTAACACCTTCACATTCCCACAGAGGTAATCTGCTGTACAGAGGAAACCAGTGTCAGACCTGCTGCTCACAATAAACAGTGTGAACGTCATGAAAGCCAGCGTGCAGTCAGCGAGCGGTGATGCGCTGCCATTAGTGGCCTGGCCGTCGCTCATGATGAGGCACTGCGTCCTGCGAAGCAGAGTGTTGTCGCTCTGTGACACTAATCCATCCAAGTACCACAGAGAATTCACATGAAACAAAGGACAGCTGTAGTGGAAGCTTTTATTTCAGCTTTTATTTCCACTCTTTCATACATTGCTGCTGGAGTTCGGTTCGTTTTCTCACTTTTGAAATACGTATATTCATTCCAAGAGTAAATACATAGGCTTCATTTACAGCAGAACGTTTATGAAAGGAAAGAAGTTGTAAGCCGACAGGTTATTGATAATTCTCTGCAGATAAAACATTGCGTGGGAACTGGCAATGAAAGGGCTGAAGTGTCAGTTGAAATGTAGAGAAGAAAGCCAGTAATATAATGGATGAAAGCACGTGAAATTTCAGTTTAAGCCCTGAATGAAGTTAAGTGGTTTGTGTGGAAGCTCTGAAAGTAGCTGAATGGAAATCATCTGGTCATAAGAGCTGAAAACAGCTGAAGTATCAGTTCATGTCAAAGCAATGAAAGTAGTTAAAGCACTATTTGAGTTGTAAGAGACGATAGCATTTAAACTGACATCCCACTAAACCCTTTCATCAGTTCATGGTTTGTCACTCCTTGGTGGTCTCTTGTGTATGAGCCGCAACTGTTGTGGCTGGAGTTGTTGCGACACTGAGACGCTTTACGGCAGTTGCCGTGGTTATCACGTTACAGTGAGATGTGTGCAGCGGTGTGAGGCTATTGAAGCAGCATGTTCTGAGACACCAAGTGAAGTCGTGGAGGTTTGTGGATATAACAAAGCCTTTGTGCATCTGGAAGATGTCCGGACCATGTCATCTGGCCCAAACTCCTGCAACCAACTACTTCCTTCAATATAGCTAATATGTCCAAACCTTGACAGGCACTGTTGTTATGTGATAATCACTTTGTCCTAGCTCCTGTCTGAGGCTGGTTTTGTCATTTCACATCCTGTCACATCACTTTCATACACCTTGTCAGTGTGACATTGATGGCTAGAGAGTGACATTTTTGCAGGATTCCTGCAGGAATCGTCACATGACCTGGAAAAAAAAAGTCAGGTACGGCGGGAATCATGATAATAAGAGGTCAGTTTATGATAAGTTAAATATCCCATTTTAATATGAATAAACACGTTTTCTTTATTTTGACCATAATGCTAGTCGTTCTGTTGTTGTTTTTTCAAAGAGGAACTTTCTTAGTCAAGACCGGTGTTGCATCGCTAAATAAAGGACAGCGACCTGTGTATCAGACACATTTGACATTTTTAACAGGTTCCTAAGAGTTAAGAGAGAAAATGGTAAAAAAAAAAATCCACATGCTGCTTTTTAAGATGTGTAGTGAAGGATATCGAGTGTCGCCCACAGCTAATTTATTATGTGTTATGTATTTAATACCAATGTTGGCAGTTATGGCATAATATAGTTACTGTATTTATGGAAGGGTTTAACATAGTCAAATATTAAATATTGTTCCAGGTGACTGGTATTAGCAACACACAAAATAGAAAGAAAAGTGTTGTACCGTTGTCGTGCACCAGGTTTTTCCAAATCACCTAAGCTATTCTTGAGGTGAGGAAAAGACTGACTTCTCTTCAACAAGTTATAAGACGGCTGCAATACGATGCACTCAAGAGAAACAACCATGAAGAACTATTATCTCCCTTCTGTAACAAACAGCCAACGAGATGCACCATGTGTTTATGTTGTTCACATCAGTTTTCTCACATTAAATTAGTTTGATGCAAAATACTTTGCTCGGTAAACATGATTCTGTAATTTGACTTGGTTAATACTGAATACAAATTCAGGAATTAACAGGAATATGAAGGACAGTGAACACAATCCCATTTTAAATTATTTATTTACTTGATTTAATGTTCAGTTGGGTGAACACTTGCACCATATAGTTAATAGCTGTGAAGACAAGAGCAAGAAATATGTATTGTCAAAAGAAAAATAACATGATCTCGTGGTACCTCGAGGAAGCTACAGCGAGAACATCAAATCAAAATCAGTGTAATTCCCATAGACGATCCTGCACCCCCCCCCCCCCCCCCCACCCTTCTCCCCTCCCCCACCACCATAAAGAGCACAGCACAGGATGGAAGTCAGTCTTCCATGATTGGGATGAGACCGGAATGTTTTTTTTAACTTGGGATGGGACGGGAGTGTTTCTGTGGGAGTGGGTTGGAAGGCAAGTGAAAGTCCACTCCCACGTCAGCCAATATCCTCAATAACCAGTGTGTCACTGAGTTGGGTCCTATGATCAGAATGGAAACATCTGGTTTTGATTAAGATGCTGAGACTGCATCACACTCGAGGAAAGAAAATAACGATCATGTCACACAGGATACTTAAAGCAGCTTCATTTTGGATTTGAGTCCAAATAAGGATGTGTGTTTTGCTACAAATTGCCATTAGGTTGAGGAGATCCAGCCATATGGTATATTTCCTGATTTCCTTTTCGTTACATTCACTAGCTGAGCGAATGAGCCGCGACTCTCCTCCTTCCTGTCTTCGTCCTCCGCGGGGAGAGTTCAGACTTGCAGAAAAGTGCCTCAAAAAGATGAATTAATGCACGTGAACACAGAAAAGTGTGCGAGGACAGAAAATTAAAAGAAGCATGAAGGGAAACCGGGAAAGTTTGTGAAAAAGGGCAGATGGATGGATAAACTGAGAGGAAGAGAAGCAGGCAGACAGAGAGGGAGAGAGACTCGGTGAAGCGGATGAACAGCATGTTACTGCCCAGTCACTGGAGGAAGGTAAACCAACACAGGAGGTACCCCAATCCAATCTCTGGGAATTCGCACAGCAAATTGTTTTTAGAGCCAACACAGGAGCTTAGAGATGGCTTTCCCACAGGTTTTCATGAGGGAGCCGTCGATCTCATTAGCTGCAGTCGGACAGAGGAGGGAGAGCAGTCAGATAGAATGGCCGGGTCACGGACAAAAGACTGTAACATTCCTCACCGTTCGGTCCGTCTTTCACATCACTTTGTTGGCCTACAGTGTTGCCAAAACTAAAAAGTGGGAAAATAATCTGCTACAGAATCTAAAGATTACACAGGATGGGAAATAGCATCTGTATTGCCACCTCTTCTGTTTTATAGCTATAGTTTGATATAGAAGTTGGAGGAGAGACGCTTGATTGAAGTTCATTGAACTTTCGTGTTAGGGGATTTTGTACAAAAGCGTTCGCAGAGGAAAAAAATGGCGATTAAGAAGGTTAAAGTTGAAAGGTAAAGAGATTAAGGTGGTTAGGGTACGTATTGAACAACATTGTTTTTTCTCACAAAGTATTTATAAAAATATATCCAATGAAATAATTTGTGTGAACAGCATGAGATCTGTTTTTTAATCTATATCAGTTTACATCTTTGAAAATTGAGTATGCTAATTAAACTATATACAGTTAATTTACTTTATTTTAATTTGATGTATTGACACTTTTCACTAAATTACTTTAATAGCCTACTGAAGAAAACTGCCTGTTAAACTGTGTGTTGCAACATCAGCCCTGTTTTTTTAACCTCTTTTTTTTCGCAATTAGGAAAATAATTACACAAATTATTTTGGTGCTTTGTTTCCTTTTGTGAAAACAATGGACTCCAGTAATTTTGAGATCACACATGGATTTAATTTTCACCAACATACAGACTGGTTGTGTGGGTGAGCTATTGGCAAGGAGACGCAGCCAGTTCGAGAAACTTTCATGTGTCAAGTCATCTTCCCGCTTATACAAATAAAAGCTCTTGGCTTCCCACACCATTAATGGGTACTGTAAATATCATTATTGCAATCATTGTGCTAATATAAAGGAATGCAAGCAATTCAGTGATTTCTTAAGGTGTATGACATAAAAATCATTCATGAACATTACTTTGGCTGCTTGTATATAGGCAGAACAAATAGGACACTGAAAGACAGAGTCTCTGAGCATAAGTATACAATCAGAGAAGGAAGTTTGGATTACCACTATGGCTAAGCACTTCTATAATTTACACAACAGCAATTCAGACAGCCGTAGGATGTACGGCCAAAAAAAACATTAAAAAGAACATTCAGGGTGGTGATGAACTGAAATTATTATTGCAGAGAAACTTTTTATATATTCCATATGCAGGCCTCAGTCTATCCAGGATTAAATGAAGAAATTGATTTCAGTCCATTTTTGTAGTTATTTAAGAGTCGCTTATGGTCAGTATATATTTACATTGTCTTTTGTCTTGGTATCTGTATATTCATGTTCTCTTCTTTGTTCTCATTTTCCTTCTACACATTGTGTAGAGACATCTAGTGGCTGTACTGTTTATCAGTCACCATCTTGATTAGCCTCTTGTTCAGGTGTTGGAAATTCTCAGGTGCCTGCAATCATCCTGAGTTTATTAAAGGGCAGTTTGTGTGCTGAGGGTTACACCCTGAAGAAGGCTGTTAGTGCTGCTACACGAGGACCTTGTTTTTAGAATCTCTGTATTAGATAACCATCTGAATGAAGATGGTTTACTTATTACCAGAAGAGTGCCTTGGACTTTTTGAGCTTTTGGTGTTCCCTTCCAAAGAGCACCTTCTTTACATGGGTTTGAACTTCTGAGCACTTCGGACCCTTTCATGTTTGAAAAATCTTCATGTGTTACCAGTAACATTCCCACTTTTGATACATCTGAGGGTTTGATTTTTAGTCTCTCGTCTTTTGTTTTTGCTGTAATAAATTAACTTATTCCCAAGTGACCTTTTGCACACACACGTACACATACACGCACACATAGGTTTGTGCCGGTCGCGTCAGGACATTGTATTGACTCCCTTACACATGCTGCTTCTCAGATCTTTAGTGATGCATTTCAATTGTGTGACAGTTTCATTTATACCTGATACATAGCCAATTTTATTCATAACAATCCATAAAATCTCTTGCTTGAGTAATATTTTCAATCTGTCACCCTCCATCATGGGGTTATTCGCAGGCTCAATAACAGCCCTCAAAGAAGCTGACAAGCCACAGCACACCTTCTGCAGCCTGCAGCTGCAATGTAATTGAAAATAACTGCGAGATGACATTTATATACTCAACCAGTCAGTATTTAATGTATTGTATTTTTTTTTTTTTTTTTTTTTTGCAATACATGAAAAAGGGCACAGAAACAGGCACCATGGTAGACGACAATGATGACAATTTCAAGATATCCATTATACCTCACAATATTATTACAGTGTTAATAGCTGCAGCAATTTCTATTTGACAACCTGCAAGAAACTCAGAAAGTGCAACAATGAAAAAGGTTGGTCACTCGAATATTCTCGGGTACATCTAAAGATACTCTGCTGATTCGTTTTTTTTACAAAGATACATTACATTGTTTTGTACTTCAGTTGTTCTTGAAGCTAAGTAAATGTGTATTAAAAGGTTTGAAAAAAATGAGTTTTAGAAGAATTTAAAACCTATATTGATTAAATCAATGTTTGCTAGCTCAGTTTCTTTTCTTTCTTGCATTTTCTGGCTCAGTTGTACATTTTTTGACATGTTACTGCCCCAAACTGTCAGTGAGTCAAATAGTGTGAAATCATCGTCGTGACCATGTGTCACATCCTCATACACGCTAACCATTTCTCAGCAGTCACCAAAAAATTCACAGGGTGGCTTCAATTATGTCTTTTGAGGTTTTTGTTACTCAGAACTTTTTACGTCAAAGGATTGGACCTTTTTCGTTAATTCTGTTAAAAACCCAGATTATGTGGTGTGAACTGATGTAAGTGGACACTTTGCTAACAAGAACAGTTAACTTTGCTACAGACAGAATGTAACAGCAATGGTTCTCTTGTCATGTTGCACGATCCAAAACTTACAAAAACTCTTCCAAAGTCAAATGAACATGAAAAACCAGAAAATAACCAACATTACATCTGAAAGATGAAACACTTTTGGTTGCTCGAACCAAACTAAAACACAAAAATACAAGTACAGTACTACATTTCTTGAAGACATGAACGGTTGTGGATGTAGCAGGTTTAATAAAGCGGGAGTTGGCAGGTTAGGGTGTTTATTGGTAGAGTCACAGTGAGCTGCGTATTGGTAGCAGAAGAACAGCAGGAAACATCCTACAAGAACTTCAGCCTTTTCTAAACATCCAATCCAAAGGGTGATGCATTCATTTGTTCAGGGTCAGTAACATATTACAGAAATGAAAGGCACACACATAATCAGATTCAGTGGGCCTCCTACCCTTTTCATACTAATAAGAATTCACAGTCATCTCGTGTTGGATGTGTGAGAAGTGGGCAGGTGTGAAGACCTGAGTGTCTTTGACAAAGACCACCGACAGCGGTCAGGGAAGCAACAAGCCATGAACTGGTGAGAGAGAGTTAGAGGTGGAAAAAGTCTGATCCTCTGTGCCTCCAACTCGGGATTTACAAAAGCTACTGGTTCTGGTGATAAAGCTTTGGTGCCTGATACCAAAGGAGGCCTTCAGAGGTCTAGCAGAGTCCATGCCTCGGCACATAAAACTGTT
This sequence comes from Embiotoca jacksoni, assembly GCF_022577435.1. Lineage (NCBI taxonomy): Eukaryota > Metazoa > Chordata > Actinopteri > Embiotocidae > Embiotoca > Embiotoca jacksoni. The sequence goes on from NW_027185396.1 coordinate 1,949,226, forward strand.
TTTGTGCCACACAAAGAACCAACAAATATTAGGCAGGGATAATCGTTATATTTTAGCTAGAGGTGTGTTTGTCCTGAACCATTCAGTAACAAAGGTTTGGTTGGTATGACTTGGGGGGTATTTATGGTCATAAATGGTGAGTGACTACCAACAGCGGTCCAAGGATAGCCTGACTCCGCCTGAATATTGCTCCCATTGTCTATTGTCTAGAAGCCTTGTTCATATTGAGGTTTGCTCATGGGCGGACCAACCAGCAACCAGAAGTGCGATTGCGTTGAAATAGTTCCAACATTGTAGTAGAGTTTTACCACACCACTCATTTCAAAATTACCCAGAGGCCCTCCACGTATTAGGATGCAACAACTGTAAACTAACTTCAATGGAATATGGTCAAACCAATGTATTTATGCAGTGAATTTGAGTCTGCCAATACCAGGCAAGTTTAAAGAGGGACAAACCAAAAATGTGTGATCATGACTCGGAAACAGGTTGCCAGGGGTTGGAAGGATCTTCTACTAAAGTCTTGGTGCCACATATCATAGGGGACTATCGAAAATCTTTTGGGCTGTGTTCAGACTGGCAGCCCAAATCCAATTTTTGTCATATTCAGATTGTATCCAGATTCATTTTTGAAATTCCGAACAGCAAAAAAACACATTAAATGTTTTGGGTTTTTTTGCAATTAACAGCCAAAACACATTTTGATGAGGTTTGAAAGTCTCAGTCCAGAGGCTGCGCTGGCTGAGATTGGACTTCCACTTCCCTGCCAGAAGCTTCCGTGTTGGAAAGTTGTTTCACCAGCATAGCTACACGTACATCATTACCATAGCAACCTGTGCAGATTGATTTGAGAAAAAAAATCTTGTTTTCCTGCAGTCTGAACAAAGCCTTTGAGTGGTGGGTCAGAGATGTTTGCATGACACAGAAAGGACCAACACCACATCAGTGTCATGTAAGCAAAACACTTCTTGGTTTTATTGTTACAAATCTCTTTCTGAAATGACTGCTTGAAATGACATTTAGTTGGAGCCATGGCAACTCAATTCCTCTATTCCACTCACTGTCGTGATTTGTTGTGGTTATAATAGAAGTGTCAACAGAAAACCAATTCTACTACCGCTCATGATGTTACTGTAAGTGATTGTCCTCTCTTATGTCCTCACACTTTCCTCTCCTGTGGCTCTGTTGGGCACTATAGAGGCGGATAATGGATGTTACTCAGGAAAACAAGTCTCAGCAAGATGCCATGTTGATAATTGATTCACCTGGAGGCTTCAGGAAGTCAATGAATCTTTGTTACAATAAGAGCTACAGGAAACCTATCTGTGAACACTAATTATTTAATGGCTTGGTATTGCTACTGAATCTCTTTTACTGATTCACACATTAAACAGCTGTCACAGGCTAACTGATAAAAGAGACACACTTTTATGTGTCATTGTGACAGTCAAACAAGCATGGTCGTGGCGGTAATTGCATTATTTAGCAAACGCGACTCAAGCTCTTAGCATCTGTTCTAACAGCAAAGGTTAAATAAAAGTGCTTACCTTGCACTTCTGAATTACACCACTTTAAATCAGCAAAGTTCCTGAGAGCAAGTTCAATGAGTTAAAGGGTTTCCTTTCAAATGATTACTTTCACGTTGTGTTTGTATAAGAAGCTGTCATAGGGTTGACTTTCTCCATTCTCAGGATGTAATTTACTCGACTCTGTGTTGATGTGTATGCAGAGAGGAAGCTGCACATTTCTCTCACTTATTTCATCAATATTTGTATGAGCTGAAAACTTGTGATATTTGAGAAATGTTTTCTCGCTTGTGTTCAGTCTTTCTGCACAAATAGGTTTTCTATGGGAGGATTATAACTCTGACCTTACTGACCCTTTGAGGAGTGTACTTTCACCTTTAAAATGTCCTTGTGAGTGATATTGTAATGTTGTTACTCATTTACAGAGAGGGGGATGTTTACTTGAGGGACATTTATTGATTGTGCATCTTTAGAGAGTAAGTAAACTAATATTTCTGTAAAAGTGCAGCTAAGTACCAAACAGCACTGGATGATGACAGATGGATTCTACCTGGGTTTAATGTTAGGATCAGATCCACCTGGGTTTAATGTTAGGATCAGATCCACCTGGGTCTCATGTTAGGATCAGATCCAGGTGGGTCTCATGTTAGGATCAGATCCAGGTGGGTCTCATGTTAGGATCAGATCCAGGTGGGTCTCATGTTAGGATCAGATCTAAGTGGGTCTCATGTTAGGATCAGATCCAGGTGGGTCTCATGTTAGGATCAGATCCAGGTGGGTCTCATGTTAGGATCAGATCCAGGTGGGTCTCATGTTAGGATCAGATCCAGGTGGGTCTCATGTTAGGATCAGATTCAGGTGGGTCTCATGTTAGGATCAGATCTAAGTGGGTCTCATGTTAGGATCAGATCCAGGTGGGTCTCATGCTAGGATCAGATCCAGGTGGGTCTCATGTTAGGATCAGATCCAGGTGGGTCTCATGTTAGGATCAGATCCAGGTGGGTCTCATGTTAGGATCAGATCTAAGTGGGTCAATGTGGCACTAATTCCAGAGAACCGAACTGATTGGCTGCAGACAGGAAGTGACTGTGTATAAAAGGTCTTGGTTTTGTTGTTTTTTTTGGTTCTGTGGGAAAGTGGAGGAGTGCATCCTGTTGTGTACTTTCCTGTTTTAGTTTTTTGGGCTGTTGTAACAAAATTTAAGTTTTGTTATTTTTTGCTAAATCACTGCCTACATGCTGGTCAATTCTTACATTAGAACTATTGTTATCCACAACAACAAAAACTCCTGTTTTCTTTGTTCTGACACTAACAGCAGATAAACACCCTGAGACTTTGTTGGGGTCGGATTACCCTTGTTGTTGAGGTTAAAACATTAACTTATTGGTTTAAATGGGGAATGACTGAGATCCTTGTCCCTGTAACAGATCATATCTCTGATAATAATGCATGCAGAATAATCTCTCGGAGGTTGCCACACTTGGCATTCACCGAATATGCCACTCATTCTGTTGCCTCAAATTTGGTAGAATTACAGTTGAGAATTTTTTGAACAGGTTCGAATACAATTAGTGTCACTGACTGATTGTTATAGGGCTATTATGTTGGGATGTTTCCCATAACCGAGCCAAGTTGTGTTATCCCTAAATCTAATCAAACGGAGGCAAAAACTACAACCTCATTTCTGAAAAAGTTGGGACGCTGTGTAAAATGTAAATAAAAACAAAATGCAATGATTTGCAAATCCCATAAACCCATATCTTATTTCGGATTTGTCCCTTGTGTTCAGAGATTTCTCTGGATTTACTGAATCTTTTAATTATATAATGAACCATAGATGACGAAATCCACAAAATCTTTGCAATTTTATGTTTAGGTATATTATTGTTAAATTGTTACACTATTTTCCCATGCAGTCTTTCACTAAGTGATGAACTTCTCCCCATTTCCACTGCTGAGAGACTACGCCTCTCTGAAATTATATTTTTATACTCTATCATGTTTCTGATCTGTTGCCATTCGGTGCTCTTGTGGGATGGATTTAAAAGGCACGGATTGAAGACCTACATGGTCATTCAGGCTGGTGAAGTTGATATAAACATATGTAATTATCTGGCATATACCAAAACCACTGATGCTGTCGTTTTCTTTAGGAGAGCGTGCTGCAAAAGAAAATCGGACAATTATATAGTCTTTAAATTATTTCAGCAACCATAATGAGGTTGACACATATCCAAAGAATACCACAATTACTGGAGAGAGAGAGACAAAGAGACGGAGACTGAGGAAATGTGGCTTGTAAAATATGATTATGCATTTGGTAAGAATTCATTATATGGTAGCAGCAGAACAACACATGTTGACTTCCCTACATTCATGAAACAGCGTTGTCTGAAATCCACTCTCTAATGTAATTAAGTTCAACAATAAACACAGAAAATGAGGATTAACAGAGCAGCTCTATGGTTACCACATTTTTATCAATGCTACCCTGACAGGTCCAATCCTCCAACATGATTAGGGTAGGTGTTAGCAACACATCTAATCAGTCCATCAGTACAAATGTTGCCAGACGTGACATCAATGGATGTGATTTCTGGTCTTTACATGTCTGGAATGAAAGCTGTCACCACAGGTTTCAGTAATCTAAATATCAGTCCAAATAACAGCATCCACCACCTGACAGCCTGTCCTTGTGTTTTCTCACTAAGCATGAGATGGTTAGAACAAGTGTTTCTAGTCAATGTATAACAGAAGGAAAAAGAAGTGAGTAAAAAAAATCAAAAGAGAGAGAATCATATTTACCTTCCTCTTTCTGTGGAAATCAATAAGTCAATAACACACCAGTGTTGTTTTTATTAGGTATTGATTTGTTAAATTTCTCCTCGGTATCTCTCATCAACCTGCTGAAAAGAAATCTCCCTCCAGATTCTTACTTTTACTCAGTAGAGCCCCAATCAGCTTTAGTAATAATAATAAAAAATAAACTTTATTTGTATAGCACCTTTCATACAAGAAATACAGCTCAAAGTGCTTCACAGGAAGATAATTACATGGTGTTTCACATAAAAACAGATATAAAGGAACATTTAAAACTATAGAAAAGAAATGAGATAAAACAGATAAAAAGCATAAGAAACAGATAAAAAGCATAAAAATGAATACAAGTAGAGATGATTTGGGTACTTCTCTTGGATTAAATTTCTGATATGAAGTCGCAGAAAAAGCAATTGTAGCAGTTCTACATCTGGTGCACTTTTCTAGAACTTTACTTCACGCAGTCTATGATATTACCAGTAATTCACTAGAGATTAAATCTCCTTTTCTGCTGTAGTCTTAGTAAATTTTTGAAGGTAGACTTGTCAGTGTACCTCCTACATTCTCTGCAGCCACATCACTCTCAGTCTGGCCCCTCACCTTGAACCATTTTGTCTCAGGGGACCCGAACAGGATTGTTAGCACCCAACAACACAGTCCCTAAAGTTGTGCAAGTAGTTGTGGTAAATGTGTTTGGTATTTTTTTGGGTTACACCGGCACAGTGGTGAAGTAGGAAGAATCAAAAATTAGAAGGTGTGTCACAGCTGATTTCAATCACAGCCGATAAAATCAGCTCCTCTCGTCCCCTTTAAAACCACTGTGGCAATCTTTTCTAGAGAATTAGACTTCAGTTACTGAATTTATGGTACTGTGAGTCATCCTCCAAGGGCTGATGATGTTGATTTAGCTCTGGAAGATCATTTTATAAATGCCTCTTCCCCTGGCATTATGAGAACTGCTGCCCAGTGTAAGATGAAGCGCCAAACAAAAACTGGCACATCTACAGCTGAAACACTGACGCCAGCGGAAGATGTAACAGCATCGACAGTCTCATCTGGGAGCCTTTTGGTGGTGTCCAGGTCAGCATATCAGGTGATGCCTTGGAAGTGTATGATATACCTTAAAAGTACTATTTTTTTTTTTATTGATTTTTGACTCTGATGAAGGGCAATGTACTCCAAACGCCACCTATGTTGTGTTAATACACAAATTGCATTGGGAGCTTTGACTGTGCATAATTTACTTTCCAGGCATTTAAATTGCTTAAGCTGTCGTGTGTTCATTGCCCTGAGTTTTCCATGCGTAATTGATGAATTGTCACACTTTGTGGCCTTGCCCAGCTGCAGACTACTAAAACAGATGAGTAGATGTGTTAGATGCTTTTTAATTGTTACCCCTCTGAGATTCATTTAATTACAATTGATTTGAAAGTAACCTGAGTTGCCTTTTAGAGACCAGAGAAACTACAATTTCGAGAATGTGTAAAATAGTTTTATTTGACTGTCAGATAATTAAACTAAATCACTAACCAAATGCAACCTTCCTTAATCATAAAAAAAAGTCTCTTGTCCATTTTAATTGAAGGTAGCTGACTTTCAGGCTGCACCTCTTGCCGACCCTGGAGAAGAAAGACAAACCGAGGCAGGTAGAAGTTGAACAGTGACAGACCAACAAATACCGATGCGTCTCGATCTGTGCTGCACTGTGAACAAAACTAGAGCCCACTATGTTAGGTAGACTGCTTGGTACTGTAATGGATATGAAGTTGCAGTTGAGAGTTTTTAATACAGGTTCAGTAACCTCAAGTTTTACGAATTCATGATTAAAAGACTGTCATTCACTCAGTAATTCAGATTTTTGTTTTACCACGTCACTCGGGTCTGGTGATACGCTGGGGACACGCAGATTCATTCTTATTCAAAATCCTGTCATGTCCTTGCAGTTGTGGCGCTGTTACAACATGAATTTGGGTGATTTTTTTTTTTTTATGTTGAAATCTCACAAAACTGGTCTTTAGGCGTTAACCTGTTCACAACTTGGGAAATAAGTTTAGCCATTGAGGAATATAATTTCTGAATATTGATAGAGAATTTTTAACATCATTATGGGTTTTTTAAACTTTGCTGGTTTATTTACTAAAACAGTGGTTAGCTCTGGCCCAAATTACATTTGAGGCACAAACAGTGCTAACCACCTCTGTGCTGCCCTTTGTATCGATGCATTTATATAAATAAAATCACAATACAACCTCCTCTGGTGTTGTGTCCATTTTTGTTTGCTGCTTAAACACTGTACAATTAGGGAACAAATACAATAACTTCAAGGATATTAAAATAAATTTCCAATATTACTATTTGCACTGTATGTTGATGTTATTTGCTTTAAGTAAGGAGAGTGTATGGAAATGCTTCTATACTCACAATAATGCTGCTTCCGCACAAACTGTGATTAAAAGTGCTAAAGCAGAAAACTCCCCATAATAATCCTCTTATCGAGAAAGAAAATAGAATAAACAAAAGAATTCTGCACAGTACAGAACATAATAATAATAATAAAAATCCATCCCTTTGAGATAGCCCTCAAAATTCTGCAAAATCTTCAAATGTATTAATGACCTCAATAAATATATAAACAGCGTGGCATTACTGTTCATGAAGCACCGATGAGAGCCAGCAGCTAACCGTTCCAAAGCAGAAGCAACACCAGCTGCAGTCCAATTTCATATTTCAATTAAGCCTTATTCTGACTAATTCAGTATTGATTTAACCTTTGCATTTTACATATTTTTTTAATTGTTCAGGGAAATCCTTGTCATGCACTCACTGCTCTTCGGGGCTTAATATTTAACCAATATTTGAATTATTTTCAGATGGACAACCAGAAAACTGATCAGAAGGAACAAATTCACGAAATGACACCATAATGGTGTTATTTGGTAAATTCATATAAAAAAGTAGGCTATTGACTTTGTATTTCATTGAAGAATTTTAATGAGAGTCTATGAAGCCAGAGGGTTTTTGGAGCCAGCACCTAGTGGCCCTCGGTGGTCTTGCACTTTAAGACACTTCCGCATTGGTTTCATGGGCTACGTCCATTTTAATATACAGTCTATCATGATCTGAACAATTTCTAGTCATTACATTTAATGGGCGTAAACCTTCGGTTAATTTGAAAATTCTGTACATTTTGGAATATAAAAAAAAAAAAAAACAGGGCCGAATTGTTATATATTGTAATACATTAACTATGGAAAATACAGACTATGAGAGTGTATCTTCATATACATTTTAAAGGTTGAAGCAAAACAAACATAATACTGACACTCACAGATTAACAATCTTCAATTTATTATGGGCAAAAAAATGAACACGTGAAGACATTGGGTGTAGACATTGTGAAACTATTGGAACAGCCTTTAACCAATCAGCATTACCCACTATACACTGTATGTTATGAGCCAAAACTTTACCTGTGGTGCCATTGTTGGAACAACCTAAACAGCGTCGCACTTAGCCATCCGCACTGGTTGCTGATTAGTCTGCACTTCAGAATGACTCAGCAAACTTTAACATGAACAGACTAAATAATAATATAGACTAAACTAAAACTGTAGCTGCGAGCAATAGTCAGACGGCGCTACACTATGCGTGGGCCTATGAATGGAGAAACAACAGGGGCTCAATATGGGCAGGCCAACTGTAGGCCACTTTATGGAAACTGTGGGAAATCTTAAAAGTGGACTATCCTCATTTAGTCCCCATTGGGGCTATGGACCCCCTGGGGCTGAATCGCAAACCTCCCATGTAGGCTGTCCTTAAAATCCACTGTGGCCCTCGTGGATACTGTATGTGTTGGCTACCCCGGCAAACTGCACACAGTAAACTTGCAGCGGTCCTGTCGTGCCTTGTTTTCTGGGTTCCTCAATGGCCATATAAAACAACAGTAAATCGAAATCATATATACTGCATACTCAATGAGTAGAAGAAGGTTCAATTTCACTCTGTATGGAAACGTATTTCAGGGATATTCTCAGCAACCAGAGGATTCCAGTGCAGCCCAACAGACAGACCAAAGGATTTATCCAGCAGTCGGCTGTTATTCTTAGTTGACCTCACCTAATCCTGAAATGCCCTAAAATGTCTGAGGGAAGTTGGCTGCCTCGAAATAAAGATTTATGAACTACAACTCACTAGACTTAATGCACCATATGATCAGTGCAGAAGTTTGACATACAATTGCCTCAGGTAACCTTTATTTAACCTCTACAGTCGAGGTCACAGCCAGTTGAGTAACTTTTATCCAAACTTATGATGAAAGACAGTGTGAGGCAGCAGTGTGGTAGTTGGTTCCAGAGTTGGCTTCACTCCCGACCCTTCCTGGAAGTTGTTCAACCCTCATCAGACTACTAGGCCAACGTGAAACTGACAACGCGTGCAGTCAAAGAAACATGTAGATGTTTTCAAGTCCTGTTTTTCAAGATTCATTGAAGTCATGCATGAGTGATTTTCTTGGCACTCTTCTAACTCAGTCCAGGTGGTTATTTTACAGGAACTTTACTAGTTCACACCATGATTCTTGTAGATTTGTTTTGTACAAATCAAAAGTCTTGGTTACATTGAGGGTTCTTTGACTGTCTCTCCCAGGCTCGTGAACACAATATCTCAGGAACACCTTGAAGGAATTTCTTCACATTTGGCACAAATATTCACTTGGACCCAAAGATGACCTGTAAAGATTTTGGTGCTCAGCGGTCACGATCACTGTGACCTCACGTCCATCCCTTGCTGGTGACTGCGATATACCAGGAACCCCTTAAGTCTCGATAAACATGGCATGTGGTTTGTTTTGATGACCAGAGGAGAGGTTGAAGAGCCTTGCCAGTTATGAAGTTTTGTTTAAAAAGGCTGACTTTGTGTTGTAATACCTTCAAGAGATCTTTTATTGAGTACTACCAATGTGGAGAAATCACAGGAATTTTGCAACATTGCAAGTGCCGCAAAGACTGGTGAAATATGTGATATTTTTGCAATTCTGGAGGGACCAAATTATTCATGTTTTTTTCACCTGATACAGTAATACAATGCTTTGTTATTATTATTATTGTTATCATTATTGTTAAATGTTACAGTTATATATTGTTAGTAATTAAATGTAGGTCAAACTAAAGTTGATCTGTACAGTTCTACCAAATACACAATAAAATGGCACAAAGGCCTTCATACAACTGCAGATCAATCAACATCAACCACCACCACATCCTTTCATTTTATTTCATTGTTCATTGTATTATATTTATAAATAGAAATAAAAATCTATACTTTTGTTGTGGCTCTGATCGCAAATTGCACCCGTTTAACATCAAATGAGTTTGAAAAGTCACCAAAGGTTTATGTGCACAAGAATGTTGTTCTGATTCTAAATTGCCTAAAATTGGGTTGATTTTCAGCAGGAAACTAAAGCTGCAGAAAGAGATACAGACACAAGGACAATGAGTATAAAATAAATCACAACCAGCGCAGTCAGACTGAGCAGCAAGCGGAATACTAACTGTGCAGAGATTGGAACAATTCAAAAGTTGGATAAACAGAAGAACAGATGGAAGAAGATTGCTGAAGTTATGACCCATCAATCAGTTATAGAAACCCATTCCTGCCAAGCCTGGTCTAACCCTTTGATGTGAAATGCCTGGTTGACCTTCATCAGAGCCGTCTGTCTCACGCTCATATGGCACTAATGAGGCAGCAACTGGCTGTGATGGATCGGATGGCTCTGCGTCACGTTCTTAAACCAGACTATAACATCGGCACATAACAAAAACCTGTTCAGCTGAGCAGAAATGTGCAATAAAAACTGGTTTACAAATGAGTAAAGAGAGAAACGAAGAGCATGACGGGAGGTTTGAGCCAAACCGGTGAATGAAAGATTTGTGTTTGTCCGAAGTGGGCGAACACTGTGTACATGCTGAGTCAGTGATGGGAGTCATGCTGAATCCCTGAGGGTGCAGTATTACATTTTGTTTTTAGTTACTTATCAGGTTGAATGGAAAACTAACACTCGCTGAGACAAAATGAATCGGATGTCAAAAATGCTGAACTGGGGACCCAATTTCACTGGAGGAAATAATTGGTGATGAGTCAGTCATTAAATGGTCACGGACATTCTGGGAGGGATTCAGAATAAATGATTTGTTATTTTGGCTTTAATGAAAGTAGAAATCGTTACCATGAGAGCTCCTCTGCTTATGAAAGCTCGGCTCTTATCCTTTGTAGAAAGTATCCGAGCTGTGTGATGCTCACAGACGGGGCCTGGAAAGACGTGTGGACCCGTTTCCATTTGGCCTGCAAGAGGAGTGTTACCAGTTTGGATAGTGACATAAATGGATGGTCAGGACACTCGTGAATGGATCTGAGGATTTGGGTTCTTTAAGTCTTTGCTGTTTACCTGCTAAAAAAAACATTTTTCTTATTTCAAGCTTCCACCGTTTTGGACTCTCAGTCAGTTGTGTTAAGGAGGACTGGAAACTGAATAACAAGATAACACCTTCTTCATTTGAATGAAAGCTGCTCAGTGGTGCACATGTGGAGAAAAACTTTCCAACCTCCCTCCATGAAGTACATTGATGTTCTCCATGCTCTTTGCTCATTGCCATCCTTGTCTGTCGAGCTGGTCCAGCAGCATCATGCGTTACAACTGGAAGTGGTTTTAATGTGAAGTAGCCACTACACCAAGAAGACCACACAGCCCATCACTGTTCCTGGTGGTTGTTTGAGATCGCTCACAAATACTCAATCGTACAAAGTTTGCTGTCAAAACTCACCAAAGTTGATTGGCCTAAAGGCAATTTTTCATTGAATACAGCCTTACTGCAATTCAATAAGAGATACAGTTGTTGCCATAAAAATGAAAAAGTATTTCAAAATAGTTGATGATGTTGTCAACAAAGAAAGGGACTGACCGAATCCTGCGTCCTGTAGCTCGCTTCATATTAACCCTCGCAACCTCAGTTTAGCGTTTTTTGTTCCGGCTCATTTTTCACTGCAACAGCAAATTTTGCACATCTATGGAAACAACACAATCATGGCACGAAGTGGAGACAACAAACAATTATTTTGTGTAGTTTTATAGTTATAATGTCATAAATCATAAAAGAAGGAAAAATGGGATTTCATTTCTTTTATGGTGCAACAAAAAGGAGGGGGGATCATATATTGAACTATTTATAGTTTAAAAGCCTCTCTGCACTCTCTGTCCTCTCATCTGAGCACCAGACTGCAGTCGAGTTGAAATATTCTGAATTTTGGTCATGTTACTTTTGGTCTCTTTGCTGAGACATTCAAGGATTTCCAGTCGCACCGAGGAGCACAGCATTTAGAGTTTTTTACAGAATCAAGATCATGCAACTGGTTATTTTTTACAAAGTGTTGAATTAAACATGCAGAATAAAGTGCTTTGAAGGAAATATCCCTATTTTGAGCTTAGATTTGGTTATTTTTCCTGACGGCTGCTTTCAATGCAGGTGATCAGGACAGAAAACCCAACTATACATTCTCTCTTTACAGTTTCTTGCTATGATAGATGGTGTAATTGGTTTTTTTTTTAAAGACAACATGCCTTTGGACCCGCCTGCTTGTCTGAGCCACTAACGGTTAATGATAGGTTGATGGTGTATTTCCATTAAATGTGCAGCTCCACCTCCATTGTGGGGCTGATTATTCAACACAATGCCGACTTTTTCCTCTCAGCTACCATTTAAAACATGGATCATAGTATATCAATGCATACATATAAGGAGACGCTATAGTGTTTATTAATGGCGGGTCACACATATTACATAATATACGAAAGCGGCTGTCCAGTTCTCTCTGCCTGTGTATCCTGATTACATTCACTTTCCTCCCTTCCTCTCTTCGATTTCTCGAAATAACTTTACGGGGTAAATGGTTGTGAGAAAGAATTGGAGGATATGACCAGAAAGGAAAGACAAACAGAGCACACGGAGGGAGCAGTGAGCTCATCCTTGCTGTTAACGGACGTCTGGGGTCTTTGGTTGCAGACAGGAGACCCAGCATCTTCCTTCAACCAGAAAAATAAATGTGTCATTTCTCGGCTCAGCCCAGAGAAATGCAGAAATTCCCACACCTACAGAGAGCCACTGCTGATTTTTTTTTTTTTTCCACCTGGAGAAGGCATCATACAGTTTGTCAGTTGCTCTGATGCCCCCCACCCCCACACCCCCTGTAATTAACAGATAACATATTTTAGCAGGAACATCAGCTGTCAGTGTCAGTGACGTTTATGCTGCACAGCTGTTCAAGCACAGCATGGAAACGAGGCGACACATCGGCCTCTGGATATATTTACACACACACACACACACACACACACACACATACACACACACACACACACACACACATACACACACACACACACACACACACACACACACTATCATCTATCTTAGTCATCGTTCATGGAGTGTCAATCATGTAAATAACTTCATTATCTTCATCAGCTGTTGCCTCAATCGTTTTCAAACACTCGGGTGGCATGTCAGGATTTTTGATATTTTAATGACAACATAGTTTAATTAATAATAGCACATTTCATTTCAAGAATGTTTCAGTATCTTGCTTTTTGTTTTTTATTCCACCACTTCAATTATTTAATTCTAACAGGTTAACAGTGTAAGTTAATGGGCTTTCCTTTGTCCTCCTTAGACTCATTGGTGAAATGATCTCTTCGTTGTGTTCTGCAGTGGGAGGTTTCAGCTGCATATATTTATGATTGGTTTAGTTACTGGCATAATAAATGTCATAGCCTCCCTGGAGGCTGGTGGGCAGAGTCAGGCCATCACAAAGATGCAGCTCACCTGGCAGCTCTGCTATATTATAATGTTTTTGTTCTATAAAATAAACTCATTGTTATTGTCATTGCTGTTGTCCAGCCTCAAGCCACATTGTGACACAGCTGAGGAATCTACAAAGAGTACCTGACTTGCAACAGATCAGCAGGTCTGATTCAGATCTTCTTGCCATCTTTAGCAAAGAATTCAAGTGAGACAGATTTCATGGAGCAGAAGTATCAAAAAGTGTACAGGGCCTCTGTGAAGTTACCCATTAGTTTCCTGAAGAGTGGTTTTAAAGCACCGTGTAATGACTCTGGTCGTTGCCATTTAAAGCACCGTGTAATGACTCTGGCCATCGCCATCTTGGCCAGATCCTGCCCATTTTGGGGCTGGCAAGGAGTTTGGCAAAGAGGTGGAGTATGGGTGGAGCTGAGGCACACAAATGAAGCCTGGCTGCTGAAACCTGCAGGAATTGGCTGGTAAACTGTGTCAGCACCCACCTGTCACTCAAATTAGCACTGCTTCTAATCAGTGGTACTTAAAGCCATAATGCAACTTAACTAGGTGAGAGATGTGAAAATTCCCTTTCCATGTGGGTTTCATGAAAACCATGAGACCAAAACCACTTCTTGTAGCAGGCTGTAAACATGTTTCTGCAGGTAAACATGGGTGCTTTGGAGGGAGTAGCAATATTTTGTAGCCAGCCTCAAGTGGCCATTTCCGAAACTGCAGTTTTTGATGCTTCAGTGCAGTTTTAATTTTTCAGTCATGGATGCTGCAGCTTGAGAGGAAGAGCAGCTGATGGCAATAACTAGATATTCAAAATATAAAAGACACAATTTAGTCCTTTTAAAATTAGAATATATTGAGACGGCAATGTGTTGACTATATTTTCAGCCCTTTAAAAGACACTCAGATCAGGGTTCTTTGTTTTTCTGATTTAAATGCCCATCTTTTAGTTAACAGCCAGTCTCAAGGTACTTTAATTTGCAAGTAATAGTTTTTTGTTCTTTTACTGAGCTCCTCTGACAAGACCTCTTCAGCCCACAGGACACGTAACAGGCCAACGCTGAGACACGTGGACATTTTTGAATAATGTTTTTATTCAAGAACACATTGTTTAATTGTATTCAGTTTCTGCCAGCTCATTTTTTCTGCTTTCAATCCCACCAGCCTTGTAAAAAACTCTCTCATAAGGAAGAAGCTGACTCCAGCAGATCAATCACTGCTGAGAGGGTGACGTCACTCCCCTCCGGCAAGAGCCTGAGTTTATCTTACCTGGTCTCATCAAGAAGGTCCAGGACCCCCCTGAGATCGACTCTATCCCACTCAGACACTACACATCACATTAACATGAAATACATCATCTTATATTTCACTTCTGTAAACTCATCAAATCTCACACTGGACATTACGTTAATGCAATTCTTAGTATTCTCTGTATTATTACACCAGTACATATTGTTGTACTCGTTCTTTATAATAAAAGTATTATTTACAGTATGTGCCACCTTTTTTTGTGTTAGTTGTGTTTTTCTTACTTTGTTTGTTTTGTTTCTTACTTGTTAGTTCTTAATTGTTCACCACAACATCAAGATGAAAAACATATTTTTATACCAGCATTTGATCGTGAATAAATTAAATTCAGTTTAGTGTAAAATCACCATTCAACGTGGTCTCAGAACACTTCACAATCACAAAATAACACAGCAAAACAAAATAACCAAAAACACATTAAATTGGTTGATTTTAAATATTATTTCAAAATGTCAATAAATCTGCTTAGAAATCACAGAAAAATATGATTCTTAAAGAAACTACTTGTCTGACTTAACTTTTCTTTAGTATCCCGTAAAGTAATGCAGTGCAAAGCTGTCTGTACATCCATTGGTTTATTGCAAGAAGGACAAATAGATACATAGAGATGCTAACCTTCAGCCACTTTACTGTGAAAGCAGCCTTCGGTCAGGAGAAGAAGACATCAGGTGGCATCCAACTTCCCTCGGGCATTTTGCCCCTGAACCACAGCATCCCGTTGTGGTGCAGCAGTGATGGATATTGACTGTCCATCTTCTCCTGGCTTTCAAAACAGGAAATACCCAATTCAGCAAACTTTTAATAGGGCCATTTTTTTTTTTTTATTTGGATGGTTGGCTGCAGCCACAAACAAATATTTTAAACAAACTGCAGTTTCTTTGGAGTGCTGAAGGTCAGTGGGACAAGATCTGAAAACATATGAAAGAATTATGATTCATATACAGTAAAGAACAGGATGTGTTCTGTTAACATGACTCAGAATATGTGTCTTAATTGATTAGTTTACACTCACACACCCTCATGTCATCACACTCGCACACACAACCTGGTTTGTCACACTTATTATAATTAGCACGGCTCATATAGGGTAGAAGTGTTGCTCGGTTTTCATACCCAGAAATCACACTTGGACTGATGACATCATGAGTGTGGCTGTTTTGGGTAATTGTAACCATGCACACACTTGAATATAATTATCATTCATTGCTAATTAGAATTGCAAAGCACCCAAATTTGAGTGAACATCAAGGCTAGTATGTGTGTGTGTGTGTGTGTGTGTGTGGGGGGGGGGGGGGGGGGGGGGCAGAGAAGAAGGTACAGAAAAGATGAGATCATTCACTGATCACACAGATCCAAAGAACAAAGCAAGCTCTGAAGTAGTTTGCTTTGCTTGAGGACACTTTGAAAAGTAGGGCATGTGTAAAACGTGCTGTGATAATTTGTTATTATGGAGCTCTTTGAACGGGTCAATCGGTGTCTTAAGAAATAATAACCCTGATTAAAAGATCTATCTTTCATATCTCTTATATTTTCTTCATTGTCATCCCAGTTAAAGATTAGTGGGTTCAGGTCTGGGGGTCTTTATACTCAGGAGTTGGACACCTGCAGCAAACTGACATCACACTGATCAAGAAGACGCACGCGTTACCCTCTGGTCTGCATCTTCGTGGATGAGGAGCCCAATCGCACCTGTTCTGCATAAACAAAGCATAAAACAGCTGATACGCAGGAGAGAAATTGAGCCATGATGTCGTACGAAGGTGAACAAAGCAATTTAAGATTCCTCTTAGATTTTTTTTTTCAAGCCAAAATAACAATTATGAATGAAATGAACAGGAGATGAAAATGAAAAGGCTCTGAGGGCCACATGGAGCGTGAAGGCTAAAATCTCCAGCAGGAATTCTCCCTGTCACACCACGCTCCATCTCAGCTGCTCTAATCTCATTACTCTCAGACGGGGGAAGGGATTAAGATTTTATCCTGTTGCCAAATCAAGGATGTCTGCCTGATGTTTAAAATTGCCATCGACTTTTCTCCCTGCAGCCAAATTTCATTCTTTTGCTATCTTTTGCAAACGAGCCGATCGCAACACCATATACCGTATATTACAAAGTCTATCAAGAGAGGAGCCAGCGGGGTTTGTGCACGTCTTTGAATTAAAATCAATGCTCCTCTATGACATGATAATAAAACTGGTGTGTCTTTACTACATTGTGTTTGGTTAAACCTCTGATTTACAGTAAAGTCCTGTTAAAACAGGGACAATTTTTTACCAAATTAAAAGTGATAACATTTTATGAAACTGGAGATAAATGTTTATTTTCTATTTATTCAGTAAAGATCATTTTTCATTGTTTCCTTAGTTTCAGTCCATAGTTAAATTATTTTTCAGGTGATTGGACAAGTTAATTGAGGAACAAAACATTTTGATTGCTAATTTCATTTTAGAGTCACTCTAGTGGACAAGCAATTTATCGCAATTTATCTACTGCAGAGAAAAATAAGTTTATTAAAAAAAAAAAAAAAAAAAAAAAAGCTCTAATACTACCCGGTATCAGGCCAAGGGGGGAAATAGCCACGTCCGTCCACTACAGCAAAACCTGAGACATCTGGGCATGACAGATACACGTTTTCTGTAGTGGAGGATACCTACTGCATGCTTTCAACCATGTGATTTACAGCAAAATGAAACCATAAGCAAAAACACATGGCTGTAGTTTGGGGGGAACAAACATGTTGGGGAACAGAAAACAACTCAAGAACCTCATCATCCTGTCCAGTCTGTGATTAATGTCACCAGCCACGGAAATGTCTCCTTTGTACTTGGTCTCAATACGTCTGTTGTGTTACCTCAGTCACGAGACATTTACGTGCGCTTAAGCTTCACTCTTCCAAAACAGGTAACTTTTCACGCATAGAAGCGTGACTACCTCACGTTTTGCTGTCATGGATCGACGTGTCTATTTCACGCTTTGCAGTGATACTGGGTTGAATATAATTAATCATAAAATGCTTTTATATAAAATGTAGGAATATGGTTTTAGAGTACCTATTAAAAGCAAGAGTTGGTATGTTTTGGCTGTAAATGGAGGTGTTTGCAGAGTCCAATTTTGTTTATTTTGGATTTGAGGTATCTTTGTAAAGTGTCCAAATCGATCTTATTTACGGTATTTAAGTTTTTTCAATTCAGGAAACATTTAAAATTTTCCAAATAACTGGAAAGAAATTAACGCAAGAAATGGGTTGATATAAACAAGTAATTCCTAAATGTAAGCAAACCAAAAAGTTTGGTAATTGTGTCATTAACTTGGAAAGTAAAGATAAATGATGCAGAAATACAAAGTGGGTTTTACACAAAGACATCAATCGTGAAATCAAAGATATGCAAATTAATCTCACGACTATTGAAGCTTAAGGATCTAGTAAATGTTTTGTTCGATTATTGAGCCATCTATCATGTAATACTTAAAAATGCTGACACATTATATCCTACATTTCATTTTAACCCATGTTCAGAATGTATAATGTATTCTTCACTAAATTATGTATTACCAAAATAAAAGCTCTCCAATATATTTTGCTGTAAGCTTAATTTACTTCAATCAATGCTTTACGCCTGCACTGCAAATGAAGCCCTTTTTATTTATATGTAAATGATTGTAACCTCTTTGAACAGTAAAGACCTTATTGATTGCTCTACCTCATGTCTTACAGTCATTACATTAACGGGGATAAATTCACATGAATGATTCATTATTCATTCATGGCTGAGTTTAGGTGGATCGTCTTAAAGTTTGAAAAGATGTCCTTGAGCGAAGGCTTTGTTCTTCTGAAACCTCAGTACGACGCTGGCACAAATGGTAGCAAGGCATCTTCTGCTGTTTACAAGTATATCCATCTCATCCCTCATAAAAATCCTCCACGATTTCTTACCTGCTTAAATTCTTGGAATTCTTGGGTATCACTGTAGATCAACAACACTTCAAGCTCTTTAAGCTGATTTTCTGGAGTAAAACTTTAATACTAAAAGTGGAGCCGCAGTTAAAATACCAATAGAAGGAGGCGCTTGAGAAGTAAAGGCCTACATGTAGCTGGGGATGCGTTGAGTGAATATTTTCAGTCAGACCTTTGAAGCATGTGCTGAAGGTCAGCTCTATGTGGGGCTACAACTCAGAGAATTACAATGCAAGTTTATACAGCTGCTGCGGTTCCTCCCGTTCTTCTGTTGATACGGTTCTACAACAAAGACCCCCCCAGTTGCCATGGCAATTGATGCATTGAAATCATCTGGTTGTGTTCATGTTTTTTCTCTCCTTTTGATGCTTGAGATGTTTTTTCTGCTCAGCACAGATGTAAAGAGTGGTGACCTGAGTTCCTGCTTCTCTGTCAGCTCCAACCAGGGTGTTGGACCTCTGACCTCTCTCATCAACAAGGTGTTTCTGTCTCCAGAACTGAAGCTCGATGTTGAGATGTTTTCGGGTTTTCATTCTTCTTCATAAACTCTGCAGGATGTTATGTTGCACTGCTGCCACATGACTGGATGATCGGATAACTGCATAAACAATAAGGTTCTCAGCATCTCGTATTCACGACTAAAAAGCTTGAATCAAAGGTTTTTTTTATTTTAAGATTTGAGTCTCCACCAGCTGTGGACTCTATTTTACATTTCCTGTCCACCTCACACCAGAGAGAAAATCACAGAAAAGAAAAATATAAATTTTCCACATGAAGTATTCCAAGATTGTTTGAACAGTGGCAGAAAATTGTGTTTAATGTGGACATTTTCACATTTCTAACACGAACCTAATTTAGAAGTTTTCAGGGCATTTAACCCACCTGTTTGGATCAGAGAAAAACTCCCTGAATAATTCAGTATGGGTCTCTGTAAGCCTAAACATTTTCAGATATCGGCCACACATAAAGATTAAACTGTGGTCTCCAAAATCAGTTGGGATCCCAGTGTGTGTTAGAGAAACATAACAATATGAACGAAAATGGGTGAAAGCTCGCAAAACAGCAGCATGATGATCTGGAACTGATCATTTACCATAGCTGGGAACTCGACAAAGCAAAATCAGGTCCAAGTTTAAACAAATAAAAATGAAGTATTCTGTTAATGAAATAAAAACGGATTGCATTCCTCTCGTACTTCAAGAGTAAAATCTGTGCTTCCTCTTAAGCTTAAAACTTTCTTTAAAGCTATTTGCAAGAACTGCAACTTTATGAGATGACTTTGATTGATGGTGCAGTGTGTGTGTGTGTGTGTGTGTGTGTGTGTGTGTGTGTGTGTGTGTGTGTGTGTGTGTGTGTGTGTCCATTGTGAATTCGAGAGATTTAAAAAATCTTTTTTATACCTCCCTTTAACACAGCGGCTTCAGTCCACATAAACAAACATTTAACAGCAGAAAGCTCTTTTGTAGATGTCATCTTTGATATATCTTTGTTTTTCTTCCTTGACGGAGCTTCAAGCGATTATATTTCATCCTAATAGATTTACTGTATGTATGTTTCATGGAGCCCCTATACACATATCATGATTGTCTGAACTATCAAATGTGTGTGTGTGAGGGGGAGAGGGTTCAGGGGGAGGGTACGGGCAGTATATCTGTCCGTATGGCAATAAAACACATGATTTAAGACCCTCTTAGTGAGAGAATAGGGGTTGAACCTGCATTCAGATAAAACATGAAATGGACCTCCAAGCCGAGCACCTCATATCATACACTCGTCTGAGTGTTCACATTTCCTTCTGTTTTAAACAAGCTTTGATACTAAAATGGAAGAATCAGCATCATTTCACTCAGTGCTGAAAGTTATTTTGATATTAACTTACAATAATTACAACAGCATTTAAACATGTGATGGTGATAGTTAAACCAAGTGATTGTGTGTTCTAAATTATGGAAACAAATTAAAAGGCAGTAATGTAAATGGAAATCTTCAGCCAATTATAAAAGTTTGTCCATGTCAGTGTAAAATCTTTTAATGAGCTCAGCCTATTTTATGTTTTTTCAGTGGAACTGAACTATCAAGGCAATTTATTCAAATAATTTCAGACACAGTTTCAGACAGAATCTACAAAAAATTGTAAAACGTAATAATTATAATAAACATTGATTATTTATGTTCTACAATTTCAGAGTCAATGGCTTAAATTCAAAAATGCCAAATATTGAAAAGTTTTTACAATGAATTCCACTAAAGAAATAAAAACTTCCATGTGGAAGCCTCCTCAAAATACAAGCTGTCATAGTTTTGAGCTGCTCTGCCCCTTCAGTGGTTTGATAGGTGCCCTCAGTCCCTGTCACCCTTCATTCCCTGCCTGTCTCGCCCACAACCTCCCCCCCCCCTTCCTTACACACACACACACACACACACACACACACACACACACACACACACACACACACACACACACCACCCTTCAACAGCCAGTCTCTGGAAGTCATCGTGGCTGGATTTTCCTTCCAAGTAAATTTTTTTAAAGTCCTCCCAGCCTTCAGATCCAACCTGGCTGTTCATTCTCATGTTGGATTTCTCTGTTCTTAACTTTTCCAAAACATAACAGTACCATCATTTTAATTAAGGATTTAGTCTATGGCTGTTATATAACAATATTATTACTGCTGCACTATAATATGAGAGTTGTGTATATATGTGTGTGTGCTTTTTTTAGATGTCTGCTTCGCAGCTCTCGTCATATTTCTCCAAATACAGTTTGCACAGGATATTTATTCATTTATTTATTTAATTTATCGTCAGGTTTCCAATCAGATCAGTCAGATCCACCGCTGGCTCCTCCCACAGCTCGTCCAAATATGGTCACTTCATGATCCAAACCGCTCCGAACTAGTAAGATGACACAACATGGCGGCACAGTGGTGCAGTGGTTAGCATTGTCGCCTCACAGCAAAAAGGTTCTTGGTTCGAATCCGGTCCTGGGCCTTTCTGTGTGGAGTTTGCATGTTCTCCCTGTGCTTGTGTGGGTTCTCTCCAGGTGATCCGGCTTCCTCCCAACGTCCAAAAAACCTGCATCTCCCCAGCTCCTCCTGCCCACATGCCTAAGTGTCCTTGAGCAAGACACTGAACCCTAAATTGCTCCCGATGGTGTACCATCGGTATGTTGTAAGTCGCTTTGGATAAAAGCGTCAGCTAAATGTAATGTAACGTAGCAACAAAATCCTAACTTTAGGCTTCATAACGGACCTCACTGACGGTTGTGTTGACTTGGACAGAATGTAAACATTTTGCAGACTTTAAAAGGAGAGTATGTGTCTTGAATACATTACAGGGCTTTTACTGAGATTTAAGATCGCTCATTTAAATAAATGTATTTCTTGCTCGTTTGCCCTGAATGAGTACCAAAGAAATTTTCATAACTTTCCAACAATAGGATGTGATTAACTGTCTCAACTGTGTAGTAGAGGGATTTGATACACCAGAATAAATTCATGCATGAGTCAGTCTCCCTTCAAATATCATTCATGAATTTAAATTAGTCATAACAGTAATTTAAATCAATGAATTCATTGAGTTGTTATTAAGCAATGACCTTCACATGCGGGTTGAATATGATGGGTTTGTAAATAAACTGTACTTAAAACTTACTTAAACTGTAATAGGAAGCTGCATTTTCATCAGCACTTAATTAAAATGTGTAAGTTAATGCAGCCACATACTGTTCAGGGGCAGCAAACATTAGCATACAACAAATAATAGTATATTTATTGTAAGTTTAAACAGTATATGCATTCAAATATATACGTTCATACAGTATGGATGGTAGTATAACTGAAAAACAGATGAAGATTCAAGAGAAAAACAATAAAAAATATTTTAAAAAAATACATTATTGGCTATTAGTTGTAACTCAAAAAGTAAAATTCAGAAAGTTACTGGCAAACTGTAAAAATATGATTCGGTGCTTCTGCTTCAAAATGACAATTGTGACTCCAAATCTGTCACTCAGCCACCCAAGTAAAACACTGCAGCACAATAAAAAGGGACCGAAATATGATTTATTATGCTTCCTCACCCCCCATACGCAGAGACAACCTTTCATTTCCAACTGTTTGGATGTTTGCTTGGGATGGCCGTGAGCGACTCTGTTGATTGTTTGTGAAACAGAAATCTCTCCAGACGTCCACACAAACATTTGGAAACTTCACTTCAGGTGGGTGGAGAGAATTTAATATTAACATCGCTAACAGTAGCATGAAGACAGACGTGACTGATGAGATGATATTAAACTGTCTGGGCATTTGTCATAAATCTATTTTACACTCTGTCCTCGCCTCCTTCTTTTGTTTAAATTACGTCAATAATGTCTCATCTGCTTGGTCCAAAAGCAAGGACGCTCTGACCAAGAGGAGAACCAGGACTTTTCTAGGTGGTGCCGCTACGCTACTTTGGAGACACAGTGAAAGAAGGAGAGCTGCGATCGGCTCAAACAAGTGTCCAACTAGTTCATGTGGGTCTGGGTGGCCCACTCTCTTTACCTTCCCTCATCAGCCAATCACCTTTGAGGTTTGATCCCAGAGCGTAGCCAGACCATCACTGTTTTTATCTGATAAATGTTTTCATATTGTTTCAACATTTAGTTAAAAGTCTTAATTTCATAGTAAATAAAAGCCTTATCACAACAAGTCAGTGTCACTAATGTTATTCAACTTCTAAAAATTCTTAAATGCAACTCAAACAAATTTGATGCAACAGAAATGAAGCACAACAATGTGGCATCCATTTTATCCCTCCACTGATTCTCCACTGAATGGGCAACACTTGGCAGCCTTTATTCACAGACACAGCTTGGTCTGGAAACAGGGACCTCCGGGGTAGAAAGGGTTAAAAGAGTTCTCCACTAAGTATGGCACTCTTATTGACTTTATGCCTTCTAGCACCACAGCAGTGCTCTGACTGCCTCATTTTGTCTTTTAGCTCCCTGTTTGAACCGAATGTGGGAATATATTGCAAATTGACATTGGCAACCTTGTGTCAACACTTTTACGCTTATCTTACCAATTTTAAGAATAAAGCACAGTATGAGGGGCCAAAGGGGCAAAAAACAAAGACAACAGGCGGTAGGGAGGACCAGTCAGCAGTTGGACTTTTACTCTTTCAGCCTCTTTTGTCCAAACTGTTATTTTAAATTCATATTATGGGTTTTAGATGTCAACCACTGTTTGTTTGACCTTTCTTGGCGACCCCCACCCTAGAGCTTGTGTTTCAGTGGAGACGTACAATCCTTAACCTAGGTGCCGTTGTCAGCTCCTTTTACCTTGTATGTATTCCTTATTTAAAGGTTTTTATCCTATTAAATTACTACTTCTTAAAACTCCCTCTCCCTACTGGGTTGACGCCAAAGTGTGTAAAAGTTACGCGTGTCCACCACAGCAAAACGTGTAACTGTCACGCCTAGACGTCACCAAGCATATGTCACATTTTGCTGTTTTGGACGGGCGTGTGTATTTCACGCTATATTGTGATACTAGTCTGAATAGTAATGGTGACTAAGTGTTTTATTATGTAATAACAATAAGAAATAGTGGAAATAGTAGGTTTGAAGGGTTTGAAAACAGAGTCCAAACCAGGAGCAGTTCAAACAACCCCAGATGAATAACAGTCAACAGAATATAGCCACCTCACCTGGATCAGGGAACCTTCCAGACCTGGGAGGGAAGGCCCGTCCAGCGTCTGGTGGCCGGGCCTTCGCACATGGGGCCCGGTTGGGCTCAGCCCGAAGGAACAACATGGAGCAGCCACCATGTGGACCCACCACCCTGTGGACAAGCATTGGGGTCAGGTGCATTGTGGAGCGGGCGGCGGGCCGGGATCGGGGGCCAGGCGGGTCAATCGCGGCAGCACCAGCTCTGGAACTAAGCTCCTGGAGAGGGGCTGGACTTTATCCTTTTCTGGAGTTGCCCAGGCTGAGTGCCGCCATGTTGGGGCGGGTTGCAGGGAGGAAGGCTCTGACTTGTTTGTGCTTATGCAGCGATCAGAAGTTGTGAGTAACCGGCCTCCCCGGCGTCGTTGGGAGGAGTCCTGGAAAGGGTGCAGTCTGCCGACTCCATAGTTCTGCTGGGAGACTTCAACCCTCATGTGGGCAACGACGGAGAAACCTGGCAAGGGGTGATTGGGAGGAACGGCCTGCCGATCTGAACCCGAGCGGTGTTTTGTTACTGGACTTCTGTGCTATAACAAACTTTGGCCATAACAAACACCATGTTGGAGCATAAGGTGGCTCATAAGTGTACTTGGTACCAGAGCACCTCAGGCCGGAGATCAACGATCGACTTTGTAGTTGTATCATCGGATCTGCGGCCGTATGTCTTGGACACTCGGGTGAGGAGAGGAGCAGATCTATCAGCTGATCACCACCTGGTGGTGAGTTGGATCAGATGGGAGTCGGCTGGAAAGACCTGGCAAGCCCAAACGTGTAGTGAGGGTGAACTGGGACCGTCTGGCCGAGGAACCTGTCCGGGAGGTCTTCAACTCTCGCCTCCGGAAGAACTTCTCACATCCCGAGGGAGGTTGGGGACATGGAGTCCGAGTGGACCGTGTTCAAAGACTCCATTGTGGACGCAGCCGCTAGGAGTTGTGGTCGGAAGGCCATCGGTGCCAGACGTGGCGACAACCTGAGAACGAGAAAGCTGTCAAGCTGAAGAAGGATGTCCTTCGGGCCTGGTTGGCTCAGGGGTGTCCGGAAGCAGCTGAGAGGTACCGGCAGGCCAGAAGGGCTGCAGCTGTGGTGGTCGCGGATGCAAAATCTCGGGCGTGGGAGGAGTTCGGGGAGGCCGTGGAGGCCTCAATGGTGTTCTCGCAAACTGTCCGACTACTCGGAAAGGGAAAGCAGGAACTACTTCAGTCTGTTCTCGACTTCACACAGCTAACTCTGGAGACTTTGGAGCTTCACAGTACTTTTTCCTCCTCCGCTATAATACTCACAAGAACCAGAAACAGCCTTTCCTGAGTGAAATCAGTGAAGTTTTTCTTTTAAAATCTTAAAAAAAAACAGATTCGCCTCAAAATGCATTCAGCAGCAGTGCGTTGCAGCTCCTGAGACAACAAAGCAGCAGAGTGGATTCAGCAACCCACCCACTGAGCTCAGAAAGTTCTGCAGCAGATGGAGCGCAGAAGACAACAGGGATACGATGATGGAAGTTTAGTAAGTGTTGGGGTTGATGCTGTTTGATCTTAGCATTGTTTTGTGTGAATTTTATTTTTACATTAAAATGTATATATTATAAAGGAACGATATCAGGATGGGAAGTGCAAACAAGCACAGGAAAGGGTTGCTGTGTAATGTGGCAGCGGTCCATGCTACACATTTGTCCTTATACCGTTTTCCACTTTGGTTTTATTAGAATTTATGATATGCTTACAAAGCATAAGTACTCACACCTTAAAGAACTTGTAACAGGATTCAGTGAGAGTAGAAAAAAAAAACTTTGAAATAATCTATATTGGTGCAACATTTGCTTGAACTAATTGTTAGTATAAAGGAGAAAAGTGTCACAATGTGCACAGACAATGGCAAAAAACAGCAGTTATCACTTATTAGCATTTATTTTAGTTTGTGTGTTGGTTCAGTTTTAGACAATTGCCCTTTTTTTTTGGTGTATATAGTCTGTGTGTGTATTTATTCTTGTATTTTTTTTATATTGTGTGCACTTTTTGGTTTTCTTTGCTGCTGTGACGACCGAATTTCCCCATCGTGGGATTAATAAAGTTAAATCTAATCTAATCTAATCTTGGTGTGGCAGCTAGTGTGTAGGCCGCTGAACTCTGAACGTGTTTATTGAAACATTTTTGTCATCCTTCACTTTGCCATCACAGAACAGACACACTTCCATTTTATTAGCTGTATTAATTCACACCGACCTCCAGTGCAGCATTTCTTTCTGCATATCTATTTCCTAGTTCTCCTGCAAGCAGATGTTTAATCTCACTCCCACTGTCCAGGTTTTGAATTTATCAATGGCATCTGTAATCATGTCAAGAGGTCAGTTTTGCTTCAGGCATGTTTCCCCCTCCCACACCACTGAATCCGATCATCGTATGTAATTTTATAAACATTTTGCATGTAATGTATATATGCCAAGGACATTTATTACTGTGTGTCTGCCTGGTTTGTGCCTTTGTCTGAATATTAATTTAGTCGAGATTAGTTTCCTGAACTGTGATAAGATTGTACAAGGGGTACTCGTTCAATTACTTTAACAACTCAGTACATGTTATAATAGTCTAGTATTAGAAGTCCCAGGCTCATTTTCGTTTGCATTTCACCCCTTCATTGAAAACCAGGGTTTACTGTTTATGGATCCTAAAAGGGAGCCGCAGCTTGGAATAATGCAAAAGGAGGACAAGCAGGAAAGCAGACAACAGCAAGTACCCAAACTAGGAGGCTGGAAGGAAGATAAATGGGAAGACGGAGAGCACGAACATGATAAAATAAGTCGTGTTTCAAGGTGGCCAACTGAGCAGATGTCAGAGAAATTGAAAGAGACGATGGTAAATACAGGGAAACGCTGCATTTTATGACATTTGTTAAATGGAAGAGAAAGACAGCAACAAGGTGCAGATACAAAGGGAGCTCCTGATTTCAGCCGCATCTGTCTGGACGAGGAAGCAACGTGACTCTACAGAGCAACAGGGAGCATTTGAAGATTTCACGTTTTGGGATTTAAAAGACACCTGAAGCACAAGGCAAGATGCTGAAATGTAATACGGGGGACAGCCCTCGGCATTGTCAACACATAGATCAATGCACCAGCCCACCCTGACACATCCATAGAGAAATTGAAGTCTGATCTTCTGGCACCCAGCTGCTGAAAATAAACGGGGGGAGAAAAACAGAGAGCACGTGTCCTCTCTCTCACTATACATCCTGTACACCTTCCTTTGTGCTTGTGTGTACGTGATTCACGACTGGACATCATTGCCTCTTTGTCACCGCACAGACGTCTCACATTTACAAGCTTACACTGCTTTGTGTTCGATTGGACCTCCAAACAAAAGAAAGACTCTACACATCGCTGTGTCAGCTAAACAAGCTGCAAACAAGAATGCCAAAGGACACGAGAATGTCAGAGCTTCGGCAGTTCATGGCTTGTTGTCGTGTTACCTCGAGAAACACATTATTTACTGTCAAAGCTGGGGCAGCGGCTATTAATTGATTTTAAAATCCTGTAAACTGTTGATTCGTTTTCTTGTACAACAGCATGATGTTTTAAAATTACTATGAAAATTGCAATAACCAGAAGGTAAAACAATTAAAACATTACAAAAAAAATAATTAAAATCATACTAAAATTTAATAATTTCCTGCACTATATTTGTTTCTCCAGCTTGTGTTATTTCAATGGTATACACTTGTAAATATTGCTGTTACCTTTCACCAAGCGGTTCCCAGTAAACAAGTGGGATGTGTAAAATGTAAATATATACAGAATGTGATGATTTGCAAATCACATAAACGCATATGACATTGAAAATAAGAATAAGGTCATGTTAAATGATGAAACTAAGACATTTGATTGTTTTTTTGGAAAATATATGCTCATTTTAAATTTGATGCCAGCAACATGTCTCTAAAACGTTGGGACAGGGTCATGTTTACCACTTTGCTGCATCACCTCTTCTATTTACAACACTGTAAACATTTGGGAACTAAGAAGACGAGTTGCTGGAGTTTTTAAAGTGAAATGTTGTCCCATTCTTGCCTGTTTTAGGATTTCAGCTGCTCAACAGTTCAGGGTCTCAACCGTCGTATTTGTTATTTCATGATGCACCAAATGTTTTCAATGATTGACAGGTCTGGACTGCAGGAGGCCAGTTTATCAGCGGACTCTTCTACTAGAGAACCATGCTGTTGGAATACGTGCAGAATGTGGTTGGACGTTGTTCTGCTGAAATAAACAAGACCTTCCCTGAAAGAGACGTTGTCTGGATGGCAGCATATGTTGCTCCAAAACCTGAATATATCATTCAGCATTAATGCTTCCTTCCAGATGTTCAAGCTACCCATGCCATGTGCACTAATGCATCCTGTACCATCACAGATGCTGACTTTAGAACTGAGCTGATAACAAGCTGGATGGTCCCTCTCCTCTTTAACCTGGAGGATGCAGCGTCCATGATTTCCAAACAGAATGTCAGATTGTGATCCATCAGACCTCAGGACAGTTTTCCACTTCACCTCAGTCCATCTTCAATGATCTCGGTCCAGAGAAGGCGGCGGTGTTTCTGGTTCATGTTTCTATCTGGTTTCTTCTTTGGAGAGTTTTAACATCATTTGTGGACGCAGCGATGAACTGTGTTCACAGACGATGGTTTTCACTTGTGTTGCTGAGCCCATGCAGTGATTTCCAGTACAAATTTGTGTCTGTTTTTAATGTTTTGTTGCCTGAGGGCTTGAAGATCGGTACTCTGAGGGCCACAAGGAGCTGGCTCAAAACAACCATAGACAACCATTCAAAATGCGTCATCTTCTCTCATGAAATACAAAGTCAAGATATTTTAGTGCCATTAGTTAAATTCCCTCCTTCTGACCAGGTGGTCTGGTGGTCTTTATGAAAATAGTTCCATCATTAAATGTATATTAGGATATAGGATATTAGCTATGTTTGGGGGTGTGCCAGGTTTGATTGACATGCCTGGGTACAGTGATGTTTCTGGTATAGCTGGTCAGTTTCTTAGTCAGATCGACTCCTTGCTTCTCTCCAGCTCGTCCAAATGCGGTCACTTCTGAATCTAATCTGAATCTGAATGTAAAATACCGGACTGCATTTCGCAACACTGCCGCTGAGGAACTTCTTAAGTACCTCTCAGATATATGAGTATCAGGGATATGATTGATGCTTCCCTTGAATTTTCAAACTCTGCCCCCTCCACAGATCAATTGTAGATTAAAAAGTCATCTGGAGACTGATTATTCTAACAGCTCAGCTAATTAGCCATCTATTAGCTGATAGAGGCTGCAGAAATGATGGGCACCTCCAATTTTGCAAAGCAACTGATGTCTATTCTCTTAAACCAAGGACACAATGTTTGAAAAATTACTAAAACTTTTAGCTGGTCAATCTTCTCTCATCAGTCACTTCTTTCATCATTTCTTACATGTTAGAGAGACAGTGGGGATCATCTTTTCTCTCTGTGGGATCGATGTTTTACAACAGGACGTTTCCTCGTCTGTTTTGCACTAAATTATTTTTTTATCCCCTACCTCTACACCTCACATGTCACTTTTACATTGTTTAATAATAAATCCAAACCTTACTGCAAAGATCTGAAAGTATAATGTTCTTTTTTAATTCATAAGAATTCAACTTCAAGTTCAATTTGACAGTTTCAGCAGGTAAGAACTATTTGTCTGTTTTCTGTGAAACTTATAGAGGTGATGAATCAAAGTGTGAAAAAATCCTGTTCTCAGTCCGGTCTGGTGACGCTAAGAGCCAACAACACGCAAGGCATGACGCACGGGTCAAATGTGCCTGCTGACACACACACGCACAATACATCAAATCCTACAACATCCTACACATCATCACAATCACAACATCAATACTGTTACAAAGACTAAATAAAATGCACCGTTTCATACACAAGAGTACGAGATGCTCAGCATTGCTTAAACAGCTCTCAGAAGTTAAAACTGGAAATGAGAGTTGCACACAGAAAACCTGAGATGATTGAACTTCAACGCTGCTTGTGTAATCAAGAGAGATGCAAAGAGATCATTATCACTTTGCTGGGACTACAAACATCATCTGAAAGCCTTTATGCTGACATGGCTCCTCTGGTTAAGTTCACACACACACACACACACACACACACACACACACACACACACACACACACACACACACACACACACACACACAAGCACAGTTGTGTTTCCATCCCTTCAGAGGACATTACATTGACTCTCATTCATTTCCTGGACTCTTACTGTACCTCTAAACTCTTTGAGAATAAAAGTCTTTATACTCAAATGTAATTATTTACATTAAGGGGACATTTCTTTTGTTCTCAAAAGGAACACAAGTCCCGACAATGTGACTGTAAACAGACTTATAACAGACCTCACGATGTGGTTACCAGCTGGTGGACACAAAGACCCTTCTATGTGGACCAAAAATGATAAACTTAATTTTGACAGGATTTTCAACAAGTCCAGCATGTCCACTTCAGCATTGATGAAAATATCTTGCCTGATCGATCTAAAAAATGAAATCAAGTTTTTAGATCAAGTGTATGATCTCCTTCCTACCTTACCCCTTTTTTTTTTTTTAAATGTCTTTTCCAAATGTTTCATTTGTCTATTTTTAATTGAATTAGTTTTTTAAATATCCATATTAAATACCTAAAGTGGGATCTACTTTTATTTCCCAAACTTGTCAACGTCATTTAAAAGTTACATTTCCTCATAATTACTAGTCGTTATCTTGTTTTTCTTATGTTATGCTGAAGATCTCAATAATATGGTGCAATTTGTTGTTGCCAAATGAAACCACTGATGAGTAATAATAATAATAATTATAACTTTATTTGTATAGCCCCTTTCATACAAGAAATGCAGCTCAAAGTGCTTTACAGCAAGAAAATGACATGAGAACAACAATATGGTGAGCAGAGCAGAAGGAGAGAGGAAGATCAGGTCTGAACCAGTCTGACCCTTTGATGACAGGCGACAAGAACAAAATTCAGGACATACAAGAGCCATCTTATTAATGATTAAATCGATAAACGAATAGAAAAATGACAGTTATCAACGTAAACCACCACAATCTAAAAGGACACATTTCAAACAAGCAAAGAGGAACATTTGTGGGGATTTTTTTGGAACATAAAAATTGGTTGTTACTACATGGTATTTCATTCATTTGAAAGTATTTTATTCTTCAGCTGGCATCTCCATAGAAACGTTTGACTAGGCTCAGTACTTTGTGCTATTTTGAAACACTGAATGGACAGAAAATCATTCTCAGAAACAAAGTTTGAATATTGAGAAACGACTGCCATGAAATAACCTCGGAGTATTGCGTATTTATCCAGGAGACAACATCCTTCGGTGTTCGGTAATATTTTGCTTGTTGTTAAAAGAAAAATTCTATGAGGGGGAAATCAATGGAGAAATATTTCCACAATTACATCAGAACAGAATTAATAAAACAGAATCATTGTTGGTTATGTGGGTGTACCGCAGAAGATTTTCTGGCATCACATAGGTCATTTAATTTTAAGGAACACATTTTTGAGTCCTTGTCCGATGGCGTGAGAACAGGCTCAGGCAGGTCCAGAAGGAAGTGAGAGGAAGAAACAAACGGCTGGTTTAAACCAGTTTACGTTGAAAATCACAAGCTGAAAGATTGAGTGGACACACAGGTACACTTTTATTCTTCCTACAACAAACGCTGCAAGGCCACTGAGCCCTCTTTACATCTCAACAGCGAGTAAACGAGTGTTTGCTGAGGATACAGAGGATTTTGGAGCAAACATAAAAAGCTTTTTACTGACAGAGGATGTTTTCAAAGAGTACATGAATGCAGCTGCTGAAACATCACTTTATGGTTAGCAAAAACATAAGCACTTTTTTTATTCATCCAGTGTTCAAAGAGCCTTTTTAGGGCTGAAGAGAACAATCTTTTATTGATCCCGAAAAATCCCTTTCATCCATCACAACTTCTTTGTCATGCCTTGTTTTACCAGACATATGAACTTTATTGAAATTCATAGACTGATGAAGAGTCTATTATTGAGAGAGATTCTTTTTTTTTACCAAGACTATTCATTTTACCATCATTTGAACCTAAACCTGATTCTAACCTTGAACCCTAAAATCAAGTCCGAACCCTCAGTCAGTCCCAAAGTGAGGACGAGCTAAAAATGTTCTCACTCCATCAGTGTTTAAAAGTCAAGCTGGTCCTCACAAAGACAGAAGACCAGTGCGCACACACACACAAACACACACACACATTGTATATTATGCTCTACTTTCACTTCTCATTAATGATTCACCCTGATGGTTCTGTGTTTTTCAGGGGCACGGAGGGAAATAAAACTTTTTCGGGCATTACCATGGAAACTGATGAAGTCCTCAGACACTTGAACCAAAGTGACCATGATTTTCTGTGACAACACATCAAACACAGAGGCAGACAGAAGGCCACGCATTGATCTGAATCCGACTGAAGGTGAGGATGGTTACAGCATTAAATAAGCTCTTGTGTTTTACCTTTTGAAAATGTAATTTCCTTCGTTCCTGTTGCATGTTGGTAATTTGTATTGCTGTCCTTGTCTTCACTTTGGATGTTTCAACACTATTAAAAGCTTATTGTATAAATCTGGTAAAGAAAAACCTGTTCAGTTTGTGCTGAAGTTATCTGGTCGGAATTTTTATTCTTCTTTTAAAGAATGTTTTCTACTGAGAAACACTTGGGAACATCATGTACTCTACACTTACACATACATCAAGGTTATTTCTTTATTCGAACTATTTTCTACACTTTAAAATAAAACTGAAAACACTCAAAATATTGTGAACAAAAATATGTTTCATATTTTAGATTCAATAAAGAAGCCGCTGTTTGCCTTCATGCAACATTGCCCTCTCTCACTAGATTTTAATCAGCTTTATGAGGTCGTCACCTGGAATGATTTCCAGTGAACAGGTGAGTCTTGTTAAAAGCTGGGCGATGCGCAGCAAAAATCCAGGTGCAGGTGTGCCGAGAGCACAAGTAGGTCTGGCTATTGTGTGGCCAATGCAGGTGCAACTCTGGCGTGGAAAAGTTGGAAAGTAGGAGGAATAGATGAATAAAAGGTGTGTTACAGCCGACATCGTGGTCAATAAAATCAAGTCCTTTCATTCCCTCCCGTTGTCCTAAGGTCAAAATGACCCACAGCTGTGTTCAACCAAGTTCTATTTCATTTTTATATTTTTTGGGATCATTGGTGACAAGGAGGCTGTGAGGGTTTCTTTAAAGAAACTCTCACAGCCTCCTATAAAAAGAAAAATTAAAAATATAAAAAATAAAATAGGACTTGGTTGAACACAGCTGTAGGTCATTTTGACCTTAGGACAACGGGAGGGTTAAAACCACTGTGACACAGCCGGACTGTCAGTTTCTTATGAATGAAGGAGGAGCAGACCGACACCACCATCCAAACTTTACACTGGAGGAAACTGACATGCTTGTCTGGAGGTTCAGGCTCTAATCAGCAGATTTATGGTGCTATATGACTCAGCCTCCAGGGCTTTGGATGAGGTAACTAATATTATAATTGCCTCTTGCCCTGGTATAATGAGAACCGCTGCTCAGGGTAGGAACTGATTCAACGATATAAGACAAAAACCTGCATCTTGTAGTTCTTGGGCACTGAACAGGTCTACAAAAGTAGCAAAAAAATACCAAATTGCTCCAAAATACCAATGCGCCAGGATTTACGCTGCATTTGAATTGCACAGGGATATGCTTAACATGTTTGAGACTGACAGTTGTGATGTACCCATAGATTGTATATAAAAGTGGACAGAGCCGCCGGGTCTGAAAAGTGAGGCCAAAGCAGAGGTGCCTTAAACTGCAATATCATTGAGGGCTGCAAAGGTTGGCTAATATAAAAACCTCTGGCTCCATAGACTTCCATTCATTCTTCTCATTAAATAAAATGTCCAAAAAAAATGTCTCAATGAGTCAGTACGGTGTCATTCGCTACACTCACCCCTTAGTTTCCTGGTGGTCATTCTGAAATTAATTACAATTAATTAGGTATTAAGCTCCAAAGAGTAATATATTTGGAAGTGTATCTGGTTTGATTGACAGGCCAATGGAACAGTCAGATTCCCCCTCACTCCTCCCCGTCTTATCAAAATAAGGTCACTTCTGGCTCCAACCAACCAAGCTGGCGACGGACGAAATCCCGACCTCGAGGGTCGAACCAATGGGTTGCAGTTAGTTGTCGCTTGAGTGTACTGAAGTACTGTTTTGTACACCCAGGTGTGACTACACATAAGGAATTTCAAAATAAAACACCTTGTGCCCCCTGGCAGTCCAAGTAGGACAAGGAATATGTTTCCTACAGGCAGTTTGTGGGAAATATTACAAAATAATGTATAAAGAAAAGTAAAACACAAACTGTAATAACTTTGTCTAATATTCAGATGACAGCATCTGCTATCAGGTTGCCATGTTATGCCAATTTATTAGATTTAATTTTGAAACTAAACTCATTACTTTATGACCCGTGGCTGTGAATCTGTGGAAGGTTTCCTGGGATCCCCGACAGATCAACTTTCACAGACGATGACTTGAACCAGGCTCTTTTCACTCGAGCCTTTGGACGTTGTAATGAGTTCCATTAAATATTTCAGTCTAAGCAGTTGTTTTTCCTCCCAGTAACGCTGATGTTAGTCAGAGTCTTGAACTGTGAAGCTTCCTGATGAGAACTGATGACTTTTCACTTTCTCTTTTCTGCTCTTTCTTAACTCGTGAAAAAACACCCTGTTACGTTTGCATTTTCTACTGTCATAAATGGATAAGCAAAAATATAAATATTAATAGTATTTAATACATCATTTTGTCTATTCTGTCACTTCAAATAACACCAGACTGACTGCATGATGCTGACAACAGGGCTCGCTTGTTCTTATGCCTGAAGATAGACAGATGAGAATCACAACGTCTAAAGCTCTGGGCTTCAGCAGGTTCAGTGAGAAATAAAACAATACAACATGAAAGTTTCAAGTCTCTTGAGCAGGTTTATATCAATACTGAAAAAAAACTAATATTGAAAAACTACTTTTTCATTTCAAAAATAAACTGACACATGGTCCAGAGTTGTCGGAGTTGGCAGTTGCATTTTACTTTTGAGGTGTTGTCTGTCTATATGAAACAGCAAGATCGTCTCTCCAGGTGAAGAAGATAAGAAGGACTAAAGAACAATAAAAATCTATCAGAGCTGTTTGACTGAGGAGCACAAATCCTGTGGATGAAATAAAAACACCTTCATGAAAATAGCAATTTACGAGTCAATATACAGTAACCTGTTTTTTATCATGTGAAAAGCAAGCAGGAACCATCAGTGATGTCATCGTTGGTTTGTGAACGTTATGAATCCTCCAGTTCAGATTCTGTCCGTCACCATCTTTGCTAGTTCGGAGCGGTTTGGAGCAGGAAGTGACCATATTTGGACGAGCTGGGGGAGGAGCCAGCGGTGGATCTGACCGATCTGATTGGAAACCTGACGATACTACGTCCCGCCCACCGATAGCTGTAACCTGACTGCACCACAGGCCTGTCAATCAAACAGACACGCCCCCCCAAAACCAGGTCTTCTTGAATCTTCTTTTCTAATGAATGGGGGATTATTTTCAGATGGACCTCCAGAAAACTAATAAGAAGGAGTGACTTTAGCTAACAACACCGAGATAACTGATGGACACATTTTATTCACTTTGGATTTGATGAGAGAAGTTGAATGGGAGTCTATGGAGCCGGAGGCTTTTTGGAGCCGACCTCTAGTGGCACTCGCTGGTATTGCAGCTTAAGACACTTCTGCATCAGCCTCATTTTTCAGACCCGGAAGCTACGAACACTTTTATAAACAGTCTGTGGTGAAAAGTAATGAATAAGTGGACACGTGGCGTGTTTTTAGAATAATTAATTTTGTAAACAGAATCTCTTATTTCTCGAGGTTGCAAAAATCCTCTGTAGGATTTTTTTTTTATTATTTTCCTACTTCATACTGAAAAACTAAATTTGTGCAAGTGAGCTTGTACACCAGCATTTCACACCTGCTCTTTCTCTGAGTGTGTGAAGTGTGTAAAGTGTGTGTGCAAACATTGACTGAGGAGGACACATTGCATGTCCAGAGAAAAAGGGTTGGCCAATACCGACTGTATTTATAGGAAGTTAACAGCAAGGCCATCTGGACTCCTGTTCCCATCCTCTCCTGCTGCCTGTTAGTATTACACAGTTAATCATTTTCTTTTGGCCATTTCAGTGTGTTGACAGCTGACATTGCAAACACAATGACAGATGGTTTCCGTAAATGGGTTGACCTGAAATTACACAACTGAGAGTACATTTTGTTGGTTTTGGGGCCAAAAGGAGGCGGAGCTCTTCGCAATTGAGGCTGAATTTGTGGTGATATACAGTAAAAAAAAATTCAGTAACACACACGAGTTAATCTCGTGTTAATCATGCATTTTCTTACAGCATCTTTGTTTACACACAATCAGTGTCTAACAAATCAACATTTATTTATTTACCCGCTTTAATTACCATCTTGTATGTCTCTTCTTAAACCTCTGAGAGCCCACAGCCCCTCCAGTGTTTTAAATCTGCATCCAACTGATAACCTGTAACTGCTCTCATAATTGCCGCCTGTAGGATCGTTAATTTGTTTGAATGGAAGGATGTTGTTGTTAAACCTGCACCGGAAATGATGTTGGCTGTGTTCCAATTACAAACAATTACAGCTAAATAAATTAAAAATCAATACTATCTTAAATAAGACTCAATTTAATAACTTTACCTTTAAATACTACCCATATAATCAAATCACTTTGGTGAAAATCAAGGTCTCAAGTTTAATAAATGAGGCTTTAAAGGAATTACAGCATACAGGTGAATTTAAACACCACAAAAAGCATTCAGACTGACAGTGAGGTGGGTAAGATCTGCTCTGCAGGTCGGTCTTTATGGGTTGACCTTCATCAGCCAGCCCTCCCCTCCACCAGGATCAGCTGTGGGTCCAAATTGTGTTTACTATCAATTTGAGATTGTTATTGTTATTGTTATTACTCCGGGCTCATTTATGTACAACATATTATGTGTCAGCTCTCCCTCTCCTCCCTTGAGTGAGTAGGAGAGAGTGTGTGTGTGTGTGTGTGTGTGTGTGTGTGTGTGTGTGTGTGTGTGTGTGTGTGTGTGTGTGTGTGTGTGTGTGTGTGTGTGTGCGCGCGCGCACTTGGTTACCATATACTGTATGTTGTGCACCAGAGCGCCACCATCACCACCATTTTAGGAAATACTTCGATGTTATTGCACTTAGTCGCCCCCACTGGTTGCTGATTGGTCCACCCTTCAGAGGAGCTGAGCAAAGTTGAATGTGAACATGCCCTGGGTTCCAGTATCCAGACTACCAGACTATTTAGTATGCCAGAAAATTATTTAGTATGTCCCAATACATAGTATGTTAAATATGTATGCCAAAAGTACCACGATGTCCTACTACACATCCAGTCTGCAGGCCAGCATGCTACTCTGGCTGTTCTGACCCACAATCCTCTGCAGCGGAAGACACGTCACATCGACTGAACCGCCGAGACAGTTGGTGGCGCTGATTCTCCGCCCACAAAAGGAAAAGGAGAAGAAGAAGAAAAGGACGCTTCGAAAGTAAGTGTACTCGTTCCAAATCACATCCTTTTTCTTTTTACTTTAAATGTCATGCGACAGATATGACCGACAGGGTCAAAGATTAAGGCTCATTTTTATGATGAAGTAGTATGTTCCAATTGTACACATACTGCATGCAACAGTGCATACTTTTTAAGGGTAGCTGCAGTCCGTGCTAATAGTAAAAACAAATAGTAAGTGATTTGGACTGCAGGCTTTGATTCCAAACTATAATCACAGCAGAAGTCAGGCTACTAAAAACCTGCAAGACTGTCAGCATTCCCCTCATACCCAGCTATAATCAGCACTAATTAGTAAACAGGCAGTGATGTCTAAAGTCTGAGAGAACATAAAAAATCTGTCATTATTTCATGTAAACTTTGAAATAATCAGAAGCATTAAAAACCCAAGAAGTTCTCACATATAAAATGGAGGCTAAGTCTTCACTAATTTTGGGTCATCAGTCTAACTAAAGCAGATGAGAGACATTGATCATCCTTTGTACAAAAGAACAGAGATCCTTGAGTCAAATCAATTCAAAAGAATAGCAATAAGATAAAGTAAGTAAACGTGTCAGAAGACAGATTGCTATCATAAACAGAGGAGCTTTCTCAGCATCGAATCATGGCAAGACTGAAAGTTTCTAAGAGGTCAAAGTACAATCAGGCAGACCAGAGGTGAGCAGCCAATCAGAAGATCACTACATCAAGCTTCCTTCTCTTCATCACAGACAGTTTGCTAAATGAGGAACAGAACACTTCAATCAGCAAAAGAAGGAAACACTGATAAAAAAAAAAAATATCAGTATTTTACACTGGATGATGGAAAAAAAGTTATTTTTACTGATGAATCTGTGAGAGATTTGTGTTAGTAACAGAAAAGCCGAATGTAAGGAGATAAATAGGAGACACAATGATACCACAGTGTAGTTGGACAACTGCAGCGAATTGACATCATACTCACCAACATGAGGCAGCACTCCTTTCTTCAGGGACATGCTCCGCCCTCTGGTTTGCATCTTTGTGGAGACGGATTCATCCTGCGGCAGGATAAGAGCCCAAGCACACCTCAAAGAACTAGTGGAAGATCAAAGAAGAGAAGGGGAGTGCCGACTGTCATTGACTTTCCTCCACAGTCACCTGATCTCAACCCCACAGAACATTTGTGGGGGATGGTCAAAATGAATAGATAGAAACATAGATGGATGGATGGATCAGGTACATCCCAGTCTGTGGGAATAAATGTCTCTCAGAACCACATGGTACCACAGCGAAGCGTGAAATAGACACGCTTTCCGCTGTCTAGACCTCGGCCACATGATCCCACATCAAATTAGATATACGTGCGTGTAAGTTTTACACTTTAAAAGTGTGTAATTATCACGCCTACACAGACATTTACATGCATGTAACTTTCACGCGTACACAACGTGTAACGTTCATGCCTAGACAGCCCAAAATGTGGCCATCTCACGTTTTGCTGTGGCGGACAGGCGTGTCTATTTCACTGGGTTCCTCAGAATGACTGTCATTTCAGCACAAATTTAAAAAAGAGCGAACAAAACAGACAAAAAACAGTGTTAAGGAGTTAACAAGACATTCTTGTAGCTTTCTTGCCAGCATAGATCAATTCCCTTAAGCAGGCCCCGTAAGGCAGCTCGGGACTACCCAAGGAAGCAGTTAATAGACACACAGGACACCCTGTGTCTTTCTATTGTAATGGATTTGTGATTTCCATTACTCCTTTGACAGCCCCTCCAGATCCCATACCCAGAGGTACGATCATCGAATTGTTCCTCAGGCACACACCAGCCGTGAAATTGAATCCCTCCATCACATGGTGGGATGTATCTAAAAGGAGAGTAGGGTATTGTTGTCAGACTCACTCACTAATGAGCTGATGCAACATCATATAAACATTAAAAAGATTAAAAAAGAGGTCAAAAAGAGCTGAAACACTGACCATCTTATCAAACTTAATTCTCGGGATACACACGTACCTCGTTGGATGTGATTGTATAAATTAATAAGCTGTGTTAAGTGTCAAGAAAAACACTTTTAAATAGCATTCGGACAATGTGAAAGTCTTAATGAGCTTTTCTCTCCAATTCAAATACATTCTTGTTCCTGCAGTTGTTTCTTGTTCTGTAGCTTCACCGGATCAATCTGGATCAATATCTTCTCTCAAATTAGAAAAAACGCCTCAACAAGCAGCAACTGTTGTAGATTCTCAGTCAATTCTATTCTTTTACTTTTGTCCTTTTACAAGAGACCAACAAATATATCAATTAACACGTGTTGTTTCCTCAGAGGCTGATATATTTCTCACTTCTGTGTCATTAAGCTCCATCGCTGTCCAGAACATCAGTGAGTCACGGTGATGCTCTGGTTACCATGAACACACACACTGCACTTTTATTAACGCAATCTCACATGCACATAAATGTATCCTGTTTGACTCATATTTATTTATATATATATATATGTGTGTGTGTGTGTGTGTGTGTGTGTGTGTGTGTGTGTGTGTGTGTGTGTGTGTGTGTGGTTCTATTGTAACCTTAACAGCTAATAGAAACAATGTTTTATTCCTCCTGAAAGGGAATTAAATTAAAAGCAAATGTATTGTGTGCAGGACTTTGCTTTTTCCACAAAGATTATTCTAAAATGGCCTCTACGGATATGTTGGCGTCCTCTGGAAAAATGATATCGAAATATTTGGGTTATGGTGATATTTCACACTGTGTGCAGAGATCAGAAAGACAATTATACACAAGTATGTTAAAGGTAA
This sequence comes from Embiotoca jacksoni, assembly GCF_022577435.1. Lineage (NCBI taxonomy): Eukaryota > Metazoa > Chordata > Actinopteri > Embiotocidae > Embiotoca > Embiotoca jacksoni. The sequence continues at coordinate 1,989,918 of NW_027185396.1, forward strand.
AGGCTAAAAGGGAATCTCCAAGCAGCTCCATGTTCCTCTGACTTCAGTTGCAAATATTATGAACAAGCAAAAGATCCAGGGGACTGTAGTCAAACTGCCTCAATGCAGCTGCAAGAACAAAAAGAAAACCTTCCAAGTAGATAATAAGCTGAATTTCAAGGTCAAAGTATATCAGTGTCTGATTGCAGCATGCATCAGTTTTAGACCTCAGTGTGTTTCATGGAAGACGTTAAAAGAGAAAATGACTGGAATTTGTTAAAATGCATATTGGCAAGCCACAATGATCTGGGACAATTCATTTGGACAGATGACACAAAACTGACACATAAGATTAATTTTTTTCCAAGAAAAGAACAGCATACCTGCTGTGAAACATGGAGGAGGCTCAGTTCTGTTTTAGGGCAAGATTTAAGACTATCAAGGCATTCTGCAGCGAAACATGCTGCCCAGTGTTAGAAAGCTCTGTGACAGTCTCAGGTCATGGTCCTCCAAAAGGAAAAAGACAAAAAGCACACAGCAAAATTCACCACAGAATGGCTCCGAACAAAACATTGGACTGTTGAAGAGTCCTGATCTGAATCCTATCAAACATCGATGGAAAGAGCTGAAACATGCAGTCTGGAGAAGGACGCCTTCAAACCTGAGACAACTGGAGCAGTCTGCTCTGGAAGAGTGGACCAAACTACTTGCTGACAGGTGAAGAAGTTTCCCTGAGAGCTACAGAAGTCACTTAATTGCAGTGAAAATATTCATTTAAGGGTCTCTCCCATAAATATTGTCATTGCCATTTTCATTTGTTTTATTATTTCAAATATTCTGTTGAATCAAAAATCAAAAGCAGAGTCAGATTTTTGTAAATTATAGAAGAAACAATGGTGGAGGCTGAATACCTTTGTCAGTTTCAAGTTCTTTCTCAGAAAACTCTGGGTTTTTCTTTTTTTTGTGGAGGGGCACCAACAGATTAACCCACGACTGCGTGTATATACGTGTATATGTATATATGATTTTTGTCGGGTGCCTTGTGTGTAAACAATTATGATGTAACTCTGTTGCCATCATTCCTTCACTTGCCTGATTAAATATTTATGACTTGGTAGATGCTCTGCTTCGTTTTGACTCTGCAGTCCAATATTCTGCTGCATGAGATAGAAAATTCATCAAATACATTCACCCAAAAAACTGTTTAGTATTCAGTGATATTGGACCATTTATTGCATAAAAGGTTACATACTTTTTGGGCACAATAGGCTTCTCGGACTGCTCACTGACGGTCAGTGAAATCTTTGGCATAATGAGGGAGCTGGTTATTACAACCTCCTCCCGCCTCTGTTCAATGTGACTGCTGACTTGTGAGCTGAAACTGATTGCAGTTCGGCTTCAGAGTTCGTAATGAGTTCAATTTACTGCCTTATTTCCAGTTGAGTTGTTGAAGTCATATTTGTAATGTTTGAAATAGAAGTCTATTAGTTTTCCTCGCAGTGTTTCCTGGACAGAAGTCAAACAGTGTTGATGATAGAGGAGAAATAATCAAACCAATATAACTCAGCAGGAGATTAAAGAGGAGCATTAACAGCAGCTGCTTTTGTCCCCCAGTGTCCACCTCAGTCAATCCATCCACTTACACAAGAATTGTATTACTGTTTTGCTTAAAATGCAAAAAGCTTGAGTGGGTCTTTATAATTTATTCAAGTAGATCATTTAATATGGTTTTTTTTTTATCTTGTAAAGGCTCTGAGACTTATTAAAGCCACTTTTTCAGACCCCTTTCACCTCAGCACGCCTTCAGTATCACATCAAGGGGCACAAGCAACAGAAGTACTACTCCCGCTTCTGTTGAAAAAAGTTTTTGACTGTGTTACCTCGTCAGACGTGTTTAAATGCCATTTATATGAGTCAGTCAATTTAGTTGTGACCACTTGGTGATGTGTCGCAGACCCCACTTTGAGTGTGACACGGGAAGATGCCACCTGAAATTATAAAATAAAATAAGCTTTGAATTACAAACTTGAGTGTTCAGATGTTTCTGCTAGACAGTGCATGAAAACAACACTTCAGGGAGAAACTCTCCTTGAGTTTCTGGATGTCTTCATGTTTATGTACTTGTTTATTTACGTAACGAATGCATTCATTTGCATAAGTGATAGAATATGTACAATGACAGCTGCCACTGTGATTGTGGTTGGAGTTATGCAAACAATATTTTCCTACCTGTCATACTTTCAACTGATGAGCTCCATATGTTTCATGGATCTTTCAAGATTATTTATGAGTCAGATTTTTATATCTCAATCAGAGCTGATGAAACCATGTACAGGTGATGCTGTAGTGGTGGATATGATGTGATGCAGTGACCTCTGCTGCTGAAAGTGTCTCATTGCAGTCCGTGGAACTGAAGGGAAAAGGTCTTGATGTGATAAATAATGTGAACTGCATCAGTTATCTCCATATTGTGGGAGGTTGCGGCTCAGACAGTAGAGTGGGTTGCACACTAATCAGAAGGTTGGTGGTTCAATCCCCAGCTCCTCCTGTCCACATGCCTAAGTGTCCTTGAGCAAGACACTGAACCCGAAGTTGCTCCTGATGGTGAACCATCAGTGTGTGAGTGTGCTCCTGATGGCAGCACCCTGCATGGTGATCTGTCTCATTAGTGGGTGAATGGGAAAACATGTGAAAGTACTTTGAGACCAAAAGGTGATAAATTAGTGCTATACAAGTACAGACCATTTATCATATTACTCAGTGGGCACCGTGGGAGCACTCAACCATTGTTTTTCAAACAAATACATACTCAACATTTCTTACTCACTGCAACCACTATATTTTATGGGCTACAAATATTTGAACATCTGTTCATTCAGTAGTCATTCTTTCGGTGTTCCTCACTGACTGTGATGCTTCCTTAATATTTCAGCTAGGTGGCAGCATTGAGAGGAAAAAGAAAACATGCAGTCTTGATATCCACAGTGACGTACTGACTGCACTCGTAAATCCACCCTTGTTGTGAGGGTATTATTCTAATAATTGATGTCTCAATCTGCATGTTTGTGGTTAGATTTACTAACATGTGCAGGATTCTGTAAATGAGACAAAAAGAGTCAGATCAGAAGTAAACTGAGATATGTGAATGTGGATGTTCATGTAAATCCACTTTAATTAGGAGTCCATCCATCCATTATCTAAACCCCCTTTATCCTGAACAGGGTCACGGGGGGGCGGAGCCTATCCCACCTCACTTAGGGTGAAGGCAGGGTTCACCTGGACAGATCATCAGTCCATCAAAGGGACACATAGAGACAGACGGAAACAAAGACCGTTCACGCTCTCATTCACACCTGAGGGACATTTGTAGAACCACCAATTAACCAGAGATGCATGTCTTTGGATGGTGGGAGGAAGCAGGAGAACCGAGAGAACCCACACAGGCACACGGAGAACATGCAAACTCACCACAGAAAGGCCCGGATTTGAACCCAGAACCTTTTCACTGTGAGGCTACAATGCTAACCACTGCACCACTGTGACACCACTAATTAGGAGTCAAAACAAAGTATTTTCCTTAAAGACCAGCTAACACAGATAATTCTTCATTTCCACCATAATTAAGTTTAGTTTCACAACTTAGGACTTACTGAAGGACAACAATTAACAAAGACTCCTTTGGGATGTGGTCTGCTGCAGCATAACTGCAACCTCCAGATAGAGATACCACAACTACAAGGTACCTCTGTGTATTCAGTCCACATACTGTGATCTCAGTAGGTTTAGTTTGAAATGCACGTTTCATTTAAAATGGCCTGTTTTCTGCATTTGATAGTCAAAAAATGTGATCTGTTCTTCATAGAAGTCGCAAATACAAACAGACATTTAAGCTTATAACAAAAACAGTTTTAATGTTTCATGTCTTTACTGCACTTTAATACTCACAGTGCTGGTGGAAAAAACAAAGTGAACTTTTGGATTTATAACTGGTTGGACCTCCTTTAACAGGAAAAACCTCAAACTTTAGGTTGTTTTTGCAGATCAGAGCTGCACGCAGGAGGAAATCTGGACCGTTGTTTCTTTAGAACTACGTCTGCAGTGAGCAACTCTCGTGGTCTCTGTTGGGTGGAGGTCTGTTCTGGGACTGGGCCACTCCAAACACTTACTTTAATGTTTAGAGTCATTGTCCTGCCGCATCAACCCCTTCTACTGAGCTTCAGCTGCACAGCCACCCTCACATCATCCTGGAAGAGACCTTGATAAACTAAGGAATCATGATGCTGCCTCCACCGTGCTTCAGCTTTGAGAGCATGTTCTCATGTCGATGTGCAGTGAAGGTAACGGTTCAGTCTTAGTTTCATCAGTCCTCATTTTCCCAGCAGCATTGTGGATTATCACAGTAATCTTTGACAAGCTTTGTGTTGTTGGTGTAGTTTTTTATTTTTGTAGGGATCTTTTGCAGCTTCCTATACGACGATTTATGTGTGAACTCGTGAACACATGATGATTCTTTTAAGCTGTTAGCTGTCACATGGTTGTACCTTAGGAGTCATATTAGCTGGGTGACATTCATAGAGAGTAGCCGGGGAACTAATCTTTGGATGTTTTAATATCTAATCTTTCTGAGATTACATTGTAACCCTTTATAACTTTATGCAAATTAACAATTATTTAAATCTTCTGAGGTCTATTCACTGTTCAATTCATTCAAGACAAATTATCTCAAACCCACATCTCCTTTCCGGACTCCTTTTGTTGGTGTCATTCGCCCTTTTTTATACAAATACAGATCATTTTATAGGGTTCACCTGTTTGTCTTTCAACAGTAAGTCTAACAGTCTGTAACACTGAGTTGAATGCAGCTCTATATGTGTGCAGGGAGGCTGAAGGTTGATTCTGGCCTCTTTAATATCTGGATCAGGTCCATAAACACAGGTGAGCGGTGCAGCTGGTTAAAGTGGTACTATCTGCTGTGTTTGTGTCTCTAATACTAATAATTTACATCAAAACTCCATAGATCATGACATTTATGGTCAAACTGTTTTGACCGTTAATGCAACACCAAATGTTATGTTTGTAGTCATACCACGAGATGGCAGTGAAGAACACTGTTTATATATCAGTGTTTCATAGACATATTTGGTCTCAGATCCAAATGCTACAACAGTTATACAGAACATAATGTAGACATTGTTTTATTTGTTGATGTTAGTTTTGTATTAGCAAAAAATGATACATGACTTGAGAGACAGCAACATGTGACAACAAGGTCATCAAGGTCAACAAAACACGCTCAGGTAAATTACACTGAATTATAATAATATGACACAACAGATGCTGCCATGTCTCTGGTGATGATGATAATGAAGTGGTGAAGGCGCTGCCTGGCATGAGTTCAGTCTGCTGACTCCCTGACGCCCCCCATCCCCCCCCCCCCCCACACACACACACACACACCTTCCCTCCCTCCCTCTACCAACCAAAGAATGTCAGTGGATGACACAGCCCTGCACGTTCGCCATAATAAACATGACTATGTCAACCCATGCTGGATTTCCAGGCAGGCAAATTGGCCATTTACAAGAGATTGTTTTGCTTTAACGTCTCTCTCTTTAGTAACATAATTTAATTCATCCCAAACTTGTCAGAAATTTTAAATTGTACCATTGAAGTCCAACACCATCTCCAACAGGACCTCCATAATATTGCTCCTGTTTTGTAGTGTGAATCTATGTAAAATTGATACCTCAATTGTTTTTGGTTATGTCGCATGTTTATGCTGTGGCTCAGACGGGTTGAACACTAATCAGAAGGTTGGTGGTTCAATCCCCAGCTCCTCCTGTCCACATGCCTAAGTGTTCTTGAGCAAGACACTGAACCCTAAGTTGCTCCTGATGGTGAACCATCAGTGTGTGAATGTGCTCCTGATGGCACCACCCTGCATGGTGATCTGTCTCATTAGTGGGAAAACAAATTCCACCAGTTTTGTTTCTGACATTTTATACATTGAAAAATAAAGTGATTATCAAGGAAATAAGAGCCAGATGAACTGATGATAAAATTTAAAAAAAAAAAAATAAAAAGATTGCTTGTTGCAGCCTTAGAGTGGCCTACACCTGCGATGGAGGTTTTATGTGTTTGAATAATTCAGCACAACAGAATGAAGCAATGTGATTAAAGTAATTAGGGTCTTAAGACCATAAACCTAGACCCTCTATAAGATGGAGGATGGAGGAGCAATAGTGGGTTTAAAGTAATAGATCACACAAAATATTTACATTGACATAGTGTATGTCCTGCTGGCAGTTTACATTGTATTCAAAAAAAAATTTGAAGTCATCACATAGGAAGAGTCCTGTAGCTGCTAACCACAGTAATCCTGCACAGACCAACAAAAATGAGTAGCGTTTCCCTTTAAAAAAAAAAAAAAAAAAGAAAAGAAAAATCCGACGTAAAGTGACGCAGATGCTTCCGTCCAAATACCCTTGTGCCTCTCCTCCCGCGGCAGCCATCCAGTGCACCTCCTGCGCCTCCCCTGCCCCCCCCTCCCTCTCCGCTCCGTCACTCCTCCCCGGGTGTGTGCGCCAGGACCACCGCTCCATCAGGCGGAGCTCTGGGTGAAGAACCGCAGGGAAACAATGAAAATCGATGCCATGGAGGCGTGAAAGGACTAGCAGCGCTGCGGGAAAGGGGGCACAGGTAAGTGAGGCCGGGTCGTGTCTGTGTGTTGAGGTCCTCCAGACCACCGTTGGCCGCTGCACAGCTCTCGTTTTGCGGATGATGCGCCTGTGGAGTGGAGATAGTAGTGTGTGCATCAAGGACTAAAATTAAAACGTGACTTTAGAAGCCGTGCAGGAAACGTGTTTATTTGAAGCTGCGCGTCCTCTACACGGCTGTTTTTCCTGCTGTGTGTGTGTGTGTGTGTGTGTGTGTGTGTGTGTGTGTGTGTGTGTGTGTGTGTGTTTATTTTGGTGCAGCTGATGGAAGGATGCTGCGCAGTGCAGTGCGCTCCGGCAGATGTTTGCGCGTGTTGTCATCCTATGCTCCCATGTTTGGATACATCCCCAAGGCCTCAGCGCCACAGCAGCTGGTGTCAGCGTCACAGCAGCCTCGACACCTCATCGCACTTTTCCTGGTGAACAGAAACGGCCCCTGACTGCTTCCCTGACTTTTGCATGAAGGAGCAGATCCCTGTACCTCAGACCCGAAGTAAGTGCCATCCATTTTTGCAGGCAACAAAGTCGTGACAGGTTTCCTGGCGCTGCAGTTTGACCTTGCAGCATTTCTGTTTTTCTGTAACGTCCCACCTGACAGATGAAAGAGGCACAGCCTTTTATACTAATCATGTCACAGCGTAATCCTGTTTCCAAGAGGACCAGCTCTGCGTTCATTGAATTTACAGACAGTTTTCTTCCATATGTCGCAGATAAAAGCCCTAAAAGCCTATTTCTGAGTGAAACAACAGAGAGCACAGTAGTGAACCGACACAGTAAAGAACTGAGTTCAGATAAAGATTCTGCTGCAGATCCCTCTGAATAATCTTGGCGCAAAATACACAGAATACAGACCGATATTTATTATTTATAATCGACTTTGTCCCAAAATGTCCTCATCAAAGTGCATCATATGTAAGAAAATACTCCTTTTGCATCTTTTTGTTGTCATTTTGAGTCTTTTTGTTGTTTTGTTGTGTAAGTCTTCGTGGTTGTTTTGAGTATCCTCTTGGCTTTTTGCGTTGCTTTGTAGTTGTTTAGTGTCTCTTGGCATCTTTTTGTCGCCCAGTCTGAGTCTCTTTGGATTCATTTTTTCAACCTTTTCATGTTTTTTTTTGTAGTCTCTTCTTAGTCATTTGGTCTCATTTTGAGTCTGTTTGTTGTAGTTCTGTGTATCTTTGTAGTGCTTTTACATCTTCTAAGTGTCTTTGTCATCAGTGGATTGATTTTCCAACAAGTAACAGCCCTCAGGCTCAAAGGCCTCCTGATACTTTGGTCACCTGGGCCTGTTACCGTAGCGCCGGTTCAGTAATCCTTCCTTGCACATGCACCTTTCCTTGTTTATGAGCCCCGTTACAGTCTGTACAGTGTCTGAATAACAAGCGTGAGGAGGGAAGAAACACAACATGACTACAAACACGGAGGTTGGAGACTGTCCTCTGGTCCAGGACACTTGTCCTTTGTGTGCATGGCCATCTTGTCAGCAGCAGGCTCCTTCCTTCATCCTGTTCCTCATCACTCTCAGCCAATGGCAGCTCTCCTTCTGCTCACGTTCCACACAAGTGGCGGACAGACCGTCGCCATGGTGACCTAGCGCTCGTTGTCACAGCATGGTGTTTGCTCAGATGCGCCCGTGGACGGAAATTCTGTAGCCCTGCCATTATTTTCTCTGATTAATATGATAACACCAAAGACATTTTGGATTGTTAAAATAGTAAGAAAGGTGCGGCGGTCTCACAGGATCATGTACAACAGTACATTTCAGTTCATTGCTTCTGCAAAATATCATGTTGTTTTTTATTGCTCCTGCTTGCAGAGCATGTATTCATCCATTTCTTCTGGACTGTTTGCTTCCATGCTAATCACACCATTTAACTTCACGGCTGTTCTCACTGCAGAGGAGGAAAGAGCTTTTCCATCTAAGTGCTTCTAGCCTTTTTAAATCCAGTTGTTTGCACTTTGCATTAATTGGAGATAGTAATATATCTCCGTGAGGGGATGAGGTTAAGTGTGTATGGGAGCACCAGACTTTTAGAAACAGAACATCTGTATTTTTTTGTTGCACTATCTTCATCATCTAGCCATGAACTGTGTGCCTGCTGTTTCGTGGTGAACAGGTAGTTTAGCACGCTTTTAAAGTTTGAAAATAGCTGCAGGCAAAGACATCAGCCTGAACCCTGGTTTTACAGTCATTGACTCTCCTGTTTTGGTTCAGTATTGTTATGTTCATCCATTTGAACTCTTTTCAGTGTAAAAGCTCAGATAAGCCCACCACATGTAACCAGCACCAAACAACAAACTGTCAAAGCTACCTGGTGAACATAGCAAAGCATTTAGAAACCCACTTTTCTGCAGAGTAGGTGGAGACCAAAACAAAGCTAAATGTTATAGACTAGATTATTTAGTTCAATGACTACAAATATCTTTTTTTTGTCTGCATCTTATTGGTAAACATGCAACTAATGTTTTCTATATCAGGAGGAGGGTATCGTTCTATTCTAAATACAGAATAAATGATAAAAGTCATCTTCATCCTTCATGAAGCCTGTTGTAGAGACGGTGATAGAGATTAATGTGTGCGGTTGTCAGTCTCCTCCCACACAGTTTTAATGTGATGGTGAGTATTGATTTTCTGTTTTTATCAATGCGCTTTGCTCGTCCTGCCTTTTGAGAAAAATAGTCCACGCAGACTATTAGCGTTATCATTTTGGCTGCAGGCTCTCTGGCATGTTTTCAGTCGCCGCTGCTTGGCTCACTAATGACAAACCCATGGTGTATTGGATATTTTGAGCATTTGACCTGATTAAAGCGCAGAGTCCCTGTGCTTTTTACCCAAAGCTAAATGAGGGCTAAATCTTGTTCATTTTCAGTGAAAGCATGATGTAAGGAAACTGTGACAGACACCATGAACCCTGCTGTGTTTATTCTCAAATTAACATTTAGACCACGACCCTGGTCAGTTATTGAAGATATTTGTTGAGGTTTTAGTAGAACTTTGTCGTTTTAGACTCTCCTCTCCCTCCTTTTTGTCTATTTCTCCCCATCCTCTGTGTTACGTTGATTAATCATCCAGTCAGAGCAGCGCTGAAGCTTTATTGCTGTGCTCTGCTGGAATTCGCTAAGCTAGTCTGCATGCACTGCAGCAGCAGAGTGACTGTGCAGGATCGGCCTCATCTGTGTACACTGTCAAATTAAAAGTCACCGTTCAGGCTGAATGTTATTTGTAGCCTGCGTTTGCAGAGAATCATTCAATGAATGTGTGAGTATTTGCTCGACTCTGCATTTTCATTCTCAGAGTACATGCATGAACACCTTTATTCTGCTCTTGTGGTTTATGTTATCTATTGGAAGTCTAACAACCTGAGTGGCTTTTACAATTAGCAGAGTAATTGACCTTGCACAGCTCAGACAGACTTCATGTACCAACATGCATTTCACCTGAACTGCTCTCAGCAGTGAGGGAGTATCTTCATATGCTTCAGTGAGTTCTTTTTTATGTTTACTGAGAACCAGTGTTTTCGCCAGCTTGACAAATGTGCAGCTGCAACATGCACACATGCATGACGTAGACCTCAAAAACTGAACAGTTTTGGTACCATTGTGTGGATGGAAAGAAGGATTTTTCCATCCACACAAAAACCCCACGTTATCTCTGCGAACTACCACTGCAGTGTTAGCTTTGTCGCCCTCGTTCTGTTTTATTGTTTGCTGCTGTGTATCTTTGAAGAACATTTTGCGTGTTCTCGCTGAGCCCACGTGGCTTTTCTACGGGTGCTGCAGCTTCCAGACATGCGTGCTGGGTTACTTGGTGATTCTCTGTGATGGACTGCTGAGCTGTCGTGGCTGCACCATGATAGACTGATCCGTATAAAGCGGGTACAGATAATGGCTGAGTGGATCTTTGAGGAAAGTTTCCAGTGAAATGAGTGTCTGTAGTGAAAATTCCCCAAAAGTTGTGAGTGAGTGGGTAAATAGAGGTCAGATATGACCAATCAGCAGCTCTGTTTTCATCAGAGACTGCTTCTGCCAGGCGGGCGAGATACCTGCGCTGTTTGGATCTGTCTCCAAAGCTTCATATCCCACCGGTTGCACCGTGGCGTGAGTCAGCAGCATCCCAGAAGAAGGTCGGCGCCCTATGGCGACAAAGATAGGCATCAGGTCTTTTTTTTATTTCTTTTTTTTATGGAAGCTGCACGAAGATTTCAACAAACTGAACAGACCAGACTGAGCGGCTGAGCAGGAAGTCAGGCAGATGAAAACAAAGAGAATCTGGTCAATTTTCAAAATAAAACACCCATGTGCAGACTCCTGATCGTAAAACACATCACTGCATCTCCTTCTACCCTCCGATCGTTCAGTCAGGACAAGAAATATGTCTCCTCCTGCTACGGGGACTCTATGTGAAATAGCTACGAAATAAATAGGAGGATTGATTTTTGATGACTTTAATGAATTAACATAGTCTGTAGGCTGCAGCACAAAGTAGGAAATGACAACAGTCAGCATAAAACGGACAAAAAAAAGAAACAACGTTTCCCTGCTACAAGCACAAACACCCAGGAAAGATGAGCAAATCAAGAAGCAGGCAGACAAAACCATCCGCTTCTGAAACGCTCCCGGTGGGATATGAAGCCGTGCAGAGGACGGAGCAAACGTGACGTGATGAAGCTGTGCTCGGTGGAAAATGCAGATTATCCACTGTGAAGGGTCGACACTGCACTTGTTAGCCAGACGTACATTTGCCAGATCAACCAGTTAGTCTGGATTATTGACTTTTCTTTTGTAAAAGCACAACATGTATAACCATAAATTTCTCCCTTGTGTTGTTTGTCCATGTGTGTTTGTGAGTCTGCACCTTGGTTGTGTTAAAGAGAACTGGATACTTGACTCAACGGTGACGCCCGCTCACTTGAATGAATCCGCATGTCTCTTGCAGACTTGTGAATTTGCTGGCGGTTTCTCAGGAACTCTGAAAGTGCTGATTCATCCAGAACACGACACGCCTCAAGTGGACTTTCTTCCAAGTTTTTGAGAGTCTGCTTCAGGTGCTGACTTCACCTGACTTTGCTGATTTACTGACCGACAATTCATTGCAATACAGACATGACATTGTATTTTCTCCAAATGCTGAACAACAAACAGAACTTATTATGAATGTGCAAAACAATTTCCTTATTAAAATGTCACATGAATCATGTGTGCCAAAAATAATCTCAAAGCCCATCTTGATACAGAAACATGTAGAAGTGTTGGTAATCAAAATTACTTTTAGTATCGTAGTATTAAGGCCTGTGTATCAGCAGATTATCAGTCGGTGAACACATCACACTAGTCTACTGTACATACGACTGAAGTTGGTAAGTGGGTGGACATCAGGAATCAGCCAACAGCTCGTCTGGTGCGTGAGCAGAAAAAGTTGTCTATCGTCCAGGTTTGCTTGTGTTGTGTGACCCAAGTGCGCTTGTGTATTAATGTTTCCGCTGCTGGCGTCACACGCATGTTCCTGCTTTACTTTGTGATGATGTCACTAAAGTAAAATTCACTTTTCTTGGCTCTGTGGAGGTTTTACAAGTATGAAACCTCCTTCTTCCATCTATCCAAAGAATGCATCTTGGGCTGCATGGGGATTTTCGAGTTGCAATACCACAAGTGGCCATGGGGCTACGTGGTGGCGCTGTATCCGGCTTCTCAATACAATGATGGTTTTTTTTCCAGCGTCTGGAGGCAGAAATGAGCTCATTATGGCTTGGCCGGCAACAAGGAGGTGAAGAAGATGAAGTGATCAAAAACTGACTCGGACAAAAGATGAAATTTATACTTTGTCAGAAGGGTTTTCACACAGTCTGTTTTGGCTTTACAGGGTCGGTTTGGCAAATGCACTTCCTGGTTAACCTTTTATCTTGATTATATTTCTTCCCACAAGAGAGGAAGATTACATAGATGCTTAATTTGTGCTTCAGTGTTTTCAAGTTTTCTAAACCACCCACAGAATCAGAACGAGTCACAGAAAAACACAGAAGATTACATCTTTTATTCAATTCAATTTTATTTATATAGCACCAAATCACAACACAGGTTATTTCATGGCACTTAACACATTAAAGTCCTTACAGCAGAACTTTACAATATTATACAGAGAAACCAACAATTCAACAATTCCCACATAAGCTAGGAGGGAAAAACTCCTCTTTAAGGATTAAACCTCCGACAGAACCAGACTCAGAGGTGGGCGGAGCATCTGTTAACAGAACCAGACTCAGAGGTGGGCGGAGCATCTGGTAACAGAACCAGGCTCAGAGGTGGGCGGAGCATCTGTTAACAGAACCAGGATCAGAGGTGGGCGGAGCATCTGGTAACAGAACCAGGCTCAGAGGTGGGCGGAGCATCTGTTAACAGAACCAGGCTCAGAGGTGGGCGGAGCATCTGCCTCGACCAGTTGGGGTGAGAGGAGAGCAGAGAGAGAAAAGGACAGCATAGAGATAGAAGAGAAGAACTGTTGGTGGAGACGACAATCACAGAGCAGAGACATGCAGCTCCATGACGGGACATCTGGAAAAGAAAGAACAGAAACTACACGAGTGAAGGAACTGAATGGAGACAACAGATAAGAAGAAGAAACTATGGGAGAGAAAAAGCGTGAAGTTGATGAGACGTGATGGTGAGTGAGTGATGAGTTATAGAGAGTGAGAGGAAAGAAGCTCAGTGCATAAGTGAGGAAGACTCGTTGTTTACATGAACAAACTGAAATCTATCTGATAAGTAGGATTTGAATCAGTCTAATGCATCATCCAATCAACCCAAAACATCTTCTAATCTCTGTAAAAAAAAAATTGTGTGATCAATCGTATCAAAAGCAGCACTGAGGCCCAGAAGAACAAGTCCAGAGACAAGTCCATTATCTGAGGCTATTAGAAGATGTTAGTAACGTTCACCAGAGCTGTTTCTGTGCTACGATGAACTCTAAAGACTGAAAATCTTCAAACAGATCATTCCTCTGTAGATGATCACAAAGTTGATTTGCAACAACTTTTTCAAGGATTTTAGAAATAAACGTCAGGTTGTAAATTGGTCTGTAGTTTCCTAAAACAGCTGATCAAGAGTTGGATTTTTAAGTAAAGGTTTAATTACAGCCACTTTAAAAGCCTGCGGTACATAGCCGGTTACAATAGATAGGTTGATCTGATCTAATGTGGAAGTATCATAGTGACCTCTATGCTTAATACAAAACAGGTGTCCCAGGTGTCTCATTTTCCTGCTTCAGCAGAACTGCAGACTTCAGGGACCAAACCCGGCCACAGCTAACAAACAAGTACAGCCTCCAACTAGTTCACTTTCATTACAGTACAGGCCTTTTCTACACATTTCACTGAGTATTTTTAGCCCTGGCAGAACAGCAAATGGTGGGCCACTCCGTTGTACTTCAAGGGCATCGTGCTAAGAAGCTACCTGTTGGCGGTCTATCCAGATGAGAGAATGAGTCAGCATCTCGTCAGCTAGAGAGAGACTTCACCTACACAGATGTATTATTTAAATCAGATGAAAGCGTCTCTACTTGTGCAGTTTGGGACGTTGTGTGCGGCAACTACAACAATTGTCGCCACTGAATCTGAAACCCAGAGGAGATAATTAACTTTCTAAGCAAATCATTTAGACCCAGCGGCAGATACAGTTCTGGGATTACAAATGCAGGTGTAGAAGTTGCTAAATTGTTTTGGATTAAACAGCTTGAAATCTTTCATTTATTTTGTTGCTGGGAGTAAGATGAGAACATCATTCCTATTTCTGTCGGCTAAATATGAAGCTGGAGCCAGCGGATGGTTATCTTAGTTTAGCTTAGCGTCAAGACTGGAAAGGAGGGCAAACAGACAGCCTGGTTCTACTCAAGGTTTAAAGAAAACATGGCTTAAACAAACAAGACAAAATATGTTGAGTCGTCAACGATGATCAGGTTGGCACGCTGTGAAATATTAGAAGAAAAGAAGAGATATGGCAAAGTCTTTTGAAGAGTGACAGTTGTTTACACTCATTTTACTGTTTGTTCAATTGTTGACTGCGTTAAAGTTTGAAGTTAACAAACTTTAGAAAGTAAGTTGCGCTGCCTACTTTTTAGTTATATTATTAGGATGGTTTGGAGGCCCAAAATCCAGTCGTCCATCCTCCCCAACAGCTTTGCCTGAAGATACATGTGGACAGATCTGGACCACATTATAGTGTGAAACTGGAGGTGTTCAGTGCATGAACGAAGGAATCTCCATCAGGGAAGTTTCAAAGTAGTAAAACACTGTTGTGACTGGCTGAATCACAGCAGTAGCTCCTCACTGGTGACGGAGAGAGCAGCAGCAGACCACTGTAGGAGCTGGAAGCCAGGAGCGTCGTACCACCGGACGCTTTTCAATCTCAGCATCCCTCCAGAGCTGCTGAGTCCCTGTGTGTTAACTCTTTGGTAAAAGAAAAAATCATGACTTCATGCACAGTGGTTGTGGAGGCCAGTTTTATATAGAATAGAAGAAAGCAGCGGACTCATTGAGCTACTGAACGACAGTCTCAGTCAGCAGTGGATGCTGAAAGGATCACTTACTGTTGTTTAAAGTGTATTCAAACATTGATGCATTCGTTTAATGTTGTATGGAAAGAAACAAAGAATAGAAGTTGGCATTTTTACAGTGTGAGCAGATTTACTGGACAAGCTGTGTTTCTCCACTGTCAGAAAAGTTTTAACAAAAAAGCAAATTCTCTAAAATGTCCTTTTCTTAAAAATCCAACAGCAAACATACGGTATTTATTGTATTATACCAAAGATGTACATTGTTGTTTGTTAGTCTAGAAATAGCAGCATCATGCATAAAGTCCCCTTTCAGCTGCGCTAACTAGGTACATTTTACAGTGTCTAATTTTTGATGACATATCTGTCCTGAAAAACCAGAGACAACGACTGGTGACAGCTGAGGTACGTCTCCTCACAGCACGCTGACTCAGCACAATGTTGACCTCTGCATGACAACACGGCCACAAATAAATGCACAGTATGTGGAAAAAAAAAAAGAGTATATATCCAATGATTCAGCAGCTCGCGTTAACACCAGAGAGACGTGTTGAGAAGAAGCAGAAGGACCCGGCTGAGCAGCACGAAGCCTTTTCATGGGCGTCCTGGTTCAACTCAGTGACTCAGGGCTGAAGACCCCCCCGGGCTGTCTAACAGTTTGTAATCTCTTCCTGTTTATCAGATGGTTTTGGACAAGTTATTCATGGAGACTGTTGATGGTGGGAGTCAACACACCTTCTCCAGGCCCGGCTCACCCATTGGCTGCAAGTCGTGAGTTGCATTACTGCGGTCTTCTCGGTCCTGACGAGGGAGCTGAGCTTTAAACGCATGTTGTCTGTGTCTCTACTCTTTTCATGCATTATGCTGTGAGCAGTAAAACAGTTCTCCGCTGTCAGTATGACTTTTCATGCAGAGTGTTTGTTTTCGATTGACGGGGATTAGTCGAGGTCGCACCGTGCTGAGATATCAAGGACGCGCCGCCTTTCACTGGAGAAGCCGCAGCGTCTCTTCTGCAGAAGTGTGTCGGGCTCGTGTGTGCGTTTCGTCACGTCTCTCCACGGGTGGTCTGAGCGTTCAGATTATCATCCTCTACTTATCAAACATCCTCTACTCCTCTTTAACAGCACCTCCTCCCGTCGTCTCATTGGCTCTCCCCTCGTCCTCCCCTCGTCCTCCCCTCGTCCACCTCCTTCACTCAGGCTGGGAATGATGTTACATAACTTAATAAATCCGGTATGATGTGCCCTGATGTGGGTTGATCTGTTGCGACGGCGGGCGGAGCAGGAAAGCATGCTGCTGTGTGGAGTACAGTATCAACACAGTAGAGAAACATGCTTTCAACTTGGAAGTATGCCAATTAAAGCAGTGTGTTCATTTTTGTAAATTTGCACACAAATTAAAAAAAACAGTAAAAATATCACTCTGTGTTTCAATCTAATGAATACAGGAAAAAAAAAACAGTTTAAAATATTTATCTTTTATTGAATCATTTCAAATATATTATTTACAACTAGCTCAAACAAATAAACACAATTTCACCAAAGCCAAAGGCTGTTATAGTTAGCTTTTTAGCACCGATATTTGTTCTTTTGTTTCTTATAAAACTAAATGCAGCTGCTGTATTAGTTGTGACATAAAGATTTAATTACTCAGTTGTTAGAGAATGAAAACGTTGTTTGAACACAAGAAACAGGAAAAAGTGGGAAATTTAGCTTTAGCTAAAGCTATCTCATCAACTAGCAGTAACTAGCCCGAGTGCAGTTACTTCTGTTTGGTATTTACCTGCTGTTCATGTATTTTTGATTTGTTTTCTTTCTTTTTTCCTTGGTAAGATAAGTTAGATTTAGATCATAACTCAATTTTGACTAAATAGTTGCTGCATTTAGATTTTCTGGGGCAGAATAAATGTTCAAACTATGTCATTTGTACATTTAATCTAGTTGGAAAAGTCCGTTTCCCGATGTGTACCAATGCAAAAGGTTCATCCATGTGTTTCCTGAGTGTCATCAAATGATCATCACCCCATGACATCCGGCAGCCGAACACATTTTAGTGGCCTAACGGCAGCAGCCTGTTATCCCCATTCATCTTCCCAGCATCTTCACTCAGACTTGATTATGACTATTCATTAGTTAGATCACCTTATTACAGACTGAGTGAGCACATTAACTGACTGCACATTAATTAAGTAGAAAACACATGGAAACTGGGCGACGTGCAGAACTCAGACCTGCCTGACATCTCTGACCCTCAGTTCACCTGCATTAACATCTGTCCTCTGGTGACGGGATCACCGGTGGACAGCGAGAAGTACGGTGTGAGATTCGATCGGCTCACACCAGACATTTGGAGTTGTTCTGGACCATTAACTGCAGATAAAAGTGGACGTAGCTTCTGGGCCTGAAAAATGAGGCCGTTGTGGAAGTGCAAGACCACCGAGTGCCACTAGAGGTCGGCTCCAATAAACCCAACGGCTCCCATTCAACTTCTCTCATCAAATCCAAAGTGAATAAAATGTGTCCATCAGTTATCTCGGTGTTGTTAGCTAAAGTCACTCCTTCTTATTAGTTTTCTGGAGGTCCATCTGAAAATAATCCCTCATTCATTAGAAAAGAAGATTCAAGAAGACCTGTTTTTGGGGGCATGTCTGTTTGATTGACAGGTCTGTGGTGCAGTCAGGTTACAGCTATCGGTGGGCGGGACGTAGTATCGTCAGGTTTCCGATCAGATCGGTCAGATCCACCTCTGGCTCCTCCCCCAGCTCGTCCAAATATGGTCACTTCCTGCTCCAAACCGCTCCGAACTAGCAAAGATGGTGATGGACAGAATCTGAACTGGAGGATTCATAACGTTCACAAACCAACGATGACATCACTGATGGTTGATGACATCACTGATGGTTGATAACCTCACTGCTGGTTGCTGCTTGTCTGGGACACATGGCCACATTCTTGTACGTACGTTGATGTGCTGGGCTACATTGAAGGACTGCCTACTCAACTGACGTCTACTGAATAAGTGATAGAAACATTAAGCTCGTTTCTGTGTTGGTAGATGACCCGGTGCTTCCACATCTTACTAACATCTTACGTTACAGCTGGTTCGTTCGTTTTTCTCTTCGCAAAACAGTTCTTATACCTGAAGATCTCTTTCTGCTCTTCTGCTTCTTCCTCATCCTGTATAATATGTATCCTCTCATCAGATAACAAGATAAAGCAGAGATCTAATGTGTCTTACATACTCAACCATAATGGAAAAAAATGGTCATGATATTAGACTTTATAGTCCTCGATATGGGTCAGCCTGACGTGTGGAACTGACGTATCTCTAATCATGAGACCCTGAATTAAGTGACACACCTCACGTTTGGGGACCCTACTCTCCTCCCATTGGCTCACAGACTTGCAGTCTCAAGATGTGAAGTCTTTTCTTTGACCCTCCTCGAGCTAGATGAAGTGTTTTTTCATTCTTTGCATTCTGAAATATGAAAACTTTAAAAATATTGAAAGCTTATGCATGTTGATGCTGCAGCTCCTGGCCAGTGTTGCAGGTTAGTTTTACCAGCCATGAATACATGATAATCAATAGTCTGTATTAAGATTGGTTGTGTCGTGTTAGCTCCTTGGGGTCGGTGGCTGATGAAGGGTATTTCACAATAAAAACCTTCCCATGATGTAACTTAATTACTCCACATTCTCAGTTTGTAAAAATACTTGTTAAAAAGCCTCAAAGCTCAAACTTAACTTTGCAAACGACTTCATGTTATTTTCACAACTTTGTTTATTCTGCAGTATTCAAAATGATTAGTGGAATTTGCCTTTAAAATCAGTGCATTGAATTAGACATAGAATATAAAGTATAGCTAAACATGTCTATGTTGCAGACACAAACACAAACAGTCCCATTTTCCATCCATTCTTCAGAATATGAAAAAAATGGTAAAAACATGCAAAAGAACAATGCAGGAGGATTTAAAGTAGAGCTCAGATGTGGATAAAGTCACACAGTCCAACCTTTTTTCCTCCGAGAGCTACTTTGACAAAATGAAAGTGTCTGAGAGCTCCTCATGTTCAGTAACATTTATTCACATAGCTGAGCTCCACCCAAACCAGCTCCATAAGTTTCTGTTATGGGAACGATAATAAACTGGTACTCTTCAAACACATTTTGTATCACAACAGCTTAAATTCAGCAGCATGTGCAGTTTTTTTCTGTATGCATTTCTTTATTTTTTGATTTATGAAGCTCACATCTGTCATAGAAAAACAAAACGGTGTTTATTACTTACTTGTCCTAATTTTCTGTTTGTCCACGTATGACTGTATGACATCACTTCCCTTAACATTCCCTCCATTTGTAGTTCACATGCATTTAGTCTTTACTTTCTTTTCATTTGAAAAGTCGCTGCATTCAGCCGAACTGCGGTGTAACTATGACTCCCCACTAACTCAGTGACAGACGCTCGCTTATAGCTCCGCCCCCTCTGTTGTGGTCCAGCCAAAAATATTGTATTTATGTTATTTACCTGATTTATGAGCAGCCGTGTGTTTCCAGCTCAGTGTGACAGTCTCTGCTGTGTTTCTGTCCTCTGATCTCTGTGTGTCTCAGTGTGGGTGGAGCTTAAACCTCTGCAGCACTGACGCATTGATATTGTCAGTCTCTTGGACCGGTTAAAAAATAAATAAATGAATAATTCTGAAGTGGATCACCAAATATACCTGGCGGCTCCTCCGAGTAAGTCTGAAGTCTGCGGTGGATTAATAGTTTTTGAATGAACAACCTGTTATTGAAGTGATGCTTCAGAGAGACTGAATAAAGAGCTTTGTTTCCATTAATCCACCTGCTCGTGTTCACTGACTGTAGTGAGAAGGAGGACATGACGGAGGCTTTTTGACTCAGTCATGGTTGGCAGAAAGACAACACAGCAGGAAGCTGACTTACAGCAGGCGCCTTGCTTTCACACACACACACACACACACACACACACACACACACACACACCCAAAGCAGGCACTCAGGGGCCCTCCAAGTTGTGTGTGATGTATTCTGGATGAGAAGAGTCCTCCTTTCTACTGTATCTCACTATCATCTATTGATGCTGGCAGGACTCTGCATGTATTTTTGGTTTCAAATACACTACAGCTGCAACATTTAAGCATCACTTGTGTTTTTCAGCAACGCTATGAAGAGTTGAGTGTTGCTAAATCACTGATGAAATGTTTAGGAGACGCTCTGTCCTCACATCTGTGTCTCAATGCTCCCAGAGAGACTCATGGTAGCACATAAGGTCACACACACTTACTGAACATGAGCACACACACATTTCTGTCCTCAGAGATGTGCTTGCAAATGTCACTTTCCTTTCTCTCCCTTCTGCCACCAGTAATTGGGCTGAGATGAAACACATGAGTGGTGATTGGTTAGTTTTCCCTCATGGCTGGGAGGTGATTGGCTGCTGAACCCTGAAGTCTGTGCCAGCTCAGTGTCAGCTTGAGTCAGCAGCAGCAGCGAGCCGCATGCTGAGGCCTCCAGAGCTGCTCACAGAGCCACGCAGCAAAACTCAGCCTGTGTGTGTGTGTGTGTGTGTGTGTGTGTGTGTGTGTGTGTGTGTGTGTGTGTGTGTGTGGTCACTCACTGCTCATGTCTGTGTGTCGCTGCAGGCTTCAGGCTCTCGGTGTTGAGCTGAAGAACAAAGACAGAACGCAAAGACGGAGGAAACGTACGATCACACAAAAGGTCGTTTGGCTCCATGTCTGCTCCTGCGCCAGCCAATCGGAGGTCAACGTCGGGCTCTCGCCGGTGGGTAGCTCATGACGACATTTTTTTGATGTTATTGTTCACTTGTGATAATGAGGGGAATACTGTGCAATGTAAAATAGACTCTGTTAACAAGACTGTAAGGTACAGGTTGCTCTTATTACGTATTAGTTTGTTCAACCAGGAGTTCCAGTGTTTACATACAGACTGCAATGCAAATAATTTGGTTATTACTTCTGATCTAGAGAATTTCATATTTTTGACCACATAACTTGGGTTGAACAAAATGTTTGCTATTTTCTGCATTTCAAACTGTATTGATGTTTGATTATTCAAACTGCAACTGTGTTAAAACTACAATACGTCATTTTTAATTCAGTCCCTCCAGGAAATCGCAATCTTGGAAATAACGTAAATTCAAGCAATCTTTGCAATATTTGCGGAAGCATACAGTTTTTCAAATTCCCACGATTTTCCCGATTTGTCGTTGGCAGAATCTGTGCTGAAAGTATTAACGGCATAAAGTTTCAATTAAAACTTGCTCTATGAACAAAAGTAATTCCTTATTTACAATTAGAAAGGTTCTGCTCCTGTTTTCATCACCAAAACAAACTGTTCACCGGAGGAAGCCTGAACAAGAGGAACAACAGGAAGTGACAGGGTTTGTGGGAAATGTGTTCTTCACATTAAAATGATGTGATTAAATGTTTGTGATCAAAGGAAGTGATTCCATATTACTGGATGTTAAATGAGTTTTCTCCACACGTCCAGTTGTCAGAGACGTCTCTTTGTTGGTTTCATCCAGCAGGTCTATGTGTTGAATGAACATGAATTAAACAGCATCTAAAGCTCTTATTTTGACAGCTGATGTAGTCCTTGTTTCTGTATTCCAGGAAGGATACGCAGCTTTTAGGATTTATTTTAATAACTTGTATCCCCTTGGTTCTCTCAGGTCAATAAATAAATTTAAAAAAGATTAGAACTAAAATATTTCTGTGTTGTGCAAGCAGGATTATTATCACAGGAAGTGATATCATGTTTATTCCTTTATTATGCAGTGCTTAAAATAATTCATTTTTCTCTTCTGGATGCAATTTTACAAAACAAACTCACTTTAATTTCTGCAAATTACATCAACGCTTTGGAGAAATCACAACAATCTAAAAAAAAAAACTCCTGGAGAGACTGATGGTTGCGAATAGTTTGTGGCTGAAACTGTCTTGAAGCAGCAACATCCCACTCTGACCTCAGAGAAGATGCAGCTCGAAGCTTTCTACACTGCAGAAAAGACCTCTCAGTGTAGGAAGAGTTATCAATAACTCTCCAGTGTTCCAAGGAGTGGCTCTAAGATGCTTGATGATACAGACCCAGATGTTTCCTCCTGCACCACAGACCCCGCTGGGTATTAATGCATTATACATGTTTTACAGTGTCATTTCATCGGCTACTTGTCATTTTTCTGTTGCGTGTTGTGTATATATATCTGTGTGTGTGTGTGTGTGTGTGTGTGTGTGTGTGTGTGTGTGTGTGTGTGGAGCTTAATTCTTCTAAGAACCCAACACTCTCTTACAGCACAGCTCTCCTCCAGTTCAACCAGCTTCTACCAAGTATTCATCTCACTACCACTTTCTAATCCAGGAAACTTTACAAGCGGTTTACGAGTTGTAATAATGGCTTTATTATTTCTGATCATTTCTACGACGCTAATCACATTGAAATCATTAAAGAACATTTGAATCCACACCATTAATTGGCAGGTGAGGTGGCCAAGAGATGTTTATCCTCCTCTAATTCATAGAGAGAAAAGGAGCTCCATCACAGATGGTTCATTAACTGTTAGTTAGAGTGTGAAACCTGTGGTACTTGTTGTAAATGATTTTAACACCTCCTGCACACATGATGACTAAACATCCAGAAAGATTGACACAACATGGCTTATAACTGATGTATAAATCATTAGTGCATCATTTATTAATAATTAATACAGCTATTCATTTCAGCACATTTGCTTTCAACTACTATGGTTTTTTAGGGGGGGGGGGGGGAAATAAGCTAAAAGAAGAAGGGTAAAATACACTAAAATCTATGACTAAAGAAGTCGCACCATAATGTCCCTTTAATGAACCCAATTTATTGAGTAGCCGACTGCATGTTTTCTCCTCCAGTGGCTGGTTTACTGGTTAAAGGATATAACAGTAGTTGTCTGTTGGGACCATTGTTGCTCATCCTTTAAGTCATTCGGGCTCAAACGTCAGAGTTTTCACATGCTGCAATAATGTTGTACCGTGTAAAGAATGCATTGGTTGCATCATTTTTAATGTATTTAATGCCATGTGACTGCATTTGGCCGATGAGCAGTAATTTTATCTGGCCAAAATGTGTTTCAGTCTCTGTTCTCGCCCAGATGTTGTGAGCCGGGGTTCATTTATGCGTCACAGGCTGGTAAATGCTCTCTTAAGATGGAGCCAAGATGTCTGTTTAAAGTGCTTGAGGTGGTTTTACTGGCACGGAAACGTGTCGCTACAGATGAATCAATCTGTAGCTGTGGTGTCCTCTCGTCTCTTCTCCTCAGATTCAACCCTCTGAAGGTGCTGCAGCCCAAACGCCGCTTGCAGCAAATTCTGGCGTCCTCGCCCGTGCCGGTGCCCAAGCCGGCGTCGGGGACGGCTGCTCCGGCGGCGGCGGCGGCCACGGCGCCGGTGGCCATTCCTGTGCCGCCTGCGTGAGACACACTTCAGTTACAGTCTCAGCCAGCATGCTCCGTAGCTGTAGCTGTCGCTCTGGCATGCACTGTAGCCACTAAAACTGGAAACTGACGGACCAACAACAGCACAGGCAACTTTTATGCTCCCCGTGTTACGTAGAGGTGGTTTCTTCTACGCTGAATTGACCATCTGCTGAAGCCCTGTTCTTGCTTCGTCCGTCAAGCTTTAAACTACCACTACAAATTTAAAATGATAACAGTGGCGGATTAATCTCTAGAAATGTATAGCACTCTTGTATATAGTGGACTTTTGCTACCAGACAGTAGTAGACAAACAGCTTCTCATTCACGCTGCCGACTGTCATTTGTATTGGCTGAAGTGAGCACTGTAGCTGGAAGATTAACGCCAGTATGCGTGGAATTATTCTAATGTAAATGTCACAAAGAAGACTTGGAAATAAAGAAGAAGCGTTGTTCTTTTTTTTTCAGCGTAGCGAGTCCTCCTATAGAAGTACGATAAAGAAAAACGCATCCTCAGATTGTTATTGTACAAAAACTTTTGTCTGGTAACAGTAAATTTTCAGTTATGTGTAACGAGACAAAGAAAAGGGTCGAACGTTGGGGTTCCTGAACGATAAACTAACTTGGTGGACAAGTGAGAGTTAAGAATATAATATATATGTGTGGGATTTGGCTGACGTGAGATATTTGCTCATCATTTCCATACTTTTTAGCCAACTTTTTTAAGTTGGACATTTTAGTGCTTTCAGACAAATTGGACTTTCCCCAAAGTAGATTTTGTTTACAAGCAATAAAGATACTAAAGCTAGTTTGCCAGATTTCAGCTTCTGTTAGAGTAGAGAATCGCACAGTTAAATCCACTTCTTTTGCTACCATATGTTTTTGGTTTCGACTCAACAAACGACACCAACCGCCAAACTCTAAAGAAAGAGTAGAAGAAATCCAAAGCTCGACAGGCCCGCTGCACTCAGTTATGATTGCTGGGCTGAGATTGGTCAGCGAGGAGTCAATTGATGCCTCCTGTGTAACGGTTAAAATACAGTTCCACAAAAATTCATAATTGAACTTTTAATTCTCCGTTTTGCAAGAAGAGGGTAGCAACAGCAAACAGCATTGACCTGTGTGTGTGTTGTTATTCATTTCTTGGCGCTTTCTCCGAGTATTTTGAGATAAATTCGTACATTAGAATTGGAGGACACCACTTGGTACCAGCTACCATGTAATTTTTCAGAGCATGAAGTTGTGTTTAGCGGCTACATGCACGGTGAAAATGGCACTCCCGCTGCACTGTGGAAGCATACTGTGATCACCAGTGATCACTGGTTCACCACAACCGCTCACTCAGCAGCACCCTGTGAGTCACCGGCAACGCTTCACTGTGTGCTCTCTGGTTTATCTAAATCTGAGTCACGGTTCACCAAAAATCAATTCCAGCCTCTTGGCTTGTAAAGGAATATTTTCTGCACTCCACCCACTCGCACTAACTAACAACTGACTGCTGGGAAAAGCTCACCTCCACCAGACAGCCACAGTCTGGACACCAGTTTCCATGGATGGGATGAACTGTCGTACGCTGTTGTTCTGTCCCTCTCCAGGCTCACTGCTTCAGCTGCTTGTTTCTGGTCTTTTAACGCCTTGGCTGTTGTCATATATTGATCTTCAAAGAACGATTGAGTCGTCAATATCTGGCCTCCTCCCTTATTGTATCACACAGGACACGTTGACTCGGCACGGTGATAAAGACATCTCTCGTTGCTGTAGTAATTATGACGAGACCAAAGGAGGAATATTATGGGTTTTTTTATATTGTGATGATGACAATGAAGGGCAACTGTTTATTCCTCATTTTTAAACCGAAAGTTAATGTTATTTTTATGGGTCTGCTCAAATTGTCCATTTCTTCTCTTATAGTCCACTAAAGGCTTTAGTGGATCCGCCATTTTTGTAGAACTGTTTTAAATCTCAACTGTAAATTGCATTTACTATAGTGCACTATAAAATCGTCACACCAAAATACAGTGTACAAAAAGATGTACCCTACACTGATCGACAGTGATATAATAAGGCTTAATTGATTATTGTTGTTACCATGACAACAAAGGTCCTCGATCTCAAACCAACATAACCGACTCAGTGGTATGTTCGTCACAATTTATTCGATGTCTGTCCTTGGTACTTTGCTTTTATCAATACTGCAACTTTTCCACTGCAAAAACAGAAAATGTGCACGAAGGCCGGTTGATGGAAACACACTTAATCTCACTTTCATCATCATATGGAACATTTTGTTTCCACTCTTGATTGGATCATTTTCTTTTGGTTCTTTTGGTTTGTCTTGGACGTCTCCAGGAGGTTTAAGTTGAAATACAAAGACACGTTGGAAGTTTTGGATTTAAGCAACGCTTCGGCATGGAGTTATCGTGTCCTGTGTGCAAATCCCTCATGGCTGCTCTGATTGGTTCTGCTTGTCCCTGCCTCCCTCCGTGGAGGCCAGTGATTGGGCAACAAACATGTCCTTTTAAAGAAACAACTTATTTCAACATTTTATTTTAACATTTTTATTGCAAAAAGGAAATTCTTGACAGAAGTTGCCCATCACAGATCACCCCTCCTTTTCCTGCTTACTACTGATGCACCTGAACTCAACTTTGTTTTCTTTAGCAGGATAATAGCAATGCTAAAGGTGAAAATGATATATGTGGTTCATATGGTCTCTATGGGGATTTTTTACAATTGCATTGTCTGACATGATTGAGGAAAGTATTCTTGTCGTTTTGTTTTGACTATTGAGTATGAAGCTACAGTCAGGAGGTGGTTAGCGTAGCTTAGCATAAAGACTGGAAATACATGGAAACAGCTTGCCTGTCTCCTTAGAAATCAATTCTCCCTAACCAACCATAGAATAGCTATAGAGACAAAATCCTGATGTATCCCCATGAAATAGAAAGTAATAGTCTTAACATGTAAAAAAAAAAAAAGTTGAAAAAAGGTCATTTTGAATTTTGTTGTTTAGTACTTTATTTTACTTAAAAAAATGAATAACATGTATTTTGCTCGGGCATGCCCAAACTTTTGCATACAGTTGCATGTGCCCATATGCAAAATATTCAGAGGGAGCCAGGCTAGCAGTTTCCCCCTGCTTTCAGTGATTATGCTAAGCTAAGCTAATCACCTCCCACCAAAAGAGTCGTAGAGATGTTCTCATGTATGTCCCATAATGTTATTATAAATTGTTATTTATAATCTGTCCTCATAGTGCAGGATGTAACTGTATAGAGTAGGCTGAGGAGGGAACACAGAGCAACTAAGTTGTAGTGATTTTTAGTTTAGTTTCTCATCAGCGGTTATTCAGCAGAAAGAGAGACAGACACTTCTCCTGGCAGGGTGTGGGGAAACAATTATTCAGGCTGTATCAGATGTGTCTTGACGTAACAGGTTGAATTTTTGATTTATTATTTCCTGGCCTAATTTTCAAAGGAGACGTTTTCAGTGAAATCCTGTTGGGAATTAAACGCTGACGAGGCTGTTATGAATAAAAGTTTCTCAGAAGAGTCCCAGAACATTTGATCTCCTGTAAAGTGTGTTTGAGGATGCACAGTGTTTATGTTCTTTGCCAGTAAAGGCCTCATAGCAGCAGATTGCCTCACATAGATGTTCATAATGGAAAGCCAAGAGAGCAGCAGGGCTTTTAGAGCCACCTCTCCGGGGCCACTTCAGAGTTTGAGTGCCGCCTGTAGCTCGCTCTCAGAATTATCCTGAGACAGACGGCTTCCTCTCATCTCAGCAGTACCGTGTGAATACATCCGTAGCATGCGCATTGTGTCGTTTGTCCACTGCGCTGTCCTCTGTGATTTAACACCCTCTTGTCTCCGCCTGGTCAGGTTTGACTACTGCAGGTTCATAGAGCTAGACTACGTTCCCATGGAGACAGGCTATATGGTCTCAATGCGCCCGACTAAAAGCTATGCATCGACCAAGTCCCCGACTAAAGGATACGCTTCCACCAAGTCTCCGGACCGCCACAGCCGCTCGACAAACTCTCCCTCCACCCCTCGCTCCCGGTCTGTCCCGAGTCCCTCTTTCCTCCCAGTCAGTGTTCATCCTCTAAAGCATGGGAATGACGACAGCCTCTGGGCTGCTGTGAATGTTTCATGATGTCACGCTGTGGAAATCATCCACACCATCGTGTTTAGTCTCACCTCTTGCTACCTCCCTGTTGTCTCTCTTTTCTGTTTCTTTTACCTGCTCTTTGGTGAACTCTCTTACTTTCTCCTGAGGAATGCTTATGTCTCCAAATGTCTAATTTGTTTTGATTTTCAGTTTGATTTTCATCCTCACAGAGTACATCCCACAGTCACTTCCCAGAGCCGTGTGTCTCCGTGTTTCTCAGGCAGACCTGCTGTCTGTCAGCAGTGACTTTAAACCTCTGTGTTTGTGACGTGTCTGTAAATCTGTTGTATCGGCATGCTGGTGGACCTGAATTGAAGTCTGCTCCATTCGTGTCTGTTTTGATGTGTGGCTTCGTGATGGTTTTGCTCAACAGCCGTCTCTCGTGTGTTTTCATGGTGTTACCGGGAACAGATTAACACGTCTCCTCTTACCTTGGACCAGGCGGACACCGGCCGCGCCCAGCAATAGAGATCCCTATGGCAACGCCTCCCTCAGCAGTGGCAGCAACTCGGGCTCGTGTAAAGGCAGCGATTGCAGCCCCACCAAAGGGTGAGACGTCACAAACTACACGGCCCGTTCTGTACTTTGACTTTGAACTTCATTTGCCTCGCTGTGTAAATGCTTCTTCATCTTAATTGCTGAAAAAGAGATGTGGGAGACAACAGCAGCAGGAAAGACCTGCCTGCAGTGAGAAAGCTCTAAAAAAACAACAACCTGTAAACTACTTGAAAAGTATGAAACGACACGTCAGCAGATAGATTTCTGCTTCAAGCACAAAGGCTGCAGATGTTAATGCGCTCCCTGAACCAAACGTCCTCCAGCTTCTTATCTGACAATACGTCAACAAGACTGAAGACTGAAGTCTGCGTTAGTAACGAAATATATGAAAACAACAAAAAAGAGGCTAACAGACAGGTTGAGTGATGCAGTTTTAAAAACGTACAGATCAGCGTAAGATGCAGACTTTCCGTGATGTGTGTGAGGGAAAAAGTGTGATGGAACGAAGTCAAAGCTCCGAATAGGAATATCATGCATCCAGATCCTATTACGTCACTCAATACGGCAGCATCCACAAAACATGAACATTACATCACTTAGCCTATATCAGTAAATTCCATTGGCTATTTATAATATTAATAGCACTTGGCATTATATTTTAATTACATGCCGTATGTGCTATTATGTGTAAAATAATATATCTGTTGATTTATCCAGTTCATCTCTGCTGATGTTGCAAATATTCATTTGCTACCCCCCATAAGAAGATGAGTTTCTCTCAGTAAAACATGTTGATTGTTTTCATTTGACATTGCAAGTCGTGAAACACTTTGAGTTTGACACATCCTGACACCACCAAACACCAGCAGGATAGAGCCTGTTGTTTTTAAGCACTGGTTTATTTTACAAAATGATCCACAGCTGGAGCATATTTTCTAAAATAAACCAAATGATTACTCTTCAGAGAATAAGGAGGGACCGGATTGTGCCTGTGAAATAAAGTTTTTAATTAGTTTAGGACCCAGAGGAACTGACATTAACTTTGTCATGAAGAGTCTTACTGGAGGTTTACATCCGAGGCAATTAACAAATGCTGTGCTGCTTTTGATTGGTTTAATTGTTGTAACTTAATTAGTAGTTTAAAATGTTTAATAGTCTGTGGTCGGTTCATGATGGTGTTTTTGTAAGATGTTTTTGTCGTTTTTATTTGTGTTACTTACTTTTATTTTGAAACCTCAGGGTTGGATGTTCAGCATCCTTTGGAGGCGGGGCCATACACATGTCTAGCTCCCATTGAATGACTAATTATCAGCATATTGTAGATTATAGACGGTTTCATACACATTCTGTAAATCACTGTGATAAACGCTCTGCGCTGCGCGTTGATGAAGACTCGAGAAAAACTCTCAGTGAACTCCGAGTTGTTTAAGACTAAATTTAATCACCATCGAGTGAACAAGGTGCAATTAGCTGCTAAAAATGTCCCTCGGGAGTTGTTGAAGGCCAAAATACTGTAGATTAGAAACTGGAGATTGATAATTGGATGCACATTTCTCAGGGGAGCATCAACACAAGATGAATACAAATTTTGCTCAATGCTTGCAGGAAGTAAATTAGCCACTCTTTGCTAACATGTTGGATGTTTACAGCTTGCTCCGCTGCCCTTAAGTGGCCAAGAAAATCAATTAAAGCTGGTGTAAAGATTGGACAGGTAGAAGTTTTGTTTGATTAGATACCAAAAGGACTCACTCAAAAGGAAAACACCATTATTCCCCTATAATTGCTCGTATCTCGTGTTTGCTAGACGTCACCAGAAGTACATGGCGTGTACAGACAACCACGGTATTCGGCCGCCTCCACCGGAGCAGTACCTCACACCCCTGCAGCAGAAGGAGGTCTGTATCCGACATCTGCGGGCCCGACTAAAAGAAACCATCAACACACTGCAAGACAGGTGAGCTGCTGGTGGAGACCGGGAGAGAGATTAGCAATATGACCCAGAAAGGTTTTTCCTCTTCCAGGTTCTCACCCTTCCTTCCTTTTCTCCAATTCGACCGTCTTAGGGACACCGAGATAGACGAGCTGCGAGGCCAGCTCTACAGGATGCAGGAGGACTGGGTCGAGGAGGAGTGTCACCGTGTGGAGGCCCAGCTGGCCCTGAAGGAGGCGCGTCAAGAGATCCAGCAGCTCAAAGAGGCCGTGGACACGGTCCGCGCCAGGCTCAGTGATGCCGGGGATCTCAGCGGGGACGCCGGGGTCCAGAAGTACTTCCAGGACATCAACACTCAGAACCACAAACTCGAGAACCTTTTGCTCAGCATGGAGTTGGCCCAGGCTGGATTAGCCAAGGAGGGGGAAGGCATACCGGGCTGTCGGATCCGTGTCGGGGGTTCGGCGCCGGCGTCAGTTTCTGGGGAAAGTCCCGCGGGAGTATCTAAATTCACAGTAGGAGGGAGGGGGTCTTGCTCTTGCGGCGGTTCTCCAGCTCGCTCTCTGACTCGGAGCTCAACCTACACCAAACTGAGTGATCAGGCGATGGCCGACCGCAACGGCAACGCGACGGACTTCCCTTGTCTGTCCGGCGACGGCACCCAGGACAGCGGCTTTGTGTGCTGTGGGGAGAGCAGCGTCCCCAGCCAGGCCGACCTCCTGCTGGAGGCCGCCTTCCTCTCCGAGGAAACAGCCTCTTTACTCAACTCCTACTCGCAGACCTTCTCCCACACTCTGCCCAACTCCTTGCCCAACTCCTTGCCCAACTCCTTGCCCAACTCCTTGCCCAACTCTCTGCCCCGTTCTCTGCCTTGTTCTCTGCCCAACTCGTTGCCTCACACCTTCTCCCACACCTTACCTCGGTCTTTCCCTCACAATCTGTCCCACTCCGTGCCGCACACGATGCCGCACTCCTCCACCTGTGAGAAGCTGTGCCCGGGCGAGCGGTTGGCGCCCTTCCGATGCGGTCTGGGCGGCGTCAGCTGCATGAGCCACCCCTGCCTCTCCCACCACCACCTGTATCTGCACCCGCTGAGGGAGACGGGCATTCAGACCGAGAGCTGTCCCATCCCCGCCACGGCGGGCTACCCCTCCGATCTGGATACCATCGCAGAGCAACGCACTTTTCGCTCCCAGGCCTGCAGCCCGACCTCCACCTGGATGTCTGATGAGGGGGAGGAGGAGCTGGACTCCATCACCACCACAACTTCAGTAACCACAGCGACGGTCATGAGCACAGCCACAGAGCCAATCCCGGTCTCCAGTACACCGCTACTTCCTCCTTTGCCACGGTCCGCCACTGTGGCCTGTTCCATGGAGAGTCCCCTTTATGGGGAGAAGGAGGAAGAGGAGAAGCAGGAGAAAGAAAAGAGAGAGAAGGAAGCTTCTGCAACAGAGGAGCATGTGGAAACACCTGAGGTCAGACTGGCAGAGGGAGGGCAGCAGACACAGATGGACTCGGTGGGAGGGACGGAAGTGGAAGGTCAGGCGGAGGAGGAGGAAGAGGAGGTGGAGGAGGAGGCAGCGCAGGGAAAACTGTATGATTCAGCAGAGATATCAGCAGGGATGCAGGGGGAGCTTCAGTCCGGAGGATGCTGTGGAGAAGTCAGACGTTGTGGGACAATTCCTGAAAACCTCAGCATGGAGGACAGGCAGCAGGAAATCGGTCTATCAGCAGGATCGACCCAAGCAGAGACCGGCGAGCTGAGTCCAAGTCGTCGGGGATTATCACTACGTGTAGAGCAGCCTCGCACGTCCCAACCCAGGAGATCTACTTCTCACGAGGAAATAGCTGGCGTCACAGTGGTGGAGGTGCACGAGGAGGACGACGACGATGAGGATGGAACTATAGAACGAGATGCCACAGGGGGCGCCGCGGCAGAGGACGGAGATCCGTCGGGCTCCGGGCCGATTCAGAAAACCTACTGGAGTCGCCACTTCATGGTGGATCTGCTGGCGGTCGCCATCCCTGTGGTGCCGACGGTGGCGTGGCTGTGCCGCGGTCCGGTCCGCGATGGACAGCCCATGTACCACATAGGGTCGCTGCTGAGGGGCTGCTGCACTGTGGCGCTGCACTCGCTGCGCAGGGGAGGTGGGTTGAGGCATTACCCCGCGGGCGGGGGGGACATGGGGGGGTCACAGATATAAGAGGAGAGTCTGGTCTATTCAACCTCTCCTGTTTGGGTCTCGTGGTGTGAGCAGAGCAAGAGTCCTCATCAAGGTTATTAGCTTAATGCGCAGGAGACGTGCGTTGAGGACGAATCTCACTGGTAAACTCTGTTCTGGTTGGTCCCTCTCCTCACCGTCTCCCACCCGCAGCTTCTTGCTGTCTGCTACTTACTGACCTGAATGAGCTGATTGAATCGAATGATCTACGCTTCGATGTTTGACGCCGATTGTTTATTTTGTTCTTAAATGCAGAGAGAATGTTAAAGATTAGATTCTGACATGTTGAAACGATCGTGTTGCTGGATGTATCCGTGATATACGGTGTGTGTGTGTGTGTGTGTGTGTGTGTGTGTGTGTGTGTGTGTGTGTGTGTGTGTGTGTGTGTGTGTGTGTGTGTGTGTGCTCTCGTTGACCAATGACTGAGGAAAAAAATCCACCATGATTAAGAATTGGTTCGTTTCCGATGACCGCAGAGACTTTTCACGGATCTTATCTTCTGTGGAGAAACAACAACACAGACTCAGAACTCAGGAATGTTCCAAGAGTAGAAACACAGGAACACAGCGAGGCTTCCTCCAGCTTCAGACTCCTCCCACATTGCTGTCTCTGTTTCTGCCGGGTAGACGGCGTACAGATTAAACCTGACACCGCTTTGTGTTCAGAGACTCTGAGTTAGAGATGATCTACGATCCCAGAAATCGGACTCCTTTAATAAATGAGCTTGTAGATGATGTTAAAACACTGCACGTCGCTTTATAATAGAAGGATTATTTTGGTCAAATTGCGGTCTGATTTTTAATTTCTTCCAGAATCGTCACAGCAGATTAAATAAATGCGGAGGCTTATCGCTCCACTATCTGTGTGTTGGATGATGCCTTGTCTGTTTCCTTTAGCTGTGTTGCAGTATAATTAGTTCCATGGATGGAGCTTTAGGTTCAGCTTAGCTCAGCATCAAGATCGGAGGCCCCTGAAAAATCCTCCCCACAGTTTCACAAATGAACAAATTATGTGTCGTCGGTTTAGTTTGGAGGTTTCACAGGGACTCGTGGACTGGAACTATTTATTGTCAGTAAGTCTTGACAAGAAAGGTAGTAATATGTTCTCAATGTGCATTTCCCAAAACGAACCCCTTTGTTTTGGGTAGTTTTCTTGCATGTTGTGGCCGTAAATAAATAAAACTGAGCTTCACTGCAAAAAAAGAGGAATTCCTGGAGCACCACTGGAAGATACTCTTAGATACCCGAGTTGTGGCTGCGTTAGTCTGTTGCTAGTTCTGACTTCTGGATTCCTCAGGAGGTGAATTAGGTGCGTTTCCATCCACCTGTATGTTTAATTGTGTATCAGTAAAAGCGAAATGCAATTAGTTGCAATGGAACCAGACTCGGTGATGTCTTTTTGTTGCATCCTTTTCTTCTGTAGTTGTTTACTGGAACGTGACCGGAGAATTAGCGGCAGCAGCTGTTCATCTTTGTGAAAAATCTTTTAATATTTGCAGAACAGTGATAATGAAAGCAACTATTGATTTGCATCTTTTGTTGTGATACTTTTCCTGAAACATGGTTAAAATTTGCTCTACGTTTGGATGGAGAACCAGCTAATAACTTCTGCTCCTACTTCTTTTTCTGCCGACTTTGCAGTAGGATGTGCTCTTTTCATCTCCAGGACCGCCGGGCAAAATCTATTTAATAATGAGGGATGTGTTGCTTCTCACAGAAGATGAGGGGAGATGGATGTTCCTCCTGTCTCGCTGTGCTGGTTGTGTTTCTACCCCGAGAATATCACGATTAAATCCCCAGAAATCGTATAAAACTCATCCAGAATTCAGGTTCATTCACTTGAACAGAAAGCCACTTATTTTAGGACCGAAATCAAACCTGTTGATGTTTTTCTTTTGTCTTCTCCGTGCACAGATCCCTCTGGGTTGGACTGTGCAGACCCACATATGTTCCACTCTTTCATTATTTTTCTTACGATTAAAGGAACAGTTCAGTATTGTTTTTCCCACAATGCCGAGCTGTTCCGTGCAATACAATTTAATTGGCTGGTCGATGGCCCTCCCTCATCCGTACGCTGGATATCAAGTTACAGCCAGCAAACAATTAGCTTAGCTTAGCATAATAAGCTAGCCTGTGACAAGGTGAAATCCAAAGGTAAAAGATTTTTATTTTGTTTAATCTGTATGAAATTGAAGTGTAAACACGAGAAGTTGGTGTTTCATGTCGTGTGAAGTTCCTGAATAGGTTTTTTTTTTTTTTCAGGCATTTTATTTGTGCAGTTTCCTTAATAATATCTTTTGAGTTGCTACGTGTTGATGAAAGTAATAAGAACAACGTAGATATTTATAATTCAGGCTGGAATACTTTCCAGACTCAGTCATGCGGTCGGTCCTTGAATTACTGAAAATAACTGAACTAGATTAGCGTTACTTCCATTTCACATAACACATAAAATAATCTCTTCGACCGATCAAA
The DNA here is from genome assembly GCF_022577435.1 of Embiotoca jacksoni. Taxonomy (NCBI): domain Eukaryota; kingdom Metazoa; phylum Chordata; class Actinopteri; family Embiotocidae; genus Embiotoca; species Embiotoca jacksoni. The sequence continues at coordinate 2,024,931 of NW_027185396.1, forward strand.
TCTAATAGAGAAGTCACACGATGATCAAACACGTTGTAGATACTCACCGACTCAATTTGACACTTCGATGTACATCTGAAGGAAGTGGGTTGTGCTCAGTCTGTGATCTGTGCTGTATATTTCTGCTAAACTTAATGCTCTTGTGGTGTAGTTCTTAACTGTCACTCTGGTAGTGTGTGTTTCACGTCCACTGTACAAGAGTTAGTCAGTCACTGCAAATAAATCAACTCTATTTGTTTTACAGATCATTCTGCAGTAGGTGTTCGTCGACACTCCAGACCTACTTTAATTAGATATCTGGGTTGTAGTTGCATTTAGGATCAGAGCACTTTCTTTGTGTGAATGTGTTTAGCAAGTCATGGAAGGATTACTGAAAGGTCGCAGAGACCTTCAGCAGCGATAGCACGGTGGATAAAAATCAGTCAAATGATTCTCAAATCAAAAACAAGGAGACGTAAACAGACTCAAAAAAGACTCAAAACGAGGACAAAGAGACGCAAAAAGACGACAAAGACCCGAAAAGAGATGCAAAATAACTGCAAAGAGAAAAAATGTGAAATGACCACGAAGAAACAGAAAGAACCGCCTCGTAATCTGTCCGTAAAATCTAAAGATGTGTCTGTCTGGAGCCTCCTGAGTCCAACGTGGAATCCAACAACATCCAACAACATCCAACAACATCCAACAACCACTGAGAGCAGTTTGACTCCCGCTGATTGGAAACACGCAGCGTGAATCTTTTTCTTTTTCTTTTTCTCTTTGGTTGATCAATATTTTGCACTATTGTTCACTTTATGAATTTGAAGCAACTACTTGAAGTGGAGATTGTATGTGTATCCGAAGTGTGATGTGCCGTCTGAGTTCTGCCTCGTGGTTCTGTGTCGGTTCAGTTCGATGTGCTGCTGATCACGTTTCAGGCCGGCCGACCCTTAATGAGACCGCGACACTCATCGACGTCATTCTGTCCGTCAATACTGTCCAGCAGTATTTCCTCTCTTTACATTTGACCACAAACTTTCCAAAACAACTGACATTTCCAAAATGCTGTCGGCAGAAGAGGAGCTGTGTTTATGCTTTGTGTGATTGACAGATGTCAGTGACAATCGTGAAAACTAACCCCGGTCTGTTATTAATGCTTCAACATCCATGAAAAGATGGAACGAATGCCTTCGAGACGCACAGGACCGTCTCCGCTCGCTCGTCCGTAACGTCTCCTCATCTCCTGACTGTGTGAACGGATCTGCTGAAGTTGGATTTAGGCCAAAAACAAAAACAGCGTCCTGTTTGACCAGAAGCCATAAACTGTAATCCTGTGAGGAAGCAGGTGTGAGAATGTGGGAGGCGGCCTCCTCCTCTCAACCTTCATGTGTTGCGTAACAGTGTGTCTACTGGTGAAGGTCATGTGAATGATTAATACTGTATATCTGCACTGGACTCTGATTGGACAGCCTGCTGTCATCAAACAGGGTGAAGGAGGACAGGGTACGCGTGGAGGTTCAGGCCTATTGTGGGAAACTGCAATCATCTCAACCCCCTTCAGTTACCTCAGCACAGCAGTCTACACCTGTGCAGCATTATGTGGTCTGGTATGTTCGCGTTTGATCTTTTTTTTTTTTTTTGTAAGGCACCGATTGTGAAGACGTGTCACTGAAATGTTGAATTCTGTTTGAATTACGAAGCCTCTGAAGTCCCGAATGTTTTTTTGTTGTTGTTTGTTTTTACTCATCTTGCGCATGTTGAAACGTCCATAACTCGAGTCGGTCGTACAAGTTGTCATTTAAAGGAGCAGTGTGTAAGATTCAGCGGCAGCTAGTGATGAGAGTGCAGACGAATGAGCCAGTTCTTTGGTTTGTTCCTTCTGCTGTAGAAACAGGAAGATGGAGCAGCCCGCTGCCATTTTACCCTCTCGGTCCACTAGAGGGCAGCGAAGAGGCGCATGTCACATGACGCTGGTCATAGATCAGGATATGAAAGTCATGTGATGGACATCAGAGGTCATACAAAACACAACGATTCTCAGCGTCAGATACACTAAAGAAAACATAATTATGAATATTATGTTCTACATCTGCCGATAGATCCCCCTGAATATAATATAAACACTGAACCTTTAATATCGTGCGCACGAGTGATATCTTTTTGCCTTCTTCATACAAGAAAACATCTTGTACAATCATTTATTCTCTTTTGCATACATATTATTAACATGTTTTATGGATCTGACACCACAAGTTATTTGATGTAAATTGCACACCAGTTATTATCTTGAGGTCATATGGATTTTATAGACACAAGTTATCGTCTTGTTCGTCCAGGATGGCAGCTGGTGTTTCCATTAGTCCTGATTCAACATCTTTACAATCACATCGCACTGCAAACACCATTTATTTTAAAGTTATTATTTCTGTGGGACTTTGACGGTTGGTTGTGTGTTCTGCGTTGGTGTGTTTGATGTACGCCGGTGTGTCCAACGACGTTTAGAGAGACTTCTTCTTCATCCTCATCGGGTTCGGTGAACACAATCCTACGGTTGATCCCCGGGGCCGTCTGCCTCCCACGTTTCCCTGTTTGATGGGTAACATTCAAACATCACGGCCTGCAGTGTCCTGGTTGTGGACTCTAAAAGTCCGGTCGTTTCCCAAATGCCTCCGTGTCCCATTAAAGGCTTCGGACTCGTCATTCAAAGTTTGACCCAACTTTTCTCCGGCCAGTTTTTACCATGCAGAACTTTGTTGATCCAAATGCCGAGGAGAGCGTCCCACGCCGTCTCTGTCGGTGCTGAACGCTGTCGCTGTACCTCACCGTCTCTTTCTGTCCCAGGACACACCTGAGCCTCCTGCTGCGGTGAGGTTGAGTCGGTGTTCGGTCTGTCTGATTGATTAAACACCACGTCTGTCTGAGACACACGTGGTGCTGAATATTTGTTGTGGAAACATGCAGGTGGAGGGAGTTTGGCTTTTTTTTGGACAATATCTGAATGTGTATTGTCATTCGACGCTTTATTCCTTGTCTGTCTGTCTGTCTGTGTTCCCCTGCCTATGTAATGATAATTCATATAGACAGAGTCCTTTGACATCCTACCACTGACAACATTCAATGCCTTGTATAGGAACTAGCTGACATCATTGATATCTACAGATAACATCATGTAAATGATATTTTAATGGCAATATTAGTGTGTACAGTAACGTATCACGAGGGCTCCACCTCCCACCACACTGTATAAAGACAGACCTGAAGCCCCAATATTAAACAGCATGAAGGAAACCTTCCTGTTGTCTCCATCTGTGTCTTTGTCTGCATTTTGTATCTCTGGATGTGTTTCTTGAATCATGGGCTGGGCTGGGGGGGGGGCTCGTGTCCCCCCCCACCCCACCCCAGCCCAGCCCACCCCCCAATACTGAGAGAATACCAATCTGTCCCCTCCAATATACAGTAGAAAATATGTTGTATTTTCAGGCTGAAATTAAATAAAAAAATAAAAAGATAAGTTTAAAAACATGGTAGGACATCACTTGTACTATTTGGACGGGGGACACGTGAAAATACAGTCTGATAGAATTTGTTTCCCTCTGATGTAACACCGTTTCCAGGGGTTGTATTTTTTTTTTCAGTACCGGTAATCAGCACTTGTGCAACAGTATGAAAACTATACATTTTAATACTGGTACACTGGTACTGGTACACTACAGAGGACTCATGGAGGTCACGGAGGTCACAGAGGTCACGGAGGTCACAGAGGTCACAGAGGTCACTCAGCGCAGCACCGGGATGGGCACAAATGTGGATTGGGGGAGAGGTTCAGGGGGAGGATTGGGGGGAGGATTGAGGGGGAGGATTGGGGGAGAGGTTCAGGGGGAGGATTGGGGGAGAGGTTCAGGGGGAGGATTGGGGGGAGGATTGAGGGGGAGGATTGGGGGAGAGGTTCAGGGGGAGGATTGGGGGAGAGATAACTAGCAGGTGTTTGCTGTTACTGATATCTCTCCACGTGCTCTGGACGCGTCTCTTCCAGCTGGACACAGAGCAGCAGGGCAGGAGAGCACATGACCTCCGGGATTGTGTCCTTCAAAATAAACACGTGTCCCAGCATCCTCGCGGTCGTGTGCGTCTCTGCGCTGAAAGAGCTCGCTGAGGGACAGAGCTGTGCTGATATTGTGGAGGACATGCTGGAGTGAAGCCGGGCTGCTTCGTCTGGATGTACGTTGGTGGAAATGACGTCACACGACAAGGAAGCTTCCGTTTTGGAAGTGATCTTGCAGCAGGTGAGTACAGAACATACAACCGTTCACATCAGGCCGAGCGGTTCTACCGGGTCGTGGACTCCAGCCCGGGGACAGAACCGCAGTTAGCACCGGCGCACCTACAACCAACTAACTCCCAGCAAGCGTCGTTGTTTTTGCTGCGTGATCGTGTGACGTTCATGAACCAATCAAAGCTCTATATTTAACAAGTGACCCGTCACGTACGGGGAGGGAGGAGGAACAAACTTCTCTATCGTGAACTGTCTCACTGACATTTTTATTACGTTTTGAAGACTATGATGTTTTCATGGCATTTTGGAGCACATGTACATATGATATTTTTATGATATTTTGGACAACATGCTACAGTATGATATTTTTATGATATTTTAGAGGATGTACCATAATATTATATTTCTATGATATTTTGGACGACATACCATAGTGTGACATTTTTATGCCATTTTTGACGACATGCTATACTATGACACTTTATCATATTTTGTACCAAATGCTATTTAGTGTGACATTTTTTATAATTTTTTGGGCATTGGTATGTTATGAAGTTTATCTTGTGCAAGCTTTTGAGCAGTCCAACAGCAAAGGTGAAGAGTGAAACGTGCAACTAAAACCCAGAATGAAATGAGCACCAAAACCCTGTGAGCAGAAAGCTCAGTCGATAGCACCAAGTCGTACTATGGTATGTCTCCCAAAATATGAAAAAAAAGTCATACTTTAGTATGTCGTCCAAAATATTGAAAAAAAAGACGAGGCAAGTATATTTGTAGAGCACATTTCAACAACAAGGGAATTCAAAGTGCTTCATATAAAACCATTGAAAGCATTAAAACATAAGGCAAAAAAAGGAGATTTAAAAACTATCAAGTACAATGAATAAAACATTAAAAACTGTGATTAAACATTAAGCCAGCTAAAAATAGGATAAAAGTTACAGTGCAGTTTAAGACATCCTAAACTCTGGTTCAGTGAACGGCAGCAAACAGAGAAGTCTTCAGTCTCGATTTAAAGGATCTGAGAGTCTCAGCAGACCTGCAGCTTTCTGGGACTTTGTTCCAGATATGTGGAACATAGAAACTGAACGCTGCGTCTCCATGTTTAGTTGTGACTGTGGGAACAGAAAGGAGAGCAGCAGACGACCTGAAGGTCTGGAGGGTTGTTCTATTATAGTACTTCACCCAACATATTATAAGTCATAGTATAGTACTTCACCCAACATATTATAAGTCATAGTATAGTACGGAGGTCTTCAACAGGGGGTCCGTGAAATTTTTGGTTGAATAAAAAATGTTTGGTTTTTTTTCACAATTTTTTTTTCCACAAATTTAAATGTCTTTAAATACATTTGAACATGAATCCAACATATTGCCTCCTGCATTCCTCCAGTTTAATATAAAACACAATTTTATACAATATATATAGTAGGGGCTCCACCTCTCTATCAGTTTGGGGGTCCTTGGCCTGACAACGTTGACGACCCGCTTTAGACGACATACGATAGTTTGAAATTTTTGGACTTTTTCGAGGACATACAACATGTTTTGGAGGACATACCATAATATGACATCATCTCAAAGGATTTGGCTCCCTATGAATGCTCTCTGTTCCCCAAATGTGTGACACAAAATTTGCTGTGCGCATCCTGCTTAAGTTTCAGGGTCAAATGTACCAGTGAACCTCAGAGCTCCTCAGCTCCGCCCACCTCAAAGCTCCACCCACCTCAGAGCTCCGCCCACCTCAGAGCTCCTCTCGGCTCCGCCCACCTCAGAGCGCTCAAGTGCAACAGCAGCCATCTGGGAACATATCGACTTACTACTTACTCATAAATGTGGCGCCCAGAGGATGAAGACAAACGCAACGTGTGAACAGAGAGACTTTATTTGTTTTACAATATCATCTTGGTTACATTCGTATATAAACTTTTAGATTTTTCGAGCATTTTTTACAGAATGACAGCGATGTTTATCAGATTGCATACCTAGAAAATTAAAGGAATACATGCATCCGAACATGAACAGCATTAAAAGGAGAAATTTTATATAGCAAGTAGAAATTCACAACTGTGAGCTCTGCTCAGTGTGACTGTGCTCATCAGTCGGGGGGAATATTACAGAGGGAAGGCCTCCAACAACACCTAGAGGACGGCAGGTTCACTAAACCCACGATGAGGAATTTAAACGCCTTCAATTTGAGAGGTTGATTTTTCAGCATCAAATTTAAGCAGTTTCTTACGTTTACTTTGTTTTCACGATTTCTCTCGTTAACATGAGGCACCACAAACACAACAATAAAAAATGCTGACTGCTGAAATGGTTACAGGAACGACGACCTCCTAGAAGGTAATGGAAAGTGCACTTAGTGGGTCCGCTCAGCACGGACCCCTCCGGACAAATACCAGCTGTTCCCTCGGAAACCATCGTTTGAAGCACGAGACCAAACGACGCTCTACAACCCCCCGACGGCTGATCACGGCAGCTTCTCGTCTCTCGTGTCTTTCTCCGTCTCAGAGCTCTGAGTGTTTGCAGACGGTAGTTTCCCTCCACTTCCCCCTGCGACGTGCACAGTGTCCCCAGCACCTGCAAACTCAACGCCTCAGAGGCTGGACATGTGCTGCAGTGACACGTCGCCATCTACCGGAGAAGCTGGAAACTGCTGCGGTTTTTTTTTTTTTATTACTTTAACCTGCTTGTTAGAATCTAGAGCTTAAATTTTTAGAAAAAAAAAAACAATATCACAACAGCAAAATAATTTTAACTAAAATATCAACTAAAAACATTTACTAGAACTCATTAGTTCAACTGGCCGAGTAAAAACGAGCAAACACTGGAATCAGGACGAACGGGGATTATTTCCACGTCGGGCCAACGTGCAGGGACGGGGAGCACAGCTGTACATCTGCATGGTCGGCCGCTGATGGAGGCCCTTTACAGCATTTTGAAAAGGTGAACCGTCATTGACTCGTCTCCACACTGAGGAGGAAGCTCTGGACTCATGATTTAAAAAAACAAAAACATGTTGCACTGTCCATGATCTCAAATACAAAACAAGAAAAAAAATAAACATGTAATATCAGACTACAATGTTAACATGTAAAAAGTACTAATGTCAACAGAGCTGAGGAAAATGTAGAAAAGGTCAAGAATACACTGAAGAATAGAAAAAGAAAAGGCATCTCCAGTTGATGTTAAAGATGAGGAAGGGCGGCGATGAAGATGATGATTGTGATGCAGGAGGAGGTTCGATATGAGGACAGCGATAATGAAGTTATGAGTAAAGGAAAAGAGCGGCGTCTGGCTGGTGCTCACACCTCGGGGATGGAGTGGTCCATGGCTGACCGCAGGAGGCCGGAGGACATCCTGGAGGACAACAATCAGAGACATCATGTTGGAGATGCGATCGCTGATCAGAACGCTGATGAACCGATCGTCTATGACACCGGCTCGGCACTAGATAGCGTGAATATGCTGAAAGTAGAGGTGGATGTTATATCCAGTGGAGTCCATGCAGCTTCTCCTCCGGTGGATCTAAGAAACCACTGAAGATCACCAACATCGAGTATAAATGAAGACGCCGGCTCGATGGTTTTGTTGAGGCTTCACACCACGACGTGAGATCAGCTGGAACCTCTGAGCGAGCGGACGAAGGACAGCTGACAGGCAGCCGGACTCTCGGACTCTGACACTCGGACACTCGGACACTCGGACACTCGGACTCTGACACTCGGACACTCGGACACTCGGACTCTGACACTCGGACACTCGGACACTCGGACTCTGACACTCTGACACTCGGACTCTCTGACACTCGGACACTCGGACACTCGGACACTCGGACTCTGACACTCGGACACTCGGACACTCGGACTCTGACACTCTGACACTCGGACTCTCTGACACTCGGACACTCGGACTCTGACACTCGGACACTCGGACACTCGGACTCTGACACTCGGACTCTCTGACACTCGGACACTCGGACACTCGGACACTCGGACTCTGACACTCGGACACTCGGACTCTGACACTCTGACACTCTGACACTCTGACACTCGGACTCTCGGACTCTCGGACACTCGGACTCTCGGACTCTGACACTCTGACACTCGGACTCTCGGACACTCGGACACTCGGACACTCGGACTCTCGGACTCTGACACTCTGACACTCGGACTCTCGGACTCTCGGACACTCGGACTCTCGGACTCTGACACTCTGACACTCGGACTCTCGGACACTCTGACACTCGGACACTCGGACTCTCGGACTCTCGGCTGCTCCGACCGACAGAACAAACGTTCTTCTTCACTACAGTCCACTTTACCAATCGTTTGCATGTCAGCAGCCCGGCTGCACCGACTGTTACTCACAGCTTCAGTTTTCTTCGCTGTGAGTAACAGTCTGGGAACTCGGCCCGTATTAGTGTTTGCACCAATTAGCGACTGGTATCTGTGGTTAACCGCACCTCCTTCACTGTGATTGGACGGCTGGTGACGGAGACGAGGGCAACAAAGAAGCTATTTAAATTATTTCAGCCAAAAGAAGTTATAATATAAAGACGAGGAAATTTAGCATATGGAGATATAAAGATATATATCTATATAAATATAGATATATAGATCTATATATATATACACACACACCGCAATGCAGCCTGAAGATATGGTGATGGTATTTATAGGCCATGTCGCCCAGCTGTAGTAGAAAGCGTGTGAAGTCCCACCTCTTAATCATGTGCTCATAGATGACCTTGGGCATGATGGTGATGGTCATGGCGGTCGGAGAGACGCTCAGGATGTCCTTGATCTGAGAGTCCTGAAACACGGACATTAACGTGTAAAAACTTCATGTCATTCATGTTTTTACATCAGAAACACGTTCAACTTTACAGTTTTTCTCCATACTTCTTTAATGAGAAACTAAATCTGTGTTTTCATGTGTTTCCATCATTCAAAGTGTTTCTTTTATCTAATAAACAGGTTATTCGACAGTGGAAAGAAAAAACAATCTTCTTTTCATCAGATCATCAGTTTAAACCTGCTTCAGTCACATCACATCTACTGAAACTCCTCCCAGGTCGTGACCTCTGAGTGACCTCAGTGACCCCTGCACTGGTCACATGCTTTAAAACCTCTGTCTACTCTGAAGAGCAGCACCACGCTGCCCCCCACAGGCAGAGAGCAGCAACTACACAAACAGAGGAGGAGTTCAGACAGACAGGAGTTTGAGTTGGAAGCTCCTTAATAACATCTAACACATGTATAAGCTAAGGTGTAAAACTTGGGGTTGATTCATAGAATAATTATTGTTGTAGACTTTAAATAAAAGATTGTTTGTACAGTGAATGAATGCAGAGATGACACAGTTTCTCCAAACAAAACAAAATGTTGTTCAGCTTTCTTCTCTTTAAACTAATAAACTAGTTTCATAAATAAAGCATGAAATACAGACGTTAAACATTTGGTTCTTATGTGTAACAACTCATTAAATCCCTTCAGAGACAGCTGTTACTGCTCCTCTGCTGAACTGGGCTAGTTAACTTTTAGCAAGACAAATTTAACAGGCTAATTTAAGATTCAGCTCATTTCTTATTAAATGTAAAAACAGTTCCAGTCTTAATAGTTTTTAAATTTCAGGAAAACAGGACAACTATCATCCAGCCTGAATTATCTCGCTCTCTGTAGTCTGCTTCTTAACTCTGTAACGCTCGGTCATGTTTTCAAGCTGTTTTTACCTCAAAACAGGTTTCAGATCAGATCAGATGTGAAACAGTCAGACTGAGCTTCGTTTTCTGGGTTTGACCCTTCAAAGATTTTCACCAGCTTTAATCACACATCACACGTGCCCTTCTTTTCACCTATTTCTGTTTAGCAAACATCAACCGACGAGCCGTCTGTGACCTCCATCATTTATTCCTCTATGTTTCCACACGGTGAATGAATGTGCTGACTGTGGAAGGTAAACAGCTGCATTAAAAGGGAGTGAATGCATTTAAGGTTATGAGCTTTGAGTTTCCAGAGGTGCATCAAACTGATGGAGAAAAAGTGTAAAAACTAAGAAAAGCAAAGGGAGGCTGCATCACAGGGAGGACAGACTACACTCCTACTGCAGCACACACAGCAAACTGCTCTGACAACTGAACCGTGCTGAGTGCTGCACTTACTCCGAGCTGCTGCACGTCCCACCTCCTACTACTGTCTGACACCTCAGGAGCTGCAAACTTAACATCAGCCACCACAGAATCACAAATGTTGTGAGTCCAGTCTAACTTCTAGTCCGTGTTCTCCTCTGCACCGACACCAGAGATCAGTCATCTTCAACGTGACAACAACACGTGACCCAACGACCGGATGAAAGATGTGTGGAGCGTCTGACCTTCAGCCCGATCACGTTCTGCCCGTTGATCTCGCAGATGTAATGTTCGGTCAGCAGCCCGTTGCGGACGGCGGAGCCGTCTTTGACCAGCGAGGTGATTCTACCGGACTTGTAGATGAAGCCCACGTGGCCGGAGCTGTCTTTGTGCATGGTGACGGTGCGCTGGAAAGGTCTGCAGACACACACAGGACAGACGGTCAATCTACCCGTCTGAGTGGGACGGACGTAGAGGTCATAGGAGCACACGGCATGTTGGGGACACAAAACTCAAACAGGAAATCACAAGATAATAAGAAACTCTATTTGATAACGTTCAGGAAAACTAAACTGAGCAAAGAGCTGAGCTGCAAAGAGCAAAACAACCAGCAGGGGGAGCCAAACTAAGGAGAGACATCAGACAACATCTGACCAACATCACCAGTACAGTAGTTTTAATTCTGACTGGTTTGGAGCCTGATGTCAAGTTTGGTTTTGAGGGGAAGAGTTTAAGAAAAGGATGAAAGGTTCCAAGAAATCTGCCTTAGCGATAATATACACACACACACACACATATATATATATATATATACACACACACACATATATATACACATACATATATATATACACCGACACCAGAGATCAGTCATCTATCTATATCTATCTATATATAGATATATACCCCCATATTATATATATATATTCATATATATATATGAATATATGAACATAGATATAGATATATTATAATAATTATTATAATTATAATATATATATTTATTCATATATATTATTATAATAATTATTATAATATATATTATAAGAATATATATATATATTCTTATAATAATATATAACTGAGTTAACTGAGAGCATTTGGAACATGTTTAAGACTGATTAGTTAAATATATATTAGTTAAATACATATATATATATAATATAAGTTTTTAATATGTGAAATCTCTTTGCATCATGTGAGGCATGAGTTCAAGTCGCTGCCTCCGTCCATCCACCATGAAACCTCACAGCTCAGTGGAGAAGAGAAATCCAACTCAGCCTCCTGCACGTTGGACCGATGGAGGCCGAGTCGTCCAGTCAGAGATACAGCAGATGAAAAGATAACACGTTAACTGGATGTGTGTTTCTAATGCACATCATATTCATATTCATATTCTAATATGGAGGCTCACAAATGCAACTCAGTATTTCGCTCTAAAAACTCATCTACGAAGCATCTTTTAGTCTGCAATAAAAAATAAGACCTAAAGTTTTCAGCTCAACCCCGACAGAACAGAAACCAGAGAATCCTCCGGC